>NC_089846.1:87962061-89162061 GCF_035609145.1 Eleutherodactylus coqui | reverse complement strand
CCACCACAGGTATACAGTTAACCTGTGAAAGTCTCATTAAATCAGTTAAGCTTTCTGTGAAGGCTCCAATGCAGTATCTCGGATAACTGTGGTAAAGCGAGAGATAATACATGGCGAGCAACACTGACCCCCAGGGTTTATCAGACCCAAACCAAACCGGTTGTTTACCACTCAGGGTATTTTACATTGGCTTAAACCAAACAATACACAGTGTACAATGAGTTCTGTCTTGTTATACAGTGCTGATCAGAATTCCAATGCCCATGCCACCTCCGTCACAAAATTGTCAGGAGCCACAAATGGGGCTATAAAACAGACTCGGATGCTAGTACTTCTACACATCGCCACAATTCTGCAACTCATTCTAAAACTAAAGATTGGTTTGATGCAGGAGGTGTCACAAAAGATGCCACCACAGGTGTACAGTGAAACTGTCAAAGTGTCATGAAATCAGTTACGCTTCCTTTGATCGCTAAAAAGACAGAATAAACCATGAAAAAATTGGAGTGGACAAAGCAGGACAATTTATTCTGTCTATGTGTCAGACAGCTGAACACCGCGCTGGGAAACCTTTGTGTACCAAGAGTATAGGTGAACCCCTGAAACAATTGCTTTACCAAGAGTATAGGCGAACGCCTGAAACATTTGTGTACCAAGAGCATAGACGAACCCCTGAAACATTGGTGTACCAAGAGTATAGGCGAACCCCTGAAAAATTTATTTACTAAGAGCATAAGCGAAGCGTGGAAAAATTTGTGTACCAAGAGTATAGGTGTACACTGAAAAATTTGTGTACCCTGAGTGCAGGTAAAACCCGGAATTTTTTTTTTTAACACTTGCCTAATTTGCTAACAGAGCCTGGAAGCAGCCCTCCGAAAAAAAATAATTTGAGAGAGCCTTTTGGCCTTCTGAAGAATTGGCTTTTCAGCTTGCTGGCATGCAGGTTTAGGAGGAGGAAGATCAGAGAAGGATAGACCAAGCTAATTCTACCCTTTTTTTTTGGGTGACAGAGGGTGCATGGTTCTCCTGTTTCAGCTTAAAGATACTTTATGTTACGCTGCTTTCCACCGGTGGTGGAGGCAGTGGAGGACCGTGCGGGTGAGCGTGTGGGTGCAGGGCGGGAGACTTCATGCCTGTGTCCTAAGAGGGGGATTGCATCTCAGTGCCAGCATGTGACACAGGGGAAGAGGCAGTGGTGTGACCCGCAGGCAGTGAATGGCCCTCGTTCCACGTCGTCGGGTGCTTAGCTATCATATGCCTGCACATGCTGGTGGTGGTCAGGCTGGTAGTGGTGTCTCCCCTAATGATTTTGGTGCAGCACAGGTTGCACAGCATTGTTCATCGTCGTCCACGCTCTCCTTAAAATACCTTCAGACTTTCGAACACCTAGCTCTCTGCATGGGAGCTTGCTGCGACGAGGTGCTGTGGCGAACAGTTGGGGAATAATTTGCTCTGGACCTGCTTCTCCCTCTGCCCACCCCACTGCCTCTTCCAAGCTGTTGTGGTGCTGCACTTGCTTCCCCCTCTGAAGCACTGTCTTCAGTAGGCTTACCAACCCTGGTCGGGTCAGTCCTCTCATCATCCACCAGCTCTTCCTCAGAATCCTCAGTCTGCTCCTCTCTTAGACGTACTGCCCTCACAACAACCTCACTGACAGACAACTGTGTCTCATCATCATCATCATTATCATCATCATCATCATGCACAAATACCTCTTGAGACACTACTTTAAAGTTCCCACCCTCATCACCCTGAGACAGATAAACATCCAAATTTTGGGCATCGCTCACGCAAACTCCCCAGGTGCCTCTGGAACTGTTGTTTGTGAGTCAGGGAGGCCACCTCAGAACAGTTCCTGTGAGTATGCCTGTTCATAATCTCTCCTTTTCCTGGAGTGACCAGGCTGGGAGGAAGCAGGAGCAGACTGAGGATTCAGAGGTCCAGTCCCTCGGCTAGCGTGAGTGGACTGCGTCAAAGACTGGGTGGCAGATAAATTACTGGACGTGTTATCCGCTATCCATATAATCACCTGATCGCACTGTTGTGATTTTAATAATGGTCTACCATACTAAAATGGGCAAAATGTGATTACCTGCAAAACGTTAGATGACGCTAGGGAGCGTAGATGCGCAGCGTTCTACTTCTCCCTCAGCAGCAGGCACTGTTTCACCCCACTCAGGACCTTGGCCTCTGCCCACACCCTCATTCAGCCGCCCACGTCCATGTCCTCATCCTCGACCCTTACCCCTAGTCTTCTTCACACTGTATAATGCACTGCGTCAAAATGCTACGCAAACAGCAAGGTATTTTGCATACGGTTTAAGCCAAAAATAGACAGTGTAACATGTGTACAGTCTTGCAATATAGTGCGGATCGAGAGGACACACACTAAGGGTGCTTTATGTATGCTTTAAGCCGAAAACAGACAGTGTAAATGTGTACAGTCTTGTGCATCCTCTCGATCTGCACTATATAACACTCAGGCCTATTGTGCAAATCCTTTCAGCCCCAAACAAATAAAAAAATGAAAAATGAGAAGAGTTTTGTTAGTTCCTATATAGTCTGTGTACACCAGTAGCAGTATACTGTATAGAAGCGGTAACAGTATGCAGTATACAGCCTTTATGCTTGTGAATGCTTTGTGCGCACTACTGGTCCCAGGCAGCCAAACTGCTAAAGCAAACAATGAGAGGAGTTGTAGTCCTAAAAAAGACTGTTGTGTTCCCATAATTCCAATCCCATGCCACCTCCGTCACATAATTTCATGAGCCACAACCGTGGGCATTAAGGGGACTCAGATGCCAGTACTTCTACACATCTCCACAATTCAACAACCCATTTTACAACCAAAAATTGTTTTACCCAGAGTGCAGATGAACCCCTGAAAAATTTGTTTAAAAAGAGCATAGGCGACCCCCTGAAACATTTGTGTACCAAGAGTATAGACGAAACCCTAAAAGCATTTAGTGTACCAAAAGTATAGGCGAGGCGAACCCCTGAAACATTTCTGTACAAAGAGTATAGGCGAACCTCTGATAGATTTGTTGACTAAGAGCATAGGTGACCCCCTGAAACATTTGTTTAACAAGAGTATAGGTGACCCCCTGAAACATTTGTGTACCAAGAGCATAGGCAATCCCCTAAAACATTTGTGTACCAAGAGCATAGGCGAACCCGTGATAGATTTGTTGACTAAGAGTATAGGCGACCCCCTGAAACATTTGTGTACCAAGAGCATAAGCAACCCCCTGAAACATTTGTGTATCAAGAGTATAGGCAAACTCCTGAAACATTTGTGTACCAAGAGTATAGGCGACTCCCTGAAACATTTGTGTACCAAGAGCATAGGCAACCCCCTGAAACATTTGTGTACCAAGAGCATAGGTGATCCCCTGAAACATTCATGTACCAAGAGTATAGGGGAACCCCTGAAACATTTGTGTACCAAGAGTATAGGCAAACACCTGAAACATTTGTGTACCAAGAGTATAGGCGAACCCGTGAAACATTTGTATACCAAGTGCATAGGTGACCCCGTGAAACATTTGTGTACCAAGAGTATAGGCGAACCCCTGATAGATTTCTTGACTAAGAGCATAGGCGACCCCCTGAAACATTTGTGTACCAAGAGCATAGGCGACCTCCTGAAACGTTTATGTACCAAGAGTATAGGCGAACCCCTGAAGCATTTGTGTACCAAGAGTATAGACGAACCCCTGATTGATTTGTTGACTAAGAGCATAGGCAACCCTCCGAAACATTTGTGTACCAAGAGCATAGGTGACCCCCTAAAAAATTTGTTTAACAAGAGTATAGGTGACCCCCCGAAACATTTGTGTACCAAGAGCATAGGCAACCCCCTGAAACATTAGTGTACCAAGAGCATAGGTGACCCCCTGAAGCTTTTATGTACCATTTATGTCTGCTAAGAGTATAGGCGAAGGTCGGAAAAACTTGTGTACCAAAAGTACAGGTGTACTCCTGAAAAATGTGTTTACCAACAGTGCAAGTGAAAACATACAGCTTGTACTTACTTAATTAGCTAACAGAGCCTTTTGGCCCTCTGAAAAATTGGCTGTTCAGCGTGCTGACATGCTATTTTAGGAGGAGGAGGAGGAAGATCAGAGAAGGATAGACCAAGTTACTTCTCCCCTTGTTTGGGGTGATAAAGGGTGCATGGTTCTCCTCTTCCAGTTTAAGGAATCTTCATGTTCTGCTGCTTTCCAACGGTGAAGAAGAGAAGTCCAGGGAAATCCAGGCTTTGTTCATCCTAATGGGTGTAAGCCTGTCAGCGCTGTCAGTTGACAGGTGGGTACACTTATCCGTGGTAATCCCACCAGCAGCACCAAACACCCTCTCTAATAAGACACTAGCAGCAGGGCAGGCCAGCACCTCCAAGGCATACAGTGCAAGTTTGTGCCATGTGTTCAGCTTTGACACCCAATAGTTGTATGGAGCAGAGGGATCACGGAGGACGTTGGTACGGTTGGCTATGTACTCCCTCACCATCTTTTTACAGTGTCCCTTCCTACTCAGCCTAGACTGGGGAGTGGTGACACAGTCTGGCAGCTGAGCCATAAAACTGACAAAGGCCTTGAAGAGTGTTCCCCTGCCTGCGCTGGACATGCTGACTGATCCCTGCATCTCCCCTGCTACTTGGTCCACTGAACTACGTCCTCTGCCGCTAGCATTGCCAGATGAAAACTTTAGCATCAGCTTTTCCACCAGGGCCTTGTGGTATTGCATTACTCTCGTACTCCTTTCCTCTTCGGGAATGAGAGTGGAAAGGTTCTCCTTATACCATGGGTCGAGAAGGGTGAACACCCAGTAATCCGTGTTGGCCAGAATGCATCTATCGTGAGGGTAATGGGAAAGGCAGCTTAACATGAAGTCAGCCATGTGTGCCAGAGTCCCAGTACGCAACAGATCGCTGTCCTCACTAGGAGGATGACTCTCAGTCTCCTCCTCCTCCTCTTCAGCCCATACACGCTGAACAGATGTGAAGGAAGTAGCATGGGTACCCTTTTGCAGTGTTGTCAGCAGTCTCTTCCCCCTCCTGATCCTCCTCCTCCACCCCCTCCTCCTCCAATACGCGCTAAGAAACAGACGTGAGGGTGGTCTGGCTGTCATACAACATATTGTCACCCCCCCATCTCCTGTTCTATCCGCAAAGCATCAAACTTAATGTTTAGCAGCAAACTTCTCAGCAGGCAAAGCAGCGAGATGGTTACGCTGATAATGGCCGCATCCCTGCTCACCATTTGTGTAGACTCCTCAAACTTTCCTAAGACATGGCAGATGTCAGACATCCATGCCCACTCCTCTGTGAAGAACTGCGGAGACTGACTACCACTCCGACAGCCATGTTGCAGCTGGTATTCTACAATGGCTCTATGCACCTTGTAAAGCCTGGCCAACATGTGCAGCTGGAAGCGATGTTGCAGTGTCCTCAGGGTGGCAGCATCTGTGGTGGACTTTCTGAAATGTGCGCACACGCGATGCACCTTGAAGAGCAGGTCAGACAAATGGGGGTAGTTTTTAAGAAAGCGCTGAACCACTAGATTGAAAACGTGGGCCAGGCATGGCATGTGTGTTACTCTGCCAAGCTGCAGAGCCGCCACCAGGTTACGCCCATTGTCGCACACAACCATGTTTGGTTGGAGGTTCAGTGGCAAAAGCTACAGATTGTTCTGCTCCGTCAAACCTTGTAATAGCTCTTAGGCAGTGTGCCTCTTGTCTCCCAAGCTGAGGAGTTTCAGCATGGCCTGCTGCCGCTTCCCCACCGCAGTGCTGCAGCGCCTCGAGCTACCGACTGAAGGCAACATTCTCATACATGGTAATAGAGAGGCGGAGGAGGTGAAGTAGGATGGAGGGGGTGTTGGGAGAAGGTGGCATAATAAGCTGAAGAAACCGTGACCGAGGTAGGACCTGCAATCCTCGGTGTGAGTAGCACGTGAGCGGACCCAGGGTCAGACGCGGTCCCAGCCTCCACAAGGTTAACCCAATGTGCCGTCAGGGAGATGTAGTGTCCCTGCCTGCCAGCACTTGTCCACGTATCGGTGGTTAAGTGAACCTCCCCAGTAAACTGCGTTGGTAAGGGCACGGTTAATATTCTGTGAGACGTGCTGGTGTAGGGCGGGGACGGCGCATTGGGAAATATAGTGGGGGCTGGGAACCGAGTACCAAGGGACCGCCGCTGCCATCAGGTTGCAGAAAGCCTCCGTTTCTAGTAGCCTATATGGCAGCATCTCCAGGCTGAGTAGTTTTGAAATATGCATGTTTAAAGATTGTGCATGCGGGTGGGAGGCCATGTATTTCCTCTTGCGTTCCAATGCTTGGGTTATCGACAGCTAAACGGTGCTGGCATACATAGCTGGAAGCAGTGGAGGTGAGGGTGTGGTTGCAGGCCAGGAGACGCTCGTGCCTGCGTCCTGGGAGGGGGATTGGATCTCAGTGACAGGATGTGACACAGGGTAAGAGGCAGTGGTGTGACCCTCAGGCTGTGAATGGCCTTCGTTCCACGTCATCGGGTGCCAAGCCATCAAATGCCTGCGCATGCTGGTGGTTGTCAGGCTGATAGTGGTGGCTTTCCTGCTGATCTTGGTGTGGCACAGGTTGCACACCACTGTTCGTCAGTCGTCCGCGCTCTCATTGAAAAACCTCCAGACCTTCGAACAACCAGCCCTCTGCATGGGAGCTTGTCGCAAGGAGGTGCTGTGGGGAATAGTTGAGGGAGTATTTGCTGTGGCCCTGCTTCTCCCCCTGGCCACCCCACTGCCTCTTACAACCTGTTCTGCTGCAGCACTTGCCTCCCCCTCTGAAGCCCGGTGTTCTGTAGGCTTAGCAACCCAGGTGGAGTCAGTCACCTCATTATCCACCAGCTCTTCCTCTGAATACTCAGCCTGCTCCTCTCTCAGACTTATTACCCTAACAACAATCTCACTGACAGACAACTGTCTCATCTCATTTTCCACACATAGCTCTTGAGTAGAGATGAGCGAGCACCAAAATGCTCGGGTGCTCGTTACTTGGGACGAAATTTTCGCGATGCTCGAGGGTTCGTTTCGAGTAACGAACCCCATTGAAGTCAATGGGCGACCCGAGCATTTTTGTATATCGCCGATGCTCGCTAAGGTTTTCATTTGTGAAAATCGGGGCAATTCAAGAAAGTGATGGGAACGACACAGCAACAGATAGGGCAGGCGAGGGGCTACATGTTGGGCTGCATCTCAAGTTCACAGGTCCCACTATTAAGCCACAATAGCGGCAAGAGTGCCCCCCCCCCCCGCACTGTCAGCATAAAGATCGTTCTCCTCTGTCACAGCTGTAACAGCTGTGGCAGAGAAGAACGATGTTAGCCCATTGAATTCAATGGAGCCGGCAATACAGCAGGTTCCACTGAAAGCAATGGGCTTCCGGCGTGCGCGGGATGAATTGTCGGGAAGGGCTTAAATATATAAGCCCTTCCCTGTAATTCATCCAGAAATGTGTAAAAATAAAAATATATACCGTATATACCGGCGTATAAGGCGACGGGGCGTATAAGACGACCCCCCAACTGTCACCTTATACGCCGGGAATACAGCGGAGCAAAAAATAAAAATCATTACTCACTTCCCCCGGCGTTCTGCAGTGCTGCTGCAGGCTGTCGTTCCCTCCTGGTCCCCGGCAGGGCATTGCTTTCTGGACGCAGGGCTTTAAATCCCCGCCTCCAGAAAACACACGTGCCTTCAGCCAATCACAGCCATTCAATGACAGAACGCCGGGGGAAGTGAGTAATGATTTTTATTCTTTGCTCCGGCGTATAAGGTGACAGTTGGGGGGTCGTCTTATACGCCCCGTCGCCTTATACGCCGGTATATACGGTATATATTTTTATTTTTACACATTTCTGGATGAATTGCAGGGAAGGGCTTATATATTTAAGCCCTTCCCGACAATTCATCCCGCGCACGCCGGCAGCCCATTGCTTTCAGTGGAACCTGCTGTATTGCCGGCTCCATTGAATTCAATGGGCAAACATCGTTCTTCTCTTCCACAGCTGTTACATCTGTGGCAGAGAAGAATCATTTGTCTTCTATATGTTCTCAATGGGGTCGGCGCTGCTGCCGCCGGCCCCATTGAGCGCATATAGAGAAGAGAACAGGAATCGCAGATCACACATAGGTGCGATCTGCGATTTCTATGGCCTAAGAAGGACCGTTGGGGTTCTTGAAGCCTAAAATCACTCCTAACGCTCTCCCTATAGCAGCTCCGGCATCAACAGCACTTTCCCTGAACTATGTCAGAATGCATCTGTGGCGAGCCGCGGGCGGGAAGATTTTAATACTCGGGTGACACCTAATCTCGCCAGCCACTCACTGCAGGGGGGTGGTATAGGGCTTGAACGTCGCAGGGGGAAGTTGTAATGCCTTCCCTGTCTTTCTATTGGCCAGAAAAGCGCGCAAATTTCTCAGGGAAGAAAATGAAAGTGACTCGAACATCGCGTGGTACTCGTCTCGAGTAACGAGCATCTCGAACACCCTAATACTCGAATGAGTATCAAGCTCGGACGAGTATGCTCGCTCATCTCTACTCTTGAGACAGTAATTGGAAGTCCCCACCCTCATCACCCTGAGTCTGTGAAATGTCCAAATTTTGGGCATCGGTCACGACAAACTCCTCACAAGGCTGTGGAATTGTTTTCTCTGACTCATCGCAAGGAACCGAGAAGAGTTCTTAGGTGTATGCCTGTTCATAATCTCTCCTTTTCCTGGAGTGACCTGGCTGGCAGGAAGGAGGAGCAGCCTGAGGATTCAGAGGTACAGTCCCTTGGCTGGCATGAGTGGACTGTGTGGAAGACTGGGTGTTGGATATTGGAGGCGTTATCTGTAGAGATGAGCGAGCACCAAAATGCTCGGGTGCTCGTTACTCGGGACGAAATTATCGCGATGCTCGAGGGTTCGTTTCGAGTAACGAACCCCATTGAAGTCAATGGGCGACTCGAGCATTTTTCTATATCGCCGATGCTCGCTAAAGTTTCCATTTGTGAAAATCTGGGCAATTCAAGAAAGTGATGGGAACGACACAGCAACGGATAGGGCAGGCAAGGGGCTACATGTTGGGCTGCATCTCAAGTTCCCAGGTCCCACTATTAAGCCACAACAGCGGCAAGAGTGCCCCCCCCCCAACAACTTTTACTTCTGAAAAGCCCTCATTAGCAATGCATACCTTAGCTAAGCACCACACTACCTCCAACAAAGCACAATCACTGCCTGCATGACACTCCGCTGCCACTTCTCCTGGGTTACATGCTGCCCAACCCCCCCCCCCCCCCCTGCACGACCCAGTGTCCACAGCGCACACCAAATTGTCCCTGCGCAGCCTTCAGCTGCCCTCATGCCACGCCACACTCATGTCTATTTATAAGTGCGTCTGCCATGAGGAGGAACCGCAGGCACACACTGCAGAGGGTTGGCACGGCTAGGCAGCGACCCTCTTTAAAAGGGGCGGGGCGATAGCCCACAATGCTGTACAGAAGCAATGAGAAATATAATCCTGTGCCACCGCCATCAGGAGCTGCACACGTGGGCATAGCAATGGGGAACCTATGTGCCACACACTATTCATTCTGTCAAGGTGTCTGCATGCCCCAGTCAGACCGCGGTTTTTTATAAATAGTCACAGGCAGGTACAACTCCGCAATGGGAATTCCGTGTGCACCCACAGCATGGGTGGCTCCCTGGAACCCACCGGCTGTACATAAATGTATCCCATTGCAGTGCCCATCACAGCTGAGGTAACGTCCGATTAAATGCAGGTGGGCTTCGGCCCACAGTGCATGCCCCAGTCAGACTGGGGTTCTTTAGAAGTGGACACATGCAGTTACAACTCCGTGTGGACCGACAGCAAGGGTGGCTCCCAGGAACCCACCGGCGGTACATAAATATATCCCATTGCAGTGCCCAACACAGCTGATGTAACGTCAGCTGTAATGCAGGTGGGCTAAAAATTAATTGGATTACACTGTAGGCGAGGGCCCCAAAAAATTGGTGTACCAACAGTACTAATGTACCTCAGAAAAATTGCCCATGCCCAACCAAGAGGGCAGGTGAAACCCATTAATCGCTTTGGTTAATGTGGCTTAATTGGTAACTAGGCCTGGAGGCAGCCCAGTTAAAATAAAAATTGGTTCAGGTGCAAGTTTCAACGCTTTAATGAGCATTGAAACGTATAAAAATTGTTTAGAAAAATTATATCACTGAGCCTTGTGGGCCTAAGAAAAATTGCCCGTTCGGCGTGATTATGTGAGGTTTCAGGAGGAGGAGCAGGAGGAGGAGGAGGAGGAATATTATACACAGATTGATGAAGCAAAAAGGTCCCCGTTTTTGATGGTGATAGAGAACGATGCTTCCATCCGCGGGTGCAGCCTACGTATTCCTTAGGTATCGCTGCTGTCCGCTGGTGAAGAAGAGAAGTCTGGGGAAATCCAGGCTTTGTTCATCTTGATGAGTGTAAGCCTGTCGGCACTGTCGGTTGACAGGCGGGTACGCTTATCCGTGATGATTCCCCCAGCCGCACTAAACACCCTCTCTGACAAGACGCTAGCCGCAGGACAAGCAAGCACCTCCAGGGCCTACGAGTTCAGGCCACATGTCCAGCTTCGACACCCAGTAGTTGTAGGGGGCAGAGGAGTCACCGAGGACGGTCGTGCGATCGGCTACGTACTCCCTCACCATCCTTTTACAGTGCTCCCGCCAACTCAGCCTTGACTGGGGAGCGGTGATACAGTCTTGCTGGGGAGCCATAAAGCTGGCAAAGGCCTTGGAGAATGTTCCCCTGCCTGCGCTGTACATGCTGCCTGATCTCTGCGCCTCCCCTGCTACCTGGCCCTCGGAACTACGCCTTCTGCCACTAGCGCTTTCGGATGGGAAGTTTACCATCAGTTTGGCCACCAGCGCCCTGTGGTATAGCATCATTCTCGAACCCCTTTCCTCTTTGGGAATGAGAGTGTAAAGGTTCTCCTTATACCGTGGGTCGAGCAGTGTGTACACCCAGTAATCCGTAGTGGCCAAAATGCGTGTAACGCGAGGGTCACGAGAAAGGCATGAAGTCAGCCATGTGTGCCAGGGTACCTGTATGCAACACATGGCTGTCCTCACTAGGAAGATCACTTTCAGGATCCTCCTCCTCCTCCTCCTCCACCACCTCCTCCGGCCATACATGCTGAAAGGATGACAGGCAAGCAGCATGTGTACCCTCAGCAGTGGCCCAAGCTGTCTCTTCCCCCTCCTCCTCATGCTCCTCCCCCTCCTCCTCCTCCTCAACGCGCTGAGATATAGACATGAGGGTGCTCTGACTATCCAGCGACATACTGTCTTCCCACGCCTCCGTTTCCGAGTGCAAAGCGTCTGCCTTTATGCTTTGCAGGGAACTTCTCAAGAGGCATAGCAGAGGAATGGTGACACTAATGATTGCAGCATCCCCGCTTACCATCTGGGTAGACTCCTCAAAGTTTCCAAGGACCTGGCAGATGTCTGCCAACCAGGCCCACTCTTGTGTAAAGAATTGAGGAGGCTGACTCCCACTACGCCGCCCATGTTGGAGTTGGTATTCCACTATAGCTCTACGCTGCTCATAGAGCCTGGCCAACATGTGGAGCGTAGAGTTCCACCGTGTGGGCACGTCGCACAGCAGTCGGTGCACTGGCAGATTAAACCGATGTTGCAGGGTCCGCAGGGTGGCAGCGTCCGTCTTGGAGTTGCGGAAATGTGCGCTGACCCGGCGCAGCTTTCCGAGCAGGTATGACAAGTGTGGGTAGCTTTTCAGAAAGCGCTGAACCACCAAATTAAAGACATGGGCCAGGCATGGCACGTGCATGAGGCTGCCGAGCTGCAGAGCCTCCACCAGGTTACGGCCCTTGTCACACACGACCATGCCCGGTTGGAGGCTCAGCGGCGCAAGCCAGCGGTCGGTCTGCTCTGTCAGACCCTGCAGCAGTTCGTGGGCCGTGTGCCTCTTATCTCCTAAGCTGAGTAGTTTCAGCATGGCCTGCTGACGCTTGCCCACCGCTGTGCTGCCACGCCGTGCGACACCGACTGCTGGCGACGTGCTGCTGCTGCTGAGACATCTTGATTGCGAAACAGAGGTTGCGTTGGAGGAGGAGGAGGAGGGTGGTTTAGTGGAGGAAGCATACACCGCCGCAGATTCCCTAAGAAGGACCGTTGGGGTTCTTGAAGCCTAAAATACTCCTAACACTCTCCCTATAGCAGCTCCGGCACCAACAGCACTTTCCCTCCTCTATGTCAGAATAAATCTGTGGCGAGCCGCGGGAGGGGCTGATTTTTATACTCGGGTGACACCTGATCTCGCCAGCCACTCACTGCAGGGGGGTGGTATAGGGCTTGAACGTCGCAGGGGGAAGTTGCAATGCCTTCCCTGTCTTTCTATTGGCCAGAAAAGCGCGCTAACGTCTCAGAGATGAAAGTGAAAGTAACTCGAACATCGCGTGGTACTCGTCTCGAGTAACGAGCATCTCGAACACGCTAATACTCGAACGAGTATCAAGCTCGGACGAGTACGTTCACTCATCTCTAGTTATCTGCTATCCACGTCAGCACCTGATTGCACTGTTGTGCTTTTAATAATGGTCTACCACGCGGACCATAACAATGTGAGATGAAGCTGGGGAGTGCAGACAAGCGGCGCTCTACTAATCCCTCAGCAGCAGGCACTGTTAAACCCCACCCAGGACCTGAGCCTCTGCCCACACCCTGATTCAGATGCCCACGTCCTCGACCTCGACCCTTACCCCTAGTCTTCATCATGTTGAATAAAGCACTTGGAGTAAATGCTATGCAAAAGGCTAGTTATTTTGTGTACGCTTATGGGCCAAAATAGACACAAAAACAGCGTGTACTGCTGTTAGCTAGGGCTAATTCACTGCCCACAGAGACTGGTAGATACAGGTGGTTCTGAGCAGGCCCAGAAAAAATTAAAACAGTGTGAGGATTCAGAGGTACAGTCCCTTGGCTGGCATGAGTGGACTGTGTGGCAGACTGGTTTTTGGATAAAGTACTGGAGGTGTTATCCGCTATCCATGTCAGCACCTGATTGCACTGTTGTGCTTTTAATAATGGTCTACCATGCGGACCTGCAAAATGTGAGATGAAGCTGGGGAGGGGAGACAAGCGGCACTCTACTAATACCTCAGCAGCCGACACTGTTTCACCCCGCCCAGGACCTCGGTCTCTGCCCACACCCTCATTCGGACGCCCACATCCACGTCCTCGATCCTTACCCCTAATCTTCATCATGTTGAATAAAGCACTTGGAGTAAATGCTACGTAAAAGGCTAGTTATTATTTGTACACTTGTAGGCCAAAATACATACAAAAAACAGTGTATACTGCTGTTAGCTAGGGCTAATTCACCGTCCACAGAGACTGGTAGATACAGGAGGCTCTAATCAGGCCCAGAAAATATCAAAACAGTGTATACTGCTGTTAGCTTGGGCTAATTCACTGCCCACAGAGACTGGTAGATACAGGAGGCTCTGAGCAGGGCCAGAAAATATTAAAACAGTGTATACTGCTGTCAGCTAGGGCTAATTCACCGCCCACAGAGACTGGTAGATACAGTACGCACCAACACAGCACCAACACACGGGTGTATAGCGTACGCTTTTGAGTCCACAAAAAACTAAAAATCAGAGAAATTACAGGAGTTTTCTTACTTCCTATGTACTATGTGTACACCCCTGGCAGTACACTGCATAAAACCTGTAACAGTGGGCAAAATATATCCGAGATGCTTGAAAAAAAATTTGTACGCACTACTGGTCCCAGCCAGCCAAAATGCTGATGCACACAATGAGAGTAGTAGTAGTCCTAGAAAGGACTGTTGGGCTCTGGTAGTAAGGATCCCTGCCTAACGCAACCTTATCCCTACCCTAATGCTTTCCCTATAGCAGCAGCTCTATCCCTAAGCTCATGCAGCATGCGTCTGAGGTGAGCCGCGGGTGACCGGAGTTTAAATACTCAGTGGTCCCCTGATCATCCCAGCCACTCACTGCTGTAGACGTGCAGAGTGTTGGCATGTCACAGCAGGAAGTTGTAAAGCCTTCCCAGCATGTTTAGAGGCTAAAAAATGGCATTAAACATGCAGGGAGGGGACATAAAAGTTTCTCGAGCACCACATGGTGCTCGAGCGAGTAATGAGCACCATTGAGTATGTTAATGCTCGACCGAGCATCAAGTTCGGACGAGCATGCTCGCTCATCTCTATATGTAACCCAGAGTGGGGTCATTAATAAATACTTCTCTTCCCCCAAAAAACAAGTTTGCATACGACTATGTCAACGGGTTATTTCTAGAGATGAGCGAGCACCAAAATGCTCGGGTCCTCGTTATTCGAGTCGAGCTTTGAGTAAAATTCGAGAGCTCTATTCGAGTAACGAACCCCATTGACTTTAATGGGGGACTCGAGCGTTTTTGTATGTGACCTGCCAGTTGCCGAGCTTGTGTTTTTCTTTCTCTCTCTCTCTCTCTCTCAAACTAGCGTTGGCTTGCACAGCGACGCAGCAGGGAGGGGGGAAATTTGACACGTCAGCGGCGGGGAGGGGCCAAAACTGGGGGGGGGGGGGGGAGTCGAACCCAGCGTGATGCTCGCTCGAGTAGCAAACACCATTGAGTGCGCTAATACTCGAACGAGCATCAAGCTCGGCAGAGTACGTTTGCTCAACTTTAGTTATTTCTCTTGCAGTGCAATGATGAAAATCGCTTGGTCCTTAAGACATTAATTAGGTTAGTCACTAAGTGGTTAATATTTTCTGTAACTGTACATGTAAGTGTCAAATTAATATTTGCTACATTGATAATATTCTGTAAGATTTGTTCCTCGGCACTACAATAATTAAAGGACAAGACTTTTCCCGATGGCGTCAGTACAGAAGGGCTCTGTTCTAAATATGGAATGCTAAACTGTTTCTATAGCGGCTTTTAGATCTCATACTTTTAGAAATAAGTGCCCAACACATATTTTTAATGACCACTATGAACTTTGAGAAATGGGAAAGGGTAATATTGAGCAAACTTTTGTGATACTCGGTTCCACCAGTTTACTGAATTTCAGTCTGAATTAGTTAAAACATAACTGGCATTTCACCGATACTATTAAAAATAGTAAATGACATTGGTGGTGGTTAGCACTACTGGGAGCCTAGGTTCAAATCTGACTAAGGACAATATCTGCATGGAGTTTGTGTTTCCTAATAATTGCCTTTATTTGTATAGCACATGCATATTACATAATCAGAGGCTTAACTTGAAGCTCCTGGGCCCTGATGCAAAATCTCTAATGGGGCCCCCAACTATAATGCTTTATTCATAGTACTGGGGTTCTTATATGGTAAATAGAGGCCTTATGGGCCCCCAAAGCCTCCTGAGCCCAGGTGCAACCACATCCCCTATAGTTACACCCCTGTACACAATGCTTTACATTGTTTGATATTTTCTGTCCCACAGATGTTATCCTTGGTCAGATTTAAACCCAGAACTCAAACATGGCAAGGCAACAATTCTAACCACTGAGTCACCATGCTTCTGATACCTCCTCTGCCTACTTCTCCTTAATACATGTTTATGCTATATAAATAAAGATAATTAATATTATGAAGTCACACAAACTGCATGAAAATGTTGTCCTTGGTTCAAATCTGACAAAGAACAGACAACATCTGTGAGACAAAAAAAGTAGGATAAAGCACTGTGTAATATGTATGTGCTATATATAATGGTGATAATTATGAAGCACACAAACATACAATCTCTATGCAAATGTTGTCCTTGGTTCAATTTGACTACGGGATTGCAGCAGTGCCAACCACTTAGCCACAGGACCATCACCACCCTGTTTCTAGTAGGCTCAGCAGGGAAGAACTGCGTGAGTTTACTCTGAACTTTTAGCAGAGTTTAACCCTGAACAGGGTTCGAGTGGTGCAGTTCACGCAGTACTACTAAAGGGGTTCTGCCAATTTCCACAAATTCCTTGGAGAATGTGGGTCTTAAGGTGATCAGCTAATTGCTTCTGGAATCGCTCCTGGCACCCCCAGCAATCAGCTGATTATGTCAGTGGAAGCTGCATCCAGCCACAAATTTCTCTGCAGTGGCTTCTGCAGGGCAAAAGTAGTATCGCAGACACAGCTATTCCCATAGTAACATAGTGTGTTAGGCTGAAAAAAGACATACGTCCATTCAGTTCAGCCTATTACTCCCCAATAGTGATCCAGAGGAAGGCAAAAAACCTAAATGAGGTAAAAGCCAATTTTCCTCATTTAAAGGAAAGAAATTCCTTCCTGATTTCAATCTGACAATCAGAATAATCTCTGAATCACCGACCCTCCTGAAGTAATCAATGATATAACATGTAATATTGTATCGCTCAAGAAAGGTGTCCTGGTCCCTCTGAAACTCTTTTATGGAATTTGCCATCACCACGGCCTCAGGAAGAGAGTTCCATAGTCTCACTGCTCGTACAGTAAAGAACCCCCTCCTATATTGAATGGCAATTCTGCAATACCTGCTCGCCACACTAAGTCCACCAGTAGTATTGAACAAACTGAACCAGTAGAACCCTGTTTCAGTTCAAAAGTTTGGTTCAGCATAAACCAAAACTGAGTTTTTAGCAAATTTTACCCAAAACAGAGTTTTAGTTGTTCAGTTTTTTCAAAACCAGTCCTGAACACTGGTGTATAACACCATCTAAAAGACATAAAAGCCCACTATAATACTCTCAGTGTGTTATACAAGGATTGTATGGTTCTTAGACAGTGTCATATGTCTGTTTTGTGGGTTCTGGTGAACTTCCAATTTGGTTAGAACTAATTCGGATGGAATTGAAATTTTTGCAAAAGTTTGGCAAGCCGACCAAACCAAACTTTACGAAATTCTCCTTTCTGGTTAGCAGATGGGGTTCCCAAGCAAGGTACCCTACTCAATGATGTTCATATAACCAATAGGGTATATGAACAGGGGTTTGTGATCTTGGCACAATACATTTAACTTAACCATTAAACGGGCCTTCTGGTTACTCCTATCTATGGGATAGGGAATAAATGACTGATCGGTGGAGGTCTGACTACTGGGACCCCCACTGAGAGAAGGGTTTCATCGGTCTCCGAAATGAACACAGTGGAGGTCAAAGAGGCATACCACCACTCCATTAATTTCAATAACAGTGCTGGAGATTGTTAAACACTTGAACTCAGCAAACTCTGGTGCTTTCATTGAAATGGATAGAGCAGCAGGGCACCAGTGTCATCTGTGGTTTATTCATTTGAGGACCTGTTCTCGACTGCTGGGACCCCCACCAATCAGTTAGGTCTCCCCTATCCTGTAGATAGAGGATAACTTGTTCCAACCGAAATACCCCTTTAATGCTCTAACTGCACAGTTGCAGCAAACCTTTAACTTGACTTGCCTATGTCTTTGGATGCATTACTGTGTCAATTTAAAAGTTTGTTACAACTATATTTAACATTAAAGCATAATTTTAATGTTTGCTACATTAATAAATTGTTAATATTTAACATAAGCTCTATTTCTGTATTTATAGGATATTTGACTACTGCACATAGTATACTACCGTGTTTCCCCAAAAATAAGACAGTGTCTTATATTAATTTTTGTTCAAAAAGGTTTAACTTTTTTACATGTATAGCTGCCTGGACACTATTTAAATTGACTTTTTTTTATTAACTGTTAGCAGAGCTTAATTTTGGAGTACGGCTTATATTTCAAGAATCCTCAAAAAGCCTGAAAAATCATTTTGCATCCTCAAAAATTCTGGAAAATCATGCTATGTCTTATTTTTAGGGTATGTCTTATTTTCAGGGAAACAGGGTATTTGTTGTTTCTATGCATAGGTGAAATTGGCCCCAGCCTATATGTTCCAGCTTTCCTTCAGCTGGCAGATGTTTAGATTTTACTTTGTGATCAGGTCAATTTTAACATAGTGAAAGTAAGCGCTCGCCAGGAAGTGATGAATGTGTGTCTCGTATGACACGCTGCTTGTTAAGGTCACAGTTCTTCAATTATTCGATCCGACTGCAAGTGATTCTGCAAAGGTGTAAATTGGGAAGTTGTCAGTGTGAGGTTTGATGCATATTTTAAATCTGACTTTCAAAGCTCATGGTAGAAAATCAAAATAGCAGATGTATACTGCTAAATAATAGAAACATTGCATCTCACAAATAAGCCCTCAAAACAATGGAGCTGCTCAGTCAGGAGTAAGGGGAAAAAAACATCAATGCTCTGGCATGACCTACCAGCAGTGAGAAATGTAAGAACGAGTAGTGCTGAGGGATTGGAACATAGGATAGCTCTATGGAGAACAGCAAGTAACGTGTTTTGGGGTTTATAACCTCTTTATCAGACAGCTGGGGAAAATAGTATTAATATATCATATTAAAAGCAAGTAAGGTGAATGAATAAGAAAAACGGGCAAAAAAAATCGGTTTTGTTTTTGTCCTTTCTTACTTCATTCACCTCTAACTGGTTTTTATTGCCACATATATTAGTACTTTTGACCAACTGTCTGAAAGGAGTGTGATTTCAGGAGATGTTATAGGGGCCCTTTTACATAGAACAATTATTATTCCAATTGTCAAATAATGCAAAAAAGTAAATATAATTGATTGATGAGCAATAGTTAGTTTGCTTATTCTTCTTCACTCATTTAATGCAGGCATTAAAATCATTGTCATTTGCCGGTCGTTCATGGTAAAAAGTGATTCACAGTTATTCTCAGTCTTTTCCAGACACCCCTGACAGACCACCAATGGACTAAATGAGCTACAGTGAAAAAAATGTAAATGATTATCTGCGCTCATAAACAGGCGTTTCAAAGCAAATGACTTGTTCGCTCATTTACTCGTTCCAGTGATTAATTGTGCCATGTAAAATGAATGATCCTAAGGCCTGGTTCACACAAGAGCTGTTTTCGCACATTAGATGTATCCTGTATAAGCGTTCACGTGAAGGGA
The DNA here is from genome assembly GCF_035609145.1 of Eleutherodactylus coqui. Lineage (NCBI taxonomy): Eukaryota > Metazoa > Chordata > Amphibia > Anura > Eleutherodactylidae > Eleutherodactylus > Eleutherodactylus coqui. The sequence goes on along the minus strand of NC_089846.1, from coordinate 89,143,040 downwards.
TTTTAGACACACTAAATACTCGCACCAATCAAAGATAGGATATGTGTGGCTACAATGCCTGCATCTAAGGTCTGTGGTGCGAGAAAAGATAGCACCAGACCTATCTTTGGTGTGAGCTGAGCAGGAATTTCCATAGACTCCTATTGGAGCCGGAGTCTATGAAAACTCCTGTGCAGGAAAAGGAGATTTCTGCCGACCGAGGGAATTCCTTTCTGCTTACAGCGGGACATTTAAAACCTGCTGGCCAGAAGCACATTTTAAATAGGGATCAGGTGACTCCCCGAGGGTTCTCTTAACCCCCACGGAGATTAACAGGAGTTTACAGCGGGACATTTAAAATGTGTTTCTGGGCAGAGGGTTTTAAATATCCTGCTGTAAACCATGGGGTATGCCGGGAAATAACTGTGAATCACCTTTTACCATGAACGACTGGCAAATTACAATGATTTTTATGACTGCATAAAATGAATGACGAAGAATAAGCAAACTAATTATTGTTCATCAATCAATCGTTGGCCATGTTTACACTGAACAACTATATTTCATTTTTTCAACGATTATTAGAATGATAATTGTGTAAAAGGGCCCTTATTCCATCTTCTAAAATCCAACTCCTTGCAGACAACAGCCAGCAGCAGGGGCAGTAGGGGACTCCCTCCACCTCTCTCCTCAAGGAATTTCCATATAGTCAGGAGAGAGAGGGGGAGGAGTTACAGGGCTTCCCTGAGAACTTGGGAGGAGAGCATGGGCTGGAGGGATCCATCCTCTAGCCCCTGCCCCTCTGTCTTTGCTATGGGGAATCCCTGTGAGAAGTCCTATAGCCCTGCCTCCTCTCTATAGCTCCGCACTCTATCTGCACTGTGGGGATATCCATCAGGGACCCCCAAAGCAGGGAGAGAGAGAGCGGGGCTATGGGTTAATTCTCCATAGCAGGGAGAGAGAGCGGGGCTATGGGGAAATCCTGAAGCCCTGCAGAGCTTCTTCTCTCTTCTCTTCTTTTTTAAGCACAGCTGCCTGTCCATGCAATTTTTGTCACAGTATAAGCGCAATTTTTTAAAACAGTGCTCGTGTTAACGAGGCCTAAATCTGAAGAGGTCACAGCTCATAATATCCTTACATGTCCTGCACTGATTGAATTGTGATAACTTGGCTCAGGTTCACACTTTTTTGACACTGGGTATTGGAGACCATCCAGTTGTAAATTTTTTTACATATCTTGTGACTTATCACAAGTTATTATTTTTACCTCCATTGTTATAAAAAGACCAGGGCCAATTTAAAAAAAACAAGGAGGAACACGGAAGCACTCGGTAGGCTATTAATATAATTAGATTTGAAATTAACATGCTGCGGAATTACATCCTGCACCACATGTCAATATCCGCATAGGTTTTATGTAGTTTTTTTCCCAAAGCGTGTGGATGATTTTCAAAATCTCATCTACTTTGCTGCTACAGCTACTGTGAATTCCACAGCAAATCCACCCCGTGTAATGATCACCTCTATTGGTGGCCCCAGTAGTAATAGTGACCCCTATATTGGCCCCAGTAGTAATACTGATCCCCTATATTGGCCCCAGTAGTAATAGTGACCCCCTATACTGGCTCCAGTAGTAATAGCATACCTTATATTGGCCCCAGTAGTAATAGCGTCCCCCACAGGGGCCGCAGTAGCAATGGTGACCCCAATAGTAGTTTGAGTACTAATAGCGACCCCTATATTAGCCCAAGCAGTAATAGTGACCCCTATTGTGGCCCCAGTAGTAATAGTGCCTCCACAGTGGCCACAGTAGTAAAAGTTACCCCTATTGCAACCTCAGTAGTAATACTGTTCCCCACAGTGGCCTTAGTAATAATAATAACCCACATAAGCCTGAGTAGTAATAATAACCCCACATAAGCCTGAGTAGTAATAATAACCCCACAGTAACCCAGGTAATATGAACCCCCTAAGTAATATTAACCCCACAATAGCCACAGTAATAATATTAACCCCTTCAGTAATATTAGCCCCACGATAGTCACAGTAATATTATTAACCCCCACAATTTTAACCCTTTCAGTAATATTAACCCCGCAGTAATAATATTAACAACCTCAGTAATATTAACCCCCACAGCACTATTAACCCCCTTCAGTAATAATATTAACCCCCTGAGTAATATTAACCCCCACAGTAATAATATTAAACACGTCTGTAATATTAGCCGCCACAGTAATAATATTAACCCCCTCAGTAATATTAACCCCCACAGTAATATTAACCCCCTCAGTAAAATGACTGGATTGACTCTGCTGGAGCTAATGCAGGAATAGAGGACCAGTTGTATATAAGACACAGCTACCCGGACTCCCCTTCACCTAAATTATGAGCATCATATCCTAGTTTATGGTGCTTACAGTTGATGACAGATTCCTTTCAAAGGGCCACTCCAGTTATTTTTTTCCCCATTCACTATGTAGCTATCCCGTAGTACATATAAGTCGGCTAGTGTTTCCTTGGTTTTTTATTCCTTTCTATCTGAAATTCCTGATCCCTTTTTCCTCATAAGGTCATGTGATCTCAGTTCTGAACAGCTCAGATTTACTTGGGTCTATGTGTTTCTAGTTAGATTCTCAGTTTATGTTGTGCTATTACATGGATCTACCTCAGAAACTGCTTAGATGGGGTGACAGGCATTCTTATCAGAGTTACTAATGATGATCACACAGCTCCTGTCACACAGGTATAATAGAGGAGATCACAGCTCATTCTCCTGACTATATATTTTTAGTCGATAGCTTATTTAGGTGAAAATAGAAAGTCATAAAAATTAAACTCCATCCCCCAGCAGGCAGAAATGGTACAACCTATAGCTAATGCTGTGCTGATGCATCATGAGATTTGTGTGAAACTGAAACAAAAAAATATCACTATCAAGATGGTGACTAATAAGTATCAGACATGAGGATGGAATCCAGGGAAGTGACTGCAATACACAGAGAAGATCTCCAGAGAAGACCAAGTTGTGTGGTTATGGGTGGGGCCTATCACGACATATGATTTTACCTCTGTCATTATAAAAAGTACAGGGCCAGTTCAAAAAAAGACAGGGAGCAAATTCCGCAGCATTTCTGCATCCCAGAAACAGTCAAAATATGTACCGCTGGTGCTGATTTTGACTGAAAATCAGCTGCATATTCACAGCTATTTTTATACCATATGGCGCTTCATCTCACCTCCTACTAAGCCACTCCCTAGCTTCTGGTTCCCAGAGGCCCTTAGTCCCCTTACCTAACCAGCAGGATCACACTTGATCAGCCCACTGTGAACCGGAAGCGTGGGAGTGCTGTCAGTGAGAAGCCCTCGACGGAGGGGATGGTGAGTGCCACTGTGTATCTGCAAATGATTTTTAGTCAAAATCTGCACCACTGGTTCAGATTTTGACAGTTTTTTTTTAAATGCATAAATTAACAATGCGGACATTCCGCAGCATTTCTGCCATGTGTAAACCTACCCTAAGTCAGCTTGAGATATGCTGTCCTGTGCAGGGTGGCCTCACTAGTAATAGTGTCCCCTATACCAGCCCCAGGAAAAATAGTGACCCCCATAGTGGCCCCAGTAGTATTTGCGGTCTCCTATACTAGCCCGAGCACCAATAGTGACTCCCACAGTACCCCATTAGTATTATTACTCCCCTATACCAGCCCCAGCAATAATAGTGACCCAGCGGTAGCCCCAGCAGTAATAGTGACCCCCACAGTAATCCCAGCAATAATAGTTACCCTGCACAGTAGCCCCAGCAGTAAATGTGATCCCCCACAGTAGCCCCAATAATAATAGTGTCACCACACTGTAGCCCCAGCAATAATAGTGACACCCTACAGTAGCCCTAGCAATAATATTGACACCCAACAAGAGCCCCAGCAATAATAGTGACACCCAACAGTAATCACAGCAGTAATAGTGACACCCACAGTAGCCCCAGCAATAAAAGTGACCCCCAACAATAGCCCCAGCAGTACATGTGGCACCCCACAGAAGCCCAAGCAATAATAGTGACCCCCCACCCCCACAGTAGCTTCAGCAATAATAGTGGCACCCCACAGTAGCCCCATAGTATTAGCGCTCCCCTTAAGACCCATATACTTACCTCTTCCTGGTCTTCACAGTGCTCCTCTCAGTGCTGCTGCCAGCGGGCATAAGTATGTGCAGAACTAAAGAGGAGAGGTGGGGAGACGAATATCCCAGATGCACACACTGCCAGCAGTGTGTGCATCTGGCCCACAGTGCTGCAGAGTGATTATCGGCCAGGAAACTGTCGAACCCCGGCCAGTAATCACTATAATGGTGACCCGATGTCACAAAAGTGGGACAAAGGGCTGTCCTGCTGGGGTCCCAGTGGAAAGCAGGACATATGGTCCCAAAGTGGGACTGTCCCACCTAAATCAGGATGTCTGGTCACCTTAAGCAAATAAGACTGTCTAGTCTAAGTTTGCCCTGTCTATTATAGACAGTATTAGTACTGAACATCTGCCTGACTGTTGCAAAATATATTGAGTTAATGAATTAATTTTTTGGCGAAAACCATTTGCTCTGCAGTCCTTAATTCATAGACCAGCCAGCGACTGCAAAAATCAAAGGGCTTTTCCCACCATAAGTCAAACTTTCCCTGTGTATCTCCAATGTAAAACTAAACCAATTTCTACTTTTTTTAGTTTTAAATTGGCTCTTATTTCACTTTTTGTTCTTCACTAGCAGTTCTGTACATCCATGGGCGTGTAGGCATGGTCAGAGATTTATTATTTCCCTTTAATGACCCTTTACATTCTGCTGTTCATTTTACATATCATTCTATTTACAAAAAGAACATAATTGACTTTCTCACAGTAAAACCTGTTGAAACGATAAATACATCATCAACGTCTTGTAATTATGTATTTTCCTAATTATTTAATTTTTTTAAAAAGCGAGACACAGATAATCTTTGCTAATATTCTCCGCTAATTGACAGCACAGTGTGGAAATCACATTACATTTTATTATAAGCCATAAATCAAAAACATGAGGGTAAATACTAACATCAGACCTTATGTGTCTATTAAAAGAAGCAGCAACAACACAGAAGCGTTCTGCCGCAGAATGTCACATTGTTTAGAAATTGTTACAATGTTAGTTGTCAGTAGACGCCATAAGAAGGTGCCGCGGACTCTGTGATAAGATTCTTCTTTCAAGTCAACAAGTCTGATTAATAAAAAAACATCAGAATGAAATTCTCCATCCAAGATAGAGAGGTCAATTATTTTAGCATATTTTAAAAAGAATCAGCATGTAAGCTTTGAAAATCAGGCTTGTGAAATAATTTCATTAGCAGAAATTGTTTTATAAATCAGTCTTCCCTCCTTGAGCTTAATGAAATGAATATTTAAGAAAAATGATTTATGAAAGTGTTTTTTTTCTCTCTCCCCAGCTAAAGCAGTGAGGTATTTCACATCTGAGAATATGCTAAATCGACATTGATACAGTCAACTTCAATCTACGGGATGAATAAAGTTAGGATAATCAGTCGCATTAGGAATTATGGCAGCAAATGACAGAAATTAGCCCCAACAAAGAGCCTGGTAATATATCCAGTGATTATCTGCTAATTACAGCGATCTCTGATCTACAGTCGACGAAGGAAGGCATTCTGTGTGAAGACATTAAGGTCATATCATCAGTTCATCTCCAGCAATATGGAAAATCCCAATAGTCTTCTATATTATCGTCTTTTTTCCCTTCCTGTCTCCAAACTATTTCATTTTTTTTTTGTATTTCTTTATTTTTCCCTTTCTTCTTCATAGTCTCCTTATCGCCTTCTCAATTTCAGCTTATTTTTGCCTCCTCTTCCTTTTCCTCCCTTTTCTCTTCCTCCTCCTCATCTTCTTCTTCCTCCTCTTACTTTTCCTGCTCCTAGTGAGCAGATGTGGATCCACTTTGCTACACACTAATCAAATTTTGGGCTAAATCTGGAGGAAACACCTCTGGTACCCCAGTTTTCACTCCTTTCACTCCACCAACTGGGATATGAGCTTCACTGCAGGGTCTTCAAGCCATTACGTGCAGAAGTAGTCTCAGTTATATAGCAGCTGAATCTATACAAGACCAAGAAGCGGTACTTGAGCGTTTGAACAGAGACCAAACCAGGAGGCTTAGCAAAGGCGAGGGCAGGCAGCATGACCTTCAAAAAGGGAATCAGCTAAGAGGTGAGGACTGGCACAACAGGGGAAATATAATAAGCAGTCGGGGCATGCTGCTGGCAGAGAGAGCAGTCCAATAAACTTAGCCGAGGTCAGGTATGGAGTAGTCAGGAAACCAGGAAAACACACAAAATACTGATCAGGCTTTAACAACAGGCAGAACCAAATTGTATAGGCATCCTTCTTACAGGGAGACGTAAATGCAACCCACAGGCAGAGGCTAGAGACTGGTGTGGAGGATATATATATATATATATATATATATATATATATATGGTGAAATGTCTATTTCACCATCTGAGCCAGCAGAGCGGAATGTGCCGGCCACATCCTGTTCTGCTAACCGTTTTCAGAATATGCAGCTTGATAGGAATACACGCTCATAACCTCAGGGCACATTTTTTACCCACAGATAACTCTCAGGCATAAGTCGATGACACATTGCTCATTCCCGCCCTTGCCCCCTCCATTGAACACCTAAGATATCGCCGTTTTTTCATCTGAAATCACGTGATGTTGGACGTCCATGACGACAGAAGCTCACACAGGACCGGACGGAAAAAGACCATAATTGGACTACCCAATCCCATGCTTTAATTTCCAACCACGTATTGCTTCCTGCATTCCCATAAAGGGCAAGTAACTGATAATGCTATATAAGATGATATACGCCTACTAATAAACAGAGTCTTAGAAGACTTTCTACACTGGCAGTCTGTCTCTGTGTGATCTCTTCCATTGTGCGCATAATCTCTGAACGTGAATCTGGAAGGGTGCAAACATTCCTATTGATTACACCGTGGACTAAAAAAAAATCAATGACACTGGGAGCTGGGAAGGAACCAGCATCTGCTGCATGAAGAGTGAACCATTTCAGCAGCAAGAACAGGTGAGGCAAGATGGCGGCAGGAGCGCAGGAGATTTTTTACTCCTCTATCTATGTTTCTTATGACCGAGGTCCTGTCACCCTGGCATCTCCGTTGTCATTGCCTGTTTTCTGACACCTGGCAGGAAATACTGCTTGTGATCATCCTTGAAGGCATACTTCGATCTTCGTGTTGGAGGCTTGTCATTTAGATGGGTGTTCCACACCAGGTGAGAGTCCACTTCTACTCTACAAATTTTTTTGCTTTTCAGTTGCATATTGATTCCTCCTTGGAGCGCAGACACAGATTTCTACATCTTCAAGATGGCAGCCCTGACAGTGTGTTGTGGCATAATCATCTTTCTGTTCTTCTCTCTTTTCCATATTTCCTTCTCTATAATGTTCATCATAATGTTCTTATTCTCCTTATCTTCTTCTGATCTTTGGCTATTTTTGCTTCTCTCTATTTCCATCTGTATATCCTATTCTATTTACATTATTATTATTATCATCTTTGTTTTCCTTTTTCCTATCTTTTCATCATCATTATCATCATTCTTTCTGTCTCTTTTTCTGATCTTTGTCTATTTTGTTCTATTACTTCTGTATTTCTTCTTCTTTCTTCTTTTTCTATTCTTTTGGTTCTATTTTCTATAATCATCATCATTATCATATTCTCCATTTCTTCTTCTTACCTTTGTCTACTAGAGATGAGCGAGCACCAAAATGCTCGGTTGCTCGTTACTCGGGATGAAATTTTCGCGATGCTCGAGGGTTCGTTTCGAGTAACGAACCTTATTGAAGTCAATAGGCGACCCGAGCATTTTTGTAAATCGCCGATGCTCGCTAAGGTTTCCATTTGTGAAAATCTGGGCAATTCAAGAAAGTGATGGGAACAACACAGAAACGGATAGGGCAGGCGAGGGGCTACATGTTGGGCTGCATCTCAAGTTCCCAGGTCCCACTATTAAGCCACAATAGCGGCAAGAGTGGGCCCCCCTCCCCTCCCAACAATTTTTACTTCTGAAAAGCCCTCATTAGCAATGCATACCTTAGCTAAGGACCACACTACCTCCAACAAAGCACAATCACTGCCTGCATGACACTCCGCTGCCACTTCTCCTGGGTTAAATGCTGCCCAACCCCCCCCCCCCTGCACGACCCAGTGTCCACAGCGCACACCAAATTGTCCCTGCGCAGCCTTCAGCTGCCCTCATGCCACACCACCCTCATGTCTATTTATAAGTGCGTCTGCCATGAGGAGGAACCGCAGGCACACACTGCAGAGGGTTGGCACGGCTAGGCAGCGACCCTCTTTAAAAGGGGCGGGGCGATAGCCCACAATGCTGTACAGAAGCAATGAGAAATCCAATCCTGTGCCACCTCCATCTGGAGCTGCACACGTGGGCATAGCAATGGGGAACCTATGTGCCACACACTATTCATTCTGTCAAGGTGTCTGCATGCCCCAGTCAGACCGCAGTTTTTTATAAATAGTCACAGGCAGGTACAACTCCGCAATGGGAATTCCGTGTGCACCCACAGCATGGGTGGCTCCCTGGAACCCACCGGCTGTACATAAATGTATCCCATTGCAGTGCCCTGGACAGCAGAGCTAACGTCAGCTTAAATGCAGGTGGGCTTCGGCCCACACTGCATGCCCCAGTCAGACTGGGGTTCTTTATAAGTAGACACATGCAGTTACAACTCCGTGTGGACCGACAGCATGGGTGGGTGCCAGGAAGCCACAGGCGGTACATAAATATATCCCATTGCATTGCCCATCACAGCTGAGGTAATGTCATGTTTAATGCAGGTGGGCTTCGGCCCACACTGCATGCCCCAGTCAGACTGGGGTTCTTTAGAAGTGGACACATGCAGTTACAACTCCGTGTGGACCGACAGCATGGGTAGCTCCCTGGAACCCACCGGCTGTACATAAATGTATCCCATTGCAGTGCCCTGGACAGCAGAGCTAACGTCAGATTAAAGCAGGTGGGCTTCGGCCCACACTGCATGCCCCAGTCAGACTGGGGTTCTTTATAATCAGACACATGCAGTTACAACTCAGTGTGGACCGACAGCATGGGTGGGTGCCAGGAAGCCACTGGCGGTACATAAATATATCCCATTGCATTGCCCATCACAGCTGAGGTAATGTCATGTTAAATGCAGGTGGGCTTCGGCCCACACTGCATGCCCCAGTCAGGCTGGGGTTCTTTAGAAGTGGACACATGCAGTTACAACTCCCTGTGGACCCACAGCATGGGTGGGTGCCAGGAAGCCACCGGCGGTACATAAATATATCCCATTGCATTGCCCATCACAGCTGAGGTAATGTCATGTTAAATGCAGGTGGGCTTCGGCCCACACTGCATGCCCCAGTCAGACTGGGGTTCTTTAGAAGTGGACACATGCAGTTACAACTCCCTGTGGACCGACAGCATGGGTGGCTCCCTGGAACCCACCGGCGGTACATAAGTATATCCCATTGCAGTGCCCAGCACAGCTGATGTAACGTCAGCTTTAATGCAGGAGGGCAAAAAATTAATTGGATTACACTGTAGGCGAGGGCCCCCAAAAATTGGTGTACCAACAGAACTAATGTACCTCAGAAAAATTGCCCATGCCCAATCAAGATGGCAGGTGAAACCCATTAATTGCTTTGGTTAATGTGGCTTAATTTGTAACTAGGCCTGGAGGCAGCCCAGTTAAAATAAAAATTGGTTCAGGCGCAAGTTTCAACGCTTTAATGAGCATTGAAACATAAAAATTGTTTACAAAAATTATATGACTGAGCCTTGTGGGCCTAAGAAAAATTGCCGTTCGGCGTGATTACGTGAGGTTTCAGGAGGAGGAGCAGGAGGAGGAGGATGAATATAATACACAGATTGATGAAGCTAAAAGGTCCCCGTTTTTGATGGTGATAGAGAACGATGCTTCCATCCGCGGGTGCAGCGTACGTATTGTTTAGGTATCGCTGCTGTCCGCTGGTGGAGAAGAAAAGTCTGCGGAAATCAAGGCTTTGTTCATCTTGATGAGTGTAAGCCTGTCGGCACTGTCGGTTGACAGGCGGGTACGCTTATCCGTGATGATTCCCCCAGCCGCACTAAACACCCTCTCTGACAAGACGCTAGCCGCAGGACAAGCAAGCACCTCCAGGGCATAGAGCGCGAGTTCAGGCCACCCAGTAGTTGTAGGGGGCAGAGGCGTCACGGAGGACGGTCGTGCGATCGGCTACGTACTCCCTCACGATCCTTTTACAGTGCTCCCGCCGACTCAGCCTTGACTGGGGAGTGGTGACACAGTCTTGCTGGGGAGCCAGAAAGCTGTCAAAGGGCTTAGAGAGTGTTCCCCTGCCTGTGCTGTACATGCTGCCTGATCTCCGCGCCTCCCCTGCTACCTGGCCCTCGGAACTGCGCCTTCTGCCACTAGCGCTGTCGGATGGGAATTTTACCATCAGCTTGTCCGCCAGGGTCCTGTGGTATAGCATCACTCTCGAACCCCTTTCCTCTTCGGGTATGAGAGTGGAAAGGTTCTCCTTATACCGTGGGTCGAGCAGTGTGTACACCCAGTAATCCGTAGTGGCCAGAATGCGTGTAACGCGAGGGTCACGAGAAAGGCATCCTAACATGAAGTCAGCCATGTGTGCCAGGGTACCTGTACGCAACACATGGCTGTCCTCACTAGGAAGATCACTTTCAGGATCCTCCTCCTCCTCCTCCTCCTCCTCCTCAGGCCATACACGCTGAAAGGATGACAGGCAAGCAGCATGGGTACCCTCAGCAGTGGGCCAAGCTGTCTCTTCCCCCTCCTCCTCATGCTCCTCCACCTCCTCCTCCTCAACGCGCTGAGATATAGACAGGAGGGTGCTCTGACTATCCAGCGACATACTGTCTTCCCCCGCCTCCGTTTCCGAGCGCAAAGCGTCTGCCTTTATGCTTTGCAGGGAACTTCTCAAGAGGCATAGCAGAGGAATGGTGACGCTAATGATTGCAGCATCGCCGCTCACCATCTGGGTAGACTCCTCAAAGTTTCCAAGGACCTGGCTGATGTCTGCAAACCAGGCCCACTCTTCTGTAAAGAATTGAGGAGGCTGACTCCCACTGCGCCGCCCATGTTGGAGTTGGTATTCCACTATAGCTCTACGCTGCTCATAGAGCCTGGCCAACATGTGGAGCGTAGAGTTCCACCGTGTGGGCACATCGCACAGCAGTCGGTGCAGTGGCAGATTAAACCGATGTTGCAGGGTGCGCAGGGTGGCAGCGTCCGTGTGGGACTTGCGGAAATGTGCGCTGAGCCGGCGCACCTTTCCGAGCAGGTCTGACAAGCGTGGGTAGCTTTTCAGAAAGCGCTGAACCACCAAATTAAAGACATGGGCCAGGCATGGCACGTGCGTGAGGCTGCCGAGCTGCAGAGCCACCACCAGGTTAAGGCTGTTGTCACACACGACCATGCCCGGTTGGAGGCTCAGCGGCACAAGCCAGCGGTCAGTCTGCTCTTTCAGACCCTGCAGCAGTTCGTGGGCCGTGTGCCTCTTCTCTACTAAGCTGAGTAATTTCAGCATGGCCTGCTGACGCTTGCCCACCGCTGTGCTGCCACGCCACGCGACACCGACTGCTGCCGACGTGCTGCTGCTGACACATCTTGATTGCGAGACAGAGGTTGCGTAAGAGGAGGAGGAGGAGGAGGGTGGTTTAGTGGAGGAAGCATACACCACCGCAGATACCACCACCGAGCTGGGGCCCGCAATTCTGGGGGTGGGTAGGTCGTGAGCGGTCCCAGGCTCTGACTCTGTCCCAGCCTCCACTAAATTCACCCAATGTGCCGTCAGGGAGATATAGTGGCCCTGCCTGCATGTGCTTGTCCACGTGTCAGTTGTTAAGTGGACCTTGGCAGTAACCGCGTTGGTGAGGGCGCGTACAATGTTGCGGGAGACGTGGTCGTGCAGGGCTGGGACGGCACATCGGGAAAAGTAGCGGTGACTGGGAACCGAGTAGCGCGGGGCCGCCGCCGCCATCATGCTTTTGAAAGCCTCCGTTTCCACAAGCCTATACGGCAGCATCTCCAGGCTGATCAATTTGGCTATGTGCACTTTTAACGCTTGAGCGTGCGGGTGTGTGGCGGCGTACTTGCGTTTGTGCTCCAACAGTTGCGCTAGTGATGGCTGGACGCTGCGCTGAGAGACATTGGTGGATGGGGCCGAGGACAGCGGAGGTGAGGGTGTGGGTGCAGGCCAGGAGACGGTAGTGCCTGTGTCCTGAGAGGGGGGTTGGATCTCAGTGGCAGGTTGGGGCACAGGGGGCACAGGGGGAGAGGCAGTGGTGCAAACCGGAGGCGGTGAACGGCCTTCGTCCCAGATTGTGGGGTGCTTGGCCATCATATGTCTGCGCATGCTGGTGGTGGTGAGGCTGTTGGTGGTGGCTCCCCGGCTGATCTTGGCGCGACAAAGTTTGCACACCACTGTTCGTCGGTTGTTTGCACTCTCAGTGAAAAACTCCCAGACCTTTGAGCACCTCGGCCTCTGCAGGGTGGCATGGCGCGAGGGGGCGCTTTGGGAAACAGTTGGTGGATTATTCGGTCTGGCCCTGCCTCTACCCCTGGCCACCGCACTGCCTCTTCCAACCTACCCTGCTGCTGCACTTGCCTCCCCCTCTGAAGACCTGTCCTCAGTAGGCGTAGCAAACCAGGTGGGGTCAGTCACCTCATCGTCCTGCTGCTCTTCCTCCGAATCCTCTGTGCGCTCCTCCCTCGGACTTACTCCAATTACTACTACCTGAGTGATAGACAACTGTGTCTCATCATCATCGTCCTCCTCACCCACTGAAAGCTCTTGAGACAGTTGCCGGAAGTCCCCAGCCTCATCCCCCGGACCCCGGGAACTTTCCAAAGGTTGGGCATCGGTCACAACAAACTCCTCTGGTGGGAGAGGAACCATTGCTGGCCATTCTGGGCAGGGGCCCGAGAACAGTTCCTGGGAGTCTGCCTGCTCCCCAGAATGTATCATTGTAATGGAGTGAGGAGGCTGGTAGGAAGGAGGAGCAGCAGCCAGAGGATTCAGAGTTGCAGCAGTGGACGGCGCAGAACTCTGGGTGGTCGATAGATTGCTGGATGCACTTTCTGCCATCCACGACAGGACCTGCTCACACTGCTCATTTTCTAATAAAGGTCTACCGCGTGGACCCATTAATTGTGAGATTAATCTGGGGACACCAGAAACGTGCCTCTCTCCTAATCCCGCAGCAGTCGGCTGCGATACACCTGGATCAGGAGCTCGGCCTGTGCCCACACCCTGACTTGGGCCTCCGCGTCCTCGCCCGCGTCCACATCCTCTAGGCCTACCCCTACCCCTCAGCATGCTGTATTACCAGTGGTGCAGAAACAGAACGCTGTAATTAAATGTGCCGCTTATTGGCCTGTGGTTGGAGGCTGACTTCCCTTATGGAACGCACAGCAGAGCCAGGAAAGAATTTTGCGCAAGCCTACTGTAACACTTAGCTGGCTGCGTATTAATTAGGACTATTACCCCCAGCAGAGACGCAGTACACTCAGGACGGTCACAGGCAGCCCAAATGTTTTTTCCCAAATGTTTTTTCCAAAATTTTTTTGGAAAAGCCCACTGCCTATATAGACAGTATATCTCTTTCACTGTCCCTGCCTCACCACTACTGGCCCTGGACTATGTAAAATTACTGCAGACTGTTTCCCTCTGGACAGGATGACATCGGTGATGTAACGGCCAACGCAGAGCCAGGAAAGAATTTTGTGCAAGCCTGCTGTAACACTTAGCTGGCTGCGTATTAATTAGGACTACTACCCCCAGCAGAGACGCAGTACAGTCAGGACGGTCACAGGCAGCCCAAATAGAATGTTTTTTCCCAAATTTTTTTGGAAAAGCCCACTGCTTATATAGACAGTATATCTCTTTCACTGTCCCTGCCTCACCACTACTGGCCCTGGACTATGTAAAATTACTGCAGACTGTTTCCCTCTGGACAGGATGACAGCGGTGATGTAACGGCCAACGCAGAGCCAGGAAAGAATTTTGCGCAAGCCTGCTGTAACACTTAGCTGGCTGCGTATTAATTAGGACTACTACCCCCAGCAGAGACGCAGTACAGTCAGGACGGTCACAGGCAGCCCAAATATATTTTTTTGTCCCAAATTTTTTTGGAAAAGCCCACTGCCTATATAGACAGTATGTGTCTTTCACCTTTTTCACTGTCCCTGCCTCAGCACTACTGGCCCTATACTATGTAAAATTATTGCAGATTGAGGACGCAATGCTCTGCACGGCCGATATACAAAAAAAAAAAAAATGTGCAACACTGCAAAAAGCAGCCTCAACAGTACTGCACACGGTCAGATGTGGCCCTAAGAAGGACCGTTGGGGTTCTTGAAGCCTAAAATAACTCCTAACACTCTCCCTATAGCAACTCCAGCAAGACAGCACTTTCCCTGAACTATGTCAGAATGCATCTGTGGCGAGCCGCGGGAGGGGCCGATTTTTATACTCGGGTGACACCTGATCTCGCCAGCCACTCACTGCAGGGGGGTGGTATAGGGCTTGAACGTCGCAGGGGGAAGTTGTAATGCCTTCCCTGTCTTTCTATTGGCCAGAAAAGCGCGCTAACGTCTCAGAGATGAAAGTGAAAGTAACTCGAACATCGCGTGGTACTCGTCTCGAGTAACGAGCATCTCGAACACGCTAATACTTGAACGAGTATCACGCTCGGACGAGTACGTTCGCTCATCTCTATTGTCTACTCTTTCTTCCTTTCCCTTTATATTTCTTTTTCTCTTCTTTTTATTCTTTTACAGTATTTATTTTCTTTGTGTTACTTTACTTTTCATATCTTCCACTTTTTTTTCCTTCCCTGTCCTTTCGTAGTTTTTTTGTTTTTCTTTTAATTCTACTGCTTTCCACTTCATTTTCTCATTATCCCTTGCATTTTTGTCATCCCACAGATGTGTCCAACATTAACATTCAGTAGATTTTGTTAAGCACTTCAATTTCTCACAATACGAATTCAATACATTATCGTGACATACTAGGAAACCCCTTGCAGGCTTAAATGCACATCACAACCTCTGAGTGGCCAAACATAAACACAATTAGAGAAAGATTTAATAAGCGGCATCTGCCAGTTTTCAGTTGGAAACATCTGCAAAATGTGTGTCTTTTCTTTGTATCTTTTTATGCTTTGCATGCTGTCCTCAGACTTTTAAAAAAGTGAGTGGGTTTAGCAGTAGGGGATACCACCCACCAAAAGGACAGTCAGCAATAGTAAGTGAGGCCAGGCTTCAAAGCCATGCAACTGTCCCCACTGAAATGGGAATATAACAAGTCCTCTTTTAAATAAAAAAAAGGGTTAGAAAAAGTTCATCAAAAATGCTGCATTTGAACAAACCCCCACAATTAGTCATACAAAAGATCCAGTACTATATGCACCAACAATTAGTGCTAATGCTTTGATATATGTGGGCCATTGTGTCTTCCAAAGAGACGTGCCAAATAACTTTATTGGCATTTCCAACAGACCAAGAAATTGTTTCCGAATGTTTGCTTCGCAAGCTATTGGGAATCCCAAGTTACAGATCCTCATCAATATTGCTTTCAGTTACATCTCTGTGATATACTGATATGTCCTTCCTTAACTTGTCTATAAACCTGACAATTCAGTTTGGATTAAAGGGAGTCTCTGATCACTTAAAAAATGGTTAGAATGCATTAAAAGGATTAAAGAAATACTCACTTTACTGGTCCCCTGCCACTCCCAGTCTGGTGCACTGTGCCCCCTATCTGCCTGTTCTTTGTTCATAATCCCATTCAATTGGGGTCTTCTGACCCAAAGACAAGTGTCTATGAGAATTAGAAACCCATCCAATAAGGTTTGCCTGGATGTGGCAGATGTGCCCACATGTTTTGATCAAAATGTGCGCTAAGAACCTTGACTTTTTAATGCAGTTAATATAAACAATTTTGTTCAATTTAGTTAGTTTAAACATTTTTTTTCAATAAGCAATTTTGTTCAGATATTAAATGTGTATGAGTTCTGAAGCATGTGTTTCTATTACTGTGTTTGTTGCAGCCATGGCTTAGAAGCACCTTTGCATTTAATTTATTTGTTGGAAGTGCTGACTTTGTTTTTTGTTGCAAGCTCTTTTTAAGAGGCATTCAAATATTTTACTTTCATTATTACCAAAAACATCAGACAAAAATGTTAGACAAGTATAAAAAAAAATCCTGATAAAAATTAAAATGTCCCTCCCCCCCCCTTATCCCGGGCAGGGTTACACCATCCGGAGTATAAGTGGCCAGTGTGCGCTTTCTTCTCCAACCCCTTTCCATGACCCTTGGACAGATTCCCCACCACAATGTTTAATGCCATAGTCTATTCTTTGGAGGGAAAAATTTTGTAACGGTGACTTAGTAGAAAATGGGATGGAAAAACCATTTCTGGGCCCTTTCTCTCTCCCTCTCTTAAGGGCTCCATAGCAGCTGCATGACTTGTCTTTATGGTATGCCTTTGACAAAAGTCTATATCCATCAGAAAGAGGTTCTTATGGGGACAACTTTTGTGTATTAATGTAAGCCCCAACCAAGGTTACCTGAGAGCATGTCTTACCGTACAACTTACGTTGTAGTAACAGCTTTATGGAATTTCCCTCTTAGCAACCAGTATAGTGATTACTTCTCCTTTTCTATCTCTACTTTTTTTCTCTCTCTGAAGGGTACAGGTAGATTTATGATCTGACTCACAGCTATCATTAAAAAAGATGGCACATTAAAAAATGCTGGAGGCCATTAATATCTACAAGACCTTTAATTGGCTATTTCTGCAGCTTTGAAGCTGGTGCGATTCCTCCCTAACTGTTTGAACTAAGTTTTATGCTAATGAAAGTTTCCATGTCAAAGTGAAATAAAATGCAAGAGGAAATTACACATTAAAATAAAGCGAGCATTATGCTAACGAAGCCACAGGCAAATCTGTTTATAGAAACAGAATCAGACGATATCAAACACAATAATGCTTTTTACACAGCTGTAGTTTAATCACATCTCAGGTGCTCCAGGCAACGGCGCAACCTATTGCTTCATTTTATTGCGTGTTGTAGCGTTGTAGCCCAAAGTGCCGTATTTGCTCACTAACTCTCCAACATATTGTGAACCTAACCCTGATTTGTTGTCAGCTGTATACGAGCAGGTGTACATTTCAAAAGCTACAAATCAAAGAAAACACAGAAATCTCCAAGCCAGGACCAGGAGATCGCCATTAAACTGACTGTAACCTTGTTTATGCAATTGTGCAGGATGAGAAAAAAATATCAAGTTTTTAGCTTTGTCTTTAAGTTTTGTTAATTGTTTGAACAGTTTTTGTAAAACGTTTCATGGTGACTCCATGTTTCCTATGGAACTTTTAGTGTCATCAGATTCTCTCAACATTTTATCTATCTCCCGTTCTTAAAGTGAAAATTGCTGACTATTGAAAACCTTTACCTTTCAGTTCTTGAGACTCTCATTGAGTTCTCAATCCTAATATAATCTTTTAGACAGGCTAACTGCATTCATTAAACTATACATTTCAGTACAATAAATGCTGTAGTATCACCGTTCAATTAAGGGAGACATGGAGGCAGTACTATCTGTACCTACAACATTTATATGAAGACATAGGAAGACAGTACAATCTGTACCTACATCATTTACAGTGAGAGACGGAGACAGTACTATCTGTAATTACATAATTTACAGGGAGTGACAGGGAGGCAGTACTATCTTTACCTACATCATCAGGATAGACAGGGAGGCCGTATTATCTGTACCTACACCATTTACAGGGAGAGATAGGGAGGAGTACTATCTGTACCTACATTATTTATATGAAGACACAAGGAGACAGTACTATCTGTACCTACATAATTTAAAGTGAAAGACAGAGAGGCAGTACTATCTGTACCTACATCATTTACAGGGAGAGATAGGTAGGCAGTATTATCTGTACCTATATCATTTACAGGGAGCGATAGGGAGGCAGTACTATCTGTACCTACATCATTTACAGGGAAAAATAGGGAGGCAGTACCTACATCATTTACAGGGAAAAATAGGGAGGCAGTACTATCTGTACCTACATCATTTACAGAGAGAGACATTGAGGCAGTACTGTCTGTACCTACATCATTTACACAGAGAGAGAGGGAGGCTATACTACCTGTCCCTACATTATTTACAGGGAGAGACAGGGAGTCAGTACTGTATTTATCCACATCATTTACAGGGCACAGAAGGGGCGGCAGTACTATTTGTAATTACATAATTTACTGGAAGAGACAGGGAGGCAGTACTATCTGTACCTACATGATGTACATGGAGGCACAATATCATATAGTGCAGAAAAAAAGGCAGCGCTATCTACACCTACATCATTTACAGGGAGAGACGAGAGGCAGTACTGTCTGAATTTACATCATTTATAGGGAGAGACAGGGAGGCAGTATTATCTTTAGCTAAATACTTTACAGAAGGAAACAGGGAGGCAGTATTATCTGTAGCTACATCATTTACAGAGAGAGACCAGGAGGCAGCAGTATCTGTACGAGTATTACATAATTTGCAGTACTTTACAGATAGAGATGTTCATTTTCTTGAGCTTTAACACTGTAATTGTTCCTGTCACTTTTTCCCTTAACGTGAGGCTTGGATCACATGATCTGTGACCCATACAACTGAGCTATTTTTGTAGAGGAAGGAAAGTTTTTTTCTTCTTTAAAATAGATTCAGACATATACTTTTTTTTCTGCACTCTATTTCCACATACAGTATCAGCATTTCTTCTTCAGTCATAACTGCTCTGATTAAAATTCTTCTTTCCGGTGTTCAGTTTGAATCTCTTGACTTTGCCTGCAGCCTCTTTGCAGTGAGCTGCTGCTATATCATTGGCTAACTAGGTATTTGTAATAAAATAATATATAATGTTATGCACCCCTAATATCATTTGGAGAATACAACAAAATATTTATGCCCCCTTCCTGACATTGATTTTTCTTGGCCATTTGTTGCATGGAATGTTAACCAATCAGCTCAGGATATAAGAAGGGTCAGATGTGAAGTCTCAGTGATTAGTAGGAATTATATGATTGTTCATTTTATAATGCTGCTTACAGCTGTGCAAAAAGGCCAAGAACCTGCGGGGGGCCTCATCCAGTGAATAATTCAATCATTTAATATAAGAGCTGTGCTGTTGGTAGGATTTGAATCTTGTCTCCACAAATCTACATACATTTACATGTTTTTACTAATTAATCTTTACTAGAAACATCATAGTGGTAGATTGCAGGGAAATAACACTAATGGCCTCAAATATAAGCCTCATCTCCTATCTATCTATCTATCTATCTATCTATCTATCTATCTATCTCATATTTATCTATCTATACATCTATTAGTGCAAACTAATGTTTGCTTTACGATATGCTATTGGGGTCCAAATTCAATGTTAGAGGTAAACTGAGCTCAGGAGATTAGCATTAAACCACACAGCATGGGATGTGATCCAAAGTAATCTGTTTATTGATTGACAGACCACAGCTTTTATAGAGGCACATGATCTAATGACAATAAATCAAATCTATTTTAATTCATTTGTTAAATATTGGTCAAAGAAACATAAACATGCAGCATGCAAGAAGGAAAAGCAGCGGAGACGGAGTAGAATCCTACATGATTAACTTCTCAGAATACAAAGTTACTTTAATTATAAACAATAATTGTTTTGAGAGACAGAAGAACAGGGCACCATGAGCAGAGGCATTTAATCTAGGGCCTTGGATTGTTCTAATCATCGATTCTAATTATCTATCTATCTATCTATCTATCTATATATAAAAGTGAAAGCCCTGACTGACTCACTCACTCACTCACTTACTCTTCACTAATTCTCTAACTTCCCGATGTCGTACAAACATGAAATTTGGCAGGAGCATTCTTTTGGTCCTAAATAGCAAAAGTAAAGGGATCACAATTTGATTATTCAATGCCAAGTGCAAAACTATTGGCAGCCCAATGTAATGTACCTAATTTAATTCTCTAACTTCCCAGTGCTGTACAAACTTGAAATTTGACAGGCGTATTCTTTAGGTCCTTAATAGGAAAAGTAAAGGGGTCACAACTTGATTATTCAATGTTAATTTCAAAAGTATTGGCACCCCTATGTAATGTACCAAATTTAATTCTCTAAATTCCTGATGTCATACAAACATGAAATTTGGCATGACCATTCTTTAGGTCCTAAATAGGAAAAGTAAAGAGGGGCACAGCTTGATTATTCAATGCTAAGTGCAAAAGTATTGGCAGCTCTATGTAATGTAACTTCCCGGTGTCGTACAAATATGAAATTTGGCACGACCATTCTTTAGGTCCTAAATAGGAAAAGTAAAGTGGTCACAACAGGATTATTCAATGCTAAGTGCAAAAGTATTGGCACCCCTATGTAATGTACCCAATCTAATACTCTAACTTCTGGAGGTCGTACAAAAATGAAATTTAGCATGACCGTTCTTTAGGTCCTAAATGTTATGCCTGTCAGCTCATAGTTAATTTTGCTAGCACACCTTGTTCTGTCCAGACGAGCCAAGGTTAACAGCTCCTGTGCCTTCCAGTCAGGTTTATTACCCTGCTATGTGTCTGAGTAGTGTGCTGGTGATTGATAGGTCTATCTACCTTCCGCCTCCCTATAAGATCCAGCTCTGGCTGACTGGGAGTTGCCAATTATTGTTCAGTTTTCAGTGTTCGCTGAGTAGCCCTGCTACTCTGACCTGCTGGTAGCCTGGCCCTGCTACTTTGGGTATGTTTTTTCAGTTTGCTAGCCAATCTGCTGAGTAGTCCAGCTACTCTGACCTGCTGAGTGTTGGTCCTGGTACTCTGTGCTATTCCCTCAGTCTGCTGGCTTGTCTGCCTTAGTTGGTATTCTGCTTTTGTCAGCTTGTCCGCTAGACCTTGCTGTTATCAGCCAGGGGTTTCCAGTCTGCCTCTGTTTGTATCCTGCTTCTGTCAGCTTGTCCGCTAGACCTCGCTGTTATCAGCCAGGGTTTTCCTATCTGCCATTGTTCTGTTTGTATTGTTCATGTTGGTTTTGTCATCTGCCTTTTCTGTCTGTACTAGTGGGTAGTATTCTCTTGCTTAGATACTGCAATCCCTACCTGTCCCCTCTAGGAAGCATTGGGTCAGAGTTGGCGGCCTGGGCATGTCCACCATCAGGGCTATCTCCAGGAAGGGACAGTGGCATGGGTTTAGATCAGGGAGCCTCGCGCCGTGCGTACCTAGGCATTCCACTAGAACTGTAACACTAAATGGAAAAAGTAAAGGGGTCACAACTAGAGAAGGACGAATTTGCTCGTTTAGGACAATTACTCGATCAAGCATCGCTTTTTTCGAGTAACTGCCAACTCGGGCGATTCGGGGGTGCCGGGGGCCGGCGGGGTGGAGCGGGGGTTAGCAGGGGGAACAGGGGGGAGCTCTTGCTCTCTTTCCCACCCATTCCCCACCGAATTCCCCCCCCCCCCCCCCCGCTCACCCCAGACACCCCCCGAATTTTTTCGCCCGATTAGGCCGTTACTCGAAAAAAGCGATGCTCAATCGAGTAATTGCTCTAAACGAGCATGTTCTCTCATCTCTAGTCCAACTCGATTATTCAATGCTAATTGCAAAAGTAAGTACACCCCTATGTAATTTAACTTACGGCTGTTGTGCAAGCGTTATATTTGGCACAAGCATTCTTTAGTTTATAAATAGGAAAAGTAAGGTCCTAAATGGGAAAAGTAAGGGGGTCACAACTCGATTATTCAATGGTAATTGCAATAGTAAGTTCACCTTTATGTAATGTAGCTTCCCTGTGTCGTACAAGCATGAAATTTGGTGCGAGCATTCTTTAGGTCCTAAATGAGGAGAATGGGAGAGGTGGCATATTCTGCAGAGGGACAATGGTACATGCAACCTGAGGAGAATCAAGCACTCCTCTATATGTATACATATTTTATTCCTCGGTTACTCTAATGTAACCTTGACTTTATAAAATTTTACATGCAAACAGCACATAAACACCTGTATCAAATTAACTCGGGCGAAACCGGGTATATCAGCTAGTTCTTCAATACATTTTAGCAAATATTGTTAAAGGAAAAGTACAACATTATTGACAAAGAAGATGGCTACTTGTTCATAAAATGGCAGCATATAGGATAGAACATGGAGTCATATTCATTTCACTAACAGTTCCCCCTTTTGCGGATGATTCATCATGCTATACAGCTCCTCTCCCATACTGCCAACGACATGACCTCCACCCACATCTCAAAAACTTGAGCTAACCACTAGGGAATGTGTTGCTTACCTAACCAGGAAGATGGTGGTTCAAGGAACCATCCATGGTCCTCTAATTACACCTACGTAGGGTGGTCCCAGCTCGTCTCTAAGGCCTCTATTCTAACCCCGGGTCTGAGAGCGGAGGATTCATATATGCCACTGGAATAGATGATGAAGCATGACGCAACCATTTAGTTGTATCTGAGTTGGATTTCACCTAAACAACATAATCATATTTTTGTTTTAACAAAACATAAACTACAAATCTGTGTATTAACGGACCCCTGAGCAAATTATTGCATAAATACTAGATCAGATACGCACTGAATGCAACAACTAAGGAATATACCAGTTTACCACTATACTACAAAGTATGCAGATAAATGAGCAAAACCCCCAAAATTCTCTGAACCAGGAAGCGGGAAATCAATCAAACTATCAGTTAGGATTAAATAACAAATGCCACAAAATATCTTACATCTATGATTAAATAGCATAAATTGTAGTGCTGTTCTGTAGAATAGCTTCCTAAGTACCTTGTACATCCACCAGTAATAAGTTAAAGGTCTATACAGTAGCATTAAGTGCTCTTGCTAAATCACATGACATGCCATTTATTACCCTGCCACTAGTTATCGCCAGTCCCCAGACCCCCCACTAGTGATGCTTTCAGAGCTATCACTTCACTATTACTCAGCAGTGTGGAAGGTCTGTCACAAGCTTCAACCAGTACACATGATTCCCTGTAGCTCTAAATTGTAGTCAGGTGTTTGATGCAAGAGAATACCTAAGTGTAACAAAATACAAAGGATACTACAACTATTGTATTTTGGTTAGTTAACAACAAGAATTAAATAATCCTGAACTGCATTAGTTGGTTAGCTAGCCCTAATATTCAGAAAATGTTATAATCTTGACAATTGGTAACTTGCATTAACTAATCTCTCATCCATAGTATGATTGGGCAAATAAAATCATCTAGTAGGCCTAGTCCATAACGTTACATGGGGCTTACTATTGTCCTCAGCCAATTTCTGCAGCTCCCCTGGAAAAGTGTGTACTCAGAGCTCACCATGTATGACAGACTATTATGTGGTAGCACAAAATTTGCCATGACTACTAATGTGTGATCTAGGGCTCCAGACAACTTGTCATCTAAAAGGCAGAGTGTAGCTCTGGCCCATTTTGTACCATTTTATCTCACATATTATATACTATTTTTTTTAGGAAGCCCATTATAATTTTCATAGGGGATGTGATTTGGAAACACAGGCACTATATGATAAGTGTGGTCCGCACATGCACATCCTCTCCAGGAGGGATACAGTCTATAGTGACACTTTTTCATGTACAAATGAGATGGCATAATGACCTCAGTTCATGAGAACTAACCAGGGGTCACTGAGCCATGTGAAACCATTTTGAGGAAAATATATACACATATATACATATACACATACACATGAATACATACAAAAAAAACATGACTTGGCCTCCTTCATAATGGGGTAACAAGGGGTATACACCCAAAAATGTAGAGGAGGATAGTATAGGAGTATGGGTATACATAAAATAGTCCTTTGAGTTCCTACAACAAGTACTTCATTATTTTAACACATATCTTGTCTCAATTACTTTCTAACATATTCAAACCCAAACTAATCAAACTATAATCATAACTTAAAAATATATGCATAGTCTAGCTGGTATTTGATTCTTTCTTTCGGATTGAGACTCGCATACAGTAGTTGGCATGGACTCAATTATCTTTTCTTTTCAATTGGACTGAAATGGCAGTGGCAGTAGTAACTTTTTCCCAATATGTCCTTCTGAGGACAGCCCAGTCATCTTAAAACACAACTTTAAGTCTGGATCTGAAATTGAGGAAAACACATTTATAAGTGACAGTTAACTCTTATCATAAAACACAATGGAAGTGAGATTTTCATGCCAGGAATGGAGAAAAATGTGACTGTTTTCAATAAGAGAAACAAAGCGAACTTGTAGATATGAAACCTTCTAATGGCTAACAAATAGACATGATGTCTTAGCTTTTGAACCTACTTTGGGTTCTTCCTCAGGCTAATTAAAGACATCCAAAGACATATTTTATATACTTGTACAGTCACATTTTCCCCACTGGCTAACACAGTACTAAACTTTTCTCGTTTTACCTAATTGGGAGTGGAGAAAGTATAGGCCTATTACAGGGGCCCTACCAAACATAACTTCCTAGGGACTCAACTCAGTCTGCTAATTAGGCACAGGTCTGATTAAGTAGAGAACCAAGGAAATGTGTACCTCTATTATTTTCCATGACTACTGGTATACCATATATGTACATGTTGCCATGTCTGCAAATGACGCTCTGGATACATAACCTGAAAACACCATGCTATTGTATACTAAACAGTACAAAACAATAAAAACCACCACATAAAAGGGAACAAAATCTCCTTAATAAACTAAAACAGGGAGGGAACCTGCCTAACCAGCAGATTAACCATTCTGACAAGGATGCAGTTATCTGCAGTGCCCCTGATATGGTTAGTCTGGCTTGCAGTGAGGAAGACATGGTAGGCTGAGTCAACCTTGGGCCAGCTATCTGAACCATACAGCGATTGAACCCGCAACATTTCTGCTGCCCCAATGCTCTGCACCACACAAGGCTTTCTGGTATGATCTGTGTGGACTTGTATAAACACAATGAAACACTGCTTCTGTGTTCTAGATTGGTTTACCCAATGGATCAGCAAAAAAACAACAAAAATTTCCACTGCGCCACAAAAGGTGTGTAATAGAATGTGATTCCAAAAGTGTACCTCGGGTCGATGCTTACTTTCAAGACAGTCCCACATACTGCAGCAAGTGCCATCATCTCCAACCTCCACAAATATATCCCAGGAAAGGAGTGATTATTCGTCCTGCTTACCAATATTGGCCATCAATGCATAACCCGTTCTGCTTGTCCATCATGAAATTCTTGAACAATCTACAAAAACTCAAACCTTGCATTAGTAATTGGTTTATCTTTAACATGCTCAGATGCAATTTAGTTCTGTGGGATCTAGTGATTTAAAACAGAGTATTTTCAGGCTGGTCAGTGGTTACTTTTCCTATTTACTCCCCATTTTGAATACACATGAAAATAATACAGCAAAGTGGCTACTTTCATTTCTATGGCCCTGACCTAGCTGCAACTATCTATGATCAATTAATTAAAATACAGTTTGTCCATGTGATACTCATTCATGAAGTCCATTCCCAAAGTTTAAAGTTCAGGGAAATGTCCATCAACTTAGGCCCAAAGTAGTGGAATCCAAACTATTTCAGCATCACATGGAGGCCCAATCTAATTAAGACAATGTTCTCCACCCATTTCTAAAGGGACCAAGCAAAGGAAATGTGCAGGCGATCCGCAGATGCAGGCAGTTGTCGCCATCCTGTAATTGTTACTGAAAAGTGTTGGCCGTCCATCTGGAAGGGTCAACATTACCCCAGGTCCTACCATTAGGGCTCCGACCCACTGACGATATTTTCTTTCTTGCGCTGCGAGAGCACAAGAAAACTCTCGCATCGCAGCGCAAGAAAGAGGCCGGTATAGAACCGGCATATCGCAAGTGGTTTCAATGGGGCCAGCGACAGCAGCGCTAGCCCCATTGAAAGCATAGGGAGAATGCCACGGACTTCTGCCACAGCTGTCACAGCTGTGGCAGAGGTCCGCTGCATTCTATTCTATTGCTTTCAATGGGATCGGCACTGCTCGACCCATTGAAATCAATGGTTTCAGCCAAGCCCCGCAGAATTATTATCGGGGAAGGGCTTGAAATATAAGCCCTTCCCCGATAATCATCAATAAGTGGTGAAAAAATAAAAAATGTATTACTTACCTCTCCTGCGCTCAGCCGCGTCCTCCTGCTGGCTTCACGGCATTGCTATGAAGCTCTTTCAGCAGTCGGGGTTTTAAAAATCCCCGCCTCCTGAAAGGGCTGTGCAGATTGGCTGAGGGCTCAGCCAATAGCAGCTACTGCTTAGCTATTGGCTGAGCGCTCAGTCAATCACACATAGCCCTTAGCTATTCATTCAGTCCCTGC
Source organism: Eleutherodactylus coqui (assembly GCF_035609145.1). Lineage (NCBI taxonomy): Eukaryota > Metazoa > Chordata > Amphibia > Anura > Eleutherodactylidae > Eleutherodactylus > Eleutherodactylus coqui. The sequence goes on along the minus strand of NC_089846.1, from coordinate 89,116,499 downwards.
GGAGATGAAGGAAAATCCTGCCACAGCTGTCACAGCTGTCACAGCTGTGGCAGAAGTCCCCGGCATTCTCCATCTCTTTTCAATGGGGCTAGCGCTGCTGCCACTGGCCCTATTGAAAAGACTGGCGATATGTCGACATGATGCCGATATCCCTGCTTCATGACAATTTTCGCACTGCAATGCGAGACTTTAACTTTAGAATCACATCGCAGTGGAGAAAATATCGCCAGTGGGTGGGAGCCCTTAGCCTTTTGTCCATAGTAAAGGCTTACAATGAACATACACCTGTCAACAGGACTCGGGGGTGGCACGGAGGCTTAAGAGGAAGCACAGGCTTTTTTTTTTTTTTTTTTTAGTTTATTCTTTTTTTTTAATGATACCTGAGGCCCAAAGTTGGCCCTTACTAACAGAAGCGATCCAACACTTATTAATGAATATCGCTTACTGCTCCCTGCTGTCACGTTCTCCCCATTTCCAGGCACTACAGAGTTGCACAAGGATTCCGTGTATGACCAGTAGTGCAGACGGTCAAGAAGAACTGGGAGCAAGGAGTATCAAGGGGGTTGTTCAGTTATAGGCCACTAATGGCTTAACCTCAGGATAGGCCAACAGTAGCTGTTTATTGGTCCGCTTCACTCTGGGATTCTGCCAGATTGCAATGGGCCAGCTTGGAATGGCAAGCTAAATTCTTATTAACAGAAATGAAAGAAACCAAAATTATGCTGTATGGCTCATCGGTTCTTAATTGTGTCCCTACCATTGAGTAAAATTATATTGCTGGTATGAAATAATTAAATAGCTAGCTCTGAAGTTTGAACATATACTACAAGATGTATTTAAAAAAACTATATCATCCTCACAAAACTCACTTATTATGCTTCTTGCTACAAGTAAATGCACAAAAGCTCTATTTGTTCTTGAGAAATCTCTAGCACTGCTTACCCTGAATAGAGATGAGCGAGCATACTCGTCCGAGCTTGATGCTCGTTCGAGTATTAGGGTGCTCGAGATGCTCGTTACTCGAGATGAGCACCACGCGGTACTCGTCTCGATTAAACGAGCACTGACCATTGAATTCAATGGAGCCGGCAATACAGCCAGCTCCATTAAAAGCAATGGGCTGTCGGCGATCTCAGGATGAATTTTCGGGAAGGGCTTAAAAATATAAGCCCTTGCCTGAAAACCATCCAAAAATGTGTAAAAAAAAAAAAAAAATACTCACCTTGTCCCTGCAGCCGGAGTTCAGCTGTGGCTGGCCGGCAGTTCTCCTGAACTGCTCTGTGTAGTATTCAGCAGCCGGGAATTTAAAATCCCCTCCTGCTGAATGGGCTGCCTCTGATTGGTCACAGCTCTCACCAATCAGAAAGTGTGTATGGAGAGCAGCATCAAATGGAAGCTATTTCAAAAAGACATCCTGGAATCTTCAGGGAATCCAAATCCAATTTTCATCTTTATTGGGTTAAAAACTCCATCAGCATAGACAACAAAACTTGCGACGTTTCGTCCTATAAAGGACTTTGTCAAGCCCTCACCATTCAGAGGCAGCTCTCACTCACCCATTCATGAATTCATGAGGTCTTTTTGGGACCTCTATGGGAATTCTGTGTGCACCCACAGCATGGGTGGGTCCAAGGAACTTAAAGACAGTACACATAAAGAAAATCAGAGTGCCCAAACATGGCAGACTTTCACTGCGCCGAGGACATAGGCCTCTGCACAAACCCTCAGCAATCGTTGACATAGAGCGGACTCCAATGCTAGCGTAGCTGTGAACGTCTCATTAGCACTCTATCGCTCCTCTTGTTTGTCCCAATGCAGTGCCCCGGATAGCTGTGGTAACCTGAGAGAAAATACATATTGGCTTCAGCCCACACTCCATGCCCTAGTCAGTCTAGGTATTTTTATAGTGCCAGGCAGGTACAATACCGCTATGGGAAGTTTGTGTGAACCCACAGCATGGGTGGGTCCCAGGAACCCAGAGAAGGTACATAAAGAAATCCCATTGCAGTGCCCCGTATAGCTGTGGTAACGTGAGAGAAAATACATGTTGGCTTCGGCCCACACTTCATGCCCTAGTCAGTCCGGGTTTTTTTTTAGTGCCAGGTAGGTACAACAGCGCCATGGGAAGTCTATGTGCACCCACAGCATGGGTTTGTCCCAAGAACCCACAGACGGTAGATAAAGAAATCCCATTGCACTGCCCCGGATAGCTGTGGTAACGTGAGCGAAAATATTTGTTGGCCACGGGCCAGAATCCATGCCCTAGTCAGTCTGTTTTTTTTTTTGCCAGGCAGGTACAACAGCGCCATGGGAAGTCTGTGTGCACCCACAGCATGGGTGGGTCCCAGGAACCCACAGACGGTACATAAAGAAATCCCATTGCAGTGCCCGGATAGCTGTGGTAACGTGAGAAAAAATACATGCTGGCTTTGGCCCACACTTCATGCCTTAGTCAGTCTGGGGTTTTTTTTAGTGCCAGGCAGGTACAACAGCGCCATGGGAAGTCTGTGTGCACCCACGGCATGGGTGGGTCCCAGGAACCCACAGACGGTAGATAAAGAAATCCCATTGCAGTGCCCCAGATAGCTGTGGTAACGTGAGAGAAAATACATGCTGGCCTCGGGCCAGTATCCATGCCAAAGTCATTTTTTTTTTCCCCAGGCAGGTACAACAGCGCCAGGGGAAGTCTGTGTGAACCCACAACATGGGTGGGTCCCAGGAACCCACAGACGGTACATAAAGAAATCCCATTGCAGTGCCCCAGATAGCTGTGGTAACGTGAGAGACAATACATGTTGGCCTCAGCCCACAATCCATGCCCTAGTCAGTCTGGGTTTTTTTTGGGCTAGATAGGTAAAACACTGTGATGGTAAGACTTAGTGCACCCATAGTATACATAGACGCCTGTAATATTCCTGTAGCAAAGGTACAAACTGACCCCACTAACAGTTATGTTGCAGAAGTCTAGGGAGACACCAGTAACATTTCTGTAGTAACAGTATAGACAGACCCCAGTAACATTTCATTAGCAGAAGTATAGGCAGACCCCTGTAACATTTCTGTAGCAGAAGTATAGGCAGACCCCTGTGACATTTACGTGGCAGAAGTATAGGCAGAACCCAGTAACATTTATTTAGCAGAAGTATACACAGACCCCCTAGTAACATTTATTTAGCAGCAGTATTGGCAGACCCCTGTAACATTTCTGTAGCAGCAGTATAGGCAGACCCCTCTAACATTTGTGTAGCAGCAGTATAGGCAGACCCCTGAAACATTTATGTAGCAGCAGTATAGGCAGACCCCTGTAACATTTCTGTAGCAGCAGTATAGACAGACCCCAGTAATATTTCTGTAGTAACGGTATAGACAGACCCCAGTAACATTTATGTAGCAGCAGTATAGGCAGACCCCTGTAACATTTCAGTAGCAGAAGTATAGGCAGACCCCTGTAAAATTTCAGTAGCAGCAGTATAGGCAGAGCCCAGTATTAGTAATATTTCTGTAGCAGCAGTATAGACAGACCCCAGTAATATTTCTGTAGTAACGGTATAGACAGACCCCAGTAACATTTATGTAGCAGCAGTATAGGCAGACCCCTGTAACATTTCAGTAGCAGAAGTATAGGCAGACCCCTGTAACATTTCTGTAGCAGCAGTATAGACAGACCCCAGTAATATTTCTGTAGTAACGGTATAGACAGACCCCAGTAACATTTATGTAGCAGCAGTATAGACAGACCCAGTAACATTTCTGTAGTAACAGTATAGGCAGACCCCAGTAATATTTATGTGGTAGCAGTATAGGTAGACCCCTGTAATATTTCAGTAGCAGCAGTATAGGCAGAGTCCAGTATTTGTAACATTTCAGTAGCAACAGTATAGGCAGATCCCAGTAACATTTGTGTAGCAGCAGTATAGGCAGACCCCTGTAACATTTGTGTAGCAGCAGTATAGGCAGACCCCTGTAACATTTCAGTAGTAGCAGTATAGGCAGAGCCCAGTATTTGTAACATTTGTGTAGCAGCAGTATAGGCAGACCACTGTAACATTTATGTAGCAGAAGCATAGGCAGACTCAGTACCATTTTTGTAGCAGCAGTATAGGCAGACCCCAGTACCATTTCTGTAGAAGTAAAGGCAGACCCCAGTAACATTTACAAGGCAGAAGTATAGACAGACCCCTGTAACATTTACGTGGCAGAAGCATAGGCCGACCCCAGTACCATTTTTGTAGCAGAAGTATACACAGACCCCTGTAACATTTCTGTAGTAACAGTATAGACAGATCCCAGTAACATCCTTGTGGCAACAGTATAGGCAGACCCCTGTAACATTTTAGTGGCAGCAGTATAGGCAGACCCCAGTAACATCCTTGTGGCAGCAGTATAGGCAAACCCCTGTAAAATTTACGTGGCAGCAGTATAGGCAGACCCCAGTAACATTTTTGTAGCAGAAGTATACGCAGACCCCTGTAACATTTCTGTAGTAACAGTATAGACAGATCCCAGTAATATTTCTGTAGCAGAAGTATTTTCAGACCCCTGTAACATTTACGCGGGAGCAGTATAGGCAGACTCCAGTAACATCCTTGTGGCAGCAGTATAGGCAGACCCCTGTAAAATTTACGTGGCAGCACTATAGGCAGACCCCTGTAACATTTATGTGGCAGAAGTATAGGCAGACCCCTGTAACATTTATGTGGCAGAGGTATAGGCAGACCCCTGTAACATTTACGTGGCAGCTGTATCGGCAGACCCCTGTACCATCCTTGTGGCAGCAGTATAGGCAGACCCTAGTAACATTCCTGTGGCAGCAGTATAGGCAGACCCCAGCAACATCCTTGTGGCAGTAGTATAGACAGACCCCCGTAATGGTCTTGTAGCACCAGTATAGGCAGGCAGACCCCAGTAAAATTTCTGTAGTAATAGTATAGGCCAACCTCTGAAACATTGGGTACCATGAGCGTAGGCGAAGGCCGGAAAAATTAGTTGGATAAGAGTGTAGGCGTGGGCCCGAAAAATAAGTGTGCCAAGAGTACAAGTGTACCTCTGAAAAATGTATCAACTGAGAGGGCAGGTGAAACCCATAAATATTTTTTGAAAGATACAGCTCACTGTTGCTTAATGTGTAACAGAGCCTGTAGGCAGACCTGTTTAAAAAATTGGTTCATGTTAAAGTATCAATACTTTTGAAACTTTGAAAAATTGTAAATACCTTGGTAGATGAGCCTTTTGGGCCGGCGAAAAATTGTCAGTTCAGCGCGATGACATGTTTCTGGAGGAGGAGTAGCAGGAGGAGGACTAATGTCAGAGACAGATTGACAAAGCTAAATGCCCCATTTTCCCGGTGATAGAGAAGAGTGCTTTTATCTGTGGTTGCAGCGAAAAGTATCTTTAGGTTCCGCTGCTCTACGCCGGTGGAGAAGAGAAGTCTGGGGAAATCCAGGCTTTGTTCATCTTTATGAGTGTAAGCATGTCGGCGCTGGCAGTTGACAGGCGGGTACGCTTGTCCGTGATGATTCCCCCAGCTGCACTAAACACCCTCTCTGACAAGACGCTAGCGGCAGGGCAAGCCAGCACCTCCAGGGCATACAGCGCAAGTTTGTGCCACGTGTCCAGCTTTGACACCGAATAGTTGTATGGAGCAGAGGCATCACGGAGGATGGTGGTACGATCGGCTATGTACTCCCTCACCATCTTTTTACAGTGCTCCCTCCAACTCAGCCTTGACTGGGGAGTGGTGACGCAGTCTTGCTGGGGAGCCATAAAGCTGGCAAAGGCCTTGGAAAGTGTTCCCTTGCCTGCACTGAACATGCTGCCTGATCTCGCTCCCCCCCTTCTACTTGGCCCTCGGAACTGCGCCTTCTGCCTCTATCGGTGTCAGATGGGAAGTTTAGCATCACTCTGTCCACCAGGGCCCTGTGGTATTGCATTACTCTCGTACCCCTTTCCTCTTCGGGAATGAGAGTGGAAAGGGGTGCCTGTGTCCTGAGAGGAGGGTTGGATCAGAGTGGCAGGTTGGGGCACAGGGGGAGAGGCAGTGGTGCGACCCGGAGGTGGTGAACGGTCTTCGTCCCACCTTGTGGGGTGCTTGGCCATCATATGCCTGCGCATGTTGGTGGTGGTGAGGCAGGTAGTGGTGGCTCCCCGGCTGATCTTGGCGCGACACAGGTTGCACACCACTGTTCGTCGGTCGTCCGCGCTCTCACTGAAAAACATCCACACCTTTGAACACCTAGGCCTCTCCACGGTGGCTTGGCGTGAAGGGGTGCTTTGGGAAACAGTTGGGGGATTCTTCGCTCTGGCCCTGCCTCTACCCCTGGCCACCCCACTGCCTCTTCCAACCTGTCCTGCTGCTGCACTTGCCTCCCTCTCTGAAGACCTGTCCTCAGTAGGCTTAGCAAACCAGGTGGGGTCAGTCACCTCATCGTCCAGCTGCTCTTCCTCCCTCGGACTTACTGCCCTTACTACTTCCTCACTGATAGACAACTGTGTCTCATCATCATCGTCCTCCTCACCCACTGAAAGCTCTTGAGACAGTTGCCGGAAGTCCCCAGCCTCATCACCCGGACCCCGCAAACTTTCCAAAGGTTGGGCATCGGTCACGACAAACTCCTCCAGTGAGAGAGGAACCATTTTTTCTCAATCAAGGCAGGGGCTCAAGAACAGTTCCTGGGAGTCTGTCTGCTCATCAGAATGTGTCATTTTCATGGAGTGAGGAGGCTGGTAGGAAAGAGGAGCAGCAGCGAGACGATTCAGAGTTGCAGCAGTGGACGGCGTAGAAGACTGGGTGGTTGATATATTGCTGGATGCATTTTCTGCCATCCACAACAGGACCTGCTCACACTGCTCTGTTTGTAATAAAGGTCTACAACGTGGACGCAAAAATTGTGATATGAAGCTGGGGACCCAAGAAACTTGCCTCTCTCCTAATCCCGCAGCAGCCGGCTGCGATTCACCTGGACCAGGAACTCGGCCTGTGCCCACACCCTCACTTGGACCTCCGCGTCCTCACCCGCGTCCATGACCTCTAGCCCTACCCCTACCCCTCAGCATGGTGGATTACGAATAGAGCAGACACAGAGCGGTGTAAATAATTATGGAATTATTTGCGTACAGTTGCAGGCTGACTGCGGTATTGTAACGCTAACTCCACGCAGTAAAAAAAAAAGAATACAGAAGGCTGCAAATAGGCCTAGCCGTGCAATGGTGATTCACTTCAACTCCCACCAGACACCCAGTAAATTTCCGACGGCCACAGCTAGCCGTAAGAAGGAGCTTTTATTTTAATTTTTTTGACAAAGAATACAGGCTATATAGCGTTAATATGACTTTTCCTCTATCAGTGGCTGTCGCCATACGCTGTGCGTGAATTTGAGGGCAGACACAGAGCGGTTTAAATAACTATGGAATTATTTGCATACAGTTGGAGGCTGACAGCGCTATTGTAATGCTAACTCTGGGCAGAAGCAAAGAATACGGAAGGCTGCAAAGAGGCCTAGCTGTGCAATACTGATGCACTGCAACTCCCACCAGACACCCAAAAAAATTTCAGACAGTCAGGGGTAGCCCAACGAAGGAGCTTTTATTTAAATTTTTTTGCAAAAGAATACAGGCTATTAAGCGTGTATATGACTTTCCCTCTATCAGTGGCTGTCGCCGTACGCTGTGCATAAAGTTGACGGCAGACACGGAGCGGTGTAAAAAATTATGGAATTATTGGCGTACATTTGGAGGCTGACAGCAGTTATGTAACGCAAACTGCAGCCAGAAAAAAAGGTCTGGCTCTGCAATAGTGATGCACTACAATTCCCAGCAGCCACGCAGTAAAATGCACACGGCCACAGGTAGCCCTAAGAAGGACCGTTGGGGTTCTTGTAGACAGGATCCTACACCACCACTGTCCCTGTCTCACCAGCACTGTCCCTATACTCTGTATAATAGACTGCAGACTGAGAACGCTATAGCTGTAATCGCCTGCACAACCCGAGATGAAAAAATAAATAAAAAATGTGCAAAACTGCTCCCAGCCAGCCACAACAGTAATGCACATGGTCAGATGTAGCCCTAAGAAGGACCGTTGGGGTTCTTGAAGACGCTAACACTTTCTCTATAGCAGCAGCACTCTCCCTGATCTCTCCCAGTGTGTGTCTGAGGCGAGCCGCGGGCGGGACCGCTTTAAGTACTTGGCGGTCACTTGATCTCACCAGCCACTCACTGCAGGGGGGTGGGATAGGGCTGGAACGTCACAGTAGGAAGTTGTAATGCCTTCCCTGCATGGCTATTGGCTAGAAAATGGCGCTAAACATGCAGGGAAAGAAATGGAATGACTCGAGTACCGCGTAGTGCTCATCTCGAGTAACGAGCATCTCGAGTACCCTAATACTCGAACGAGCATCAAGCTCGGACGAGTATGCTCGCTCATCTCTAGTAACTGTCTATCCATCACTCTATCTCATATGCATCTCCTATTTATCTATTGATCTTATATCTATTTATCTCCTTTCTATCTATCTGTCTTATTAGTCTAGAGAAATTTCAGTTATTCAAGCAATGAAAAGTTCCACAAAACATTGTATTGTTACATGTGTGAATAAAGCACCACATGTTTTTTTCTGATTAGCAACAATAGTTTGATGATCAGGAGGATATATAACACAGGAGGCTTAGATCCAGCAGCTAGACTCTAATATACCTCACCATGTAATAGCTATATACCAGTTCTACACAGTGATACCCTGTTTCCCTGAAAATAAGAGATAGCATGAATTTTTGAGGATGCAAAATGATTTTTCAGGCTTTTTGAGGATGATGATCTATCTCTCATATCTATCTATCTATCTCAAATCTATCTATCTATCTATCTTATATCTCTCTCATATCTATCTATCTCATATCTATCTATTTATCTCATATCTATCTATCTATTTATCTCTCTCATATCTATCTATCTATCTATCTATCTATCTATGGGCGCCTGCACACGAGCGGAAATTCCGCGGCTGTATTTCCGCCGCTGGAAGCCTGCATAGGATTGCGTTAACAAACACAATCCTATGCAGACAGCCGCGGTTTGGCCGTGCGAAATCTCGCGCGGCAAACAAACCGCGGCATGTTCACTCACCCGCCACCAGCTCCGGTCTGCGCATGCGCCGGCTGCCCGGCAAGCCGGCACATTAAACAGCCGGAGCCGCGGGCGCGGGTAAGTACGCGCTGGTCCCTGCAAGCGCTCGGGACGGGTCCCGCGGCTAGTATTCTCGCCGCCGATCCGACCCGCCCGTCAGCAGGCGGCCTATCTATCTAATATATATCCATCTAATATCTATCTATCCATCTCATATCTATCTATCAATCTATCTATCTCATATCTATCTATCTACAGATGTAGCAATCATTATATGAACATTTGTCACAATTTTCTTATCATGACTGCTATAATGCAAAGTGTATAAGTGTCTGTGCTATGTAGGCACTTGACAATAAGGACATAGTGTAAGATGCAAACTCAGAGTTGTGCTGTTTCATTTGTATCTCTCATTTTTTATGTATCTACAAGTTCCTATGTATTAAAGGAACAGTAGAATAGTAATAATAATGCTGATAAAATTATAATAGCAGCATTGTGTTAATCATCCTATGACAGCTAACACACTGATCGAAACAATCATCAGAACTAATTCTCGCATCCAGAAAAATGCACTTTTAAGATTTTATTTTCTTTGTAAATGATACAAATTCAGATTTTCTCCTTCTTGACATTTCACTCACTTTGCATCAGTGAGCAATGTGGACAGTGATTATAGAGAACAATTGGATGAAGTGCAGGACGGGGAACTTGCTGGAATTGTGCAGTAGTATCAGAATCTCTAGATCTGAGCTGTCACATGTCTCCCTTTTTTCTGTCAATAAAATCTGCCAGGCCTGAAGTCGAAAACATTCGAGACAAAGTCAGGTAGACAGCGAGGAAAGTTTGATGCATGTCAGAGCCATAAGTCAAGACTTTCACTCTCTTCTCCTTCTATTTCACCGCATACAGACATCCATGACTTCCCTTGTATCTCCAGACCCACTTTGTGCTGAGTTCAGCTCTACAATTCATGACATGGCAGGGGTAACACAATCTGCTCCATGTTGTGGGGGATTTATGTATGAAATGCAGCCGCTACAGGTAATAATTAGACTACAGGGAAGATTTCACATTTCCCTTCTTTTTTTACTGTGTTTCTGTGGGTTTTCTTGCTTATTCTTACTCTTAATCATACTAAAAACCATATATATAAATATTTCCTATGGGATTTCAGCAACTGTATGAGGAAAAGTGGAGGTAATAATCACCAACAATAATACATTGACACTTGGGGGATAGGATAATGACACGCTGACACTTGGGGGACAGGATAATGACACGCTGACAATTGGGGGACAGTATAATGACACACTGACACTTGGGGGACAGGATAATGACACGCTGACACTTGGGGGACAGGATATTTACATGCTGACACCTGGGGGACAGAATAATGACACGCTGACACTTGGGGGACAGGATAATGACACGCTGACACTTGGGGGACAGGATAATGACACGCTGACACTTGGGGGACAGAATAATGACACGCTGACACTTGGGGGACAGCATAATGACACACTGACACTTGGGGACAGCATAATGACATGCTAACACTTGGGGGACAGGATAATGACACGCTGACACTTGGGGGACAGAATAATGACACGCTGACACTTGGGGGACAGGATAATGGCACACTGACACTTGGGGGACAGGAGAATGACACGCTGACACTTGAGGGACAGGATAATGACAGGCTTAACACAATAGTGATATACAGCGGTGTAGCTAATGATTCATGGGTCTAGGTGCAAAAGTTGAGCTTGGGCCACTCTCCCCGCTCCTGGTAAATTCCCATCATACCAGGCCACTGCAGATCAACAGCTGAAGTCTGCGCCAAGGCAGATAGTAAAAGTTAAAAAAAAAATTAACAGTAAAAAAACAATTAAACAAGGAACAATCTTAACCCCATACAGTCATACAGTGACAATATAGCAATTAATACGAGCTCTACACAGGCACTATATAGATCTCCTGGATGGTGTTCTGAGGCATTGGATTGTAGGAGACAGGGCCAGGGAGGAAACAGCCTGTGATATCAAGGTGCCGCAGTCACAGGAAGCATGTAATCAGTCGAAGAGGTGAAGAAAGCATTTATAAAAAGGGAGAGAAAGGTTTCTCATCTGCTGAGGGGGGCCTTTTGCCCCCCCTATCTTTGGGGCCAAGTCATAAGTGTGAACCCCTGCGACCCCTATGGCTTCACACAGTTCCTATTATTGTATAATACAGTAACTTGAGTTTCTCCTGGTTGTTGTGATGATCAGAACTGATGAAACATGAATTATATCAGTTACACAATGTATAATAGAATAGAAGGAGCTACTATATTACACAACTACACCTTCTATCATCACCTCCTGTAACACATTTAGGGACCTTTCGCACAAGACAGAATTTGTCTGCATCTCAATGTTTTCACTATGGGGCTTGAATTCTGCATTTGTTAAAATCCATGCATTTTTACTTTAACCCTTTCCAATCCAATTTGTATTCTGGTTTTCCTAGGGGGCTTACTCTTTTTCTGCTGTTATACAACGGCGCTATCTGATGGCTAAAGCCATTACTGCGGTGACACATTGGATAGGCTCCGACAGCAGAGAGGCTGGCAATATACAGTAAGAGACTGTACAGCCTTAAATCATAATGTCTTTAGACGTCAGACAGTGGATTAGAGAGGGTTAAAACCACAAGGATTAATCATGCTGCGGAATTAATGAGGTCTAGCAGAACTGATATTGCGGATTTCTAACGTGCAGGAAATATAATCCTGCAATTAAAGTCTCTAAAGAAATGCAAGAAATTACGCAAGATGTTCTGCAGAACACATTCTGCAATTAAAAATGCTATAAAATCCACAATAATTGAAAAAAATCTGCATCTGTGCTGTCCATCCCAGGAGAAAGGTCCCTAAGAGTTTGCTGTTAAAGTAAACACGTAAGGGTGGCTTCAGACAGCTGTATGCGCAACCACAACTGCACACACCCTTACGCAGTGTGGTTGCACATGAACACGATTTTTTATTCTTCAGCGGTTCAAACTCCACGCCATAGTGCAAGAGTCTGACATAAAACGTGGGAAGATAGCTCTTGCCCTATCTTTTCTGCTGACACATGGGGGACAGCATAATGACCTGCTGACACTTAGGGGACAGCATAATGACACAATGACACTTGGGGGAAAGGAGAATGACACGCTGACACTTGAGGGACAGGATAATGACAGGCTGATACATGGGGGCAGGATAATGACACACTGACACTTGCGGGACAGGATAATCACATGCTGACACTTGGGGGACGGGATGATGACACGCTGATACTTGGGGATGGGATAATAATATGCCGACACTTGGGGGACAGGATAATGACATGCTGAGACGTGGGGGACAAAATAATGACATACTGACACTTGGGGGACAGGATAATTACACTCTGATACTTGGGGGACAGGATAATGACACACTCACACTTGGGGGACAGATAATGACACACTGACACTTGGGGACAGGATAATTACACGCTGACACTTCGGAGAAAGAATAATGACACGCTGACACTTGGGGGACAGGATAATGGCACGCTGACACTTCGGAGAAAGAATAATGACACGCTGACACTTGGGGGTAAGGATAATGACACGCTAAAATTTGAGGGACAGAATAATGGCACGCTGATACTTGGGGGACAGGATAATTACACGCTGACACTTGGGGGACAGGATAATGACACGCTGATACTTGGGAGAAAGAATAATGACACGCTGATACTTGGGGGAAATAATAATGACATGCTGACACTTGGGGGACAGGATAATGACACCCTGATACTTAGGGGAAAGGATAATGACACACTGATACTTGGGGGACATGATAATGACACACTAATACTTGGGGGACATGATAATTACACATTGATACTTGGGGGGACAGGATAATGACTCGCTGATACTTGGGGGACATGATAATGACACAATGATACTTGGGGGGACATGATAATGGCACACTGATACTTGGGGGGACAGGATAATAACACACTGACACTTGGGGGCAGGATAATGACACGCTGAAACTTGGGGACGGGATAATAATATGCCGACACTTGGGGGACAGGATAATGACATGCTAAGACTTGGGGGACAAAATAATGACACACTGACACTTGGGGGACAGGATAATTACACTCTGATACTTGGGGGACAGGATAATGACACACTCACACTTGGGGGACAGATAATGAAACACTGACACTTGGGGGACAGGATAATGCCACTCTGATACTTGGGAGAAAGAATAATGACACCCTGATACTTAGGGGAAAGGATAATGACACACTAACCCTTGGGGGACATGATAATGACACACTAATACTTGAGGGACATGATAATTACACATTGATACTTGGGGGGACAGGATAATGACACGCTGATACTTGGGGGACATGATAATGACACACTGATACTTGGGGGGACATGATAATGACACACTGATACTTGGGGGGACAGGATAATAACACACTGACACTTAGGGGCAGGATAATGACACGCTGATACTTGGGGGACAGGATAATGGCACGCTGACACTTGGGGGACAGGATAATGGCACGCTGACACTTGGAGGATAGGATAATGACATGCTGACACTTGGGGTACAGGATAATGGCACGCTGACACTTGGAGGATAGGATAATGACACGCTGACACTTGGGGTACAGGATAATGACACGCTGATACTTGGGGGACAGGATAATGACACGCTGATACTTGGTGTACAGGATAATGACACGCTGACACTTGGGGGACAGGATAATGACACACTGATACTTGGGGGATGGGATAATAACAGTTATACTTCATAAACTGCACAAAGCAATGATACAATAACCTTTTACTTGGAATGGAGAACAATGATGCTGTGATTTTTGGGATACAGGGCAATGATGCAGGGACACATAAAGTTCAAAACTATAGCACACTGATACTTGAGGGTAAAGAACATTGACACACCAACAAATAGGGAAGGAGACAATGAAACTATGACACTTGGGTTATAGGACAAGACCCATAAAAGGAGTTTTCCAAGTTATTTCTTTTTCAATTAGTATGGGTTCCCTATGCCAAAAACTACATATGAAAAATACTTTTTACTGTGCCCAACCTCTGTCTCAGTAGTCCAGTGCTCTGATATCTAACAGCTGACATCACCCACCCAGAAGCCCTCGTGTCGTCACGTAAACCTGTCTCGTTCCAGTCTAGTGAGCTACATAAAATATCCTGTAACATATAATCAGGAAATAACAAAGGGTACCAAACCCAAAGCGAGAAAACAATGGTGCAGACCTGTAGTAGAAGTCACACTGCAGTATGAGATGTATGCTCTTCACCAGCAAGGGTTGCCCTCATCAGGGTAGAACTCCCATAGTTGCCTTACCAAAGTGGAACTGTAATTCTCCAGTTTATCAGCCTCTTGGGATTATGACTGTAGGGAAACACAGTCCCATACACTTCAGCCAGGTCCATAAATAGATTTTAAAAAAAAGAAACAACACACTATTGGCACTGCTGGATATCCAGAATCTGACAATGCTGAGCATTATGTCTAAAGTATTTATTCAATGCCTAAAGCCACTGCGCAATGTGTTTCCGCCCTAGACGTGATAATATGCTATATGGCATTGTATGTAGCATTTTTAACATTGTTATTGTATGTTTTTTATTTGATAGAAATAAGCAGTTACATCAATTCTTTAAGACTATGTCTGGATGATTTGACTATTCCCTTTTTTCACACCATCAACAATGTTATCTGTCTCCGTGGAGAGGAATGAGATTTATTTTGCACTCTATGCCCTGCTGGTGAGTGTTACTAGGAGAATGCTTTGTTTCCAAGGAGGCTGATAGCATTTCACCTGTGAGACCTGCTATGCATTACTAGAACTGGGAAGATGCAACAGTGCCTCTATAGCGCCACCTATCAGAAGACAGCATTCCTGCAAGTCAACATCAGACCTTCTAACAACCCTTGCAACAATAACCGAGAATTATGAATCAAAGCCAGAGTCTTCTTCAGAATGCTGCCTTCTAATAGGTGGTGCTGCAGAGCTATTGTCCAGCTTCATTTGCATATTTCCCAGAGGAGTATGAATGACCTAATAAGTCTCCTCACACCCTCTAGATGCTCTCCCTTAGGAGAAATGATACCCTTCCCAACCCATGCATTACTAGAAAACACTGAAAAGGGTGGTTTTCACCATGCATGTCCACAAGTTTCTGTTCCAGTTTAGCGTGGCATGTGGAGTTATAGTAGAATGGATCACATGGTTGAAATAATGTGATTTTAAGCTGTTTATTTACAGCTCATTTTTGGATTCTTGTTCCTGAATTGATAATTCTGAACATACTGTATTTTATATAGATGCAGTATGATTGGAATAGTATGGATCTTAATGTTTTTTGTATTGTATCTTATTGTGTTGATGTGAATTTTGATACTCCTCTCGACCCCCATCACAGACCTCTTACTAGCCAAGCCAGGATCCTACTGCACACTGATGAGAGGCAACCCCCCCAAACAGCTGTCTGTGTATGGATTCTGGCTTGGTTTTCAATTCCCTATCATTGATTTGAAGGAATGCTGCCATCCAATAGGTGGCGCTGCAGAGGTATTGTTCCATTTTCCTTATTTGCCTTTTTGGAGCCACTCATTACTTTAATTACCTCATGCGGTGTGTGTAATTGTATTTGTTAGTGCCTGTCTGTCTTGTGGGTCAGAAATGGTATCATGTCTCCTTAAGGAGAGCACCCAAAAAGTGTGTGGAGACACCTAGGGGGTGAGTGGGTCAGGGGATGGTATAGTCTCTCCCAAGGAGAGCACCCAAAAGGAGTGTGGGGAGACCTAAAAGATGAGTAAGGAGTCTTATAAAGCCATGCTAGTTCCTCTGTGAAATGTATGCAGATAAGAAAGATGGAAAAATACCTCTACAGTGCCATCTATTAGATGGCAGCATTCCTTCACATCATAGTGACCCTATAACAAGTCTTATTAATGATCTTATCATTGATTAGACTTGTTATAAAGTCACTTTGATTTGAAGGAATGCTGCCATCTAATAGATGGCGCTGTAGAGGTATTTTTCCATCTTTCTTATTTGTCTGTCTTGTGTAATAGAGGAGATAGGAGGTGGTTTTGTATGTTTTGTAGAGTCAAATGTAGGGTCAAATGTCTGGTGTTGTGTACAACTAACTTGTAGATGTCTGTATGTGAAACACCCTACCCTGATATGTCATGTGTGTGACCCCCAAAAGTATTCCTGGGATTGGGTAGAGGGCTTCACCTAGAATCCTTTGGGGGTTAGCTGGAGGGGAGTAGAGAGTAGTAGAGAGTAGTAGAGAGTAGTTAGGAGTAGTAAGGAGAAGTAGTCAAGGAGAGTCAGGATGGGGAAGAGAAAGAAAGTAAGAGCAGTAACCAAGTGTTGCGCCTAGTCTAAGCCTGGACTAAGAATAATGGACAGAGAGGGAGAGCCTTGGTAACCGGAGAGTCTATTTCTATCCCACTAGAAGGAGCATACCCAGTGCAGGCAAGACCTCATGAGTTCTAGGAGCAACAGTCAAGCGGGCATTGTCAACCGTGAGTAGAGTTACCGCTGAAGAGCAGCAGGATAGGAACCACAGGAGTGCCAGCTTACGCTCCCTTCAGTCCTCCACAAATAACAGCACCTCAGCGTCACTTACGTACAGAGTTTTTGAGAGAAATCTGCCTAATTCTGCTGTCTATTGAATAATCAACAACTGTTAATAGACTGTGTTCAAGAGTTGAGTTAACATTATACCCTTGGTTGACCATAACTCCTGATGTCTGGACTGTCTTGAATTATCGTCATCAACCTGATTAAGTTAAAGGGTATTGGCGTCACGAACTGCCATTTAAGTTTTTTTGCAACCGGCGTGTGTCTGACCCGGGCCGCAGCTGATCTACAGAGCGAAGCAGCAGAGCCACCCATGACAGTCATCTTCTAAACCCTGCTGTCTCCCCCACCCGGTAAGGTCTGTGCTCAATCTCTACAGAACCACGTTGCCCAGTGTGGCTTTTAAATTGGATAAATACTTTAGGCATAATCCTCAGCATTGTGAGATTCCAGTCATCCAGCAATGCCAATAGCATATTTTTTCTTTTATTTGGATTTCTGAAAACAATAGTGATATACAGGGGTGTAACTAATGATTCATGGGTCTAGGTGCAAAAGTTGAGCTTAGGCCACTCTCCCCGCTCCTGGTAAATTCCCATCATACCAGGCCACTGCAGATCAACAGCTGAAGTCTGCGCCAAGGCAGATAGTAAAAGTTAAAAAAAAATTAACAGTAAAAAAACAATTAAACAAGGAACAATCTTAACCCCATACAGTCATACAGTGACCATATAGCAATTAATACCAGCTCTACACAGGCACTATATAGATCTCCTGTGGTGTTCTGAGGCATTGGATTGGAGGAGACAGGGCCAGGGAGGAAACAGCCTGTGATATCAAGGTGCCCCAGTCACAGGAAGCATGTAATCAGTCGAAGAGGTGAAGAAAGCATTTATTGAAAGGGAGAGAAAGGTTTCTCATCTGCTGAGGGGGGCCTTTTGCCCCCCCTATCTTTGGGGCCAAGTCATAAGTGTGAACCCCTGCGACCCCTATGGCTTCACACAGTGCCTATTATTGTATAATACAGTAACTTGAGTTTCTCCAGGTTGTTGTGATGATCAGACCTGATGAAACAACATGAATTATATCAGTTACACAATGTATAATAGAATAGAAGGAGCTACTATATTACACAACTACACCTTCTATCATCACCTCCTGTAACACATTTAGGGACCTTTCACACGAGACAGAATTTGTCTGCATCTCAATGTTTTTACTGTGTGGCTTGAATTCTGCATTTGTTAAAATCCATGCATTTTTACTTTAAAACCGCAAGGATTAATCATGCTGCGGAATTAATGAGGTCTGCAATTAAAGTCTGTAAAGAAATGCAAGAAATTATGCAAGATGTTCTGCAGAACACATTGTGCAATTAAAAATGCTATAGAATCCACACTAATTGAAAAAAATCTGCATCTGTGCTGTCCATCCCAGGAGAAAGGTCCCTAGGAGTTTGCTGTTAAAGTAAACACGTAAGGGTGGCTTCAGACAGCTGTATGCGCAACCGCAACTGCACACACCCTTACGCAGTGTGGTTGCACATGAACACGATTTTTTATTCTCTGGCGGTTCAAACTCTACGCCATAGTGCAAGAGTCTGAAATAAAACATGGGAAGATAGTTCCTGCCCTATCTTTCCTGCATGTACTATTAACTACGTGCAGGAAAGTCCTATCTTTTCATGGGCTTAGTATTCACGCTTGAGAAAAGAGGTATTGAAAACGAAACCATTTAAATCATCGGTTTTGTTTTGCCCTGTTATTTGGCTGTGATTATCATACCCTAAATGCTGTTTATACATTTTAACCCGTTCCAATCCAATTCGTATCCTGGTTTTCCTAGTGGGTTTACTCTTTTTCTGCCGTTATACAACGGCGCTATCTGCTGGCTAAAGCCAGTACTGCATTACTGCATGAGGTGACACGTTGGATAGGCTCCGACAGCAGAGAGGCTGGCAATATACAGTAAGAGAACCCCGACGAACGTCTTCCAACATCGGAGCTGTACAGCCTTAAATCATAATGTCTTCAGACGTCAGACAGTGGATTGAGAAGGGTTAAATCTAAGTTATTCATTTTTGGAATTTCTGTTTTATTCAGAAAGGAAGACTTCCGCCACTTTACTTTTACATTACAACACTTCATGTATAACAATATTCAAATGTTGACCAAAATCCCTTCGTCACCACTTTACTTCAGCAACTTCTATAAACTTCTCTGTCACTTTGAAACAGACTTTCAGGAACCAATGCAACTTTTTGACAAAGATGTTGGGTTTTTTTGGCTGGAAATTTATAATAAAGTTTGAGTCATTTCATTTTACATAACTACATATTTAACAGTCGTCCAATTTTACAGTCCCTTCAATATTTTTGTCGACGTCAGCTCTATTTTTTGTGCATCCTTTGGTAGTTTTTTTTCTCTTTTCTTATACTATTTTTCTGTCCCTGTCTTATTCTAGGCTTTCAATATTGTACAGTGATGTGTGAAATTACTAACCTAAAAATTGTCTCAAAGCTTTTATTACAAACTTTGTAGTT
Source organism: Eleutherodactylus coqui (assembly GCF_035609145.1). Classification (NCBI taxonomy): domain Eukaryota; kingdom Metazoa; phylum Chordata; class Amphibia; order Anura; family Eleutherodactylidae; genus Eleutherodactylus; species Eleutherodactylus coqui. The sequence goes on along the minus strand of NC_089846.1, from coordinate 89,097,151 downwards.
CTCCCAATTCTGGTTTGTCTTCAACCTGGAACGAACACAGAATTTCGAAGAGTGACTGTGAATGAAATCTTTGCACATTGCTGACTCACTACTTCATTTAAGTTGAAAGTAAGTATTTTTGCAAACAACTGAAACACGATTGAATGAAAAAGGTCAATGCAAATGAATGAGACAAACTGCAGGAAGCTGATAGAAAACAGATGATCAGAACTTTTCACAACCTTTCAGACTTTAATGAAATTGTCTGATGAAAACTGTTTAGGTGTTTTTACATTTTTTGGATATTTTTTTTGGATTCACATAAATATAAAACCTCAAAAAGTAACACCGGTCAATAGTTTATGAGTAGGGAAAGTTACAGAGTTTCTCAGAAGTATATGTATTTTATACTTGGTAGAAAGGAACAAAGAAGGTATATTGTAGGTCATAATCGTCAAAACATTGTATCAGGTTCCTTTACTTAAGGGTACACTTAAAGGGGTTGTCTCGAGGAAGCAGTGAATTTTTTTTTTGCCCAGTCCCCCTAATTAACCATACATTACTAAGCCCCCCCGTAAATGACTTTTCTAGCTGGTTTCTACTTACTGTTCCCGCGTTTCAGCAACTTATAAAAGTTTCCCCAAGATGGCCGCCGGCTCTTTTCCCTTCGCTTGCTGCAGCCCGACGTGCGCGCTCCCGAGACGCTACCAGCTGTGTCTCCCTGACAACCAGACGCCCCGCAGCCGCCGACCGGACCCCGGGATTGAACGCCGCCGACCAGTCACCCACCGCCAGGCAGCAGGTAACCGGCGCTAGCCCCCGGCTCCCCGGCGCTAGCCCCCGGCTCCCCAGCGCTACGCCCCGGCTCCCCAGCGCTACGCCCCGGCCCCCCCGCGCTACGCCCTGGCTCCCCAGCGCTACGCCCCGGCCCCCCGCGCTAGACCCTGACAACAGACGAAGGCCCCTCGGCCCAGCGGTAGGCCCCGGAGCCCAGCGCTAGGTTCCGGAGCCCAGCGCTAGGCTCCGGAGCCCAGCGCTAGGTTCCGGAGCCCAGCGCTAGGTTCCGGAGCCCAGCGCTAGGTTCCGGAGCCCAGCGCTAGGCTCCGGAGCCCAGCGCTGGGCTCCGGAACCTAGCGCTGGGCTCCGGGGCCTAGCGCTGGGCTCCGGGGCCTACCGCTGTGGCCTGGGACCTTCACCTGTTAGTGACACATCACCCCCGACCAATCACTTACCTGGGCGGCTTCTCGGGACAGCTGGGCGGCTTCTCGGCACTGCTGGGCGGCTCCAGTTTCTGCACCTTCCTCTAACAGAGGATGGTACAGAATGGCCGCTCCAGCGCGCTCCCGAGCAGTGACAGCTCATCTGCACATGCGCAGAAGAGCTGTAGCGGGGAGCACACTGAAGCGGCTCGTGCTGAAAGGAGAAGACCGGACTGCGCAAGCGCGTCTAAAAAAGCAAGCTGCCAGCGAATTTAGACGGAACCATGGAGACGAGGACGCCAGCAACGGAGCAGGTAAGTAGAATAACTTCTGTATGGCTCATATTTAATGCACAATGTATATTACAAAGTGCATTAATATGGCCATACAGAAGTGTATAACCCCACTTGATTTCGCAAGACAACCCCTTTAAGCATCGCAGTAGAACCCCAAGTCACTTACACTTCATGGATCTGAATCTGTCCAATTAGGAAACTGAAGTGATTGGGAATCAATTTGACCAGCTTTGGTGCAAAAGAAAGTGTCAACAGGAGGACTGGAGGGGGAACAGCAAAACAACCCCAAAAAGGACTAGAGACAATTCCTCCCTCCTTCCTGACTGCTTCATCTCTAGTTCTGTGTTTTGCTGGTGTCCTTGTCACTACCGGTACATGAGGTGCTACCTGCAGCCAAATCAGGTTACAGAGGTAGTCCTGTTCCTTCAGGATGGCACATCCATAAATTCTGGAGCAAGAAGTTTTACTGACTGTGTCTCCTAGCACAACAGCATGGGGCAGATTTCTGGACACGGACCATTACATGAGGAGAGTTGGACAGAAGAGCATCAACCTGGTATCAGGACTGGAAGAACAGGAAGAGCACTGCCAGAACCCTACAAAATACTTTCCAGCAAACTAGTGACCAAACTGTCATACACAGAATCCATGAGAGTGGCCTGAGGGCCTGATGCCCTGTAATGGGACCTGTGCTGACAACCAGTACCGTGCAGCTCAATTGGCATTTACCAGGGGACAGCAGAATTGCAGATCTCCTTGGAGAACAGGTTCACACTGAGCATGAGACAGACATTAATGAGTCTCAATTCAGAGGAGATCATTGAGATCTGATGTCTGATTTAAAGTGTTCTCTTAATTTTCTGAAACAAATATTTTCCTTAAGTTTTTTAGCAGTCTATCTATCTGAATATATACACATGGAATGGCCATTTTGTTACAGACCCTGGTCTTTTCAAAATTTGTGCTTGGTATGGAAATTAGAGTCATGACCCCATAGTGCAGTATAAAATCACGTGACAAGTTTTCTGTGGATCAGTTTCAGTGTGAATCAACATTAGATAGAAAATCCAGTAATCTGAGCAACTTCCAATGAGGCCGAGTCATTGGAGCTAGACTAGTTGGGGTGGAAAGCTCCATAAATTGTGAGTAGCTTCTGGGTCTTCATATTGGCAATCTGCATGTCGTTTTTGTCCAGCTCACTATACCAGCAGAGTATCTGATGACTGGCAAAGTATACATGGTTAAATATTGGATTTTGTTCTTGCCATTGAGCTGGCTCTTTAGGACTTGTCTTACCCTTTATTGACACTTGAATGCTGCTGTGTTCTTTGCCTCTTCATCATGGTTCCATGAAATTGTGACATACCAAGTTACTCAGAGCTGGTCTGTATGTCAACTATATACCCTGCTGACCATTCCTACCATTTGGCGACACTACTTCAGTCACTGTAAATCCTTGTCAGGTGAATCAGCAAGTCAATGTCTCAATCACTCACAACATACAGTTTGATGTGATCCGTGTAGAGGAGGTAGCTAATGGTAGTTCCACTCTGGAACTTGTATCCATATCAAGTTCTTGTGATTACCTAGCTGGGGGTGTTCTAGCCTATGCAGAACAACAATGAGGGCAGTTAATCAAACCTTAATATATGCCACATTTGATGGTCACTTGTACTAGCTGCCTTGAGATGACTTTCAATGTTGTTCTTGTGGTGGTTCTTGGATCGCTTCCTTTCTAAATAATCTGATGCAGGTTTTATGTGTGTTTCTCTGTCTTCTGACCTGGTTGAAGTGGTGTTGGATGAGACATGCTTGTCCTCACATGTGGGTATTTGTCAGGTCTATTTAGCCTGGTCTTGTGCTTAGCTCAGTTTAATCTCAGTCTTTCCCTGACTTTGGGTGAAGTCAGAGGTTGGAGCTGGAGAACCTGTTTGCCTGAGTCTTCTCAAAGCTAAGTACAGTGGCTCATTTTTTCATCTAATTTGCTGTGGCTTTCTTCTGTCCCACATAGGGTTAGCTAGTGGCCGATGTATGTGGTTAGGTTCAGCACTGTTTGGTGTGCATTTGTGTATTTCAGGTTACAGACCTAGCGCATCCTGTTTGGGCATGACAGTTGTCTTCCACAGTCTCATTGAGTTTTTGAGGAAGGTCCATAGTGTCCTCTTGAGTTTGTACAGCCCCAGGCATTCACAGATCCACATGTGTGACATTGAGTCATAGGCTCTCCTATAGTCAATCCAAGCTATGCTGAGGTTGGTCTGTCTGGATCTTGAGTCTTGGGCAACTGCTTTATCTATGAGCAGCTGGTGTTTTTTCCTCTGGTACTGTTCCAATGTTATTCTGATCTGCGCACATGTGTTGACCCATATGGTTCTGTAGCTTGGCAGCTATGAAGCCTGATAGGACTTTCCATATTGCGTGCAGGCAAGTTATTGCATGGTAGTTGTATGGTGCTGTACACTTGTGGGCATCTGTCATGATCAGCACCTTTCTTCCTAGTTTTAGCCAGCCTGCTGCTAAGCGATCATGTACTGCTATTAAATTCTTTAGCCAGTTACCGTATATACCGGCGTATAAGACGACTTTTGAACCCCGAAAAATCTGCTCTGCAGTCGGGGGTCGTCTTATGCGCCGGTAATACAAAAAAAAAAAAAGTGTAAAAAAAAAAAATTTTATTACTCACCTCCCACGGCGTTCTGTCGCGCTCCGGCAGGATGTCGCTCGCTCCGGCAGGCTGTCGCTGGCTCCTCGTCCCCGCCGCAGCATAGCTTTCTGAATGCGGGGCTTGAAATCCCCGCTTCCAGAAAGCTAATACACACGCCGGCAGCCATGACAGCATTGAATGGCTGTGATTGGCTAAAGCACACGTGGCTTCAGCCAATCACACTATTCAATGACATCATTGAATGGCTGTGATTGGCTGAAGGCGCACGTGTTAGCAATCACACCCATTCAATGATGTCATTGAATAGTGTGATTGGCTGAAGCCACGTGTGCTTTAGCCAATCACAGCCATTCAATGATGTCATGGCTGCCGGCGTGTGTATTAGCTTTCTGGAAGCGGGGATTTCAAGCCCCGCATTCAGAAAGCTATGCTGCGGCGGGGACGAGGAGCCAGCGACAGCCTGCCGGAGCGAGCGACATCCTGCCGGAGCGCGACAGAACGCCATGGGAGGTGAGTAATAAAAATTTTTTTTTTTCTCCACTGAATACCGGCGTATAAGGTGACAGTTGGGGGGTCGTCTTATACGCCCCGTCGCCTTATACGCCGGTATATACGGTAATGTGGATCATGTCCGGGTCGGGTGTTATCCAGCTCCTCATGCTCCTGATCCACTTTTTGATACACATCTACTACTGTACTAATATATATATACTGCACCATCTAGTCTCTTTTGTATCTGCCTATTTGTGTTAGCTGAATAAACGTTTTGAATCCCCCTCCCCACTTCTAAACAAAATTTATAAATAAATACAGAAATGGCAAACAAGAAAGTTAACTTTTTTTTTTCCTTATTATTTATTTTGTATAACAATACTTTTTTAACTAATTGTTGGTCTTGTTTTAGTAATAGCAATGTAGAACTCATTAAAGATGCAGAACATGTAGGGAATTTTGTAGAAAATATTTATTTTTTGGAACCATTGCAGGGTGTGAATTATGCAAATTAAGTTCCTTTTCTGCCAAAAGCGTGTGGGCTTATGAAGCAAGATGAAGTCCTGACCACATTTCAAATAGTTTAGCATTTATTTTTTTTTACCATCTACTTATTTTTTTTTTTAAACTACAGACTTGCTGAGTACATTTTCAGTGTTGTTAAAATGTTATATATATATATATATATATATATATATATATATATATATATATATATATAGTTAGTATTAAAAACACAAACGTGTATAACTATATGAAACACACACATTATATATATATATATATATATATATATATATATATATATATATATATATATATATTAACAGGTATTGTAACTACACATTAAATTGCATTACCGTAAGTAAATTTGTGTGTGTATATATATATATATATATATATATATATATATATATATATATATATAGCCTCATTGTAAATGTACCATCTATGGTTGGACATGGTACCTTTTTTAAGTTCTTGCTGTCATAGTAACCCATCACAATAGCATTGCAATTGTAGTTTCACATTAACCCCCTTCAGTGGCAGGTTTATTACCATGTCATGCCTCACAGAGCAGGTTTTTTAAATAAGAGTCAACAATGCAATTTAATCTCGCAAGCATCCATTAAGGAATGCAGCAATCGCATTGCAACATTTTTTTTGTAATGAAATAATAAATTATAACAATTTTGGAAAATATTTTCCAAATTTTGGAGGAAGGAGATTTTCCGGGCGTGCCACTAAAGGGGTTAAGCTAAGCATCTTGGAGTGCCAATGTTCTGACAAAGGGTACAGCCTCCTTAGAATATTGTTGACTGTTCCAGCTGAGGACATCAAAGATAATGTCAGTCTTGGGCCCTGCAGTAGTGTGTCAGCTGTGTTTTACAGCCACATTGGCTGTTGATGGCACATGCACATCCACTGGATGTCCTATTTCGTCTTATTGAGGTAAGACACTATTGCAGTTAGAAATTAATAGTGAAATCACCAGAGTGCGCTAGATGCAACAGGTACCAAGTCCCAGCAGGCTCTAGCTTAGAATCACCTGTAATTGTAGTTGACAGTTGGTTTCCATCCAGACATCTGAGACCCCCCAGGTGTTTCATCGTAGCCACAAGAATGAACTTCCAAGCACCAAGACTGGGTCCTTTCGCTGCATTGAGTGTTTCCACCTATCTGAGGACACTGTTTTGTTTGCTGTCATTATTTTTGAAAATGCATATTTCTGACACCCTTGAATGAGAGCGTTTGAAAATAGACAGTCCTAATGACTCTCCACTTTGTTTTGGCATAAGCCAATGTCACCCTTACTGCAGAGCTGTACTTGGGCTCAGTATCAGGCTCACACTATCAGTCCTATGTGGCAGAAGGATGTGGTCCCAGTTACACTGGTGGTAACCAGCAGTGCCTCAGACAAGGGAAAGGCTGACGTAAGACCCTATCACCTGAACCTAGAGAGGGACAACACACCACCTCAGGGCCCCTTGTCCTTTCAGATACATCAGCTTTGCGAAACAATGCCGAAAAACTCAGTCGGGAACGTTTTATCTAGTTGGCGTTCTGGTCTCACTTCCCATCAAAGTATATTTTGTCCTCTATGCCATAAATGCGCAAATAAACTCTTCTCTTGAAAGTTCTACCATGGCTTAGAACATCAGCAGTAAATAATGTACAGCCTTAAATATATGTTATTGAGTTTCTTATATATGTCAATAGACTCTGCAGACGTCCACTGGTGTTGCTCATAAATACAAGGTAATTTCAACTCCTGGGTGCCCACAGCTCATTACAAAAGGCATATTTTCATGTTCGTTGCTATGAGTGGTGAATCGTTTGTTGACATAAGCATAAAGGTTTCATTTCTAAAAGGACCGCATGCTATTTATAAGAAAACTTGCTAATTTTATCCTGATATTTGAATAAATAATAACACCCCCTCCTGTAAGTGCTTCTCCTGCAGACGCACTTCTGGAAGAATAGCCGACGTTCTGTTGTGTACATGGTAAACACTAAACTGTATATTGAGGAATCTCCTCATGTGGTCTTTGTTTGTTTTTGTCTACATCCCATAAAGTTTCCAAAATTAAATTGCAAGATCTCAGGAGAAGAAGTAGAGAACTGATTTCCTTTGTTCGGCTGTGAAGTGTAGAAACTTGAAGATTCCGTTGAGAAAATTACACGAAGTTAATACAACTGTAAGAAAGTAGATTGTAAGACATTAAATGGATGGGAACAATCAATTATTTACTTTTTTGCCTCTTGGTTTGTTCTCCTAATTGAAAACCAGTTGGTTTAGGCAAGTTTCACACGGGCGACAAAATTGTGCGATTTTCTGGCAATGCGACAGTGCTACAAATCGCTTGTATGTGAAGTCCATGCTTTCCAATGGGTTTCTTTACATTAGCGATGTTTTGTATGCTGCTAGATTGCAAGAAAACAAAATGCAGGTTGCTGAATATTGCCGCAATTTGCAAGGTTTTGTAGCCCATGTTTGCCTATGGAGCCTTTCTTTCTTTCAGTTTCGTCGCCAACATTCAACCAATGCCTTGCATTTATTATCTATCATTCACATGCAGCGTGGCATTAAGACTCCAGGGGGAGCCCAGGGTGGCAGTATCAATGTGGTTCACTGATGGAAATGCAGGACAACCCGCCGAATTATCGTGGCGTCATTAATAGGTTGCTGGTCTGCATGGTGAACTACATATATCAGAATGGTCTGGCACCCTGTATCCACTATGTGTGGGAGTATACACCAAGCATTCACCCCCCTCATCATCAGGAGGCAGTGTGAGTGGTTGTTTTATCGGTGTCCTGCACAGGTGTTATTGGCTCCTCCATTTGGTAGTCAGCTACCTGCATGGTGAGAGGAGGATGCATCTATATGAACTCCTCAGTCAGTAAGTAACGGCCATTTTCTGTGATTGTTTTTAACTTTTACAGTAGGAAGTCCTACTGTAAAAGACCTAAAATAAGCCCTATCTGTTGTTTAAAAAAAAAGAGAAAAAGAGTACATTACCTAACAGTCACTGTCAGGTCCGCCACACGTCTCCTCTTCAGCTCCTGCAGACTTGCTTGTAGGTTTCAGCAAGCATTTTCTGGCTTGGAGGTTCAAAATCCCCGCCTCCAGGAAGTGCTGACTGTGATTGGTTCTCAAGCGCTGTGGCTCAGCCAATCAGAACCAGCACTCGATGAACCAATCACAGCTATCACATTGATTGTCACACTAGAGGAATGTTTTCCCCTGTAACTGGGACTCCTGTGGATGCTGCTCCTATGGATGCATATTTTATATGACGTCATTGAGCACATAGTTGTTACAAGAAAAAAGTCATTGGAATAAGTTGAAAAAATACACAATAAAATTATTATTTTTTTATATATATTTGAAACTACCCATCGACCCACGAAACATAAACTGTTACCATATTTCGCCCCGCGTAATCCAAGAGTACGCAAATTATATATCAAACATCTGAAACACACTGAAAAAAATCTATTCCTGTAGAAAACACAGCAAAAATAATTTTGACAGCACAAGAAAAAAATAGGGCCATAAAACCATTACATGCATAAAATTGCTAAAAAACGTTTGGTTCTTTAGGACTGAAACACTCTTCTTAAAGGGTTAAAGCAATTATCTACTTTGCATTATCCCTTTTTGAACATATGGGACACTGATAATAATCACAGGTTATTCCATAGCTGAGACCTGTGCAGCCAACCAGTGATGAACAAACATGTTAATTATTATTTGTCCCTATACAGCAGATCATTGGTCCAGGTGAACAATATAAAAAAGTGCTGGCCAACATGCTCATTGTCGGTAAGCATTTGCGTAAGGGCTTGTTCACATAGGCGTGGAATTCTCGCAGCTGTTAGCTGTACAAAAAAACCCCGGAACTCTAGTTGTGGACAAATCGTCTGAATGGGCGATTTTTTTTCCATGCTGAAGTCCTGAGCTTCAGCCACGATCTTTCCACACTGAACGGAAGGGACTGAAAATATGGACTGCTGGAGAGACAGATGAGGGTACTCCTCAGGGCTTCCCTTCATCTTCCTGGGGGTTTCCTTCATTGGCCGGGATTCCCTTCATCTGCTGTGGAATCCCTTCACTTCCCTTTGCTGGCCGGCTCGCACAGTCCCCCATAGGAGGCTTCTGCGCTTCGTGCACCAAAGGTGGGTCAGGACTTATATTTTCATGCAGCAGGGAATTTTAGTTGCTGATGTCCTATCTTTTTATGTGAGGTTTTTTGTGGCTAAAATTCCTTCATCTGAGCGTTTCCATAGGAAACCACTGGTTATAATGGTCACGTTTTTTTTGCGCACTGAAGTCCTGAGAGGCGGCTTCTCTGTTAGTCTGTGGCTGTAAGCCCCACCCATATAGCAATAGTGCAACTGGCACAGTAAGAAAGGCAAAGCATTCTGGGTGCTAAGAGGACGTCATGAACATATAAAAGAGAAGCGTGACACAGCATCTTTTAAAATGACATAGGCCACCTTAGGAGAACGAGGACAGCAGCCATGCAAGGGAGTGGCCAAAAATATATAAAATAACTAGAGGCAGGCCTAGAGACGAAGAAGCCAATGATCACGTGAAATTTGTGGGAGGAGAATGAACCCCCGAGAGGCAGCAGATGTGGTAAACGTCTGTGCATTGGCTGAGAGTAAAGTGCAAGTGAGTCATGGTGAGTCAAGACGTGGTGAATGCTCCTGTGCGCTACCAAAAGAGTCATAACAGCGGGTGCTTGGTGGGTGCAAGATGATGTGGATAGCGGGGATAAGTGGAAATGCCAAAAATCAAGCTTCTTTCAGATGAAACAAAACTACAGTCAGATACAGATAGCCTGTACCCTGAGGGTAGGTGTTTGATAGGTGTTCATGTATGTAGGACTGAAAGTAAGGCAGAGCTGCTTGTGTGAATGTGATGGAGAGCTGGTGGAAGAAAATAAAGTAAAAAGAAAGATGATTGTAAAGGCAGAGAAGAACCATAAATCCCTGCTGTTGAACAGTCAAGAATAGTATTAGGTGGACCAAAATAGTTGAACCCTATTTTAGGTCAAGCTTTGCTAAAAGTTGGGTTTGGCGCAAACCCAGATCTTGGGCAAATCACCTTGGATGAACTTGAATCTTTGTCTTCTGCTTCTGTTCTAAAATAAATGTATATGCTATATAAAGGTGATTATTATGAAGAACCAGCACAGACAGAAAATACAAACTCCATGCAGATATTGTCCTAGCTCAGATTTGAACCTAGGACCTCAATATTGCCTTCTGCTTCCTCCGTCTCCTCTATTTATATAAGGGGCAGGAGGAAAAAGACTTTTATAACTCTTACAAAAGTGAGATGTACAGAAAAGAAGAAAGCACCCACAGATAGAAGCAAATCAAATCTTCAAGAACAGACTCAATTAGTGTTGTGGGGTCGCCCCTGCATATGCGGGATGTGCTACTACACCTGGCAGCCTGGAAGCCCTTTGTTTATACACCTCAGTGGGTAAGGGATATTTCTTGTCTAACATGGACATCCACCATGGAGAGCACAGCTGTCCAATCTAAAACTGTGGTCTAGGGTAGCATGTGAGGTGAAATGGATGAACAAAAAGAGGCAGACCGCCAAAGGACAATCCTTCATGTAGCAAGCTAATCAGTAGATAAAAAAGAACTGAAAAGTGGGTCACTTTCTTTACCAGGAAGGTACATAGGCAGAGGAAGACTTCTATTCACTTCCTGTGCCATGTCTTACCGATGCTGGATTAGAGCCGCTTGTGTAGTCGCCGAAGCAGTCACTGTAGAGTAGTCAGAATAGCCGGAAGTCATTATCAGGAAGTCACGGTATGCGGCACAAATGGGTGAGATGAAAGCGTAGTCAATGAAAGCCAAAGGTCAGCAGCAGGAGGAACAGTATGCAGTACAAATTGATGAGACAGAAGCATTGTCAATGGAAGCCAACGGTCAACAGCAGTAGGTATCGATATGCTTGTAGAGGCGCTGGAGGAAAAGGAGCTTGATCAAGGTGGTGAAACACAATATTCACGCACTGAGAGAGTGGCAGGGCTAGGTTTATATAGGAAGTCCTAATTAGTAGCAGGTCAGAGCCAGAACAGGGGGACAGGAAGTAGATTTAGCAGGAGCAACGAAACATAGAACAAAGCTGGGCACCCACAAGAGGTTGTGGGTTTGAGCCCTGACACTCTGTATCCAAAAATGCAGTTATCTCAGTAGGTGAGCCAGAGGTATAGGAACACATAATCAGGTGGCAGAAATAATATTTGGTATATTTATTGGAATTTTAGGGATCATAGCATAAGAATCCCCGTTTTTTTAAGCAGTCTGAGAAAGAAAGATACAAAACGGCAAGGACTGAGAGACCGTTGAGTTGCCAATACTCTGGTCATTGAGTTGGCGAAAGATGTATCTTTTGGAGTGATGAGCCCAGGTGTAAAAGAGTCGATTGTCCATACAGAAAAACTCTAATCTTGAAAGTGCGGGGGCTCTAATAAAGGGGTCGTTCAGTGTGCATTGAATATTATATGTTAGATGTTCAATAAATAATGATCATTTCATATCTATCCACCATTTGCGTTGTTTCTTTCAGTATAGAAAATCTTGCACGAGGCCGACACAATTTCTTCTCTGACAGAATGCTTCATACACGACTCCTTTCTAGTGACAGATGTTACTAATATATGGAGCTAATATGACTGCAATAAAATCCTTTGTAGCAATTTGCCACGTCTAAGCCTTACATCAATGCTTACATTCTTTTAGCAAATGACACAATAATAGACATAGTGGAGATTAGGCGAAGTGATGTATAATGTCAGAGTACTTATCAGGAACCTGTCAGGTGTTATGGGTAGTAAAATGCCTACATTCCCCCACATAAGAATTGAAGTCGGTTCTTAAACAAGCGTTGAGCTCCATTTGGGCATATGACTAATGTAGAATTAAGCTGACTTCAATGCTTCCTTTATTGCCATCAAATGGTCGGAAGCAGAAAAAGAACTGAACATTTTCCTGTTTATTGCTTAAAAAAAAGATGTCACTTCCATTCGCCGTATAGGAAAATGGTCGCGATTTTGACAACTTAGTCTGATGCAAACTCAAAATGTTAATCAATTATTTCATAAATCACCTTGGAAGGAGATCGCATTCTGCTGTGAAGTTGCCAGAGTGAAATAAACAGATCAATTCAGAACATGACGCAGGAAATATTCCAAGCTAAGCAGTTCACTGGTGGAACATTATTCTCCCAGCATTTCTCATTCTGTTTTGGGAACAATGTGGAGTGACACAACCGAGAACAGGACTGGAGCTGCCGCGATAGAGAAGAAAATACAAATATTAAAGTATTTAAAGGAGTTTTCCAAGATAGTTTCTTTAAATAAGCGGGCTATGAGAAAAAAACAATGCTACATGTTGCAGTACAGATGCAGAAGCCTCGGTTTCCACAAGCCTGTATAGCAGCATCTGTATGGCAGCATCTCCAGGCTCATTAATTTGGCAATGTGCACGTTTAAAGCTTGTGCATGCGGGTGGGTGGCGGCGCATTTCCGCTTTCGCTCCAACGCTTGTGTTAGTGACAGCTGAACACTGCACTGGGAGACATTGCTAGAGGCCGTGGAGGACCGTGGAGGTGAGGGTGTGGGTGCAGGCCGGGAGGTGCTCGTGCCAGCATCCTGGGAGGGGGATTGGATCTGTGTGGCAGGTTGTGGCTCAGAGGAAGAGGCAGGGGTTTGACCCGGAGGCGGTGAATGGCCTTCGTTCCACCTTGTGGGGTGCTTGGCCATCATATGCCTGCACATGCTGGTAGTGGTGAGGCTGGTAGTGTATCTCCCCGGCTGATCTTGGTGCAGCACAGGTTGCACACCACTGTTCGTCGGTCATATGCGCACTCACTAAAAAACATGCACACCTTTGAACACCTAGCCCTCTGCATGGAGGCTTGCCGCGAGACGGTACTGTGGGAAAAAGCTGGGGGATTATTGGCTCTGGCCCTGCCTCTCCCTCTGGCCACCCTACTGCCTCTTCCAACCTGCCCTGCTGCTGCACTTGCCTCCCCCTCTAAAGCCCTTTCTTCAGAAGGCTTAGCAAGCCAGGTGGGGTCAGTCAACTCATGGTCCAGAATCTCTTTCTCTGAATCCTTTGTGCGCTCCTCCCTCAGACTTACTGCCCTTACTTCTACCTCACTGACAGACAACTGTGTCTCATCATCCTCATCCACAAAAATATCTTGAGACAGTTGCCAAAAGTCCCCAGCCTCATCACCTGGACTCTGGGAAATTTCCAAATGTTGGGCATCGGTCACGACAAACTCCTCAGGTGGGTGAGGAACCGTTTTTTCCTACTCAGGGCAGGGACCCAAGAACATTTCCTGGGAGTCTGCCTGCTCAGAATCAGTCATTTTCATGGAGTGATGAGGATGGGAGGAAGGAGGAGCAGCCAGAGGATTCAGAAGTGCAGTCCCTAGCCTGGTAGTAGTGGACTGAGTGGAAGACTGGGGGTTTGATACATTACTGGACGCATTATCCGTGGTCCATGACAGGACCTGCTCGTCCTCGACCCTTACCCCTACTCCTTATCATGTCGGATAAAAGATAGAGCAGGGCCCAAATAAAAAGCCCAGTGGATAGTGCTGATAACTGCAGCTTCTTCACCGCACACAGTGAATGGTAGATGTCAGATACTCTGCACAGGGGCAGAGAACTATTAACCCAGTGGATAGTGCTGATAACTGCGGCTACTTCACAGCACACAGTGAATAGGATATGTGAGATAGTCTGCATAGGCCTAGATGCTTGAAAAAAGGAATTGGTGCACTACTGCTCCCGGCCAGCAAAAAACGTAATGCACACGATGTGGAGTAGCCCTAAGAAGGACCATTGGGGTTCTTGAAGACAGGATTACTACTCCAATACTTTCCCTATCTCAACTGCAGCTCTTTCTCTAACCTCTGCCAGCATGCGTCTGAGGCGAGCCGCAGACGGCACCACTTTAAGTACTCGACAGTCACCTGATTGGCCCAGCCACTCACTGTTGTAGATGTGCAGAGGGCTGGCACATCACAGCAGGAAGTGGTAATGCCTTCCCTGCTTGTTTAGTGGCTAAAAAATGGTGCTAAACATCTCTAATTATATTATAAAATTACATGTTATTGCTTCATGAAGCATAACTTCCACTTAGAATCAACGGAACACCCCTTTAAGGACTTACTCACATGGTTTTATAGGGGCTGCATATTAAGCACATATTTTTGCATGTGTTTTTTTCATGTGCATATTAAGTGCATGAAAAAAAGTGCAGCGTGTTCTATTTTGGTGCGTAATACGTCGAATATAGGCTATTGGAGTTTACAACATGTAATAAATATGCATATTATATGCGTATTTAACTATGTACTGTGTATTACGCATGTGAAAAATTCACGCGCAATATGCAGCCCGTATATCCCCATGTGAGTGAGCCCTAATACTCCCATGTAAGAACAGTAGTGGGTTACTACATATTATACATGCATTCAAGAAACTACTAATTCTTCTGAACTAACTAAAAAAAAAAAGTAAGAATGGTGTAAAATATATATAAATAGTAGAAGTATTTTTTTTTTTAAATCTAGTTTCCCATGTTTCATGTAAAAATATAAACAATAAATAACCATGATTGGTTATTTGAAAATGGCCAGACTCTAAAATATCCCATTAGTTATCCTGCACAGTGAACGGCTTAAAAAATATACACAATGTCAGAACTGCTGTTTCTGGTCACTCTGCCTCACCAAGATAATTAGGAAAGAAGAAGAAAAAAAAAAAGGAGGAGGAGGCGGCGACTAAAGTTAGAACATGCTATTTGTGTGATACATGTGTCCCGTGTTTCCTCATCATCATGGCAAGAATACACAACTCCTTTATTTCAGATTATTACTGTATTCTACTACTTCACTCATTGACAAAAAAATAATGCCCCAAGAATGAGTTGTTGGAATCGACAAAACTTTCCATGTGTAACTGTAGTCTTACATATAAAACGCAAAATCTGTTTGCTTGTTTGTGTTGTAATCCACAGTTCTGGTTCGATTTGAGTCAAATACTGCATGAGCGTTCTTCAGCACCGGGCGATGAATACTGGCGTAATTAAAAATCGAAAACTCACCAACTTTCCCAGTAATTTTTGTTGTCAATAGCAACCAATCACAGATCAGCTTTCATTTCTTATATTACTATGTTAAAATGAAAGCTGTGTTGTGATTGGTTGCTTTGAGCAACACAGATTTTCTTTTGGACGGCTTTTATAAGAGTCTGGTGCCGGGCTCGTTGTTCTGGCCCACTTTGTATATTCCAGGACTGCTATTCATAAAATCACAATCCACGGGTCTATCACCTAGTGATGATATAAGTAAGTAATTACAAATGAAAGAACATTTATTGGAGAAAACTGTACAATTCCAAGAAGGCTCTAGTACCCTGTTGTACCGCCTCTAGCTTGGTTACAAGATGTGATATGGGTGGGCATGGAGGCTCTAGTACCCTGTTGTACTGCCTCTAACTAGGATACAAGATGTGATACGTGTGAGCATGAAGCCTCTAGTACCCTGTTGTTCGCCTCTAGCTTTGTTGCAAGATGTAATACAGGAGAGCATGGAGGCTTTGGTACCCTGTTATACTGCTTCTAACTTGGATACAATTTGTGATATGTGTAAGCCGCCGACCGGGGTGGGCTTTCCAGAATACAGCGAAGTCCTGAACAAAAGACGCGACTCAAAACCAATCCGTAGCAATGAGATTTTACTTAATTTGGCAGAACCCTTAACCAACCCGAACTCCCCCAGAAAGTTACATACACTCAGCGGGGAAGCTGAGACTCTTGTGCCATGCAGCGCTGTGCTCTATAATGTGCGCCTTCAATATCCTCCAAGCTTTTGCCTAGCCGCAGGCCGTCTCTAACCAGCCGCTATTACCTTCTATCACCCTGGAAGTAGGAACAATCAGTGAGGATGCTAGGGAAGCACCGGCGGCACAGCACAAGAGCTTACAATCTTATCAACACACCCGTATCCTCCCCTTACACAACACCACTCAACAGATATAACAATATATATAGCTCACAAGTCAAGGCAAAGTACAGTTGCGTAACGTGTGACTTGTAGATATCCTTAGACAGCTCTACGAGTATAGAGTTCTCTGTGTGTTAGGACTATGTCGGACAGCTCAGTCCCCAGCAGTGCGGCCGGCGGCCATCAGTATGCCTAACTAAACTAGCTAACTGCCGGCCTTGTTATTAGTCTCAGTCAGATTGGCGGTGCGTGCACGGTTACACCAGAGGCCTTAGTTCTCTGGCTGACCCGGGTCTGGTGGGTACCTTTAGACTTTGTCCGGAACGCAGGAATAGGATTTCATCCAAGAACCATATGAACTCACTGACGCCGCTACTTCTGAGCCCGGTCTGTAATGACCATCTTCTCCGTTAAGATGGTAGTCTGACAAACTCTGGAACAGTCTCTAATGCAGCTCCCCTCACGGAAGCTCCGGTCCTCGTTGGGGTCCTTTTTCCGGTGGATCGCAGTGTCTGTCTCGCTAGCTGCAGTCCTCACCAGCTCATCTCATCTCGCTCACACGCATCTAACCGCTTTTTTCTGCTCCTCTCTATGGTCATGATGCACTTCTTTTTTCTCTGTCCCAGTCCAGAGTACAGTGACCTCTTGTGGTCAAAAAACAAAATGACAGTTACAACAGAAACGGACATTCCCAGCAGGAGGACTGTTTCACCATCTTACATATGTGTGAGCATGAAGCCTCTAGTACCCTGTTGTACAGCCTCTACCTTGGACACAAGATATGATTCGGGTGGGCATTGAGGCTTTAGTACTCTGTTGTACCTCTTCTAGCTTGGATACAATATGTGATATGGGTGGACATGGAGGCTCTAGTACCCTATTTTACCGCCTCTAGCTTGGATACAAGATGTGATACTGGTGAGCATGGAGGCTCTAGTACCCTGTTGTACCGCCTCTAGCTTGGATACAAGATGTGATACATGTGGGCATGTAGGCTCTCGTACCCTGTTGTACGGCCTCTAGCTTGGATACTTATGTGATATGGGCGGACATGTAGACACTGGTCCACTGTTGTACTGCCTGTAGCTTGAATACAAGATGTTATACACATGGGCATAGAGGCTCTAGTACTCTGTTTTACTGCGTCTAGCTTGGATACAAGATGTGATATGGGGGGCAACATTGTGGCTTTAGTACCCTGTTGTACTATCTTTAGCTTGGATACATGATGTGATTCATGTGGACATGGAGGCTTTAGTACCCCATTGTACCACCTCTGGATACAAGACATGATATGGGTGAGCACGGAGGCTCTAGTACGCTGCTGTATGCCTCTCGTATGGATACAATATGTGATATGGGCAAGCATCAAGGCTCTAGTACTCTGTTGAACCGCCTCTAGCTTGGATACAAGATGTGATACAGAGGGCATGGAGGCTCTACTATCCTGTTGTACTACCTCTAGATTGAACACAAGATGCGATATGGGTGAGCAGGGAGGCTCTAGTACCCTGTTCTACTGCCTCTAGATTGGATATAAGATGTGATACGGGTTAGCATGGAGGCTCTAGTACCCTGTTGTAGCACCTCTAGCTTGCATACAGGATGTGATATGGGCGTGCATGGAGACTCTAGTACCCTGTTGTACTGCTTCTAGCTTGGATACAGGATGTGAAATGGGCAGGCATGAAGGCTCTAGTACCCTGTTGTACCGCCTCTTACTTTGATACAAGATGTGATTTGTGTAAGCATGAAGGCTCTAGTGCCCTGTTGTACTGTCTCTAGCTTGGATATAAGATGTTATGCGAGTGGGCATTGAGGCTCTAGCACCCTGTTGTACCGCTTCTAACTTGGATGCAAAATATGATACGGGGAGGCATGGAGGTTTTAGTATTCTGTAGTACCGCTTCAAGTTTGGATACAAGATGTGATATGGGTGGGCATGGAGGCTCCAGTACCCTGTTGTTCGCTTTTTCTTTGGATAAAAGATGTGATACGTGTGGGCATGAAGGGTCTTGTACCCTGTTGTACGGCCTCTAGCTTGGATACAAGATGCAATACTGGCAGGCATGAAGGCTCTAGTACACTGTTGTACTGCCTGTAACTTGGATACTAGTGTGATATGGGTGGGCATATAGACTCTAGTACACTGTTGTACTGCCCTTTAGTTTGAAAACAAGATGTTATACATGTGGGCATAGAGGCTCTAGTACTCTGTTTTACTACCTCTAGCTTGGCTACAAGGTATTATATGAGCTGGCATTGAGGCTCTAGTACCATGTTATACTGCCTCCAACTTGGATACAAGATGTTATTTGAGCAGGCATGGAGGCTCTAGTACTCTGTTGTACCACCTCTAGCTTGGATACAAGATGTGATATGGGGGACAGGGGATGGCATGGTGGCTCTAGTATTCTGTTGTACAACCTCTAGCTTAGATACATGATGTGATATATGTGGACAAGGAGGCTTTAGTACCTCATTGTACCATATCTAGCTTGGATACAAGACGTGATATGGGTGAGCATGGAGGCTCTAGTAACCTGTTTTATGCCTCTAGTTTGGATACAATATGTCATACGGACAGGCATGGAGGCTTTAGTACCCTGTTTACCGGACACTCTAGTACCTTGTTTGTCCACCTCCAGCATGGATACAAGATGTGATACAGAGGGCATGAAGGCTCTGGTACCCTGTTGTACTACCTCCAGATTGGACACAAGATGTGATATGGGTGAGCAGGGAGGCTATAGTACCCAGTTGTTCTGCCTCTAGCTTCGATGCAAGATGTGATATGGGTGGGCATGAAGGCTCTAGTACCCTATTTTACCACCTCTAACTTGGATACAAGATGGGATATGGGTGGGCATGGAGGCTCTAGAATCCTGTTGGACCACCTCTATCTTGGATGCATGATTAGATGTGGGAGGGCATACAGTCTCTGTGTGTTATCCTACTGCACATTTGCCCACAGATATTGGAATTTCGGCTTCTAGGTCCTGCACACTCGTTGGCTGCTGAAGATGGCATCCCAGCGGGTTCCAAAAGAGCTCGATTGGTGATAAAATCTGCATATCAGGCAGGTCGAAAAAGTGTGGCAACCTGGCAGAAGCTCTTTTTTTGTGTGGATGAGAATTATGCTGCTGAAAAATGCCTCTTGGAAGCCCTGCAGCGAGAAGCAACACACAAAGGCACAGGATTTCAGGCACATATTGTTATGTAGTCATTGGCCCTTGTACCTCTACTAGCCGTGACTTACTGTCGCATGTGATGGCTCTTTGGATCATCACACAGCAAAGGTGGGATTGAAGTACTCACGAGGCCTTCATACTTCAACACGACCATCGTCAATGCACAAACTAAACCTGGATGTGTCTCTAAAGATGACATGGTTTCAGGCCACAGCAGTCCAGGTTTCCCATTAATAATATAGCATAGAAGTGCATCAACAGCATAATTTCATCTCACTTTGAAGCAGACATCTAGATGCATTTGCCAGTAGAGAGCCTCAAACCTATGGCTCAATAGAAGATCGACTTGTCAGAAGAAAAGACTAGCAGCATATCCAGATGCAAAAAATGAAGTTTTAATACCCCATCACCACAATTAGCAGCAACATGTCGGCTAGGTAGCCTTCTTCAAGCTCAATCCTCTCTATTGGTGGTCCTGAGCTCGGCCGCCTCCACTGCTCCAAACATCTCCTAACAGCTTGGTCAGAAAGGCCCAGATGGTGGGTAATTCATTGACGTGACCATCCTGCGTTTCTCATTCCAAAGATGCACCCCCTCTCGAAGTCTGTTAACTGGACAAAATCTTTTCAAGTTTGTTGTTGAGGCATGTCTAGTTGTCAACGATCTCTCAACAGGAGGTACATTGCACAGAAGTAGCCTCTAAGAGCTTTTTTTATCATCAATGGGAAAACACTTTCATGACCTTTGATGGTAAGCCTCAGTGTCTAATCAGACCATAACTGTAATCATTTACATATCTGTCTGAGAAATAACTGCATGCCGAGTTTTGCAGCAATCCGACATTTCTACCTGGGTGCATTATTTTTTTGTTAGTGAGTGTATTTGTGTATTCATTTTACTTATTTATATAGCATATGCATACTCTGGAGCGCTGTACGCAGCTTGTCATCATTTACATTGGGCCTTGGTTTGCCGGTAATTAAGTGAAAGGCCAGTGTCGGTATTTATTTTTTTAATACCATTTTAAATGGTCGGTAAAAAATAATTGTCAGGTCAGAGCATTGCGGGCAGTAACCCACAGCGCTAAGGATTTCCCTCACCCTCTCTTTCCAGCTCTCGTCTACCTCCTCTGCTGTTATGACCCCTGACCTCTTCCCCTGGCATCTGTAATGCATACTGGAACATGCAGGTTACAGAAACTAGAAGGGGGACAAAAATTCAGCGGCCACAGCTCTAACTATAGCTATAGAGGTGAATGGGAGCTAGAGAGAGAGAAAAGGTTAGTGAAGTCCTTGATGTTGTAGAGTTGCTTCCCCACAAAGGAGTGGGCACAAACAGGGCACTATTTGTGGGAAACTACTGGAAACACTTTGGGGGACACTGTTTATACTGAGTTTACTATGACTATTGGGACCACAACTGTGGACACTGTTACCATTGGGGGCCGTATTACTAGTGGATTTACTACTAGGGCCACTATTACTACTGGGAAAACTACTAGGCACATTGTTACTACTGGGGGCACTATTACTTTTGGGGCTGCTACTGGGGATACTACTAGGGGGCATTATTAGTATTGGGGTCACTACTGGCGGCATTATTACTACTGGGTCCACAACTGGGTGCACTGTTATTATATTTGAGGCCATTGCTGGGGGCACTACTATTATTGGGACCACAACTGCAGACACTGTTACAATTGGGGGATCTATTACTTACTACTGGGAACACTACTGGGGACATATTTACTACTAAGAACACTACTAGGAGCAGTATTACTTTTGGGGTCACTACCGTGCTACTACTGGGGGACATGATTACTATTGGGGCCACTGATACTACTGGTGCTATTATCGAGGTTACTATTACTAAGGGGGCCACTACTGGGGCACTATTACTATTGGGTCCCCTACTGGGGGCACTATTACTATTGGGGCCACTAATGCAGATACTCTTACTATTGGGGTCCCTACTATTGGGGTCACTATTACTATTGGGGCTACTACTGCGGTCACTGTTAGTATTGGAGACCCTACTACTGAGGCATTATTACTACCCAGGCCACTAGTGAATGCACTCTAAGTATTGAAGACACTACTAGGGGCAGTATTACTATTGGGGCATTATTACTACTGGGGCCTCTTAGGGGGGCACAATTACTAATTGTGGCTACTAGAATAACAGAGGTAAAAACATATATTGTTATAAGCCACGACCCTCATACCCCTCTTACCTTGTCCACACTGAGGCTCGCAGTGCAAACGACTATACCACCCACCATCACCTACTTTATTAATTTCATATCTAATTTAGTTATTAGTAACTACATTTTTTCCTTCTAAATACCTGAATGTCAACATGTCAGAGTTGTAAATAAATATAAAGATCCAAAAGTTATTCAGCCTTATCGTGCAAATCTCTGTTAACGCTTTTAAAACCTTCTAATGCATTAAATACAGTAAACATAAAGCTCACACATTAACTGTAAACAGTGTAAGGTCTGATGCCTGGGGGTCTTCAGACGGCTCTGGGGACTATTATCACGGGTATTATTGTTATTATTGTTACTTCCATCTCCATTACTTATCAGGAAAATCTCGTCAGCCGAAGACACAGAAAAGATGATTCTTCCTAATTCCCATTTAATTTGTATTTTCTGTTTTCTTTTCTGTGAAGGTTCCTTATCAGCAAGCGAGAGTTTTCCAACACCTGAACAGTGAAATTAATCCATTACAGATAACGGATGCCGCATTGAGACTTAGCAGCTAATTCTAGTAATACGCCAGGATTATATCACCGACTCTACGAAGAAGGAGGTTTTTTTTCTTCTTTTTTTCTAATCTCTCCAATACCAAAAACTTATGTAGAAAGAAAATAAAAATGAAAGAAAAGAGATTATTTCAGTTTAAAACTGTAGTTATTGTAGATGGGGTGTTACATCAGCATCAATATCAAATTAAAACCTAGAAGGCAATATTTAATTATCTTCACAACAAATATAGCACTTCTGAGGGGGAGCTACAGAAAATGTAAGGGATAGTAAAACTTATGATTAAAGGGGCAGTCTGGGGAGAAAAGGTTAAACTGGAATGTGCTCACTGTTGTACTCTCCTCACCTGATACCCACCAGCTCCTGGTCCAATGGTGCCCGGTCCTCCGCTGCACTCTTCTTCTGGCTCCAGCCATGGCGCCCTATCACAGGGTCATGTGAGAACTGCAGGCTACTAGTGGCTGATCCTTAGTTGTTTACTGCCAGTAACTGGCTGCAGTGATCACATGTCTCTGTGACAGGACATAATTATTGGAGCCAGTGTAGTGAGGTGGAGGGGATCGGGCACCATCAGAACAGGAGTCACAGGGATTTGGGTGAGAGGAGTATGACTTTATTTATGTATTATCACAGGGCTAAGCACATTTCAATTTAAAGGGATTTTTCCAGGACTCCAATATTGATTACCTATCTTTATGATAGGACATCAATATTCGATTGGTGAGGGTCCACTTCTTGGGACTCCCGTTGATGAACTGTATGATGAGGCCGTGAGCACTGCAGCCTCTTCAGTGCAGATCAGGCATTGCACTGTTAATTTTATTGTGGTGTCTGGTATAGCAGCTCAATCCTATTTACTTGATTAGGACTGAGCTGCTCTCAGGCCACACAACAAATTAACGTGATGTAATTGGCCCGAGAAAAGGCCACAGGCGCCCCTGAGCATTGCTATCTCTTTACACAACTGATTGACGGGAGTCCCAAGCAGCAGGCTGCCACCATTCAGATATTGATGACCTATCGTAAGGAAGAAAGCCCTTACATTTCCCCCCAGACAACCCCTTTAAAGTAGCTATCCAATTAGGACAAACCCTTAAATATGTCTTCCTTTTCCTTATTCCATGCATCCTCAATTGAACAATTTCTTCTTGATCCTATAAACTCCCCTAAAGGCAATTCCCTTCTCCAAAATAATGGGGTAGCAACCTGGCCTTCCTGTGACCCATCTCTAAGACTAGCAAGTGAATGAACTCTCCTTAGCTCAATGGGCGACAGCACCTGCTCAGATTTGCTTGGTGCTGATGCCAGGCCTGGTTAAAAAACTTAAGGAAGATCAAAACAAAAGTTAGCATTTCATTTAGTTGCAGATTTGTGCCATATTTGCTGCAAGTTTTCTGCTATGGGAAGCTTGCAGCAAATAGATTGAGTGTGAATGTACCCTAAAGCATCTTCTGGTATTAGATAATTTGAACCCAGTCATTTGTTGGTCTTGAAAACATAAAAGTTTCTCATTTTTGTTAATGTTTCACAATCATAAAAATGGATCCAGCATCTTATTATTAAAGGGAAATTCAGCATATTCTGTGCATATTCAGTACCTGCTGGGCGTTATTTATAAACGGCACATGACTGGTGGGAGCATTGGGGTCCAGGAGATTCACGTTCCATTTCCCAGGGAGAGGAAAAGTACAAAAACTAAGTATTAATAGCTCCTGACCCAGAGTATACTCAGATCATTTTTCCAGTGCAGATCTCTGTTGCATCGAGCCACACAGTTCTGCAGACCTTGAGTCTTTTGTAAGTGATCAAAAAAGTAGAAGAGCAAAGATGACACTGCGACAAATTCACTTCAAAACCTAATGGCCTAAAATAAGAGGCACTTGTGGAATAGTCGCTCACTGACTACTCCAGTCCCGCCATGGTTGCCCCAGCAACAATGTAGCAAAGCTGAAAAGTTACTATGAGGGTCATTAATATCTGGAACTGAGCTCAGGAGCTGGTGAAGTGTCGCTGCATTCTTCATGTGGGGAATTAGGATCTTATTCTGCTTATTAAAACCCTAGTACATCTGTTCTGGCAATGAGAGATAATCATTGTGTATCATCCAACTACTCCTTCTGGGAAGATGGAAAAATGTGTATCCGTTTCAATAAATATCAAGAATTAATTTCACCAGATATGTTTTTAAAATGAAAGGGTTAACAGTTTACTCTGTATTAGAGATTAGTGTCGGGATCAAGACCGATTTCACCAAAATCATTGTGAATCGAGACAGACGATTTTGACTACCATTAGAGTCAATGACAGTAAAAATCTGGTTTACTAATTTCTCCTCCAGAAGGTCTCAAATGCAGCACTGCGCTCCTCCTGAAAACTGGTCAAATTAGTGCAGGTGTCACTGAAAACAAAAGAAGGCCCACATAGGGCCTCTAAGATCAGAAATTGTACGAAGGAAGACAACAGGTGTGCTGCTTGTTGTAAAAGCAATTCCAGAAATCTTGCAAGGAGAACTTCTTCCAAGGGAAGACAACACTCAACCATGGACCTTCTCCTAGGAACTGCTGAAGAGTTACAGATGTTTCTTCTGCTTTAAAAATTTTTCATTTTGGAAGAAGTAGGAGGAGGTGGAAACATGGCAGAAGCAGGAAAAGGAGAGCAGCAGTTCCACCACCACCAGAAGCAGCACCTTGAGGGCACAGTGTGGTCTTTTATATAAATCTATGCTCAGTCATATGTGAGTAAAGCTTGGCACTGATTAGTGCTAACTAATCAGAGAAATCTGCCATGGGGTTGTAGATGTCAGGTGAAATCCACGCCTGATCATTTACAACTTGTACCACAAAAATCAACCCATCATACGACTATGTCAATGAAAAAAATCAAAAAGTTGTTGCTCTTGCAAAGAGGAGACGAAAAAAGAAAGGAAAAAATAAAAAAAAATTCTAGACCAGAAGGGGTTAAAGAAACAGTAAACCTGTGAATGAATCATTAAAGCTAAAATGAGGAAAAGCTGCCCACTATTTCATCTTGAAGGGGTTGTACCAAGATGCACAACCACACCTAGAATGTAAGTGTTACGTTCGTGTGGGCAAATAAGCACCGGGCCCACACGAACGTGACCCGAAGACACAGGTTAGGGACAACTAACAAACCGACAGACTGAGGAAACATGACAGAACTGTCATACAAAACACAGAAGTAGAAACTGACCCTGTGCTTAAAGGGGTTGTCCCGCGAAAGCAAGTGGGTCTATACACTTCTGTATGGCCATATTAATGCACTTTGTAATGTACATTGTGCATTAATTATGAGCCATACAGAAGTTATCAGAAGTTATTCATTTACCTGTTTCGTTGCTGGCGTCCCCGTCTCCATGGTGCCGTCTAATTTTCAGCGTCTAATCGCCGGATTAGACGCGCTTGCGCAGTCCGGTCTTCTTTTCTGAATGGGGCCGCTCGTGCCGGAGAGCGGCTCCTGGTAGCTCCGCCCCGTCACGTGCCGATTCCAGCCAATCAGGAGGCTGGAATCGGCAATGGACCGCACAGAAGCCCTGCGGTCCACCGAGGGTGAAGATCCCGGCGGCCATCTTCACCAGGTAAGTAAGAAGTCACCGGAGCGCGGGGATTCAGGTAAGCACTGTCCGGTTTTCTTTTTTAACCCCTGCATTGGGGTTGTCTCGCGCCGAACGGGGGGGCTGTTGAAAAAAAAACAAAAACGTTTCGGCGCGGGACAACCCCTTTAAGGGAAGATAGTGAGACTCTACCTGATTGCTTCAAAGAAGGGGGCTCCACGTTGAAACCTCAGACCTGACTCTCCCAGAATAGGTGATACACGGAACCAGGACATGTGCAGACAAACCAAATGCACAATCTGGTAACTAACACAGCACACTTACGACACAACTTTGCACACTAAAGCGGATGATAAAGCTGAATATAAATAAGAAGGATTAGTTCGTACATTGGTCAATGAACTTAAGCTGCAAGGCCTCGATCAAGGCTCCTCGTGCCTTGCAGTCCCTACGCTAGCAAGACACAAAACAGGCAGTACAGGACACAAAACACCCAGCAAGCTGCAAGCTGACCAGACACTACACACACAGCAAGTTGCAAGCTGCATGAAACAAACACAGGCAGACAAAACTGAGGAAGTACAGCTTCCTCGTGCAGAGGGCCTGGGGTATATGTATATCCCCAAACCCAGGGGATTGGCTGACTGGAACAACCACACCCAGCCAGCTCAATTAACCGTCACCTGTGCAGATGTGCTCCTGGAACCCAGAGTACTACGAGTCTCAGAAGCACAACAGAACAGTAAGATCAAGGAAAAACAGCTGATCACTCCAGGTCTTGTCCTTGGCACAATCAGCTATTTTTTTCAGAAAAGCAAGGGGAAATGCAGTATAATGTGTTTGTTATTCACTTGTATAGCCATCCTGTAATACCAGGAAAGCAAAAGGTATGCCAGAACAGGACCTAGTCTCTGTTCTGCATCTTAGAGTAGGGTCTCCATAGACAACAGGAGCAGGTGTTGGTAACTGGATGATGAGGATGAAGATCAAGATGAAGAAGGTTATAAAACTGTTAATAGAGACTGGGGCAGCTGGTACAGAGCAGAAATAACAACCAGAAAGATCATATTCCTATGCCAGCTTTCCCTATGTCTTTCTTTATTCTCTCCGTAACACTAACAACACCAGACACCACTGTCTATAAGTAGCCCAGAGATTTCACTTCTAATGACACTAAATGAAATACTGCCCCTGAGAACAGTGGGCACTAGGATTCAGAGAAGATGCCAAACAGGCAAGCTGAATAATGAACCAAGGTTAGGCAGATACGAGCAAGGAATGGAGATAAAAGCAAAAAGCTAGGAAACAAGACTGGGCTAGACAATGATAGAAACAAGAACAGACTGTTAGGTTGTGCTGCTAGGATCTGTAGTACTATGGGTTTCCAGGAGCATACCTTCTCAGCTGTGGGATAATTGAGCTGGCTGGTTGTGAAGTTTCTCCAGACAGCAAATCCCGGCTGGTCTGCTTCATATGCATACCAGCTTCCCTGGCTAAAGGTTGCTGGTCATTTTACTCAGTTTATTCATTCTGTGTTATTCTCTTTCAGAGTTTGGGAATAAATGTTTCTCTCACCTCCCCTGAGGATGGTCTGGACACCGGTAGTCCCCATCTGCATCTTATGCAGACCCCCTCTCCCTTCCCCTTTGACAGGTGCAGCCTCCTGATGTCGGATATCAAATATGATCAGATGGGCAATTCCTGACATGGTTCCCTTTATGTCAGCTTGGTGGCTGACTCTCTTTCCCCTTGGTGTGGTCTAGCTATAGTTTACTAGCAGTATGCATGTGAGTTCTGAGTGGGGTTCCTGATCCCTGTTCTATGCATTATCTGGTGTGTTGGTGTAAACAGTGACATGCTTTGAAGGTCTGTGATGGTGGCCAGACAAGTGGTGTATGAACAGCTGTGTTCTGTGTGTGTGAACAGTGTCGTGTCATGCTTTGTGCATCTCTCCATGTTTCTAATCAGGGATAGCCAGGTTCTAGATGAAGACAGTGGGGCTGTCCTTATTAGGGCGCCTACCCCGCTTTTAGGTAGGGGCTCTCCACTTCCCCATATTAGTTAGGGACAGGTTTCCTTACATCTTTGCCTGGAGTGGTGTAATTTGTACTTGCAGATACGTTTAGTGTGTTTGCGGTTTTACTAGGACACCATCTTGCGTCCGTGCTTAGGGGCAGTGCTTTAGTAAACCGCATGGACGTAATACACACTAACAAGAACAAGCTAAACTAGAACAAGGTACTAGAACTAAATGAAGAATATTGGCCACACACAAAGTTACTGCTGTCACCAGCACCACACTACAGTAGTCAGAGATGAAAGCCAGGCAATGAGAAGCTCCTTCTTAAAAAAGGCTGGGCTGAGCAAGTATGACCAGCTAATTCACCTGAATGGATGAGCAGTAGGACATAGCAACTGCCAACCAAAACAAGTTAGAAAAGCGAGGGGCGGAGCCTGGCCGCTGAACCTGATGGGCGCTTGAACACTGAGTTCTGTCAGAACCGCACCCAGAAAGGACCTAACTGCCGCTATAAAGAGCCGAAAATGAGGAGGAACGTTAAGGAGAGAGGACCAGAGACCACAGGCAACCCCCGGTCCAACAAGGGACAAGCTGATATGCAGCGGTACCTGAAAGAGAAGAGTAGCCGGTCACCGCTGCTTCTCCCCAAGATGGTGCCGAGCCGAGATGCTGCTGCAGCTAACAGTAAGGAGGGGGAGGAGGAGATCTCTTCTGACGGGGAAGATAGAGAGATGATCTCTAAGGGCTTTATGAAAGACCTTTTAATGAATGCCCTGCACCCCATTATGAATGACCTACCAGAAATAAAAGATGATATTTAAAGCATGGGGCACCGCGTGGAAGATTTAGAAACCTCTACAGCCTCTATCACCTCCCACTCACTGGAGCTGATGAACGCCTTACAAAACCAGCATAACCGCTTAAACAAAGCCTTAATTATGCAGGAAGACTTAGAGAATAGAAACAGGCGCTGCAACGTTCGCCTTAAAAGTCTCCCGGAATCGTGGGCTGTAGACTGCCTCCCTAAGATTGCCAGAGAAATTTTTGCTAATTTACTGGGTCTGGAAAGAGCCACCCCTATATCTATCGAACGTATCCACAGAGCTCTTAGACCCCCCGGCGGCCTCTGAACCCCCTTCCCCCCCCGGGACATAATCTGTATACTGCTCTCTTTTCAAGACGCCATAGCAGTTCTCAGGGCCGCCAGAAGTCACAAAAACCAACGATATGCAGACGCCCCCATCCAGATCTACCAAGACCTTGAACCCTCTACTCTGGCCAAACGTCGATTGATGCGCCCCCTTCTAGAGGTGCTGAGGGTGAGGGAAATATGCCTGGTTATTTCCATTCAGCCTAGGCATCACCCACAAAGGCCGCAGAATAAATATTCACTCTCCAGAAGACCTGCAGGCGTGCTGGGAGACTTTAGATTTAGAACCTGTGGATCTACCTTGCTGGCTCCCGCTCCCGGAACTACCTACCTTTACCAAGCTAATGGCACCTACAGTCTGGAGCACGGCTGGGGGCACAAAATCCCTCAGGAGCAAAAAGAAAAAGAGCAGAGACACTACACCCGGAGGCGACTGAAGATCTGAGGTCTCGCTTTTTTCCCTGGGGTCACCCCCTCCAAGTGTGCCATGGGCACTGGCCGGTCATATTTACTGTCCCCTCGATGTGATTGCATGGACTTGGGACAGTTTCGCCCTACTAGGGGTCTCGTGATGGCCCGCGTAGTTAGGGCCCATGCCCAATTTGTTCTTTAACGTTGGTTCTGCAGTTGTGACAATTTCATTACTGGTTTCTGATCCCCTTTCTCCTCTGTTCTAATATAAATGCTTATCTTCATTTCCTCTGATTTCAGGAGGTCCTGGTTGGTGTCTGTCAGAACAGGCTTTGTGTGTGCAATAGTCTTTGACTGTCCCTTGGCAGCGTCATGGCGTCTCCTGTGTTTTTTCAAGGAGACATTGCTCCACACGACCCCCCCCCCACCCCCAGAGTTGGTTTGAAGACATATTGGTCCCTACGGACCCTCATATTATCCTCTGTTGATTTTATTTTTCCCTTAACCTACACCCCCTCCCCTCTGTGTCTCATTCCCACCCTTACCCGTCCCTCCTAATCTTAAGTGTCTACCTCCTGCCTCTCAACCCCCCTTACTTCCCATTCAGGAAAGTATTCTGCTTTGACTGGGTGACCTTGAGTTTTCCTTCTAAATCATCTAACTCTATCCCTGCAGCTAGCTTCTGGATCTATGTTTTGAGCCATCTCTAGTACAGTCCATCATGGGTGTCCACCTTCGTCTCACATCTTTCAATGTTAGAGGTCTGAACTCGCCGCACAAAAGACACAACATTGTCCAGATCCTACGAAAATATAACACCAAAATTGCCCTCCAACAGAAGACCCATTTCAAGAGGGGTAAGTGCTTAGCCCTACCGGTCAAATAATTTACTCAGTGCTTTCACAACCCGCATCTATCCTCTGCTCTAAGGGAGTCTCAATCGCCTTTCACAGATCCTTAACATTCAGATGCGAGGCCCAACATGCGGATGGAGTGGGTAGAGCCCTCTTTCTGAAGGACTAAGGGCGAGCACCCACTGGCGTTTGCGTTCTCCGCGGGAAAAAAACGCAGCGTTTTCGCCGCATTTCCCGTGTTTTTTCCGCGCGTTTTTCGCGGCGTTTTCGCGGCGTTTTCCGTTAATTTCCATTGACATTCATGGGTGCATTAGGAGAAAAATAGGGACACATATGCAACTGACAGTTCCTATGTTAAAAACGCAAACGCAACGCAAAAAAAACGCCAGTGGACAGGAACACATGTTATCTCTATGCCTGTGCAGGAAAAACGCAAAACGCAAAACGCAGGTAAAAAAACGCCAGTGGGTGCTCGCCCTCAATCAACAATTTTAAACTCACAATAGCGAATCTTTATGCCCCCAACTCCAACCAGATCCCATGGCTCTTAGGACAGCGGGAGGTTCTTAGGGAGTTTGCAGTGGGCCCTATTATGCTGGGCGGAGATTTTAATGTCACCTTAAACCCACTCTTAGACACTTCAACGGGTCGCTCTCAAGTCTTGCAACTGAAGCTCAGGAAGCTCCTACGTTGTTTAGCAGGCCTGGGAGTCGTGGATGCATGGCGCCAGCTCTCTCCCTCTGTTAAGGATTATACTTATTTCTCACAAGTCCACTCCTCATTCCAAAGGCTGGACTACGTGTTTGTATCCTCCACGCTTTTACCCTCTTTGACCAGCACAAAAATAGAGCCCATTACATCATTAGACCATGCCTTGCTACACGCAGACCTCCTCCCTTTGCAGACCTCCCCACGGGAATGGAGATGGAGCTTAAATGCCTCTCTTTTTGACTCTCCGGAAAATAAAACCCTTCTCATTAACCAGTTAAAAGAATTTTTTCAGATTAACTGATCACAGGACCAAACAGTTCCTCTTGTTTGGGAGGCCCATAAAGCCTTTGTAAGGGGGATCTTGATTGGGCTAGGGTCCAAAAAAAAAGAAACTACAGCAGAAGGATATAGACAATCACTTGTCCCAGATCGCTGAACTGGAATACACAGTTAAACTCTCTCTTAATAAAGAGAACCTAGAAAAACTGACCACCCTAAGGAAAGAACTAAAGCTCCTCCTCGAGTCCAGATTTAATAAAAATTGCCTCCACTTTAAACATGTAGTATACGCTCAAGGAAACCGAGGTAGCAAATATATGTTGGCCTTGATAAAGAAAGCGCGTAAGATCAACTCAATTAAATCCCAATCCGGCCCCTTAGTATTGAGTACCGAGGAAATTGCCGAGTTTCAGAAATTTTATTCCAGATTATATAATCTTAGAGCACATCATTCTACCGACGACTCAGACACACTCAATAGCAGAATAGAGAACTTACTGTCTTATTTACTACAAGACTTTTTGGCATGTACTTGTATCCCGCATGACTGAACTTTACAACTCCCTGCTGTTGGGCCACCCCCTCCCAAGACAGGCCCAAGAAGCTCATATAACGCTCATTCATGAGGACAACAAAGACTCTGAGTTGTGTAGTAGCTACAGGCCCATTTCCTTAATAAATCTAGATGTTAAATTATGGGCCAAACTCCTGGCCAAACGTTTGGAGGATCACATCCCAAAGCAAATTAACAAAGAGCAAGCTGGATTTGTTAAGGGAAGGGGGAGACAACTGCCTACGCATTCTACACGCAATCCAGTATGCCCAGTCAAAAGGAATACACCTAGCCTTGGTAAGCACAGATGCAGAAAAGGCTTTTGACAGGGTTGAATGGCTGTACATGCGCACAGTACTCGCCCGCTTTAATCCCTCCCCCCTTATTTCCGCTATCTTTTCCCTTTACGCCGAACCTCATGCCAGACTAAAAGCACTCTCCCAGCCGTTTGAGATCAGAAATGGTACTCGCCAGGGTTGCCCCCTCTCCCCTACCCTTTTTATACTAGCATACTAGCATTAGAACCATTGCTACAGAGTGTCAGACTAAACCCTGAGATTAGTGGCCTATCTGTGAAAGGCAAAGAATTCTCGGCCGCCGCGTTCGCAGATTATATAGTGTTTGCGGTCTCGGACCCTGAAAATAGCATACCTAAGCTCACCTCGCTCCTAGATCAGGTTGGGTCTCTCTCAAATTTCAAAATTAACTTCACTAAATCGACGGTTCTAAATGTTTCCATTCCCTTAAACCGATTTAGAGCTATGAAAGACGGTTCCCTATTTTCGTGGTCAGACTCTGATATCGACTTCTTAGGGGTGAAATTGACTAAGATAGAGAATCTCTACTCTGTCAACTTCTCCCCCCTTATCACTAAAATGAAAAACCTCCTGCACGACTACGATTTACCCAATGTTTCGTGGTTTGGCAGAAAAAAACATCTTAAATTCATATATTCTACCCATCATTCTTTATAAGATATGCATGCTCCCGATTCATCTCTCCGGGTCCTTTTTTGAAGATCAGGAGATCAATTTTCACAAAATATATCTGGAGACTGAGGAGACCCAGATTAGCATACAGTCTCATGATGAAAAGGAGGTCAGGGTGGTGGTGGTGGGGGGGGGATTGGTTTGCCATGCATCCGCGACTTTTATTTGGCTTCACATTTGAGTTACTGGATGGAGCTAGTTAGCCCAGTGAGTAACCCCTTCCTGGCCCACATGGCTGAGGCCTCACACGAAGCCACCCTCTTGGAGACCCTCTGGTTCCCCCCAAAAAACATATAGAAACAGGAATTTTAACCCCCTCCTGAGAGGCCCGTGCGAGATATGGGATACCAGGGAGGAGACGCTTGCCAGGAGACCCACCCTGATCACCCCCCTCAGCTTACTACCTTGCTCTCTGGGGTCTTCCAGAGACCCATGCCTAACCAGCCTATGGTCCAAGTTTACAGCCAGAACATTTCGAGACCTTCAGGCACTAGCACACCTGGGCCCCGAGGAGGCACTTCAGTCCCTCATCCCTGAACAGTCCCTCTCCTTCCTACAGAAAGCACATATTAGGGGTGTTGTAGGAGACTTCTACAAATCTAATGCATCTAAAAGGCCTCTCTCGGAGTTTGAAAAAACCCTGGGAAATGGCAAACACAAATCCAGGAAAATCTCATTCCTCCGTAGACAGTTCATAGCCCCCACACAATTCTCCAGATCAACCTTTATAACCTCCTGGGAAAAAGAACTAGGTATTAACCTATCACCGAATGATATTGGCTGAATTCTAAAAACGGCCTACGGCCTATCTCCATGCATCATCTCACAGGAGGCCCACTACAAACTTTTAGTCCGTTGGTATAGGACGCCCCAGTGGCTATTTGATTACAAACTCGCTCCTCATCACAATTGCTGGAGATGTGAAGTGGGGATGGGCTCATACCTGCACATCTGGTTGGAGTGCCGGATTGTGACTCCCTTCTGGCAGGGAATTGAGGTGACCCTCCGGAAGCTCTCTCCCAACTTTAAAATCACTCCAGAGATTATATTTTTATGGAGAACCTCATCAGGCTTTCATCCTCTAAAACAGAAACTGATTGCGTACTTAATCGACACTGCAAAAGCACTTATCCCTCTTCTGTGGCTCCAAAAGAAACCACCCTCTCTAACTCAATGGATAGACAGAGTCAATCTGACCTGTAATCTGGAAGAGCTAGTCAGTTGGTCGAGGGGCACCCATGACAAATTCCTGGAGACCTGGAGTCCATGGAGGAACATCAGACCTGACCTGTAGACGTCGACTACGGCAATAGGAAGACCTAGGAGCTTAAATCTTCCTGCCCGTAAGGCTACAACCCGCACATACCCATTATGATCCACGAGCCAGAGCTGTGAAGACAAGCGACTCACAAATGACAGTCAGGCGCGTGCACTATCTCAGGTCTCACGCTACCTTACCCCCCACCCCTTTCCCTTCCCCCCCTCCTTTCCCTCCTCCCCCCTCTACCCTATTACTTCTGTATGTCTCCCCCTCCGGCTCATTCTCTCTTATTATTTCAAATTGAAATGTGCCCCGATTCAGTGAAGAGAATGGTACTGAGTACATTTCCTCATGTAAGTGAAATGTGATTTGCTTCATGTTTATACCCCCTGTAACATCTAAAATCTTCAATAAAAATTGATTTGGAAAAAAAAAAAAAAAAGCGATGATGGTGCAGCAGGTTCATACCTACTGATGCTAACACTATCCGCTACACAGCTTGGTCTGTAAAGCCACTGAATCAGCAGGGTCAGCTGCATCATAAATCCAAGGAGTTTCAAAATTACTTAACATATTTTTTTGCTTTAAAAGATGCATCCCCTCTCCTTCCCCTCTTTATTCCTCCTGCAACACTTCCCTCACTGCCTGGTCTCCTTGAGTTAAAAATATTTTTTTCCTATTTTCCTCCTCTAAAACCTAAGTGCGTCTTATCATCAGGTGCGTCTTAAAGCAAAAAATACGGTAAATGATTTGCAGCTTTAGCCTGAAATGAGAGCTTTACTTATATAATAGCTATGCAATGACTGTAAAATAATTGTTTCCATATTGCAGGCAACATAAAGAATACAGACATCAGGTACGTGTCAGGATATGTCGTCTTCCTTTCTTAAAATGCCTGCGCAATTTTTCAGAACTAAATAAATATTTGGATGTTGTGAATCTTGGAACATAAAATCTCTTCCTTTCTCTGTAATCATCGGTTGTTGTTTACTAAAAGATATTGAATAAAAGGTGCTTTGTTTCCTTCCCGCTCTTCACAAATAATCCTTTCAACAAATCGCCGTCTCTGATTTCACCGCTTTTGTCTTCTTAGCAGGCAGAACATTCTTGGATTGAGCCATTTTTATCAGAGTTTTTCATGAACTGAAATCAACATGTTTACTTATATTTTTTGTTAGGGGGGGGGGTAATAAATAAATTACTAAAAAGCGCGGTGGAATAAGTTGGCGCTATACAAATAACAAGCCTCTTTCAACTTTTTAACTTGTATTTTTTTTTTTATTTAAAATTAAAAATTTAATTTTTAAACTTATTTTTTATCACTTTTATTTTTAGTCCCCAGAGGGGACAAGAACTTGCAATGCTTTACTCGCTCCTACAGTATGATGTAATGCCATAGCATTACATTATACGATGATCTAACAGGCATTCTATCAAGCCACACCACAAGCATGGCTTGATAGGCATTCTGCTATGACAGCCCTGTGACCCACGTCTGCCATGATACCCACACGGAAACACGCAATCTCATCACAGGAGGCTATATGGGACCCCGGAACATCGATTAGAGGATTTAAATGTTGCTGTCATAATTGACGGTGGCATTTAAAGATTTAACAGCTATGAGGAGCGTCGCAGCTTATCGGAGCTGTTGCCGGCAGGTGTCGGTTGTAAGAGACAGCAGGCAGCCACAGTGTATGGAGCGAGATCTACCTGCAATCTCCATTCATGCATACACCGAAGCTACAGGACGTTAAGAGGTTAATATTGATGGTCCTACCATCAGATATTCAATTTAATTGGCAAAGGACTTTTTCTCGACACTCTTTCTGATCAGCTGTACAAAGAGGCCATACATGCTGCCTAGTCTCATTCACTGACTTGTGGAGCCAGGTGCAGCCTGCCAGGATCAGCAGACATAGAACCAATGTGCCACCTGCCGAACCTCGGCCTTCAACCTTTAACTCCAATCGAGATATGGCCTTCACTTAATGCATAAAGTAACTTAATGCATAAAGTAACACACTATTCCTTTTTAACAGGTGTATCACTATATCTGCTTCAGAACATAGTAACTATGTTATTTTGTGATCAATACAGATAACACTCAACAATTCACATCACCATCTGGAAGGACTGTGGATGATGGAAGGCCATGTGCAACGCAACTTGTGATAAATGTACCAACTCAGTCTCTCAGGACAGACGGTGACGCGATACTCAAAGTTCCTTTTGCTTAACGCAGTTATTCAACCTAGTAATTGTGATAAGTTTAGTGTCTGTGTTGATGTCACTACCTCACTGGCAGACTTGCTACTACTATTGTCCTTTCTCATATGCACATGTATTAGCTTTTTTTGAGACTGGCCTCACTTACACATTAATGTCAACAAACTTCACAATGTCCACTTGGATCTCAATGTGTTGCTCCTCCACACTCAACTCCCTCTCTTGCCTCATGTGGCTTCTGTGCCCTGCACCCAACACTCACCCAGCCAGTACAGCAACAGTCCATTAAACAGCTACCTTGGCAGCCTCTGGTACTAGTAAGATATTGCTTCTGGTTGCAGAGTTCAGCCCCCGGTCTTACACTGTTCATTCGATTAATAGATTGAAAATCTGTTGCAAAAATTAAATCCTCCACACTGGAGATCAATCAAATTAAACTGCAGTGTATCTGAACTGGAAAAGTTGCAGGAGAAACTTTGCAGAACAGGTTTTGGTGTCTACGAACCCCGTGCTGTTGGGGAATGTTAAATATGATAAGGGTTATTTATAGATTCAGACATGACAGTGTGCCGGCCCGTCGTACCCTCTGGACCAAATCAGAGGATGTATACAAGCAGCTTATTGACAGACATTAATAAAAGATTTCACAGGAGCGGCCTCCAAGGTGCAATGCAAAGAGCAGAACAGTTTCATTCCATCATTGACGAAGTGACACCATCACAGTATCAGGGGCAATTCTGACACGCGGCAACACTGAGAAAGAAGCAAAAAATGCAATTAAAATGGGAAAAAAATAGCATCTAACCTTCATTAGAATTAATAAATCAATAAAAGTAACAACCGAATATCAAATAAAACATGTAAAAAATTGTGTTTCATTGAGAGTTTAAAAGGGTTGCCCAGTAATAAAATAACATGGCAGAAATCTTCCAAAAACATCTCCACATCTGTCCATGGATTGTGTCTGATATTGCAGCAAAGCACTATTGAAGTCAATAGGGCTGAATTACAATACCAGACACAATGTATGGGCAGGTGTGGTGCTATTTTTGGAAGATGTCAGCCATGTTTTTATAGTCCTGAACAACCCCTTTAAATTATATTATCAACAACTACTATTAAAATATTTATCTACATCCAATGTCCATGAAATGTTTCCTTTAAGGGCTATGATAAGAAGTATGGATCAAATGGATATTCCGTTTAAATGATGTTTTTTCAGGTTTTCACTTACCCACTGGATAGGCGAAAACTGATCTGTGGAGTACTCCCATGACGATCAATACTGAAATTCGGAGGTTCACCAAAGTAATAAAGCAGTGGTGGCACATGCACACTGTATTCATTTCAGTGGGACTGCCAGAGACTGAATAAAGCTTGAAGTATCAACGGCAGTCTCATTGAAATGAATGTAGTCTCGTTATACAGGTGTGACCATTCCCCCATTCATTCAGGGATGCTCTGGAGTCGTGTTCTTGGGATTGGGTAGGTCTCAGTAGTTGGATTGTCACCGGTCAGCAATGTATCCCCTATTCTGTAAATAGGAAATAACTTTTTTTTTGCAGTAAAACCTCTTCAAACTCTTCAATTATGTCCTGGGGGCGCTGGTTTGTGTGAATCTGGAATCATCAGCCAATCCTGCAATATAAGCAGGGAGTGCCGGCTTTGACAGCGGAATCTGCCGTATAGTGGTAACCCAAGGGTTACTCGCTTTCAGCAACTGTCATCTTCTTCTTTTCGATGGATTTCATCACTCTCACAGACTCAGGAGACTGGATTCCTTCAAATGTTCTGGCTTCTTTGAGCTTTATTTGCACACAGCATAGGTTTATAGCATCTGCACAGTGATTGTACACCAGAATACAACACATTCATCTAGGTTTCCAACCCACAGAGTCCTTATTGTTATTCCCTATCCTGGCATCCAAGGGGCATCCTCCTCTGTCAGGCTCATGATGGACACTGCCTGCTCCGTACCAAACATCAGGCTTGCAGCTCCTGTCACTGCCACAGCAGCCTCTGCCTCTGGCTTTCAGCTGGGAACTCAACGTATCTGGAGGTTTTTATTCATCCAAACACACCCATACAGTTGTCCCTGCTGATTAGCATACAGAATTCCTCCTTTCACGCCTTCTGCAGGCCATGCTGTGAACTACCTTGCCACAATATTATGTTTTCCCCAAAAATAAGATGGGGTTTTACATTAATTTTTGCTCCAAAAGATGTGTCGGGCTACTTTTCAAAGGATGTATTATTTTTACAAGAACAACAATCTACATTTATTCAAATATAGTCATGTCATCACTTTCTGGATATATCAGAGCCACAACGCTATAATCAGAAAGTTTCTTCTAATATCTAATCTATGTCTCCTTCCTTTCCATATCATCCCATTGCTTCTAGTCTTTCCTTGTGCAGAGGAGAATAGGGCTGATCCCTCTGCACTGTGACAGCCCTTCAGATATTTATAGACAGCTACACTCATTGTCAAAAAAAAATTCGGCCCCTAGATGGAGTTGTCGTTTTGCTGCAAAACTTAGCATGCAGTTATATCTCAGGCAGATATACAAAGTGGTTTCACCCTTGGCCTACAACTAGGCTTTCGAAGACTCCTTGTGTGTAATGACCTCTTTTTCCGCTTGTATAGACACATTCAAAGACATTTTGTTAAGTTAACAAAGTTTGAGAGGGGTGCATTATTGAAATGCGAGAAGCTGGATGGTCATATTGACAAACTGTCCTCCACCTGGGCCCTTTTGACTAGATAGTTAGGATGTGTTGGTACCAGAGAATGCGAGAGGGAACGCACACAAGTCATCCAGGCTCAGGACATGCTCAACGGATGACCAGTATAGAGGATCTTCTAATAGTCTCCCAAGCACGAGCAGCTCCAACTGTTTTGTTGTCCACCATCCATAGGCAGGTGGTGTCATCATTACACCCCTGTGTCTGTCGGAACCATTTCCAGGTGCTTCGCCAAAGGACATTTTGTATCACAGTGCCCATTATGTGTACTGCCTTTTACTTCCTCTCAGCATTGACTCCATCTGCAGTGGTGCCATGAACGATGAAACTGCACTGCTACGGAGTGAAAACAGGTTGTGTTTAACAACAAATCCAGGTTTAGTTTGGGCGCTGATGACATTCGTGTTGGTATCTGGAGACCTTGGGGTGAGCACCTCAAACCTTCCTTTGCTGTGGAGCGGCACACTGCCCTCACTACTGGTGTGATGGTCTGCGGGGCCATCACATACGACAGTCGGTCCCCATAGTAGTGGTACGAGGGACAATGACAGATCAGCAATATGTTCAGGACATCCTGCAGCCACATGTGTTCCTCTCATGGCAGCTTCTAAGAGGTATTATTCTTGGCCACACACAAGGGGGTAACAGGAATGTCTCCATAACATTGTCACATTTCCGTGGCTGCCCAGTCACCAGATTTATCGTCAATAGAACATGTATAGCACCATCTGGGACACCGACTTTGACAGCCTACGAGTTTGCACAATCTAGAGGCTCAGTTACAGCAAATGTGAAGTGATATGCCGCAGGGTACGATACAGAACATGTACATCTCCTTGCCCGCCCGTAACACATCTTGTATCTAAGCTGGAGGTGGTACAACAGGGTACTAGAGCCCCCATGCCTACTGGAATCACATCTTGTATACAAGCTAGAGGTGGTACAACAGGGTACTACAGCCTCCATGCCCTGTTGTATCGCATCTAGTATCCAAGCTGGAGGTGGTGCAACAGGGTACTAGAGCCCCCATGCCTACTGGAATCACATCTTGTATACAAGCTAGAGGTGGTACAACAGGGTACTACAGCCTCCATGCCCTGTCGTATCGCATCTAGTATCATATCTTGTATCCAAGATAGAGGCGGTACAACGGGCTACTAGAGCTTCCATGCCTGCCCATATCACATCTTCTATCAAAGCTTGAGGCGGTACAACAGGTTACTAGAGCCCCCATGTTTGCCCGAATCACATCTTGTATACAAGCTAGAGGCAGAGCAACAGGGTACTAGAGCCTCCATGCCCACTGTATCACATTTTTTATAGAAGCTAGAGGCAGTATAACAGGGTACTAGAGCCTCTATTCCTGCCCGTATCACATCTTGTATACAAGCTAAAGTTGGTACAACAGGGCACTTGAGCCTCCATGCCCACCCGTATCACATCTTGTATACAAGCTAGACGCGGTACAACAGGCTACTAGAGACTTTCTTCAAGGGGTCAGTTTTTCACAAAAAAATGCTTCTTTTGGTCTGATATTGTAATCACTTACATATACCAATGTTACAATCACACAGAGAAAATTGAATTCCTTTCCAACAACTTCTTGGGGAGGGGATTGTAAGGAAAGTAGACAGCCCTAGGGTATACCTGGCTAATCAACAATTACCAAAAGAATTGCCAGAGGCAAGAGAATAGCCTAATGGTTATACCCTCCCAAACACAAAACAATAAATTGTATACTTCATTAACATCTATGCCACAAAAAAAGGACAAAGACACTTTAAAATAAAGGAGTAGGTGGTTGAACTAGATGTGGTGTATGTCCATAGAGGAACTAAGTGTATGTTAGCTGAAAGGGTATGATACAGAAGTGTGAGGTTATAGAGGTACTATGCAGGCAGCTTGATTGTAAGTTTCCTAGGTAAGCTGAAAGGGCAGTCATTTATAGCCACTATCATATTCACACAGCATGCTGTCCTCAGGGAAACTGCAGGTAACCAATACTGGGACACACAGGGTGTTAGTTGATTGAGGTGCTATAAGAAGCAGCATTTGAAATGCCGTACTAATTGCGGTAAAAAGCAGGCCATGTGAGAGCATCCTTAGCGTTAGTATGCCTGAGGCTAGTGATTGGGCACGGTGATAACATGCTGGACGGCACGTGAACACAATTTATCAGCGAGGAGCAAAAAGGAGACATGTAGGATATTTTTTTATTTTACTCTATTCCCATCCGTCTCTGCAGAACATGTCTCCTGCCTCCTGGGACAGTGGGACAGCCATCGAAATCCAGGGCTGTCCTGTGGAATCTGGGTTGTTTAGAAGACCTGCTGAAGATGGTGAGGAATGCAAAGAAAAAGTCTACTTGAAAGTTGCAGAACTTATTATTGCCTACTTCTCTTTTTGCTCCTTAGGGGGGCGGAGGATGGACTACTTAGCGTTCTCCTAAAAATAGAACTATTTTAAATCTTGGCAACTCTTATAAATATTATCTTTTCTTCCTGTTTTCACGATGGCATAACAATGTAAAAACACCTTGCGCAGTACAAACAACGAGCGGCATTCACGTCGTCTTTGATATGTGGCCGGGATATTTAGCATTGAAGTGAAGTGTTAGAAGGAACATAAATAAAACGTCTTTGTGTTCTGTTTTCAGGTTACAAAAGGTTAAAGTTTATTTCTGGATGAAAATAAATCCGTGGCGGTGATGAAAGCCGCCGCCGCTGCCCGGTGATATACTTTACATTACAAAGTCCTGTGGCAAATTAAATCTGTCATTGCTTAACTGGCCCGCGACTCGTGTAAAAACTTTGATAGATTTTCCTCTGTTCACCTCAGAGTTAAATAAGCTTTATATCTGAGCTGTAACTCTCCACATGGGAAAGGTGCCGCGTTCTCAACGCCGGAATTTAGGTCTCCGTCAAACTTGGATGGATATTGTTACATATCGTTCTTTTACGGAAAGGTGACAGCTCATAAAACTTGTGACATTATTCAGAGCAAATACAGGCAAATAGGAAACTCAAACCAGAGGACGAGCGCTTGTTTTATTTATTATACTCACTCAGTTATCCAGAAGAATTTATACCGTATATTGCCTCGCTAATGAATTTCTGCCCGTAAACAGCAACCGCACTGAACAAGCAGTGCTGCAGTATAAAGCATGGGAGAAGAACAGAGCAGAAGCCTGAGCCTCTGATAAGAGAAGAGGTTGATATCAGATTACAGCTAAGTGCACACTTGCATTAAAAAAGCCTGTGTTACGTCCTTTAAAAAAACTGTCATTTTCCATGCATGTGTCGCCCCGTGTGGCCTGTGTATTGTAAGGATTGTATAATCCTTATACGAGCCCAATTCTTTTATCCTGCATCTTTTTAAAAAACAGTCAGCACACAGACTACACATGGGTGTCATCCATCTGCTGACCATTTTTTAAATTCTATCCCCTTTGACTTGAGCACACGAGTCTCAAAACATGAAAAAACTCATTAGTGCTTGTTGGGAGATTGAATATTATGCTGTCTGTGTTTAGTTTGTTTTACACACGGACAAAAAAAAAAGTTAGTGTACTGTAGGCCTTTAATTATGGAGCAGAGGTGCAGTGTAAATCATGGGGAAAGGGATATAAAATCAACCTGAGTCTTTAATGGAATGGGAGATTGATCTTAGACCACCTCAGATCTCAAAGAACCAAGCAGCTGAGCTGGAGTTACTAATGAAGTGACTTGCATGACTTCATCCTTCCCAACGGTCCTGGATTTGGTAGGGCAGTCCATCGTGAGATTGGAGCGGGTGAGAGGTATATTTTCCACACTTGTTCTTCTCTGCCATCTTTCTAATTTGGTTCTGATCTGGTTTTCCACTGTTTAAGATGGCTTTCCAACACAATTTTCTATCTGCTCTCTGATAGGCCACTGCGGAACATGTGAGCAAAACTGGCCAATCAAGAAGCAGATATTGTATATCAGTAGTCTAACACCAAAACACTGTGGGCATTAGGTAGTATAAAGATTGCATTGGACACCTTGGCTGAAACTGAGGGCTGACAGAAGGCTGACAGATGGCAAAGAAGAACCAGTGTAGGTAATATAACCCTTCTGTCCTGAAACTGGAGAGTTACTTTAAGCCATTGAAAAGCTATTGTTCCCTTAAAGGGGTTGTCCCACCGTGTGATTTGGATCTATATACTTCTGTATGGCCATTACAAAGCACTTTGCAATATAATGTGTGCTTTGTAAATACGCCATACAGAAGATATATACTTACCTGATCAGGTGCCTACCCCCCTATATTTACCTGTCCGTTGTCCTTGGATCCAACTATTCTAGCGGTGTCTCTTCATCCAATAGTCGTACATGCGCAGTAGCTCCGGCCGGCTGGTCAGATGCTCGTTAACGCGCCTGTCGGCACATGTCACTGCTCTGGGAAGGAAGGGGGGGATGCTGTGCTGTCACTGTTCTTGGGGGGAGGGGAGGGGGGTACCGCGCCGTCACTGGTCTGGAGGGAGGGTGTCGGCACATGTCACTGGTCTGGGGATGGGGGGTGCCATGCTTTCACTGGTCAGTTGGGGGGACGCTGGTGTCTGCACATGTCACTGGTCTGGGAGGGGGGGGGGTGCCGCACTGTCACTAGTCTGGGGGGAGGGGGGTGTGGGTGTCGGCACATGTCACTGGTCTGGGAAGGAAGGGGCAGGTGTCCCGCTGTCACTGGTCTGGGAGGACGGGGGTGGTGTAGGTATCGGCACATGTCACTGGTCTGGGAAGGGGGGGGGGGGTGCCGCGCTGTCACTGGTCTGGGTGGGGGGGGGGGGTGCGGGTGCTGGCATGTCACTGGTCTGGGAAGGGGGGTGCAGGTCTGTCACTGGTCTGGGGGGGGGAGGGAGGGAGTGCAGGGCTGTCACTTGACGTGGAGGGTGCGAATGCCATGCGCCGGGCTGTCACTGGTCTTGGGAGGGGGTTGCTGGTGCTGGCATGTCACTGGTCTGGGAAGGGGGGGTGCTGGTCTGTCGCTGTTCTGGGGGGAGGGAGTGCAGGTCTGTCACTTGCCGTGGGGGGTGCGAATGCCGTGCACCGGGCATGTGTGTGTGTGGGGCACTTTGGAGGGAGGGGCACTTTGGAGGGGGCACTGTGGGGGGAGGGGCACTTTGAAGGGGGAACTGTGAGGGGATGCATGTGTGTGTGGGCACTGTGTGACAGGTGGTACTGTGGAGGAACACTGGGCGGGGAATGTGTGTGGGGGGGCACTTTGGAGGGAGTACTGCAGGGGGCATGTGTGTGTGGGGGCACTGTGTGGCAGGGAACACTGGGGGGGCATGTGTGTAAGGGGGGCACTGTGGGGGGAGGGGCACTTTGGAGGGGGCACTGTGGGGCGGCATGTGTGTGTGGTGGAGGCACTGTGGGGGGCATGTATGTGGGGGGCACTGTGGGGGGGCATGTGTGTGGGGGGCACTTTGGAGGGGGCACTGAGGAGGGACACTGGGGGGGGCACTGTGGGTGAAGGCACTGTTGGGTGGCATGTGTGTGTGGGGGAGCACTGTGGGGGGGCGTGTGTGTGGGGCTTGTTGGGGGACATGTGTGTGTAAGGGGCACTTTGGAGGGGGCACTGTGGAGGGTGCATGTGTGTGGGGGCACTGTGTATTAGGGGCTCTTTGGGGGGGACACTTTGGAGGGAGGGTCACTTCAGAGGGGGCACTGTGAGAGGATGCATGTGTATGTGGGCACTGTGTGGCAGGGGGCACTGTGGAGGGACACTGGGGAGGAAGGTGTGTGGGGGGCACTTTGGAGGGGTACTGGAGGGTGCATGTGTGTGGGGGGGCACTGTGGGGGCATATGTGTAAAGGGGGCACTGTGGGGGGAGGGGCACTTTGGAGGGGGCACTGTGGGACAGCATGTGTGTGTGGTGGAGGCACTGTGGGGGGCAT
The DNA here is from genome assembly GCF_035609145.1 of Eleutherodactylus coqui. Lineage (NCBI taxonomy): Eukaryota > Metazoa > Chordata > Amphibia > Anura > Eleutherodactylidae > Eleutherodactylus > Eleutherodactylus coqui. Next base: position 89,052,309 of record NC_089846.1, on the reverse strand, counting down.
GTATGTGGGGGGCACTGTGGGGGGGCATATGTGTGGGGGGCACTTTGGAGGGAGAGGCACTGTTGGGTGGCACTGTGTGGGAAGGCACTGTGGAAGGGGGCATGTGTGTGGAGAGCACTGTGGGGGGACTGGCATTGTGTGTGAGGGCAGGTTTGGTGCTACTTTCAGTTTCAATCACTTTCAATGGCAGAGGATCGCGATCCTCTGCCATTGAAAGTAATGATAGAGATCACGATCTCCTGCTACTGCACTGACATTTGTAGCAGGAGATTCCTTCATCTCCCCAGCATGTGCCCTCATCACTGGACACTGGGACAATAATGTGACAATGATGTGACAGCAGTGTTACAGTATCCAGTGATCAGGGGACATAGTGGGGAGATAAAGGAATTTCCTGCTACAGCTATCACAGTAGTAGCAGATCGCACTGCTCTCCCTGCTCTCCTATTGCTTTGAATGGGGCCAAGCGGCTGCCGACTCCAATCAAAGTAGTGAAGCGTGCGTCTCCATTATGCCGCCGGTCCTCCAGTCATGTGACCAGCGTCATCGGGAGCGCGCACACTGAGGAGAGGCTGCAGTGCATCATGGGAACTACCCAGCGGCGCCATCTTTGAAAAATTTTTCAGGCCAGCTTTATAAGGGGAAGAAAAGGAATAAAAAGGTTTACAGAATATGCTTTTTTATGTGTAATGCTTTAGTGTATGATGCTTTTACTCCACATTAATGCATTAATGGGAAAAGAAATTCAGTTTGGCTGACGGGACAACCACTTTAACTCAACCAGAGTCATTAAAAATTATTATAAAGGCAAATAAACAGTTGCACAGAAACGTATCCTAATGTGTTTAGAGTCGAGTTAAACTTTGCTACAACTGCACACACTGAGAGTCTCAAAGCAGCCAGAATAGGGTGGAGAGATGATCTGTGGCCCATTATACAGCTCAACCCAGCTGATGGCTCCCAGACACTGTTGTAAGTATGAGGGCAGGCGTAGTGTGGAGACAAAGAGCAAACGTGCTCAGCCCTAGCTGAGTAATCTCTTGCTCGGTTTGGCCAGGAAGGTGGGTGAGGGATCTGGGGAGGGAGAGGCACTAGCATACATGGGAGCTATCAGAGGCATCAGTTCTGAGGGTGGTCACTAAGGGGCACTATTACTGCAAGGAGGTCTATAAAGGGCACTAATACTGTAAGGAGGGATTATTACTCTGAGGTCACTTGTGGGCACAATTACTGTGATGGACACAACAGGCATGGTTTAATGTAAAAGGGGCATTGCCTAAAAAAACATTGCTGCACACAGGAATTGTCGTTCTTTACCTTGTTGAAAGGTTTGGAGGTACACAGGCCTTACATATAGTTAGGTTGGATTTACCTCCATTTTTAATATTTTGTATTTTTGCTGCTTAGAGCTTTCCTTCTTATACTCGCTATGATTTTATAACTGAAACTCCTTGGCAACAGTGCAAAATCTGCCACAAACCAACTCTTATCCTGTTTGTCTTCTTTAGGGACCAAATCATATATTTCTGGAAATAAAAGCCTAAGAAACCTAAAAAAGCAACTTTCATGACAACTAAAATCAAGATTGCCAGTTTTCAGACTAAATGTAAACAATAATGTTCCTAGTCAGTGACCGCAAGCATAAAATTGGGAGCATTAAAAATACACAGAATATCTCATTGTACAATCATTAAACTATATCTGCACTTTTAGATAACTATTTGGAATAATCTATGTGTGCGTACATGAGAAATAACACTATATCTGCCCATTATATTACTTATATCCTGCATTTATTACCAACTTTTCCCCTCTGTGTCTCCAATTTTCAGTTTTCTTTGAGCCAGTGGGTGTAGACTAGCTTCTACAGTGTCTTCTATACACTTCACATGGAGAAAACAGCTAACGCTTTAAGAAATAACAGCAACATCAATGACATTGAATCACAGTCCTAAGCAGTGTGGATGTGATTTCAGTAGTTGTGGGACAGTATACACTGTTAGCTGCAGCCACGTGTGTGTGTGTTTCTGCTTCTATTTCTCTCTGCAGCAGCTTTTTGCTCCTTCTCCCCTCTCCATAGGCTGAGATGGTCAGCATGAGACAACACCCTCCCTTCTTGTTAACCATCTTGCTATGTCTATTAATAGAAGTGTACTTCACATGCCACTAGGCAGTGGGCAGCAAATTAGAAAGAAGGGAGATCCTTAGTGATCAGCACTTTAGACAGAATATTCAGCACAAAAGTATTATTTTAGGTACTGTAAATAAAGTGATTTTTACTTTTGCTAGATATCACAATGGCGATCACATGATCACAAGTTGTCTCAAAGTGCAGCAGCCAATTGAGCTTTGTGTATGGAAAAGTAGAACATTTTATGCTTATTTCTCTTTTGCAATTGGTGTAATGTGGACAGGTGAGGCAGGAGTATAAGTGGGAGGCCAGTATATGTTAATTAGTGTCTCTGAATGCAGCCCAGGTAGGATGATTTCACACATGGAAGATTTGTTGGGACAGTGTTTGACTGGGTTATCTCAGGCCCAGCAGAGCAATATATTCTGAGGGCCCACCTTCCATCTATGCAGAATCCAGCATCTACCAAATCTGGTAAACTCAGATACTGCATGTTTTTTACTTCATTTATTCCGGTGTCTCCATACCTTTGGACTATCCTGTATACAGTCATGATGGTTACAGTGTAGTTGCCTCCAGTGATAGTCATTGCAGTTCAGTTACCACTTGTATAAGTGATTATTACGGAGCACTTACCTCTGGTGATCACAGGTGATGTCATCTCTGGTTGGAGTCATTCACTTTCCCTTTTCTTCTCTATCTGGGCCTAGACCGCCATGAAGACTTCTTCCAGTCTACAATTTACAATACTTTTTTGCTCCATAGTGTCTCACGACACTTTGCCATAGTTCATAACTCTGATTATATGTGTAACCGCCTTTGAACAGATACTCGTATGTGTTCCAAATAGCTTCCAGAAGTTCATACTGAAATTATAAATTGAACACTTTATTCTGCACAGGATTCAATGAAACTTGAAACTGCCTTGTGAAATAATGTAAGTGTGGTCCTTTTTTATTTTTTTCTCACGTGTATTTCCATAGGTCACGGCCATGTTTAATTACGTCATGCTACTGTTGATTAATAGACCATTTCTAAAAGTTTTTTCTAGTTCCTCATATTCCGGTAGCGGAACCAAGGTGCTTGAATTAACAACAAATAATTAATTACATGATTTGTATTCATTTTTATTAGGCTCTTTGAATTTTTCTGATTTGTTGTTTAATTACATCCAATTACATTATGCTTACACTTATATGATTTTTAATTAGAGATGAGCGAGCGTACTCGTTAAGGGAAATTACTCAAGCGAGTATCCCCATTTTTGAGTACATGCCTGCTTGCCCAAAAGGATTCGGGGGCCGGCGGGGGCGAGCGGTGAGTTCCAGGAGTGAGCGTGGGGGGGGGGGGGGAGAGATCTCCCAAATCGTCTTGGGCAAGCAGGCATGTACTCGAAAACGGGGATACTTGCTCGAGTAATTTCCCTTAACGAGTATGCTTGCTCATCTCTATTGTTAATGTATCTTTTTGGATATCAATGCATCCATTTGCTTATGTATCGTATTTTTTATTTCAGTTTTTGTAATTTTTTTTTTTTCAAATCATCCAGCCAAACCAGACATCATAGAGTTGATTGTAGGGCAGACTGTAGTTACCACAATGTATTCGGGCCATTCATTACATCAACCACAAATGAATTCATGTCCAACCCTCATGCTTTATTCTTTACAATAAGCCATACCGCTCATAGAGCTGAGCATTATCGCCTCTCTCACGGCAACATGTTTGTGACCTTTCATAGTATAATCTGATACAATTTGCCACGGTTGTTCTATTGTGTTGAATTGTCTTGCTGATATTGTTACATGTCGCTTTATCAGTTTATTCATCAATCTTCTGATATTGCGATGTACAATTTAGTTTTATAGCGATCATCTACGTGCAGATCTTGCTTTTTTAATGTAACTTTTTGGAATTCTTTGTTTAGGAAACGTTTCTTACTTCTTACATAGATGTGTTTTATCCACTACTATGTACTTTGTATGTTTAGCATATATTTAAATTCAGTTATTTCATGATCATGTGATGTCATCGCCCCCAGTGTTTTGTACGCCTACGTTTTTGAATTTATTGTTTTCAAATGTATCCTGCATCCTAATCTACTCCTTCACAGCAGCGTCGGAGTCTCTCACTGTTGTTCTGAAACGAGGTCCCTGGCTGGATCCCGCGCGGAGGAGCTGTCATGCACTCATCACAACAATATTAGGTAAGAACATAAAAATGATCAGGACAGCGCCTCTGCAGAAAAGTGTTAAAAGTGAGAAAATGAAAACGACTCACCTGGCGTGTATGGCACAACCCGGTAGGGTTAGCCGTCACGCCTTCAGTCCTGGTAGGCAGAACAACGTGGATGGTATGGTTGACACTCTGTCCGGATGACATCCATAGAAAAGCGAAAGCAGGGAGAATCCTGACGCACCAGAGTCTCAGACAAATATCAAGGTAAATAAATGAGAAAGAAGATCTCCTGCGGTCAGAGGTCGAGGCCATAATGTGAAACTGATGATATGGCAAATGATACCAGGATTAGAACACTTACTTCAAAATGGGGCTCTAGGAATGATCCAGGAAGACACCCCTTTTGAGGTCCAAGATGCTATGATAATATCAGTCGCAGATGGTAGAAATATCGATTCCACAGCGGTCAGGAACAAAATCCAATTTTAATGGGTGATATTAAAAATATATAAATTCATTCCAAAAAAAAAAAATACAAACTAAATAAAAGAATAAAGTAAAATAAGGAACTGCAGAGCAACGCGCTTTAGAGCTTAGAGATGCTCCTTTCTCAAGCACATGTATAGGGCGATTGAAATGACTTATAAAATTTTTAGTTAAGTGTTTTTTTGCTTTTTTCAAGTGTTCCAATCTTGGTATAATTTGCCATATCATCAGTTTCACTTTATGGGCTTGACCTCTGAGCACAGGAGATCTTTTCTCATTTTTTTCCCTTAACAACATTAGGTTAGTGCAACTTATGTCGGGAGCGATCCCCTGCACTGACGGTCTACACATTGGAGCAATGGTTTCTGCTTTCTTGTAATCATGATTTGTCCAACCACTGAGTAATAATGTTCCCATTGTAGCCCAACTTGCTAATAGTGTTCCTTCTGTACAAGCATATGCTAATATTTCCCTCTATGTGGCCAAACTTTCTAATTTTGCCCCCTCTACGGCCCAATTTGCAAACTGTGCCCCTTTCTGTGGCCCTGAAACTCCGGTCAGCAATACAACTATTATTCAGAACTGCCTAACGTCTCACGCTCTGTGCTACATGACCCCCTCACCATCTCCTGTTCTCACCGTACAGTAAGTACCAGAGACATGGAAGGAGTCGGGTAGTACAGAGCAGGGGCATAGCTAAAGACTCATGGACCTGGCTACAAAAGTTTATCTTGGGGACCCCCCAACTTCTCTTAACCCCTTAACGCAGAGGCGAACCTTGAAGCTTCTGGGCCCCAATGCAAAACCTGTAACAGGTCCCCAACTATAATGCTTTATTCATAGTACTAGGCTCCCTATATGGAGAAGAGAGGCCCTATGGGCCCCCTAAGGCTCCTGGGCCCAGATGCAACCGCATCCCCTGCATCTTCTATAGTTACGCCAGTGGTACAGAGAATATGGCATCGGGCAGTTCTGAAGAAGCAAAGATAGCTAAACTGCTGGCAGGAGTTTTTTTTTTTAAGTGGGGGCCTTATGCCTGTGACAAGGGGATGACTGTTTGTGGACCTTCTTACCATTGTTCCAGGGCCAACTGGAGGATCTTACAGTCTTGCATTGGGCTAGCTGCAATGCTGGTGGCATTCATGTTAATGGAGCTTGAGAAGTCTATGTGGTTGCTGCAGAAACAACATCATTCAGATGAACTGATTTTCAGTCGCACCACTTTACATGTAAAGTTATCCTACAGGCAATGAACATGACATGAAGTTCTCTGGATGCCCCCTTACCCTCAGCGGCCTTGACCTGCTGCATAGTCAGCACAGTGACAATGCTCACCCCATGCAATAAATTAGGAACAGCATTTTCATAATGCATCTTTATTGCATGGGAGTCGTTGCTTCAAAATCCACCCTCATCGTCCCGCTGTGAAGATGCAAAATGCGACTTCTAACCACGGCACTCAATGCATTATTAACATAAAGGAAGAAGCAAGAACCTTGACAGTATTTCACGCGTCTCCCTGAAGATATTGCTGCTGATAATGAGAGCACTTGTATCTTCCCTGCTATTATGCAGCAAACATATCCCCACAATGATGACAATTTATCTCCTGGTTATTATACGTCTGTGAGTAATAATAATATGCATGCATTTGTAATTACAAGCGGGGACAGATGGTGCAGCTTCCATTCTCAATGATTCTTCCATTTAAATAACTAATGATGCCCACTGCTTCCTCACAAACCTGGATGACTCTGCCCGGCAAGACGCTGCGCGGGCTCTCTGGTGCCACGTACCACAAACACTAATAGATCTTGTCTTGTCTGCAGCGGGATTGTCACCAGGAACATTCATTATTATTGTCCTGGGCTGAAATGACATACAAAGGTGCATTAATATACAGACAAAGAGTAATAATACATTTCCGCCACGACTTGGGGTTCACTATATCATCACATGTTCTACTCTGTGGCCACCTTCCTTCAGTCACACAGAAATGACACCTGACAGGTGGCGAATAGAGATGAGCGAACGTACTTGGTAAAGGCGATTTCGCAATCGAGCACCGCGATTTTCGAGTACTTCACTACTCGGGTGAAAAGTACTCGGGTGCGCTGTGGGTGAGCGGGGGGTTGCAGCATTGGAGCTTTGGCTTCACTCCTATTGAAATCAATGGGAGACGTGTGCTGCCTTCCACTTCCTCCTTAGGACCATGGTCAGGAAGTTCCATCTGTTCTGAGCAGGAAGTGTCAATGTGAGTGAAGCCAGGGCTCCAACTTCTTCTGATCCCTCATGACAAGGTCTAGCCTGCTGCCAGTGCAGCGGATCAAACAATCAGCTGATGTCCAGGAGACAGGTCATCAGTTAAAAAAGTCCAGAACACCTCTTTAATACAAATGCACCAAAAAAGATCAGATGTTCCACCTCACACATCACTTTCAAAAATGTTGAGAAAAGGAGCCGGGTTTGAGCGCAGTGAGGATTTTAGACAGTTTTATGAATTTTTAAAAAGTGGAAAAATTCGTTGCAATCTCAGTCCAATAACTAGACGGTGTACAAAGTAACTCTGCATCGCCAGACATATGTTGGGGTACCTGAAATGAACAGGAATCTTATGGTGGGCGGGGTGCACAGGCTTCTGCTGCTAGGTGAATGAACCCTTCTGAGGCGGTATGTCAGCTGACATTGTTGGGGAAGGTTGCGTTCGCCTGCAGTAATTTTTTTTCCTAACAAGTTGTTTGTTTTTTCTCCTATTTTGTGATGGCCGATTCATATGGACAACATGCAGATACTTGCTAAGAAAAGTCACACGGAGCAAAATTAGGTAAATATAGGAGGTGAGGGTATCATACAGGCTGTTGTCACAAATAGTTGTTTGAGCAAGTGTGTTGTCACGATAGAAGAACCAGTTGCCTAACCACCCAGTGCTGATTGTTCAACACTTTTTGATAAAAAATGTAATGACACCCTCGTCTCACACTCCGTATTCACCCGATCTTACTTGCTCAGACAATCAGACTTTGGTTGCCGGAATTCCGGAGTCTAAAAGCAGCAATTTTGGCTCAAAAGTCAAAACTGCAACTTTTTCGTCATTTATGCCACTACATGCATCATTTTCAGAAAGTGGGCGAGGGCCGTCTCATATCAACTATAATCTGCACCAGAAACTGACACAGATCAAGCAATCATTACCATGACTGGAGCAGTGTGAGAACTCAGTTTACAGCATTGTAGTAAGGTTATCATAACGTGTTACATGTCCAGCTACCTAGAAGTTAGTTGACTTAGAACAGCCCTAGTCTAAGTAAATAAGCCCCTTTCTTCATTAGTTCAGCGCAAGGTGAGATTTACTCCAAGCCCCCAATCATAACCAGCTCAGATTTGGTTAAATCGTTCAACATCTGCAGGTTTATTGTGTTAATGACATAAATCTCCTGCGCTCTAGAAATGTTACCCAGGAGCAAAAGAGCTGATTAAGCCGCAGGTTTTGGCTTTTGACCAATGAATTAAGTACAATTAGCCTTTCAATTAAAGTGAAAATACTGTCTGCATTTGTTCTAGCAGCTGCTAAGTGGGATTTCAGAGATCTCTTCTAAAGTTTTTGTAACCAATGACAAGTGTAATGTAAGGCACCTGTCACATGGGACGAACGACGCAACGCAAGCCGCAGTACATTCCCCGCCAAAATCCACAGGCGACCTGCAGAATTTGATGCAGAATTGAAAATAGTTTAGAACCTGCCTGCCGTTCTGCATCAAAATGGTGCGGAATTCCGTAGCTGCGGAGTTGTCTGCGTCCTGCGGCATATTTCTGTCCCGTATGAAAGGTCCCTAAGACTATATTATCCCTTCACATGTACCGGAAGCAGCCGAAAACATGACGACTTGTAGGAAGAAGAGAATCACTGTCTATGTAACTTAGTGCACTGATCTGCATTGAAGCCGAGGGGCCTGCGCACATCACCACAGTTAGGGCTTCTTCACGTAGGCGTGATTTAGTCCCGTTATGCGGCCGTGAAAATCAATGGTTTCATTTTTATACTACGTACGGGAAAGATGGGGCAAGACCTATCTTCCTGCTTTTTTTTCTTTTTTCAAACTCACAAGTTTGAACAGTCCAAGAAAAAAAAAAAAAAAAACTGTTCATGCGCAACGACATGCCGTAGCAGTGAATGGAGTTGTGCATACCGCCGTGTGCTTTCGCCCTTAGGGTGATTACACAGTAGCGTTTTTTTTTTTTTCCGCAGCGAATTCGCTGCATTTTTTTTTCCAATTGTCAATGGGACTTTCTAAAGTTAAAAACGCAAAGTTGCGTTGCGTCGCATTCCGTTTTTAACATTAGGAAGTCCCATTGACAATTTAAAAAAAAAACGTTAGTGGGTAGTCACCCTCAATCTGTAGAAATTCTGACACATATCTGTGACAAAATCCACATGTTATACATGCAGGTTTTGGTGCAGATGTTTGAATGAAGGCAACCGTATACTCCAGTCACATACAGAGCTGCAATGACAATCTTGAAAACAGAATACAGCTTTCAGTATCCACACTGGATGGACACTTTATTCGAGCCGCTCACAATTGGCGCTCCCCTGTATGAATCCTTCCCCTGTGACCCCGGAGTGCAGCAAAAAAACAAGTGAAAAGTTTTCCGTGAATCAGTTTAAGTGCGAATCCACATTAGATGATAAAATCCAGCGATCAGAGCGACTTCCAATGAGGCCCGGTCATCGGTTCTAGACCAGCTGGGGTCAGGATATTGCTGCCGATCTTGTGGTGGGGGAAAATAATGGAGAGCAAACCATGAACAGCTGTGATTGGCTCATCGAGCGCTGCAGTGATTGGTTCTCGAGCGCTACGGCTCAGCCAATCAGAACCAGTGCTTCCTGGAGGTGGGATTTATGAACCTCCTGACTAGGAAGTGGCAGGTGAAGACTGCAAACAAGTGCGTTGGAGTTTTAGGAGGAATGCACAGCGCCTCTTAGGTAATGTATTGTTTTTTGCAACAAACAGTAGGACTTCCTACTGTTAACGTTGCATTGCACTGCATGAAAACTGTGATTTCATGCGACGCAACACAAAGGAAGGTTTCATAGGGAAACAAAACATTGCAAAGTTGTATAGAGCATGCCGCAATTTTTTTTCTCACAATGTAGCAGCCTACAAAATATTGTTAAGGTGAAGGAACCCATTGGAAAGCAGGGGCTTCACATACATGCGGTTTGTAGCGCTGGTGCATTGCAATAAAATTGCTCAATTTTGTCACTCAAGTTAAAGCAGCCTTAGGCTGGATTCACACGTACGTATATCGGCTCAGTTTTCACGTTGAGCCGATATACGTCATCCTCATCTGCAGGGGGGGGGGGGGGGGGATGGAAGAGCCAGGAGCAGGAACTGAGCTCCCGCCACCTCTCTGCCTCCTCTCCGCCCCTCTGCACTATTTGCAATGGGGAGAGGCGGGACGGGGCGAGGCTAATTCGTGAAACTTGGCCCCACCCCCATCCTGCCTCCTTTCAGTGCAAATAGTGCAGAGGGGCGGAGAGGAGGCAGATAGGGGGCGGGAGCTTAGTTCCTGCTCCTGGCTCTTCCATCCCCCCCCCCCCCCCCTGCAGATGAGGATGACGTATATCGGCTCGGCGTGAAAACCGAGCCGATATACGTTCGTGTGAATCCAGCCTTAAGCTGACTTCTCAGTCAGCTTAAAAAGCATTGATGAATCGCTGGCTCCTTGTCCTGGCTAAACACTACCTGCTCAGCTCTTCACATAGGAAGTAAAGCTCTGAATGAGAAGCGGACAAGAAGCCTGCGATCCAGAGGCAAGTCTCTGTGTATAAATGCTCTGCACAAGCACTGACGACCTTAGTAGTGTTGTCAGCACTTGTGCGGTCGTTTGAAAGACTGTCGGCCCATGTAAAAGGGCCATTAGCCCAAAGTCAAACCGGTGTGTGGCAAGATGGGTCTACATCCGCCTGCCTGACAGATACCATACCAAAACCAACCTCATAGCATAAATACAGCACCAGAACCAACCTTATAACACAAATGCAGCAAGATACATTGGAAACATGCTCAGTAAATAGATACAATACCAGAAACAAGATCAGAATGTAAATGCAGCACCAGAAACAAGTTCAGTACATAAATAGATCACTTGAACCAACATAACATTAATACAGCACCAGAACCAAGTTCAGTATATAAATACAGCAGCAGAAGTGACTGTTTTGCAGGAGTGATGTGATCAAGTAACATAGGGGAGGAGGCAGAGCCAAGAGGATAGTTCATGTACTTCAGAAGACGCTGTTGTACAGAGGAAGAAGATCATGTGGCCAGTAAACCTAAGGGGTCAATTGCCTCAGTTTATATCTGCCTGGTGCTCCACCCTACAAGCTAGTGGCTGGTGCCCCGTGCAATTACATAGGTTGCATGTCGCTCAGGCTGGCTATGGTCTCCTATAATGAGAGGCTAAAAAATAGAACTTCTTCAGATAGGAAAAAGTTACCTTTAAGGCCGAATGCAAATGGCCCGGTGGCATGGAACCCCATGCCCCTGCAGTGACCTCCGGCTTACCTGTCCAGTGTTACCATGTGGCTCCTCCTGGGGTGGCGGGGTGCTGGGTCCTTCGGTCGGGGAGCGTCCCCCCGGCTTGTGGTCTGGCTGCCGGGGAGTGCGGGTGCCTAGCCGGCAGTGCGCTTGTGGCTCGCGACACCGTGCGCATCGGTGAGTGCAGCTGCCGTGCATGAGCTCCCTTTTTATGTGCTGTTGGGAGTTGGCTGCCTCTCTCTCTTCGCCTCTGGATGGAGGCTTTGGTTTATAAGTCTGGCAGTGACTGCAATCACTGCCAGTTATTGGTTTCCTTCAGAGAGTTAGCTAGTCTGCATCTGAAGGTCTCCTGCCTCTGTCAGTTTGTCTGTTTTCTTGTTACTAGCTGTCAGGTTTTTCCATCTGCCTCAGTTGTATCAGTGTTGTTTCATGTTGCTATTATCATCTGCCTTTCCTGTCGGTATTCTACCCATTCCACCAAGGTACGCTAGCGTCCCTTCCTCGGTCCCTAGATAGAGTAGGGACCACTGCCCAGTTGCCCGCCTGGGGTTAGCCAGGAGTGGAGGCAAGTAGGCAGGGACAGGGGTTGCGGGTAAAATCCAGGGCAAGCCGGGCTGGTATATCCAGGGTAGTATACCGTAAAATAATAACTGGCCCTTAAAATTGCCCAGTGGGTTTTGTTTTTTGCTCTCCAATGGAGGCCATGAGTACCCTCGCAAGTCAGTTGCAGGGTTTAGTGGGTGTAATCTAAGACCTGTTTGGTCGTATGGTGGTCCAGGAGCAGCGGGAGTTAGTGCATGTTTCTGTTGCCCCTTCTGTTCCTGAACCCAAGTTTCCTCTTCCTGAGGAGTTTTCACGGGAGAGGAGCAAGTTTTTTGTTTTCCAGCATGCATGTAGATTGTACTTTCAGATGCAGCCTTGCTCATCCGTCTCAGAGTTCCAGAAAGTGGAATTGATTATGGCCTTACTTCGGGGTTCCCCCCAGACATGGGCCTACTTGTTACCCGAGAGTTCGGTTTGCCTGCAGTCAGTCAATTTATTTTTTCGGGAACTTGGAGGTATTTTTGATGAGCTGGACTGTGCGGGGTTGGTGGTCTCTCATCTCATGTCTTTACGTCAGGGGCAGCAGTGGGTAGAGGACTATTGCTCTAAATTTAGACAGTATGCAGGTGAAACCTCTTGGAACGATGGCGCCCTTAGAGATGTGTTTTTGTTGGGGCTGTCTGATGTTGTCAAGGATCTGCTCATTTCCCATCCCACACCTGTGACACTCAATGATGCAATGGAATTGGCAGTCAAAGCTAACAGGAGGCTGAGATCTAGAAAAGTGGAACATCAGGCCCGCAAAGCTAGGGAACCTAGCAGACCTGCTTCCACTTCTCCCATGCCAACTTCTGGTGCTGAGCCTATGGAAGTGGACCAGCTAAGTCCCGAGGAACAGCGATGGTTCCGGATGGCTCAGCATCTCTGTCTCTATTGTGGGAAAGCCGGAAATCGGGTAGCGACCTGTCCTCAGAAGCGGATGCAACATCAGCCTGAACCGACGGAAGAACTTCAGAACTTAGGCGACTGTCGGGAGGGTTGTCTAGGATCACAGGTACTCCCTAAATTGTTGGTGCCTTCTCAGATTGGCTTCTGGAATTTCACTCGGTCTGGTCAAGCCTTTATCGATTCGGGTGCTGCCATCAATTTGATTAATTTAAATTTTGTCAGACCTCTGATAACTGAATTCTCAGCGTTAAAGATTGCCCTATGCTTCTCTAGTATTGATTCTACCCCTCTGTCTGCAGGTGTTGTACAATGGAGGACTCCCATTTCACAGTTCACTGTGGGTGTTCTCCATTCAGAGAATCTGTCGTTCCTAGTAATGGAAAGGATGTCTGTTGATGTAGTGCTTGGTATGCCCTGGTTGGCACTGCACAATCCTCGATTTGATTGGTCCACTCGGGAATTGACACATTTGGGGTTGTCCTGTCGTAGTCACTTAGCTACTATAGCTATGTGTTTAGCAGATGCTGTACTTATTCCGAAGTATTTGTCTGATTTTCATGACGTATTTTCCAAGAACCTGTCAGAGACTTTGCCCCCCCCCCCCCATAGGGAGTGGGACTGTGGCATTGATTTGATCCCCGACAGTCCCATCCCTAAGGGAGCCATTTTCAATTTATCGGGGCGTGAGCATGAAGCCCTTAAGTCCTATATCTCAGAGTCTCTGGCCAAACCACATATCAGGCCGTCCAGGTCCCCTCCCGGGGCAGGTCTCTTCTTTGTAGAGAGGAAGGATGGAACATCGAGGCCTTGTGTGGATTATCGGGCTTTGAATAAAATTACTGTGAAAAACCAGTGCTCCTTGCCCCTGATTCCTGACTTATTGAATCAGCTGGTAGGGGCCCACTGTTTTTCCAAATTGGACTTAAGAGGGGCTTACAATTTAATTTGTATCTGAGAGGGAAATGAGTGGAAGACCGCGTTCAACACCCCAGTACGACATTTTGAATGTCTAGTCATGCACTTCGGACTTTGTAATGCCCCCGCTGTGTTTTCAGGGATTTAATAATGCGGTCTTCCACGACTTCCTGGGGGTATTCTTGGTCATATATCTCGATGACATTCTGGTGTATTCCGCAGTCTGGGATTCTCATGTGCGGCACCTGAGGCTGGTTCTGACCCATTTGCGTGAGTACCAACTTTTTGTCAAGTTGGAGAAATGCAATTTTGGCACTAAACAAGTGACTTTCCTGGGGTATGTGATTTCACCCACGGAGATTCAGATGGAGTCTGATAAAGTGGCAGCAATCTCCCAATGGGTCAGACCAGATAACCTGAAAGCTCTCCAGCGGTTTTTAGGTTTCGCAAATTTTTACTGTAAATTCATTAAGAATTATTCTGTTATTGCGCAGCCTCTGACTGACCTTACCAAGAAGGGGGCCGACTTGGTAAGATGGTCGCCAGAAGCCCTAGAGGCTTTTAGTCATCTCAAGAGGGCGTTTACTGCTGCCCCGGTACTAGTACAGCCTGACACGCGGCGACTGTTCTTCATTGAGGTCGATGCGTCTGAGGTAGGGGCGGGGACTGTACTGTCTCAGGAGATCAGCGGAAGATCTGGGTATAGCCGATGAGCATTCTTCTCGCGGAAGTTAAATTCGGTGGAACGTAACTACGACATGGATAATCGTGAGTCGTTGGTGATTAAGTGGTCTCTAGAAGAATGGCATCACCATCTTGAGGGGGCAAGGCATCCCATTACTGTATATACGGATAATAAAAACTTGGTATATCTCCCCAATGCTAAGAGACTCACAGCTCGTCAAGCCAGGTGGGCGTTGTTTTTCGCCAGGTTTAACTTCGTCATTACATATATTCCAGGGAAGAAGAATGTGAAGGCAGACGCCCTGTCATGGAGTTTTGGTTCGCCGGAAAGTGAGACAGTGGCTCCCGAGAATATCTTGGCACCTGGGGTGGTGGTGGCAGCTGTAGAATCTGATCTCGTTCCTCGTCTATGGAGTTGTCAGCAGGACGCTTCCTCGGGGGTGCCAGAGGGCAGATGGTTTGTGCCAGAGATCTTGCATCTCAGAGTCATGGAAGAGTCTCACTCATCCGTTCTCGCAGGTCATCTGAGGGTTCAGGGGACTCTGGATCTTTGTTCTAGACACTACTGGTGGCCAGGCATGTCTCGGTAGATCCGCGACTTTGTTAAGGGATGCTCTGTCTTTGCACGCAGTAAAGGCTCATTAGTGGGCAGAATTCCTACCGCTGGCAGAGTTTGCGCTAAACAACTGTACTTGTTCCTCCACTGGGATGTCTCCATTCCGTTGCGTATATGGTCAGCATCCTCGCTTTCTTACAGCTATTTCTACTCCATCTGCCTGTCCTGCAGCTGATGGTGCTACAAATGCGCTGCAGGGAGTATGGAAAAAAGTACAGAATAATCTGGAAGCAACGGGGGCTCGTATGCAGTTGCATAGTGGGAGGAGTCTGTCAGTATCTGAACCATACAGGGCGGGACAGAAGGTATATTTGTCTTCTAGAAATCTCAAATTGAAGGTTCTGTCGTTGAAACCGGCTCCATGTTACGTGGGTCCTTTTTGTCATCACACAGGTAGTAAATCTGCTGGCTTATGAACTTGATTTGCCAGCTACAATCACAGAAAACGGCTATTACTTCATTACTTACTGAGTAAAGAGTGCATATAGAGGCATCATCTCACCATGCAGGTAGCTGACTACCAAATGAGGGAGTGAATTACACCTGTGCAGGACACTGATGAGACAGCCACTCACACTGCCTCTTGATAATGAGGGGGGGGGGGGGGGGCTGCTTTGCGTATACTTCCACACATAGTGGATGCAAAGTGCCAGACCATTCTGATACATGTAGTTCACCATGCAAACCAGCAACCTATTAATGACGCCATAATAATTTGGCTGGTTGCCCTGCACTTCCATCAGTGAACCACATTGGTACTGCCACCCTGGGCTCCCCCTGGAGTCTTAAAGCCATGCTGCATGTGAATGATAGATAATAAATGCAAGGCATTAAATTATGCAATGCAAGGCATTAATGTACCTGATTTGCCAGCTACATGGAGGGCTCATAGGGTCTTTCACAAGTCATTATTTAAACCTTTTGTCCCTTCGGTTCTTTGCTGTGACTGTTCACTGTGTTGGGTAAATAATCTGTTATTTTGATAGACTGTACTTTTGCAGATTTGTTTGTTTTTATGTTTTCATTATGAATACAGGAAAAGGTTTGGGGGTTGAACTTTTAGTATCATTTATTTTTCATAATAATAAAAAAGTTTATTGTTCCATTTTTTTAGTCCTCATAGGGGACTTGAATTTGCAATTGTTTGATTGCTTATACCCTATACTGCAATACAGAGGTGCCTTGGGTTAAGAGTTTAATTCATTCTGTGACGGAGCTCTTAACCAAAAACACTCGTATGTCAAATCAATTTGCCTCATTGAAATGAATGGAAAAGCCATGAATCCGTTCCGGATCGCAAAGCTCTCCCACTGATTTCAATGGGGATTGCGTTACCCCATTGAAAGCAATAGGACGCCGGCACCCCCACAGTGATTTTCGGGGAAGGACTTTAAATATAAGCCCCTCCTTGAAAATCATCCCTAGGTGTAGTAAAAAAATTTTAAAAAATATATACTCACCTGTCTGCCGGTGCTAAGGCGCATCCTGCCGCAACTTGC
Organism: Eleutherodactylus coqui; assembly: GCF_035609145.1. Lineage (NCBI taxonomy): Eukaryota > Metazoa > Chordata > Amphibia > Anura > Eleutherodactylidae > Eleutherodactylus > Eleutherodactylus coqui. Next base: position 89,035,767 of record NC_089846.1, on the reverse strand, counting down.
ACTGCTCTGAAGCTTTTCAGCAGGTAGGGATTAAAAATGCAAGGAGAACAAGCGGCGGAGAGACACGTCTGAGCCCCAGCATTTGGGCCCCGCCTGCTGAAAGTGCTGGACAGCAGTGCAGGGGAGCCAGCCGGAGGACGCGTTTGAGTGGTGGAGAGGTGAGCAAAGATTTATTTATTTTTTTTTTTAACCAGCTAGGGATGATTTTCAGGGAAGAGCTTATATTTCAAGCCCTTCCCTGAAAATCAAGCTGCGGGGGTTGCAACGTCCGAAGTAAGAACAGTGGACACCACCACACTGTCCACAGGAGCCACTAACTGCCAGTTCAGACAGTGAGCAAATGACAATTTACAGTACCTTAGCTTCCGCTCCATCCCAGCTAAATAGCTGGCTAATCATCCACAGTTGTGAGCACATAGCGTCACACCTACAGTTAGAAGGTGCAGAACCAGGTCTAAAACCAGCATCAGACTCTGTCAACCTGGCAGCGATCCCAGCACTACTGCAACAATTATAGTAGTTATATTCTTATACAAAGGAGGCAGTATTAAAGTAGTTATATTCTTGTACATAGGGGGCAGTATTATAGTAGTTATATTCTTGTACATAGGGGGCAGTATTATAGTAGTTATAGTCTTGTACATAGGGGGCAGTATTATAGTAGTTATAGTCTTGTACATAGGAGGCAGTATTATAGTAGTTATATTCTTGTACATAGGAGGCAGTATTATAGTAGTTATATTCTTATACAAAGGAGGCAGTATTAAAGTAGTTATATTCTTGTACATAGGGGGCAGTATTATAGTAGTTATATTCTTGTACATAGGAGGCAGTATTATAGTAGTTATATTCTTGTACAAAGATGGCAGTATTATAGTAGTTATATTCTTGTACATAGGAGGCAGTATTATAGTAGTTATATTCTTATACAAAGGAGGCAGTATTAAAGTAGTTATATTCTTGTACATAGGGGCAGTATTATAGTAGTTATATTCTTGTACATAAGGGGCAGTATTAGAGTAGTTATATTCTTGTACATAGGGGGCAGTATTATAGTAGTTATATTCTTGTACATAGGGGGCAGTATTATAGTAGTTATATTCTTGTACATAGGTGGCAGTATTTTAGTAGGTATATTCTTGTACATAGGGGGCAGTATTATAGTAGTTATATTCTTGTACATAGGAGGCAGTATTATAGTAGTTATATTATTGTACATAGGTGGCAGTATTTTAGTAGTTATATTCTTGTACATAGGAGGCAGTATTATAGTAGTTATATTCTTGTACATAAGGGGCAGTATTATAGTGGTTATATTCTTGTACATAGTAGCAGTATTATAGTAGTTATATTCTTGTACATAGGAGGCAATATTATAGTAGTTATATTCTTGTACATAGGGGTCAGTATTATAGTAGTTATATTCTTATACATAGGAGCAGTATTATAGTAGTTATATTCTTGTACATAAGGGGCAGTATTATAGTAGTTATATTCTTGTACATAGAGCACAGTATTATAGTAGTTATATTCTTGTACACAGGAGCAGTATTATAGTAGTTACATTCTTGTACATAGGGGGCAGTATTATAGTAATTATTTTCTGATACAAAAGGCAACATTATAATTGTATTTATATTCTTGTAAATATGGTAGCCGTATGATAGTAGTTATGTTCTTGTACATAGGAGCAGTATTATAATAGTCATATTCTTATACATAGGGGGCAGTATTATAGTAGTCATAGTCTTGCATACAGGAGGCAGTATTATAGTAGTTATACTCTTGTACATAGGAGCAGTATTATAGTAGTTATATTCTTGTACATAGGGGCAGTATTATAGTGCTTATGTTTTTGTACATAGGGGGCAGTATTATAGTAGTTATATTTCTGTACATAGGGATTAATATTAGAGTTGCTATATTCTTGTACAGAGGAGGCAGTATTATAGTAATTATATTTATTATAGTAGTTATAGTCTTCTACTTATTGGCAGTACTATAATAGTATATACCTTTACATAGGAGATATATTAGTGGGTATATAAACTTCCTAGCAGACTGCCTTTAACCAACCTTGCAGTAGATATTTAGTTCAAAATTTATCTGCTCTTTGCTCTCATCTGAAACCTTTTGCATTCAACAGGTTCTTGATTCCAAAGAAGTGAAAATTAATGTCCAAATAGCTTCCACTTAGACTTTATGTGTACTTTTTTCTGTAGCACATTAACACGTTTCGCACCATTCACCCTTTTTTAAAGTGAAGTAGCGGGTCCTGACAGTGCGCCTGCAATTCTGACAGCAATGTATTTTCTGCTCAGAAATATAGACCACTGAGTGAGCTGCTGTATCTCTGTATTTAAATGTAGGTCAAAACCAGAACAAAGAGTTTTGCAAGTGGCAGGCAGCCAGACAGTAATTACTGCTGTGGAGGTGATGTGGAAATGTGTGATATTTGAATTAGGTCAACATCCTGCAAAGAGTTAATGTTATATTCATGTCATGCAGCGTAAAGAAATGTCTATTATGCTCCTAGTATTCTTGTAAGAATCGTCTTCATAGAATGTTTTATTTTACACATATCCGTGTAGGGAAGAATCATTTCTCCTTGTGAAGAGCACCAGGTGGGTGCAGGAAGTCTTATAGGCCATGCAATGCTCCCTGGGAAAAAAAAGCTATGAAAATGGAAGATTAAATAATGCCTTTACAGTGCCACCTATTGGAAGGTTGCTTTCTAATAAGTCAATGTCTGCCAATTTAACAGACTGCTTTGCAACGTGACCAGAGATATATTCCAAACCAGAGACTTGTCTAAAAGAAAAAGATACCCATGGTAGCCGTTGCAGAGTTCTTATCCTTTATTGGTGTACAGTAGAATTCTGGTTGGCTGACGGAGAGGCCATCAATGTGAATCTGGAGGGGGGGGGGGTCAAGAAAGGAGAAACAGAATGGGGAGGGGGGCTTATTTAAAACAAAAATGTCCTTTGACCACTGGTTTGCCTCTCCATACCCTCGTTTAGAGTCATTTTCCCATTAACGAAAGTTGGCTAATAATACCCCCAGGCCATTGATATCACTATTGCTTGTTACTACTGAAGGGGGAAGCATGAAGCAGATTCCAAAGAAAGTTTTACCTAGGTACAGACCCTCCTTCTTGGGGCTACCTCATTGATATCTACAATTTTCAGTTCTTTTAGATGGGCTAACAGTCAGTGAAAGTTGGCTGATGGGTGGCATTCATCAGAGGCATCCGCTGGATATACACATTACTTTTTTCATTTGACACCATACATCTTTAGATACTTCAAGTTAAAGGCCAAGGACATATCTGTAATTTCTGCTAGTGAGCCCAATGTATCACATTCAGGCGCTGGATAAATTTCATCGGAGGGGAGCTTGAAAACATTCATTATACAGCTGTTCCTTCCATATATATATAAGTTGGCTAGTGTTATCTTGGTTAGTTATTTCTTTCTGTCCGACTCCTGGCCTCTTTTTTCCTGAGATGGTCATGTGATCTCAGTTCTGATCAGATCAAATTACCGTCGGGTTATGCTGTTTGAAACTAGTCAATTTCTCAGTCAGTGTGATTCTGTTACATGATCCCAACCACAGAAACTGCCTACAGGGGGACACAGATACTCCTGTTATAGTTACTGATGATGATCACACAGCTCCTGTTACATAGGTATAATAGAGGAGATCGCGGCTCAGCCTCTTGAATGCATACTTATGGGCTGTAACTTATTTAGGTGAATATAGAAGGTAAAATTTAATTAAACTGGCCCCTTAGCAGGAAAAAATGGAATAGCCTCTACTTAATGCAATGCTGATGCATCATAGCATTGAAGGGGAAATGAAAGCAGAATTTTCACCATCAAGATGGTGCCTGATACGCATCAGAGTAGAGGCTGCACTGCATGGAAGTGGCTGCAATACACAATGGAAGCCCTTTAGACTGTGACAGGTAATCAGGTGAAGAGGGCATGGATGGAAAAATGTGTTTTCAGCTAAATGGTTTAAAAGTGCTCTACGAACAAAGTTGCACAAACATCTCATGCTTAGTTACTGCATCCCATTTAGGAGTATGATATAGGAAAACCCTCTTAAGGATGTTTTTCTCAATTCTGTCCCATCTTTGCTTAGCACTGCAAAGAATAGACCTGAATGGGCCACTGTGTTTCTAGGATTCTCTCAAAATACAGTGGATCAATAGAAAAATATCTTTCATCTGTATATTAGGCCTTTTGCACACAGAAAAGCCATGTGTGTGGAGCCAGCATAGTGGCACACACAGGCTACATTTTCTGCACTATGAACCTGGAATTACTTTGCGTACCACCATATGGTGGCTCCATGAGACAAAGTATTCCCCACTAAAGTAATTTTTTCCATAATCCAGTGAAGCAGTGTGATGTGACATAATGGCATGGCACTTGGGCTGCTATCCCTGTAGCTGCAAGCTATTTTATTCTGTAGATAGAGCCTGCAGTGCTATCCTCTTACATACCTCTCTGTTTTTTCATTGCTCATCCCTGGTCAATCAGTTACATTCTGAGTTTTGCTGTCCTCTGCTACTATCACTATGCTGAAATGAAGCAGGGTGATAGTGGTTTAGTGCTATTCCAGCAGCTGCAATCCATTCTATTCTGCAGGAGGGAGCACCGCAGCACATACCATAGGCTCACTAAACTATAGTATGGCTGAATAGCAGTCTATGAATTCCATGTTTCTGATCTATATTATTTACAATGGGCAGATTTATTAAGACCAGTGTATCGTACCTGTCGTCAGGCGATGCGCCAAATGTATTCAATGGGGACAGAGTGTAGTACCCTAGAGTTTGGTACTTTAGCATGTTCAGTACTGATTAACACCTTACAATCAGGTCTTAAGGTAATGTTTAATAAGTGTAAAAACTTATGATGTTATAGTTCATATTACTCACTGTAATCTGTATTTTTGACAATATTCTCCAGCCCCTGGTGTGTACAGGGCATCTAGCAACATCTAGCAACAGTCAGTGGAGTGTTTAGCCAGGCTTAGCAAGAATAGAGGGCCTGGGATTGGTAGCCTAGATTGGTAGCCTAGATACCCATTACAGGTTGAGCTAGCTTGGCAGTATAAAAAGAGAAAGTCAGGAGGCTGGAATCGGCACACGTGACGGGGCGGAGCTACGCGATGACGCGTAGAAGGGGGCGGAGCCAGAACGCCGCTGCTGCCGGACAGACCCGAAGGCAGAAGACCCTTCTGCGCAAGCGCGTCTAATCGGGCGATTAGACGCTGAAGTTAGACGGAGCCATGGAGACGGGGATGCCAGCACAAGGAAGGTAAGTGAATAACTTCTGTATGGCTCATATTTAATGCATGATGTATATTACAAAGTACATTAATATGGCCATACAGAAGTGCTTAACCCCACTTGCTTTCGCGGGACAACCCCTTTAAGTAAATCCAATGGGTCTCTAGTGGAAACACCCCCTAAACTGCAGCCCACCCATTTATTTTTTTAAGCAGCAAGGCCAGCATAAAAATTAAACAATAATGGTGCACTAAAATTTGCAACCTTTTTACACTAGGTTGCCATGTAAAATGTTTCCATTAAGTATAATTCAACACGGCTTTGGGAATAAGATCTCAGCCTCCAGGTTAAGAAGATCAAGACTAAATACTTGAATTTTTGAAACTCAAGAGATAACAATGTAAAAATATTGACCCATTTTGACCCAGAGAAGACAGCGTCCCCGGCAATTGCTTTGGCACCTCGCATAGTCTACTCACAAGAGTCTTTGTTTCTGCTAAAAGTTTGTTTGTTGTCTTGGCAGTGCTCATCCAGTTCATGAGGGAGACGTCGGGGAGAGGAAGACTTGCTGATACAGTATGCCATCGCTGTCTCACTCATCACAGCAAATTAGTTTCTTTGTTTTAGAACTAATCATAAATGAGACGCCAGATGTTGGCATCTTTTGTATGAAAATCTAAGCCTACTCTAGTGTAGATTAAATAATTTCGCTTCCTTTTGGGACTCATTTAAATCTTGCAAAAGGGGAAATTATGCTTTTGAAAAGCTAATTCCGTGTTTGCGAACACAGTGTAGAGGAGAAGGGAGGGGTGGGGAGGAGGGAGGTTGCGCTAATTTTTCAGCTAATGTATACAAAATAGCAAATTCCTTTTATTCACGATGCATTTTAGTTTAAGCTTCACATTTAGACAAATTTACGTTTGGAACTGAAGCAAAACGAGTGGTAATTGTTAGAATTTGTCAATTTCTCCAAGTTAATATCAAAATGTATTCAGACAGTTAATTGGTTTTATTATAAAGGCTTTGCCGGAGAAGCCGGGCTTAGTATGTGATATACTGGGAAAGGATATACCATATTATGTCTTAGGGAATAAGCAGTCATTAGAGGGCTTCTCTGTAATGTAACAGCTCTTGTAGAGTCAAATCAATGTTCCATTCAAGCCATTTAAGGCGATAAACTGTAACTTTACAAATTCAATTTGGTAAAATACATCCTTCCTATCAGTTCCTCGTCTTTCTTATATTTTTGTCATACATGGAAGGTCTGTTGAAAGCAGGGCCATTTTAACAACCTGGTAGGCCCAGTGCATGGATATTAAAATGCCCTCACCCCGACCCCCCATTGCCTTGTCCATTGCTCTGCCCCTTCAATAACTTTGGCCCCCCCTCCCTGTAACCCCAATTTTTTTGACTAAAAAATTATTAAACACTCAAACTCCCCAAATCCAGCCCTCCCTTGTTTCTTCCCCATGAGCTTTACAGCCAATAACTGTCCCTAGTGGCCACAGTGGTCACATAACTGCTGAAGCCAGAAGTGAGTGAATACTGTAGGCACACAAGAGTTCACACCTTGTTTAATTGTTTTAAGCTCCATAATACTTTTCGACCATATATGCACACTTAGGGCGCACATACAGTTAAAGGGGTTGTACCAAGATTGCGAGTTATTCCCTATCCATGAGATATGGGATAACTTGCTGATTGGTGGGGGTCTCACCACTAAGACCCCAAATGATCTACTGAATTGAACTCTCATTTCCTGTTCTGCCTGTAACTGCATCAATCATTCGTCCCCTGCAGAGACATCAGCATGAAGGGAGTGCCGGTTGAGCATGCGTAGTCAGCACTTCATTCATTTCAATGGGGCTGATGGAAATACCTGAGCAGATATCTCCACAGCCCCATTGAAAATAAATCAAGCACTTGTGAACTTCCATGACCAGTGCTTCATTCTTGCTTGACGTCTCTGCAGTGGGAGAAGTGACCGCTGTGATAACAGGCAGAACAGTACATTATAGTCCCATTCTACAGATTAGCAGGGGTTTCAGTAGTGAGCCCCCCACCTGCGAAAAGCAAATATAATTGGCAATCTTGGTATAAGTGATACAGCTGCCAGGAGGCTTGGTGCTTATGCACTGTTTGCCCTTTATTTAAAGCAGCTCTATTTGGAAAGTTGGACATTGGCCTATAGGGAAGTCACCTTCCAATAGGTGGTGCTGTGGAGGTACTTTTCCCTTGCTATTTACATAACTTTTTCCCAGGGAGCATGGACTTTTAATGGCAACTTGGCGCTCTCTACAAGGTGAGACTTTAATTTCTCAGACCTGGGTCTCATCATTGAAAGTATAAACTACATTCTGAATGTAACTTTCTGCTGCCCCCTATCAGGGATTTTTTTATTTTTTATTTTTACGAGGGATGTCTACTCTGGACAGCAATGCAAAATCAAAAATGACCCCTTCTACAAGATCAGTTCTACTGTGCCTATCTGTGTACAGTACTGTGTGCTTCAGGTAATATAGGGAGCACTGCTCTGAAATATGCATCTCCTAGAGCACATTTTTTAAAGGTAAAAAAAAAACACTGTGCAGACTAAATTGTGTAGAGCAATGATACTTCAATACTTGATCTCCTTACAGTCTTTATGCAAATAGTGCCCACTTGTGGGAAGATACCATCATTGTGTCCCAAAAACCTGGTGCAAATTGTTAATAAGAACCTCAAATCTTGTTCAAGATCCCCTCACTTACTAGTTGAAGTCATATACCGTATATACCGGCGTATATGACGACTTTTGAACCCCGAAAAATCGGGTCTGAAGTCGGGGGTCGTCTTATGCGCTGGTAATACAAAAAAAAAAAAGTGTAAAAAAAAAAAATTCATTACTCACCTCCCCCGGCGTTCTGTCGCGCTCCGGCAGGATGTCGCTCGCTCCTCGTCCCCGGCGCAGCATTGCTTTCTGAATGTGGGGCTTGAAATCCCCGCTTCCAGAAAGCTAGTACACACGCCGGCAGCCATGACAGCATTGAATGGCTGTGATTGGCTGAAGGCGCACGTGTTAGCAATCACACCCATTCAATGATGTCATTGAATAGTGTGATTGGCTGAAGCCACGTGTGTTTTAGCCAATCACAGCCATTCAATGATGTCATTGAATAGTGTGATTGGCTGAAGCCACGTGTGTTTTAGCCAATCACAGCCATTCAATGATGTCATGGCTGCCGGCGTGTGTATTAGCTTTCTGGAAGCGGGGATTTCAAGCCCCGCATTCAGAAAGCAATGCTGCGCCGGGGACGAGGAGCGAGCGACATCCTGCCGGAGCGCGACAGGACGCCGGGGGAGGTGAGTAATGATTTTTTTTTTTTTCTCCACAGTATACCGGCGTATAAGGTGAAAGTTGTGGGGTCGTCTTATACGCCCCGTCGCCTTATACGCCGGTATATACGGTAGTACTCAGAAATTCTTAAGGCCTCATGTCCACGGGCAAAAGAAGAATTAAAATCCACAGCGGATTTTAACTCTTCTCCTGCCCGCGGATCCGCATCCCATAGGGATGCAATGACCACCCGCGGGTAGATAAATACCCGCAGATGGTCAATAAAAGTGATCTAAAAAAAAAATGGAGCATGACAAAATCTAGACCATGCTCCAGTTTCGTGCGGGTCTCCCGCGGGAGACCAAAATCGGAATTTACTCACCTGCTCTGGATCTTCCCTTCGCCGCAGCTTCATCTTCTCTCCGTCGCATCTTTTTTCTTCGGGCCGGAGCATGCGCGGGGCACGCAAGCGACGTGCCCTGTGCATCCACCGACCCGAAGAAAGAAGATCCGACCGCGACGGAGAGAAGATGAAGCCGCGGCGAAGGGAAGATCCGGAGCGGGAGAGAGGGAGTTAATTCTAATTTTTATGCCTCATGTCCGCGGGGCAGGAGGGACCTGCTACGGATTCTCTATGGAGAATCCGTAGCGGGCCTGATTTTCCCCGTGGACATGAGGCCTAAGTTTTATGATTCTCACCAGAGAAATGGATTCTATAAGCTGCAATAGGCTGGGCATTGACTAGTCTGTCTTTTCTGGTCAGATTCCAAGGAAGTGTGACATAATGTAATCTGGCTGTTCAGGAGCTGTGATCCCATCAGCCGGACTAACTGGCTCTTGGCATGATCATCAATCTCGCCATCCTCCAGGCTGTCAGGATCTTCCTGATGCACAGCCCTCTGTCAGGAGCAGCACAAACTGCTTAATGTTTTGGGGGGAATGTTAGAATGGATGCAGGCGGGTTGGTGGCACTACTTTTCTTTTTGGATCATGCTGGAGACATGGGTTGGTCAGTTTGCTGAGGTCAATGCTTTCTTGGCAGCTCAAGCCCAGGGAGTACTTTGACATTATGAAGTAATTTTTTGGTGGAACAGACCCTGAAGGGTATTCAACAGATTTATGCAGTCTAGGATATATGTCACTTTGTGCTATTTCAGCTTTTGTGTGATTTGAGTCTTTGGTTAAACATGGTTTGTATACTCCATGGGAGGGTTGGCTCTTCCATTTAGCTTTTCCCATTCCTTTTTTCATGCTCTTCAGTTTGGGGAATTGGTGTCCCCAGATACGTCACGTCGGTGGAGTATGGGTAGATGATGTTAACCTGCAAAAGGAAGTGGGTCAAATATATGCTTTGGTAGTAGAAGACAGACCAGTTTTGGCGTGGATGTCGTGTTTCTACTTGCTCAATGCGGTGTTTGAAGAAATCTCACATAACTAAGACGCAAGGGTGGAACGTTTTGGTCTAGATAGTGGTTAATAGCTGTTTTCCAGTGTTTAGAAGTAGGTGGTGTCGGCAAGGAGCATTTTACCTCCCATTCAGTCAGAATTGGTTATTGGATGGAGCAGTGGTCCTATGTATTGGGTGATGACTAGAGATGAGCGAACGTACTCGTCCGAGCTTGATACTCGTTCGAGTATTAGCGTGTTCGAGATGCTTGTTACTCGTGACGAGTACCACGCGATGTTCGAGTTACTTTCACTTTCATCTCTGAGACGTTAGCGCGCTTTTCTGGCCAATAGAAAGACAGGGAAGGCATTACAACTTCCCCCTGCGACGTTCAAGCCCTATACCACCCCCCTGCAGTGAGTGGCTGGCAAGATCAGGTGTCACCCGAGTATAAAAATCGGCCCCTCCCGCGGCTCGTCCCAGATTTGTTCTGACATAGAGGAGGGAAAGTGCTGTTGGTGCCGGAGCTGCTATAGGGAGAGTGTTAGGAGTATTTTTGGCTTCAAGAACCCCAACGGTCCTTCTTAGGGCCACATCTAACCGTGTGCAGTACTGTGGAGGCTGCTTTTTGCAGTGTTGCACTTTTTTTTTTTTTGTATATCGGCCGTGCAGAGTATTGCGCCCTGCAGTAATTATACATACTCCAGGGCCAGTAGTGGTGGTGAGGCAGGGACAGAAGACATATATTGTGAGGCAGGGACAGAAGACATATATTGTGAGGCAGGGACAGAAGACATATATTGTGAGGCAGGAACAGAAGACATATATTTATTGAATATAGGCAGTGGGCCTTTCCAAAAACATTTGGGGAAAAAAATCTATTTGGGCTGCCTGTGACTGTCCTCAGTGTACTGGGTCTGTGCTGGGTGTAGTTGTCCTCCTAATTCATACGCAGCCAGCTATGTGTTACAGCAGGCTTGCGCAAAATTATTTCCTGGCTCTGTGTTGGCTGTTACATCACATTCCAGTCCACAGTGCAACAGTCTGCAGTTATTTTACATACTCCAGGGCCAGTAGTGGTGACGCAGGGACAGAAGACATATACAGTGTATATAGGCAGTGGGCCTTTGCAAAAACCTTTGGGGAAAAAAATCTATTTGGGCTGCCTGTGACTGTCCTCAGTGTTCTGGGTCTGTGCTGGGTGTAGTAGTCCTCCTAATTCATACGCAGCCAGCTAAGTGTTACAGCAGGCTTGCGCAAAATTATTTCCTGGCTCTGTGTTGGCTGTTACATCACATTCCAGTCCACAGTGCAACAGTCTGCAGTTATTTTACATACTCCAGGGCCAGTAGTGGTGACGCAGGGACAAAAGACATATACAGTGTATATAGGCAGTGGGCCTTTGCAAAAACATTTGGGGAAAAAAATCTATTTGGGCTGCCTGTGACTGTCCTCAGTGTTCTGGGTCTGTGCTGGGTGTAGTTGTCCTCCTAATTCATACGCAGCCAGCTAAGTGTTACAGCAGGCCTGCGCAAAATTAGTTCCTGGCGTTCCATAAGCGAAGTCAGCCTCCAACCACAGGCCAATAAGCGGCACATTTAATTACAGCGTTCTGTTTCTGCACTACTGGTAATACACCATGCTGAGGGGCAGGGGTAGGCCTAGAGCATGTGGATGCGGGCGAGGATGCGGAGGCCCAAGTCAGAGTGTGGGCACAGGCCGAGCCAGTGCGGTGGCCAGGGGTAGAGGCAGGGCCAAGCCGAATAATCCACCAACTGTTTCCCAAAGCGCCCCCTTGCGCCATGCCACCCTGCAGAGGTCAAGGTGCTCTACGGTGTGGCAGTTTTTCACAGAGATGCCTGATGACCGACGAACAGTGGTGTGCAACCTTTGTCGCGCCAAGATCAGCTGGGGAGCCACCACCACCAGCATGCGCAGGCATATGATGGCCAAGCACCCCACAAGGTGGGACGAAGGCCGTTCACCGCCTCCGGTTTGCACCACTGCCTCTCCCCCTGTGCCCCAACCTGCCACTGAGATCCAACCCCCCTCTGAGGACACAGGCACTACCGTCTCCTGGCCTGCACCCACACCCTCACCTCCGCTGTCCTCGGCCCCATCCAGCAATGTCTCTACGCCGCCACGCACCCGCACGCTCAAGCGTTAAACGTGCACATTGCCAAATTGATCAGCCTGGAGATGCTGCCGTATAGGCTTGTGGAAACGGAGGCTTTCACAAGCATGATGGCGGCGGCGGCCCCGTGCTACTCGGTTCCCAGTTGCCACTACTTTTCCCGATGTGCCGTCCCAGCCCTGCACGACCACGTCTCCCGCAACATTGTACGCGCCCTCACCAACGCGGTTACTGCCAAGGTCCACTTAACAACAGACACGTGGACAAGCACAGGCGGGCAGGGCCACTATATCTCCCTGAGGGCACATTGGGTGAATTTAGTGGAGGCTGGGACAGAGTCAGAGCCTGGGACCGCTCACGTCCTACCCACCCCCAGAATTGCGGGCCCCAGCTTGGTGCTGGTATCTGCGGCGGTGTATGCTTCCTCCACTAAACCACTCTCCTCCTCCTCCTACGCAACCTCTGTCTCGCAATCAAGATGTGTCAGCAGCAGCACGTCGCCAGCAGTCGTTGTCGCGCGGCACGGCAGCACAGCGGTGGGCAAGCGTCAGCAGGCCGTGCTGAAACTACTCAGCTTAGGAGAGAAGAGGCACACAGCCCACGAACTGCTGCAGGGTCTGACAGAGCAGACCGACCGCTGGCTTGCGCCGCTGAGCCTCCAACTGGGCATGGTCGTGTGTGACAACGGCCGTAACCTGGTGGAGGCTCTGCAGCTCGGCAGCCTCACGCACGTGCCATGCCTGGCCCATGTCTTTAATTTGGTGGTTCAGCGCTTTCTGAAAAGCTACCCACACTTGTCATACCTGCTCGGAAAGGTGCGCCGGCTCAGCGCACATTTCCGCAACTCCAAGACGGATGCTGCCACCCTGCTGACCCTGCAACATTGGTTTAATCTGCCAGTGCACCGATTGCTGTGCGACGTGCCCACACGGTGGAACTCTACGCTCCACATGTTGGCCAGGCTCTATGAGCAGCGTAGAGCTATTGTGGAATACCAACTCCAACATGGGCGGCGTAGTGGGAGTCAGCCTCCTCAATTCTTTACAGAAGAGTGGGCCTGGTTGGCAGACATCTGCCAGGTCCTTGGAAACTTTGAGGAGTCTACCCAGATCGTGAGCTGGGATGCTGCAATCATTAGCATCACCATTCCTCTGCTATGCCTCTTGAGATGTTCCCTGCAAAGCATAAAGGCAGACGCTTTGCACTCGGAAACGGAGGCGGGGGAAGACAGTATGTCGCTGGATAGTCAGAGCACCCTCATGTCTATATCTCAGCGCGTTGAGGAGGAGGAGGAGGGGGAGGAGCATGAGGAGGAGGGGGAAGAGACAGCTTGGCCCACTGCTGAGGGTACACATGCTGCTTGCCTGTCATCCTTTCAGCGTGTATGGCCAGAGGAGGAGGAGGAGGAGGAGGAGGAGGAGGAGAAGGAGGATCCTGAAAGTGATCTTCCTAGTGAGGACAGCCATGTGTTGCGTACAGGTACCCTGGCACACATGGCTGACTTCATGTTAGGATGCCTTTCTCGTGACCCTCGCGTTACACGCATTCTGGCCACTACGGATTACTGGGTGTACACACTGCTCGACCCACGGTATAAGGAGAACCTTTCCACTCTCATTCCCGAAGAGGAAAGGGGTTCCAGAATGATGCTATACCACAGGGCGCTGGTGGACAAATTGATGGTAAACTTCCCATCCGACAGCGCTAGTGGCAGAAGGCGCAGTTCCAAGGGCCAGGTAGCAGGGGAGGCGCAGAGATCAGGCAGCATGTACAGCGCAGGCAGGGGAACATTCTCCAAGGCCTTTGCCAGCTTTATGGCTCCCCAGCAAGACTGTGTCACCGGTCCCCAGTCAAGGCTGAGTTGGCGGGAGCACACTAAAAGGATGGTGAGGGAGTACGTAGCCGATCGCACGACTGTCCTCGGTGACGCCTCTGCCCCCTACAACTACTGGGTGTCGAAGCTGGACACGTGGCCTGAACTCGCGCTGTATGCGCTGGAGGTGCTTGCTTGTCCTGCGGCTAGCGTCTTGTCAGAGAGGGTGTTTAGTGCGGCTGGGGGAATCATCACGGATAAGCGTACCCACCTGTCAACCGACAGTGCCGACAGGCTTACACTCATGAAGATGAACAAAGCCTGGATTTCCCTAGACTTCTCTTCTTCACCAGCGGACAGCAGCGATACCTAAGCAATACGTAGGCTGCACCCGCGGATGGAAGCATCGTTCTCTATCACCATCAAAAACGGGGACATTTTTGCTTCATCAATCTGTGTATAATATTCCTCCTGCTCCTCCTGCTCCTCCTCCTGAAACCTCACGTAATCACGCCGAACGGGCAATTTTTCTTAGGCCCACAAGGCTCAGTCATATAATTTTTGTAAACAATTTTTATACGTTTCAATGCTCATTAAAGCGTTGAAACTTTCACCTCAACCAATTTTTATTTTAACTGGGCTGCCTCGAGGCCTAGTTACAAATTAAGCCACATTAACCAAAGCGATTAATGGGTTTCACCTGCCCTCTTGGTTGGGCATGGGCAATTTTTCTGAGGTACATTAGTACTGTTGGTACACCAATTTTTGGGGGCCCTCGCCTACAGTGTAATCCAATTAATTTTTAGCCCACCTGCATTACAGCTGACGTTACATCAGCTGTGTTGGGCACTGCAATGGGATATATTTATGTACCGCCGGTGGGTTCCAGGGAGCCACCCATGCCGTGGGTCCACACGGAGTTGTAACTGCATGTGTCCACTTCTAAAGAACCCCAGTCTGACTGGGGCATGCAGTGTGGGCCAAAGCCCACTTGCATTAAACATGACATTACCTCAGCTGTGATGGGCACTGCAATGGGATACATTAATGTACAGCCGGTGGGTTCCAGGGAGCAACCCATGCTGTGGGTGCACACGGAATTCCCATTGCGGAGTTGTACCTGCCTGTGACTATTTATAAAAAAACGCAGTCTGACTGGGGCATGCAGACACCTTGACAGAATGAATAGTGTGTGGCACATAGGTTCCCCATTGCTATGCCCACGTGTGCAGCTCCTGATGGCGGTGGCACAGGATTATATTTCTCATTGCTTCTGTACAGCATTGTGGGCTATCGCCCCGCCCCTTTTAAAGAGGGTCGCTGCCTAGCCGTGCCAACCCTCTGCAGTGTGTGCCTGCGGTTCCTCCTCATGGCAGACGCACTTATAAATAGACATGAGTGTGGCGTGGCATGAGTGCAGCTGAAGGCTGCGCAGGGACAATTTGGTGTGCGCTGTGGACACTGGGTCGTGCAGGGGGGGGGGGGGGGTCGGGCAGCATGTAACCCAGGAGAAGTGGCAGCGGAGTGTCATGCAGGCAGTGATTGTGCTTTGTTGGAGGTAGTGTGGTGCTTAGCTAAGGTATGCATTGCTAATGAGGGCTTTTCAGAAGTAAAAGTTGTTGGGGGGGCACTCTTGCCGCTATTGTGGCTTAATAGTGGGACCTGGGAACTTGAGATGCAGCCCAACATGTAGCCCCTCGCCTGCCCTATCTGTTGCTGTATCGTTCCCTTCACTTTCTTGAATTGCCCCGATTTTCACAAATGGAAACCTTAGCGAGCATCGGCGATATACAAAAATGCTCGGGTCGCCCATTGACTTCAATGGGGTTCGTTACTCGAAACGAACCCTCGAGCATCGCGATAATTTCGTCCCGAGTAACGAGCACCCGAGCATTTTGGTGCTCGCTCATCTCTAGTGATGACAATTGCTTAGGTCTTGCTCCTATGTCCGAACCCATGTGCTATGATGTGTGCTAGGTACATAATGGATTATGTTTTGGTCCACGACAATTTAGCTAAGGTAGTAACAAATGTTTTGTTTGTGATTTGTGTCCAACATTTCAGTTTTGACATGAGGCTTATTTTTACCAGGTCATCGCCCCTGCCTGATCTGGGTAATGGGCCATTCCCATGTTTATTGGGGAGTGCATCAGGGAAAAGTTCTGCTTGTTGGGTATCAATCAATAAAGGAGACGTTGGACTTTACTTTACATTTGTCTTAATATATCAGAGGTGTGCATTGTCTCCAGTTTTTTAAAACTTTCTGGCCTATTGGCGTTGTGCAATATAAGTTATGATTTGATTAACCCCTTAATGACACAACCATTTTTTCTTTATTTTGTTTTGGTTTTTCCTTCCCCACTTTCAAAAAATCATAACCCTTTTATTTTTCTATTGGCTGAAGGTTGTTTTTTGTCGGCTGAGTTGTATTTTTCAGAGGTACTATTTAATGTACCATAAAATATACTGAAAAACGTTTAAACATTTCTAAATAGGGTGAAATTGAAAAAAAAGGAATTCCAGCATCTTTTGTGGGTCTTGTTTTTAGAACGTACACACTGCAGCAAAATTTACATAAAAACTTAATTTTTGGGGTCAGTGCCATCACTATGATACCAAATTCATATAGTTTTATTTATTGTTGTACTATTTGTAAAAAAAATAAATATTTTTGGAAAAAAATACAATTGTTTTCTGACCCCCATAACTTCTTTATTTTTCCACTGATATAGCTGTGTGGGTGCTTTTTTTATGACTTTTTTTTACAGCTTTTTATAAAAAAATTTTCTTGGGGTTGGGCTGACCAATACAGCACAATTCTGATGCTGTGTTTTTTTTCTCTCTGACAACGTTCACCGTGCAAAATAAATCATGTGTTACTTTGATGGATTAGACTTTTATGGATGTGGCACTGCAAAAAACATTTTTGTTTTATTTTGATTTTTTCATTTTGATATTTATTATTATTAATATGGGAAAAGGGGGGCTTTTAAACTTGTATTACCTTTTATTTATTTTTTCTAATAATTAATCAAACTTTAAAAAATTTTTAAAAGTCCCCACAGGGACTGTGTGTGTGTGTGGGAGTCATAAACACCAATCAGGGCATACAAATCTATATGAAGGGTTAACAACCATGATCAGCATGGACGCTGATTGCAGTTTTTGCAGGGTGGGTGACAGCTGTTGAAGATGGCTGACACCTGCTATGTATGGGGTATGATCGACTTCCAATCCCGCTCCATACTAGCTTGTGTGCCCAGGATGTAGCTGTACACCCTGGGCGTTAAGGGGTTAATGTTTGTTAGGTATTGGCAGAATATTGGTATGTTTTTCTATTTTGTTTAATAAAATGGCTACTGTGACCATCAAATCCACTCTGTTCTTTGGTGTTGGGGGGATGGAGGTGAAAGGGTATGGGGGATGATGGTGAGTAGCGGAGCTCCGCTTTGTAGACCATACTATAGCTAATATTGTAAACCTTCAAACATTAGATCCTACTGTATACAACACAAGTTTCACACTTGGCTGAGTAGGAAATCAGCATGAAATACAACAAGAGTTATGACCACCGCATTCCATATCCTTCCAAGAAACTTGACCAATGATCTCCCCGGTCTCGTGTCTTAGATTGTCAGCGCAAATTAATATGGGACCTCCAGAAATAACCCCAAATCCCATGAATGAAGACAACTAATGAGCAGATTTAATTTCCCTCTGCTTATAGGCTGCCTCTATCCCTGATACAACAATCAATTATTCACTGCAATGGCTAAGGGTTATAATTGGATAGATATGTAAAACAGTCTGCAAATGTGATTACCATCAGAATGAGCTCAAGCACAGACGGCTTGTCAATGTTGTGACCATAACTGTTAAATATTGTAAAATATTAATGCTGTGGGTATATCGATGCTTTGCAAATGGACAGAACCGACTGCTGCGAAATTAAGCATTTAAATATGAAATCGGCGATGAGAGGAAAATTAACTCTTCTTGGACTGGTTACCACTCGTCATGACCAGCAGTGGAGTAAGGCTGCCATGGGTCCTGGGCTATATGACAAGTGCAAAGATATAAGATGAGCTGTGGCTCCTTACATAGATACAATTAAAGAACCAAGCTTACTACATAGATATGATTACAAAACTTAGCTTACAACATAGATACAGTACCAGAATTGAACATATTATGTAGATACAGTGTGAGGACGAGAATTACTACATAGATATGGTATCAGAACCGAGAGTTATACATAGCGTAGGAATGCAGTATCAGAATAGCCTGCACAGACTGCAAGAAGGCTTTCTGATACCTGGAAAAAAGAAACCAGAGGACCCTGGGTTTGGCAGGAGGTAGATACAAAACAGGCAGTTCCTGTCACACTCAGGGGAAGTTACAGATTAGTGGAGGTAGAAGGTCAGCAATTCATAAACAAGTAAACCCCCTTGCAACAATCGATATGCTAAGAGAACCAAGTTTGCCACATAGATACAGTACTAAAACCAAGCTCACTACATAGATATGGTAACCAAACCAGGCTTAACCGCCTGCCTCCCCATGACGTAAGGGTACGTCATGGGAGCGGGGTACTTCCCGCAACATGACGTACCCTTATATCATGTCATTAAAGTGTCGCCGCGGTGACAATCGCGGCGACACAGTAGTGATGACTGCTGTCATAGACAGCAGCCAATCACAGCATGCGGGCTGGGGACCAATCACAGCAGTCCCTCCCCCATGATCGCAGTGATTGGTCAGTGAAAAACTCCCTGACCAATCACAGTGCGGCAGTGGAGTTCCCGCTTTTTACAGTCCGGTGCTCGTAGACACAGCACCTACTGTATAATCTGTGAATATAAACAGCGATTATAGTGTAGAAGAGGCAGGGAATGAGTGATCAGTAGTGTAGTGAGTGAGTTATTAGAAGTATAGTGTAGTGAGTAAATGATCAGAAGTGTAGTGTAGTGAGTGACCTGTAGTGTGTGATCAGTAGTGTAGTGTAGCGCAGCGTGCAGTGTCAGTGTATTCCTTGGTGTAAAAAACAAACAAACAGTAGTTCCTGTTGTTTCCATTTCTTCACCTACCCTGTCACCCGTCATTAGTCAGTGTAGCGTGTAGTTAGTCTGTCTAGTGTCAGTGTACTCATCAGTGTTAAAAAAAAATACAAAAAAACAAAAAAGTTACTGTTGTTCCTATTTCGTTACCTATCCCGTCATTAGTCAGTATAGCATGTAGTTAGTCCGTGTAGTGTGTTGCATGTAGTTAGTCTGTGTAGCATTTAGGCCTTAGTCAGACGGGCGTTTTTTCGCGCGATTTGCGGATCGCATGACGGATGCGCATCCGCAAATCGCGTGACCGGTGCCCGAAAATTGCCCGAAAATCTGCTCCTAGCCGCGTTTCATTAGAAACGGGCCGGAGCTGTCCAGCGCATTGCATTCAATGGAGCCGGCAATACAGCGGCTCCATTGAAAGCAATGCGCTGCGGGCGAGTGTGGGATGAATTGTCGGGAAGGGCTTAAATATATAAGCCCTTCCCTGCAATTCATCCAGAAAAGTGTTAAAATAAAAAAAATATACATACTCACCTGCTCCCGGCAGCCGGAGTTCCGCGCGGCCGGCCTGCAGTGGGTGTGAAGGGGTGTGAGTCAGACCTGCCCCCTGATTGGCTCAGCGCTTTTTATTTTAACACTTTTCTGGATGAATTGCAGGGAAGGGCTTATATATTTAAGCCCTTCCCGACAATTCATCCCGCGCACGCCAGCAGCCCATTGCTTTCAATGGAGCCGGCTGTATTGCCGGCTCCATTGAATTCAATGGGCAAACATCGTTCTTCTCTGCCACAGCTGTTACAGCTATGGGAAAGAAGAATGATTTGTCTTCTATATGTTCTCAATGGGGTCGGCGCTGCTGCCGCCGGCCCCATTGAGCGCATATAGAGAAGAGAACAGGAATCGCAGATCGCAGATAGGTGCGATCTGCGATTTCTGTTCTATAATTTATCGGACGAGCGCATAAAAAGCGCTCATGTGTCCGATACCATTGCAAAGCAATGGTTTTAAAAAATCGCCGGACGCATGCGCAACTCGCGCAAAAAAACGCCCGTCTGACTAAGGCCTTAGTCTGTCATTGTAAAAAAAAAAAAAAAACGGCGTGTGCTCAGTCTGTGCTGCTTGTGCTCAGTGCAGCATCGGCGTATCGTTCAGTGTCAAATACACCACATAAGTTTCTTTTGTCTTTCTGACCCCGTCCCATGGTCACCCCATGCCGCAGTGTCCTATCTAATAAAACTTTTTTTCGTGTGCCCAATAAACTTCTATATTACTATGGCCCGCAGGAGGTACACTGCAGAGGAAGCGTATGCAATCATTGCATCAGAGTCAGACTCAGATAGTTGTGATCACCCCACTTTTCTGGCATTTTCCGCCTCCTCATCATCATCATTATCAAGCGAGTCAGAGCTCCCTGCAGCCCAGAGAAGGCGTCTAAGGACCCCAATGTACCTGATGCTCACTGGAGTACCCCTGAAGATTTTAGACCCCAGATCCCTGACTTTATTGGGAAATCAGGGATTCAATTTAATACGGAAGGGCTCAGAGGGAAGGACTTCTTCGAGTTTTTTTTCTTTTCAGAAGAGTTTATTGCCCACATCGTTACCCAGACTAATTTGTATGCCCAGAATTTTATAGAAGAAAATCCCAATTCAAGCTATTCTAGACCCGATAGATGGACTCCAGTGGATGCACTGGAAATAAAAAAAATTGGGGGGGCTTATACTAACTATGGGGCTAGTAAAGAAGCCAATGATCAGGGCGTACTGGACTACTGATATTTTGTACCACACCCCAATGTTCCGCATGGAGATGTCAAGGACGCGATTTGAAAGTATTTTAAAATTCCTACATTATAATGATAACCAACAGTGCCCCCCCCCCCCCCCCCCCAGCGATCACCCCAAGTACCATCGGTTATATAAAATCAGGCCCGCAATAGACCATTTTAACTCCAAGTTTGCCCAGGCGTATACCCCAGAAATAAATATAGCTGTAAATGAGTCCCTGGTACACTTCAAAGGGAGGCTAAAATTCCGCCAGTACCTGCCCAGTAAGCGGGTATGGTATGGAGTGAAATTGTACAAGCTGTGCGAAAGTACATCAGGGTACACCCACAAGTTCTGCATTAATGAGGGGAAGGACACTAAAATTGAGCTGGGAGTAACAGGGAAAATTGTGTGGGAACTGGTGCACCCACTATTAGACCAGGGTTACCATCTGTACCTGGATAACTTTTATACCAGTGTCCCCCTGTTTCAGTGCCTCGCTTCCAGAGGAACAGTGGCATGTGGCACTGTTCGGAAAAATAAGAAAAGCCTCCCTAAGACGCTGCTTGGTTAACTGCTCAGAAGGGGTGAGAGCCGGGCCCAATGCAGCGACAATGTATTGTGCGTCAAGTATAAGGACAAGAGGAATGTCCTTATATTGACCACAATACACGGCCACAGCAGTACCCCCTGCCCAGTACGAGGTACCAGTACAGAGACCCCCAAACCAGACTGCGTCCTCGACTATGATAAGTACATGGGAGGGGTTGATCTATCGGACCAGGTATTGGAGCCGTATAAAGCCATGCGGAAAACATGCGTGTGGTACAAAAAACTGTCCGTGCACCTCGTACAGATGGCACTGTATAATGCCTAGGTGCTGTTCTGAGGCGCATTCCTTGAATTTCAGGAAGTATTAATCAAGGACATAATATTTGGGGACCAGGAGGTGGGGGAGAGGCCCAGTACTTCTGGAAGTGAGGCCACGAGGATTGTACCAGGGCAGCATTTTCCACTGAAATTCCCTCCACTGCAATGAAGGGAAGGACCCAAAAGAAGTGCAGGGTCTGCTATAAACACGGGATAAGAAAGGACACTGTATACCACTGTGAAACGTGCCCCACACAACCCGGCCTGTATATAAATAATTGTTTTAAAATCTACCACACGTCCCTGAAATTTTAATTTTATTATTGCCCTGGCGTTTTACCCTGATGTACTTCACACAGCTTGTACATAAACCCATATGCCAAGTCCTTCCCTTCTGAGCCCTGCGCCCAAACAACAGTTTTCATTAATATATGGGGCATTTCCGTGTTGGGTAACACATCATGAGGTACCTTGTCTTTTTTGGCCCCTGGTAAAAATAAAAATCCTAAAGCTAAACATTATGTGAAAAATTTAAATTTTTCTTTCTCAACTCAAATTGTTAAAAAAATTCCTCAAACACCTGTGGGTTCAAAACGCTCACAACACCCCTTAATAAATTCCCTAAGAGGTCTAGTTTCCAAAATGGGGTCAGTTGTTGTGGGTTACAAATGCACTGGTACCTCAGGGGCACTGCAAACACTACATGGGGTCTGAAAATTATTCCAGCAAAATCTGCATTCAAAAAAGCACTCCTTTCCTTCTGAGCCATGCCATGTGCCCAAACAACAGTTAAAATCCACATATGGTGCATTCCATGCTTGAGAGCAACTGGGTAACACATCATGGGGTACGTTTTTTCTCCTTCTGCAACTGGTAAAAAATAAAAATCCTAAAGCTAAACATTATGTGAAAAATTTGATTTTTCCTTTCTCAACTCAAATTGTCAAAAAAAATCCTCAAACACCTGTGGTTTCAAAATGCTCACCACACCCCTTAACAAATTCCCTGAGGGGTGTTGTTTCTAAAATGGGGTCAGTTGTTGGGCGTTTCAAATGTACTGGCACCTCAGGGGCGCTGCAAACACTACATGGGGTCTGAAAATTATTCCAGCAAAAGCCAAGAAGCACTTCTTTGCCTTGTGCCAATATTACAGTTTACGTCCACAAATGGGGCATTTCTGTGCTCGAGATCAACTGGGTAACTACGGAATCTGGTAATACATTCCAAGTTTTGTTTCTTTGCTAACTCCTGCTGTTTTATAGAAAAAAAATGGTTTTCAATTGAAAATCTGTAGAAAAATTTAACTGTTCTAATTTTTGATGCACTTTCCTTTAATACCTGTAAAACATCTAAAGGGTTAACAAACTTTCTAAATGCCATTTTAAATACGTTGAAGGGTCCAGATTTTAAAATTGGGCAATTCATGGGGGATTCTGATATACAGGCTCTTCAAAACCATGTCAAAACTGTATCGGTCCTTAAAAAATTCAGATTTTGAAATTTCCTAGTAAATGTGAAAAATTACTGCTAAATTTACATACTTTGTAGAGTCTAAAAAAAATAAATAAATAACACTTAAAAAAACTAATGCAGTGTCAAGTAGGCCTATGGGAAATGTTAATTATTAACTGTCTTGTGGTGTTTGACTTTCTGTCTTACAAAGAGAAAAATTCAAAGTTTGAAAATTGTGAATTTTTCCAAATTTTCAGTAAATTTTGGATTTTTTTCCTACGAAGGACAAAACTTATTGATGCAATTTTTACACCAACATAAAGTACAATATGTCATGAAAAAACAATCTCAGAATCACATCGATAAGTAAAAGGATTCAAAAGTTATTACCACATAAAGTGACAGATGTCAGATTTGAAAAATAAGGCATGGTCCTTAAGCCCAAAATAGGCCATGTCCTTAACGGGTTAATAACCTATATACAGTTACAAAATGGAGATTACTACATAGATACGATTCTACAAACAGACTTACTACTTAGATACAGTAACAGAACCAAGTCTACCACATAGATACTGTACAAAAACCAAGTGTACTGCACAAATATGGCAGCAGAACTTTGCTTACCGCGTAGATAGATACAGCAACAGAGCTGAGTTTATGTCAGAGGAATAACTAAACATTTTTCAAAACAGGAAAAAGACAACAAAAATGGATCCATCAAAAATAGCAAATAACAGTGTCCAGGAAAGAAAGGACCTGCAAGAAGCTGCTGAGCTGCTACTGTCTGCACTGCTGCTGCTTCAGCACACGTAACAGCATCTTAATTATCAGTTCTCTCTCCTCCTCTACTGTTCTGTGTTGGAGGAGAAAGCAATAATCGATCCTCGGGGGCGGGAATTATTTCAGCACTGAGCACCAGGATGAGATTTGAACTGTGGGCGGGCTGCCAGCCCATACACATTTTCTTCCCAATTGGTTTCCGTTCAGTAAGTTACTATGCGCTGCTTCCAGATTGAAAACTGCACTGCTGTGACCCCATCCCCCTGACATCACTCTGTTTTCTGTGTCTGCAGGTGGTGGAGGTGGCAGTCCGAGTCTGGGAGGAGACTCTGTTACTGATGTGAGCCATGATTAAAGAGAGCGGGGCAGCACAATTGTGGATTATTAATAGGAATGCTTTGAGTGGCCACGAGCCCCTTTGAGCCTTGGGCCTGAGGTGGTCGCTCCTATGGCCCCTATTATAATCTGCCATTGGTCATGACAATCCATGCAATAGTAGTTTTACGCTTGGAATAGATGCCCTATAGTAGAA
Source organism: Eleutherodactylus coqui (assembly GCF_035609145.1). Lineage (NCBI taxonomy): Eukaryota > Metazoa > Chordata > Amphibia > Anura > Eleutherodactylidae > Eleutherodactylus > Eleutherodactylus coqui. The sequence continues at coordinate 89,011,358 of NC_089846.1, read as the reverse complement.
ATAAGATGTACCCCTTGGATCTTTTCTGTGCACTTACTAGACTGAGTAGAATCCATGTCACCCCATCATGTCACCATGCTGTTATTTTGAACTGAGTAGCGGGTTGGGGTGTCTAATCCTCCACAGTGGGAGGACGGGTCAGTAGCATGGTTTGGTTCATATCCCAGATCGGGATGGTTATCTTTGTCTAAATAGTGGACTGTATCATTACTGTGGTTATAGTAGCTTTATCTACATAAGGGGGCACCATGATCACTAATTGTTCATGTCCATTAACAGGCCACTTTAACCCCTTAGTGACCACCCCATAGTATATTTACATCCTAGCTTGCTGGGCCTTAATCCCCAGGGACGTAAAAACATGCTCCCAGTGGGGATTTAAACCCTGCAAGCTGTGGACTTGACAGCTCCATGCTGTCGGTTACCAGAGATAGCCGACAACCTTTAGCTGTCATTCCAGGCTGCAGGACCCACCCTCGTCACATGCCGGCATTTACCGAATTTTGGCGATTATATGGAACTCAATGAAAAGTAAATAACAGTAAAAAAAATTCAGCTGCCCTGATGGATGTCCCATGGCGTTCTGGCCTCCCGATCCTGACGGCGCCTTCTGCGCATGCGTACCAGACGTCATACGTTGTGTGCGTGCACAGAAGGGCGCGCATCCCGGGATATTTAAAATCTTTCTAGCTCCCGGCTAACGTGTAGCCCAGAGCAGAAAGATATCACTGGGAGCCGCTGTATGCGGGTTCTGGTCACATGATTGCTGCTATGCAATGGATAACAGGATCATGTAAAGTTAAAAGAAAGTTTCATATGATCCATGAGGGGAGATGAAATTGCATAACTCCCCCGGATTTATCCGCAGACTTCACCACAGCTTCTGCGTACATGCCCACTGCCAAAATGGCGGACGCATGTGCAAAAGCTGCAAATTGCCAGGGTATTTCAAAATCTCCCCGCACCTGACTACCAAATGTAACCAAGAGCCTGGAGATTTCACAAGGAGACACGGTACGCAGTCCCTGGTCATGTGAGTGCCATTTTCCAATAGAAAACGGCGGTCATGCAAAAGTAAAAAAAGTTAGTTTCACCTCCCATCACGAATCCGATCCAGATTTCTATCCACGCACCTGGCCCCAACTTTGGCGCATACGCCCATCAGCAAAATAGCAGACGCAAGCGCAAAAGCTGGGGAGGGCCCAGAAAATTTAAAGCCTGTTTACTCCTGGCTACTAAAGATAGCCGAGAGCCTGGAGCAGTGACCGAGTGCTGCAGTGAGCGGTCCCCGGTCACGTGATCACCGTTATCCAATGGATAACGACGATCAGGTAAAAGTTGAAACACAGTTGAAGTTTAATGCTCCTTTCGGTTTGGGCCCTGTTGTGCATACAGACATAATACTAGGGCCACAATGGGTGTTTTGTACACAGGACAAACAGGGGTATCCATTTTGTGGTGAAAGTCTTCATTTATGTGTGCTGTACAAAAAAAAACGGTTTCTAAAAAGGCATAATTGCCAAAAAAAACAAAAATCTTAATTTTTTCCTTCATCTTTGCTCAGACTCATTCAAAAACTGTGCGGTAAAAACATGCAGTGCACCCCTAGATGAATGCGTTCAGGGGTCTAGTTTTCAAAATGGGGTAATTTCGGGGGGTTCTGTATCGTTTTGGCCGTTCAAGAGCTGTACAAGTGGGCAATGGGGCCTAAATCACCTTCAAGCAAAATGTCTGTTCTGAAAGTCACTGGCTGCTCCTTTTGGTTTGGGCCCCGTTGTGCATACCGACATAAGATTAGGGTGACAATGGGTATGTTTCTGAACACTAGACAAACAGGGCGGTCCATTTTGGGTTGAAAGTCTTCATTCATACGTGTGCTGTACAAAAAAAAATGTTTTTAAAATGACATAATTGCCCAAAAAACGTAAATTGTAATTTTTTTCCTTCTGCTTTGCTTAGATTCATTCACAAACTATGGGGTAAAAATGCACCATATACCACTAGATGAATTCGTTAAGGGGTCTAGTTTTTAAAAAGGGGTCATTTGTGGGGGTTCTCCATCGTTTTGGACGCTCAAAGACTCTACAAGTGTGCAATGGGGCATATATCACCTTCAAGCAAAATGTCTTTCGGTTTGGGCCCCATTGTTCATACAGACATAATATTAGGGCCACAATGAGTATGTGTCTGAAAACAGGACAAACAAGGGTATCCATTTTGGGTGCAAATCCTCATTATCATGTGCACTACAGAAAAAAATCCTGTCTTTTAAATGACTGCGTTGCGATGCTTTGCTCTATAATTAAGTTTAAAGTGTCAAAAACGCTGCGATAAAAAAACGCAGGACAGTCACAATACATAGAGCTTTGCGATGCGAGTTTAGTGGTGGAAAAATCGCAGCGCATTCGCACAAAAATCGCACATTGGCAACTGCGATATCGCAGCGATTCTAAAAATGCACTATCGCCCTCGAAAGTGGGTGGGAGCCCTTAGGGCTTCTTTACATGAGCGTACATTGCCCGGCGGTTTCACAGCTGACCGATATACGCTTCCACCTAAGCTGTCCCCGCTCCTTCCCCTCTGCCTCTCTCCTCCACTCTGGCGTTTGCAATGGGAGGGGGTGGAACGGTATCCCGCCCACTCCCATTGCTGGCTGTGGACAAATGGTGGTGGGAGGGGGAGCTTAGCTCCGCACCCATCCTGCCCACTCCCATTGCAAACCGCTCGGACGGGAGGAGAGAGGCAGAGAGCTAGTGAGTGGCAGGGAAGGGGGGAAGTACTTAGATGGGAGTATATTAGCCGGGTGTGAAAACCTGACTGATATATGCTCATGTAAATAAGCCCTTATTCTATGTTAAAGTGACACGTCAGATTTCCAAAGATTTGCCTGGTTATTAAGGCACAAGCAGGCTTGGTCACTAAGGGGTTAAATCTTGCTTGGGTCACTTGCACACTTCCCAGTAATGTGCAAAAGCTGACTGGCAGGGATCCAAGCGGCAGACAACTGCCAATCTACTGTGAAGATAGGCCATCATTAGTTTACAACTGGACAACCCCTTTAATCATCAGATTCAGTTCTCCTATATTGGTGCAAAGAAGATGTGATTAGATCAATACATGTAAGCAAAGGCCCATTTAGACACAACGATTATTGTTCAAAAGATGTCTTTTGAATGACTTTTGAGCGATAATCGTTGTGTCATTTACAGCGCAAGATGATCGCTCAAACGTTGAGCGATCACCTTGCGCTCCAGCTGTTCCCCGCTCTGAGCGTCCGGCTGTTATACAGCCGAGCACTCTGAGTGGAGGATGCAGAAGACAAGCGGGGCCACTTGTCTTCTGCATCCAGCTGTTCTCTGCATGGAGCGCTCGGCTGTTATACAGCCAGGCGCGCCGAGCGGGATATGGAGAACACAGCTGGACCGCTGTGTTCTTCATACTCAGCCTGTCATCAGGGAGCGGAATACAGCTGAAACAATAGTATCATCTGTATCCCGCTGTGAATCCCTGATAAGGCCCATTGTTGTCTTTCAGCACGCTAAAAGAGGACGATGAGGGACGATATAAGTGCAGTTACACACAATGACTATCGCTCTAAAAATGGCTTTTGAGGGGATTTAAGAGCGATAATCATTGTATCTAAATGGGCCTTAATAAAGGTAGTTTGCAGATGATAACTTTGCAGTGACTTTCTGGAAGTTGAATTATCATATTGGAAATGGCAGCAGAAGAGGTGTGAGGGGGAGGTTGAAATGATTTGTGTTACGGGGGACCTCTGGACATTCTCCCAGGTGGGTTTGTAAGGCCTAGATCTCTGACTTTTCACAAAGGATCTTTGTAGCTATTTCATGTGCATTGGTCTGGCATTGTTCTCACCATTTGACTGCAGCTTCCAGATTTGCATGTTTGGCAAAGGCTCAGCTCCAGGGAGAGTTGTTGATTCTGTGTCTGCAAATGAGTGTATTTTGTTTGGAATAAACATGCTAATTTAAAAGGATTTTAATTCCCACTCCCAGAAAATCCACCTTGTGATCGGGCAACACATGAATGTGCTGCACCTGGAGAGGCTCCACTTCTACACGTGTCTGCCTTTCATTCTATTACTTAAGATGGGAAGAACAATGGATGTTTGTAGTGAATGTGAAGCTATTCCCAGCCTGCTGACACCGTCATCCGCTGAGATCTGCAGGTTCCTAATACAGTGCATAATTTATACCATAAACCAGAGCTTAAACAAACAAGGGGCTGCTGCTTCTTCATGTGACGGAAAGTCTTTACTACCCATGTGAGATGAAATCACACAAGCTATGAAATAAAAAGCATAGATATAGATAGATAGCATAATAGAATGGTAGACTTGGAAGGGACCTCCAGGGTCATCGGGTCTAACCCCCTGCTCAGTGCAGGATCACTCAATCATCCCAGACACATATTTGTCCAGCCTTTGTTTGAACACTTCCATTGAAGGAGAACTCACCACCTCCCGTGGTAACCTGTTCCACTCATTGATCCCCCTCACTGTCTAATATCTAATCTGTGTCTCCTCCCTTTCAGTTTCATCCCATTGCTTCTAGTCTTTCCTTGTACAGATGAGAATAGGGCTGATCCCTCTGCACTGTGACAGCCCCTCAGATATTTGTAGACAGCTATTAATTAAGTCACCAACCCAGAGGAGTTTACTTTGTGTTGTTTGGGACTGTCGCCTTTTGGGCTATTTTTGTGCATATCCACAGGTGCAGGTCAGGCACGTCACTTGCGAACGTAACAGCTATGTTCTGATATTGGACAGCATCAGTGTAGTGGCCCAGTACTGCGGGCCCCTCCCAAAAAGTGTGTATGCTGAATATTTTGTTGTCAGTGTCTTTTGTGTTGTGTGAATGGAGTGCATTGCAAAGTTCCAGTAAAACAACTAGTCGCCCGTTCATTTCCAGGGGCTGTGTCTTAAACAGAACCCGTGTTTGTGTGGATTTACTCCGCCAACTAGGAATTACTCTACAGAATCTGCGTGAGAGAGGGTTTACTCCTTCAGCTAAGAATCCCCCGCTGCAGAAGAAACTGTGGTGTCATGGGACACAAAACAGTCCTAAAGGTAACCCAGAATTCGGTTTAACTTTATTAACCTGCATTCAGCCCTTGGAGATGTCACCAGTTAACCTCCGGGTGGGAGACTGTAGAGCCACTTTGGTAGGGCCCAAACTCTACCCTGCTGTCTCCTAGGCTGTGACCCACTCCTCGGACGCTTCAAGGTGGTGTTAGCTTGGCGTGCCACAAACAGGATGAATCTCATGTACCCAATAAGCTGCTAGAAAAACACAGAAGAGATATTTTCCCACCATTTTCTCATTGTGGAAAGATTTTGCCTGCACAACGCTTAAGGAAAGTTAGTTTCGTTTTCAAGGCCCTCTGTTTCTTTCAGTCGTCCAGGACAAGATCCCTCCGGCTCTTACAAATAGATTGCGGGTCCTCTGAGTCTACAGACATTCGTCAGAGTGGTGCCAGACTGAGTGCTGTGTCTAAAATGCAGCAAGAATATTCTCATTTATATGTAACAGAAATGTGCTACCATCTACAGAAGGACTGTGTGGTGTTATTGGATCATATAGAATTGCCTGCAGTACACAGTGAGCAACCAACCAGTGGGATTTATGGACTGTGACACTGCGGTCAGTCAAGATGGCACTCAGCCCTCATGTTTCTCAGGGAGTTCCCAGCCCATGAAAAGTTCCTGCCAAGAAGTTCCCACCAAGGCTGAGGAGAAAGTATTGGGGGAGGGGGGTCGTCCCCACCCAGGAGCAACAGTCTGCCTCAAGGGACCACCCAGGGAAGGAGTTTCCCTCTGCTTCCAACGATCCACTGGACTTGTCCTCACAGACAGACAAAAGTGCTCTACCTGACATGATGGTTCGACAGCCAGTGAACTGGTTCCTTGTTGGCCCACATCCAGGATTGCAGACTGCTTCCAGTTCTACTTCTTGTCTAAGGAGACTTATTTCCCCAAAGCCTGCCAAGCAGAGACAGACGTTTCCTACTTGTCATTCACCGCCAGCGATCCACACGGAGACTGCAGCGTTACAGGAATGGAAGCGGCTATATTGAAAGCCAATACCTTCCGCTTATCTTTGTGAATTATTTAAACAGAAAAGTTAGAGACTTGCTGCCAGCGCATCTGTTGCCCTTCGTGAAGGTGTTCGGTGATCATTATTTCTCATTCTCCTTTGTGGGTGAGCCTATTTGTCGACCAATGAGTCAGCCTCCAGGAAATCCTCCCCCACCCTATGTTGTTTCGTGAAGCCCTCCCCCGGGGTATCTGCAGAGACTTAGAGGATATCGGCAGAGACCCAACGATACAGGGTTCCCCACTGAGTCGGAGATTGAAGAACCCACTGCCACACACCGGGTAATTAGACTCTTGTTCAGAGACAGGGAATTTTTGAGACTGTTTGTGTTTTTGCTCTTTGCTTTTTCTTTGGATTTTCTGAAAATGATTTTTGTTATTTTACTACCATTTAGCCCCAAAAAGGACTTGAAAAACAATGTTCCCATTTCATAGTGGAAATTTGTTGCCAACGTGATTTTCATTGCATTTATTGAACAATGATTGATGCAACATTTAAGCTTATGTGCAGAAGGGAATGTAAGAATGTTAAGTAAAGCCTGTTCACCTCTAGTGAATGTTGTGTGGAGTAGTTGTGGATTGGAGTGGGAGGTTCCTGCCCTATGAGTTTTTCTAGTGGTGTAAATGTGCTGGCATGCTCTTTTACCTGTCTCAGAAGAGGCATCCACAATACAGTTTTTTTCTTTTCACTCAGATGCGAGTATTTACCTGAGGTTACTGCCCTTCATGAGTTAGTCTTCCGGAAAGTGAAAGTGATGCGTGAATCCATTTATCCTGTGTTAGTACTACCGGTCAGCCCTATCTCGGTTTTGTGACTAGTAGCTGTGTGATGCTTTATTTCTTTTTCTACTAGTCCTTGGGGAGAAGAATTATGTAAGTGCCCCATGGCAATGTTAGTGTATCTTGGATTCTGTCCAGCCTAACAGATTTTTGGAGTAATGGCCATACCACTTTCTGCACACGCCATCATAAAACGTAACGCTAGATACAGAACGTGTAGTCATAATTAGTCTGAGTACACTGTGATGGATAAGCTCTAGATAGCACCAGATGGTCTGTTGTGTTTAGAGGTTTCACCTTACACACTCAATGACTGTGTATATTGTGCTGCAGATGTTATTGTGTAGGACACTGAAAGCTAGTCTGCTCCGGATATTACAATATGCTTTGGAGGTGCCGAGGTCGGCTTGTTTTTAATTGGGGGGGGGGGGGGGGGGGGGACTGTAGAGGCCCAGTACTATGGGGCCCCTCCTAAAAAATGTGTAGGCTGAATGTTGTGTTGTCAGTGTCTTTTGTGTTGTGTGAGTGGAGTGCATTGCATAACCTGCAGCACTGGATGGGTTAGGTGTCTGGGTTATGTATCTCTTTGTCTATCATGTGACTGTATATAAAATGTGCATGCAATGTGTGCTAGAGAGTCTGGAGTGAGATCTTTCGAGAGAGGCGTACAAGGCAGCTGTCTGTGGGTACCTTCAACCCATAGACAAGGAATGGAAGACGCTGAAATAATGGCCAAATGTCTGCAGGGCCCAATATTCCCCGAAGTTCAGCAGCGTGTTTCCTACTTGTGAGTGTGGATCGGTAGCGACTGAGAGAGGAAAGAGTGGTACCGGACCAGGACCTACAGATTACTGTGGCTGTGGTTTCTCCTGCATCCCGTGAGTTCTCCCTGTCACATCACTTGCCAAGCCGCTGCTAAATTGTAATTTACTGAAAAGAAGTTTGTAATCAAGTTCCAGTAAAACGACCAGTCGTCTGTTCATTTTCGGAGGCTGTGTCTTAAACAGTACTTGTGTGTGTGTGGATTTACTCCGCCAACTAGGAATTCCCCCACGGAAGCTGTGCTGAAGAAACAATGGCTTCATGGGACACAAAACAGGACTAAAGGTAATCCAGAATTGAGTTCCCGGTTTATTAACCTGCCCTCGGCCCTTGGATGTGTCACCAGTTACCCTCCTGGCGGGAGATGGTAGAGCCACCGTGGCAAGGCCCAAACTCTACCCCACTGTCTGCAAGGCTGTGGCACGCTCCTCTGACGCTGTATTAGTACCCAGTGTAGCGGCACCCGGAGCTGAAGATGAAACGGGGACCAAGGAGCATATTAATGCCCTTAGTTGTAGTACAAAGTGACAGAGAACTTTTATGCAAAACCACAGAAAACAGGTGGTGATATCAAGATGAGCTCCTCAAAATGAAAAACTGACCCCTACCATATGTTCACTACATGATATACTTAAAGCGGTACACCAGAGAAAGAAGTATATGACATATCCATAGAATACGCTACAAAGGTCTGATAAAAGATGTCAGGTATGTGGATGTGGAGCCGCCTTGCCACACACCAGTTTGGCTGTGGGCTGAGGTGGTAGCACCGGGTGGAGCCCTACAAATCGGATACTGGCTTTGCTGTGTGATCCCCAAAAACAAAATCAGCCTGGGGCATTGTTACAAATGGCAGAATGAGGCTAACTGCTTAAGCATCCACTCTAGAGTGTGGATGCTTAATATAGGGAATGCAGGAAGAATATTGGAGGGGGATGAGTAATGGCAGTGTGCACTGGCGCTTTAAGAAACTGGGCAGGAACATGCAGATATCAGAGAGTGAGTAGAGGAAGAAGCACCAGCACAGCAGTGACCCCTCATGGCAAAAGGAACAGATGAGCCGCGATGGAAGCATGCACTGACAAGAGGGAGTAATACAGCTGCTCTAAAGTATTCCCAAAGTGGGAAGAGACAGAGTAGAGTGACATAGACAGACAAGCAAAAGCATCTCCCATCAACTTACATGTGCTACACTTAAAACATTTTTGGAAAATATGTAAATCAGACAAATCTGTGAAATTGGTGAATAAGAGAACCTTACAAGTTGACTGTTTGTATTCAGGATATGCAACATTGTAACAATTGAGTCCCAAGGAGCAGCAGCTCTGAACATGCAACATTTACCTCTTCTGATTTATACCTAAAGTTATAATTTTTGGTTTTCCTCATTTCCCGAAAAACAGTAAAGCTTTGAGGAAGTAAATGTAACATACAAAACAGCTTATCTCACCAAAGTCCTCAAACTTAGTTACTGCGCTTCACTGTTACACGTCATGTAGTGGCGGCCGTACAGGACTGACTTCTCACATACTGGATTCAATTAGAAGCTGCAGATATCAGGTTTTTCGTATTCCCATCAGTCTGAGGAAAGTTCAGCTGGAAAACAAAATGATTGACAGGATGCAGAAAAAGCCGTACTGCCAACAACAATCAGTGTGTCCCTTTTAAGGTGGGGGTGACATATGGGGAGCTGCGGATGAGAACTGATATACAACAAATACAGGAAATTCAGTCTGGGTAACGGACTGAAAAAGTGTCAGTGCACCCGGTGGAGCAAAATAAGAAGCAGAGGCTCGGCAGTTGCAACCAACAATCTTTATTGTGCATGATGATTGATCCATCCAGCAAGGAATAGTCTCTCATAATTTTACTAAATTAACCCCCTAATGATGCAACCCTTTTTTGTTTTTTTCCTCCCAAATTTCTAAAAAACATAACTTTTCTAGTTTTCTGTCGATATAGCTGTCTGTATTTTTGAATGGTACCTTTTAATGTACCATATAATGTACTGAAAATGGCATTGATGCTGCAACAAAAATGACAGGCCAACTTTATTCTGTGGGTTGGTACAATATATATGAGTTTGATGGGGTGGTGGGGGCAGATTGGACTGCAAGAAGCTGGATGGTCGTATCGACGAATCGCCAATCATTTCATCAGACTGATAGAGCATGTTGGGCACACAAGGTGACCAGGCTCAAGACACCCTCGACAGACCACCAGTAGAGAGGATCATCTGATCATCCGACCAGCATGAGTAGCTCTGTTTCCTTATCCTCCATCTAGAGATAGGAGGCACCATTGTCACAGGCTCCTGTGTCTGCTGTATTGCAACCATTTCCAATAACCCCTAGGAGAGGTATGAGGGTCAATGACAGCTTCGCGATATATTCAGGACATCATGCCCCCATATCACATCTTGTATCTATGCTAGAGACTGTACAACAGGGTACTAGAGCCTTCATGCCCACCCGTATCACATCGTGCATCCAAGCTAGAGGTGGACAAACAAGGTACTAGAGTGTCCGGTCTTTCCTCTGATCTTTTCATTAATTTTCGAGGAATATCCAGTTCTTGGTAATGTCACTGTTGTGCCTAGTTTAATCCCCTTCTTGCTGATGGTCTTCACTCTGATTCCTTGCTGTATGTAATGTATTTGAGATGTTTTGGCCCCTTCTCCTGACTGACACCTTCCAATAATCAGATCCCTTTGATGTTCTGTAAGATCTTTACTGACCGACAAAGAAAATGTCTGGAAAATCCTCCTAGAAGAGTCGAACTTTATATGGGGGAAATCAGAATCACTGTAAACAATGCCAGTGGAGTGCTGACTACTATCTATCAGGAGAGTAAATGTTTTTGGCTAATTCTGAATACAACCACATCCCCAAATATAAGAGGGTGTTCACACTTATGCAACCACAATATTTTAGCTTTGTTATGTTTATTTTTTCACCTAAATGTTTTTACTTTGTTTTTCAATGGAATTATACATGGAAGGTGGAAATGATTTATCATTGTCAGATTTTTTAACATGACAAAAAGCTGGTGCAGCATCCCAGGGCCACCTAGGCAGAAGGCCCATACTGAGGAGCTCGAAGTGTAGAGTAGGCACTTGTCATGGTGGCTCCTACCAGGCTCCTCCCCGGAGGGATGAATGAAATGAACGAAACCTCCGCCCAAGTACCGCTAGACCTCTTCCAGGCTGGGACAGTGGTTACCTGTATATGTGTGGCGGACTGTAGACTTGTCACACGTGACGCCACTTCTCCTGACACACCGGTATGATCCAATCACACAATTAACTTTAGTACCTCAATCCCTAGGAACAGACAGGGGCTGGAAAGACTTTACTTGAAGCTTGTCAGAGTACAATGATACACACGCCAGTGCAGGAAAGACAAAGAATGTAAAGTCAGGGAGGAGACACAGAATGACTGCTACAGTCCACGTTATCTGTAAGGTACTGCTCCTGGAAGGGGAACACCCCGGAGGAGGATGGGAATAGGATCACAGACAATCACTCAGTATTTGCAGACAGCTCTGCATAGTGGACTCCTCACTTCAGTCGCTCCTTAAAGGTGGTACCTGGCATGGAAGGCATCAGGATACCTCTCCTCTTCTTCCATCTCTTCACCACATGAGGGTTGAAGGTACCCCCATGTGGCCAGCACTCCACTCCACACTTAACCGTTGAAGATAATGAAAGACCCTTTCTTGCTCTCAGACTCTTACATTCATAGGGTCTAACATACCACATGACAGGACATAAATTGATACTGTTCCAGACATATCCCAGCCACATTCAGACATTAACCTCTCACATGCTGCAGCTGTGCAATACACATAACAAGAGACTAGACAGTGCGCACAGTGCATCTACACAAAAGACATGACATGTATGACAATTATGGAGGGCCAGGAATATAGACTTTGGGTCACTGCATTGGCATTTTTAGAGGGCTGTGTAGACTATTTATTAGAGATGAGCGAACACCAAAATGTTCGGGTGTTCGTTATTCGGAACGAACTTCCCGCGATGTTCGAGGGTTCGTTTCGAACAACGAACCCCATTGAAGTCAATGGGCGACCAGAACATTTTTGTATTTCGCCGATGCTCGCTAAGGTTTTCATGTGTGAAAATTTGGGCAATTCAAGAAAGTGATGGGAACAACACAGCAACGGATAGGGCAGGCGAGGGGCTACATGTTGGGCTGCATCTCAAGTTCACAGGTCCCACTATTAAGCCACAATACCGGCAAGAGTGCCCCCCCCCCCCCCTCCCAACAACTTTTACTTCTGAAAAGCCCTCATTAGCATGGCATACCTTTGCTAAGCACCACACTAGCTACAACAAAGCACAATCACTGCCTGGATGACACTCCGCTGCCACTTCTCCTGGGTTACATGCTGCCCAACCGCCCCCCCTCCCCCCCACAGCGCACACCAAAGTGTCCCTGCGCAGCCTTCAGCTGCCCTCATGCCACGCCACACTCATGTCTATTTAGAAGTGCGTCTGCCATGAGGAGGAACCGCAGGCACACACTGCAGAGGGTTGGCACGGCTAGGCAGCGACCCTCTTTAAAAGGGGCGGGGCGATAGCCCACAATGCTGTACAGAAGCAATGAGAAATATAATCCTGTGCCACCGCCATCAGGAGCTGCACACGTGGGCATAGCAATGGGGAACCTATGTGCCACACACTATTCATTCTGTCAAGGTGTCTGCATGCCCCAGTCAGACTGGTAATATGCACCTTAACAGTAACCGCGTTGGTGGTAATGTGGTGGTGACTGCGGACCTAGTAGCACGGTTGTATTTTGTTGGTTTTCGGAATGCGGCCAGGAATAAGTGGGCCGTGGCGGGGGGATGGTGTGGGGGCTCTCTTGTAGTGTCGGTAAAGGTGAAATTCTTGGACTGCCACCAGACGAACCAATGCAAAGGCATTTGCCAAGAATGTTTTCCCTGTTGGAGGAGGAGGGGGATGTTTTTGAGGCACTACGTGTCCTCTCCACGTGTCCGTGGTAATATGCACCTTAACAGTAACCGCGTTGGTGGTAATGTGGTGGTGACTGCGGACCTAGTAGCACGGTTGTATTTTATTGGTTTTCGGAATGCGGCCAGGATTAAGTGGGCCGTGGCAGGGGGATGGTGTGGGGGCTCTCTTGTAGTGTCGGTAAAGGTGAAATTCTTGGACTGCCACCAGACGAACCAATGCAAAGGCATTTGCCAAGAATGTTTTCCCTGTTGGAGGAGGAGGGGGATGTTTTTGAGGCACTACGTGTCCTCTCCACGTGTCCGTGGTTATATGCACCTTAACAGTAACCGCGTCGGTGGGAAATGGCCTCGCCGCCATCATGTCTTTGTGAAGCCTCTGTTTCCACACCCCAGAGACATACCATTAGCAGCGGTATAGGCAGAGCCCAGAATTCGTAACATTTCAGCCGTAGCATTAGGACAGGCCCCACTAACATATCAGTAGCAGCATTATAGGAGGAGCGCAGTCTTCGTTCCATGTCAGCAATAGTAGCACTCAAGACAGGCCCCAGTAACAATTCCGAAGCAGCAGTATAGCGGGAGCGCAGTCTTCGTTCCATGTCAGCAATAGTAGCACTCAAGACAGGCCCCAGTAACAATTCCGAAGCAGCAGTATAGCGGGAGCGCAGTCTTCGTTCCATGTCAGCAATAGTAGCACTCAAGACAGGCCCCAGTAACAATTCTGAAGCAGCAGTATAGTGGGAGCGCAGTCTTAGTTCCATTTCAGTAGCCTTAGTATAGCCAAGGCCCAAGTTACATTTATGTAGCTAAAGTGTAAGCCAACCCCACACACCTTTCTGTACCATGAGTGCAGGCAAAGAACATAGAAATTACTATGATTACACTGTAGGTGAGGGCCCCAAAAAATTGGTGTACCAACAGTACTAATGTACCTCAGTAAAAATTGGCCATGCCCAACCAAGATGGCAGGTGAATCGCTTCGGTTAATGTGGCTTAAGTGGTAACTAGGCCTGTAGGCAGCCCAGTGTAACGAAAAATTGGTTCAAGTTAAAGTTCCAACGCTTTTAAGCGCATTGAAACTTATAAAAATTGTTCAGAAAAATTATTTGAGTGAGCCTTGTGGCCCTAAGAAAAATTGCCCGTTCAGCGTGATTACGTGAGGTTTCAGGAGGAGGAGCAGGAGGAGGAGGAGGAATATTAGACACAGATTGATGAAGCAGAAATGTCCCCGTTTTGGATGGTGAGAGAGAACGTAGCTTCCATCCGCGGGTGCAGCCTACGTATTGCTTACGTATCGCTGCTGTCCGCTGGTGGAGAACAGAAGTCTGGGGAAATCCAGCCTTTGTTCATCTTGATGAGTGTTAGCCTGTCGGCACTGTCGGTTGACAAGCGGCTACGCTTATCTGTGATGATTCCCCCAGCAGCACTAAACACCCTCTCCGACAAGACGCTAGCCGCAGGACAAGCAAGCACCTCCAGGGCATACAGCGCTAGTTCAGGCCACGTGTCCAGCTTCGACACCCAGTAGTTGTAGGGGGCAGAGGCGTCACCGAGGATGGTCGTGCGATCGGCTACGTACTCCCTCACCATCCTTTTACAGTGCTCCCGCCGACTCAGCCTTGACTGGGGAGCGGTGACACAGTCTTGGTGGGGAGCCATAAAGCTGGCCAGGCCCTTAAAGACTGTTGCACTGCCTGGGATGTACATGCTGCTCGATCTCCGCACCTCCCCTGCTACCTTGCCCTCGGTACTGCGCCTTCTGCCACTAGCGCTGTCGGCTGGGAATTTTACCATCAGCTTGTCCGCCAGGGTCCTGTGGTATAGCAACACTCTCGAACCCCTTTCCTCTTCGGGAATGAGAGTGGGCAGGTTCTCCTTATAGCGTGGGTCGAGCAGTGTGTACACCCAGTAATCCGTTGTGGCCAGAATGCGTGCAACGCGAGGGTCACGAGAAAGGCATCCTAACATGAAGTCAGCCATGTGTGCCAGGGTACCAGTACGCAACACATGGCTGTCTTCACTAGGAAGATCACTTTCAGGATCCTCCTCCTCCTCCTCCTCCTCTTCAGGCCATACACGCTGAAAGGATGACAGGCAATCAGCCGGTGTACCGTCAGCAGCGGGCCAAGCTGTCTCTTCCCCCTCCTCCTCATCCTCCTCATGCTCCTCCTCCTCCTCCTGTACGCGCTGAGAAATAGACAGGAGGGTGCCCTGACTATCCAGCGGCATACTGTCTTCCCCCGCCCCCGTTTCCGAGCGCAAAGCAGCTGCCTTTATGGTTTGCAGGGAATTTCTCAAGATGCATAGCAGAGGAATGGTGACGCTAATGATTGTAGCATCGCCGCTCACCACCTGGGTAGACTCCTCAAAATTACCAAGGACATGGCAGATGTCTGCCAACCAGGCCCACTCTTCTGAAAGGAATTGAGGAGGCTGACTCCCACTGCGCCGCCCATGTTGGAGTTGGTATTCGACTATAGCTCTACGTTGTTCATAGAGCCTGGCCAACATGTGGAGCGTAGAGTTCCACCGTGTGGGCACGTCGCACAGCAGTCGGTGCACTGGCAGCTTAAAGTGATGTTGCAGGGTGCGCAGGGTGGCAGCGTCCGTGTGGGACTTGCGGAAATGTGCGCAGAGCCGGCGCGCCTTTACGAGCAGGTCTGACAAGCGTGGGTAGCTTTTCAGAAAGCGCTGAACCACCAAATTAAAGACGTGGGCCAGGCATGGCACGTGCGTGAGGCTGCCGAGCTGCAGAGCCGCCACCAGGTTACGGCCGTTGTCACACACGACCATGCCCGGTTGGAGGCTCAGCGGCGCAAGCCAGCGGTCGGTCTGCTGTGTCAGACCCTGCAGCAGTTCGTGGGCCGTGTGCCTCTTCTCTTCTAAGCTGAGTAGTTTCAGCACAGCCTGCTGACGCTTGCCCACCGCTGTGCTGCCACACCGCGCGACACCGACTGCTGGCGACATGCTGCTGCTAACACATCTTGATTGCGAGACAGAGGAGGAGGAGGAGGAGGAGGAGGGTGCTTTAGTGGAGGAAGCATACACCTCCGCAGATACCAGCACCGAGCTTGGGCCCGCAATTCTGGGGGTGGGTAGGACGTGAGCGGTCCCAGGCTCTGACTCTGTCCCAGCCTCCACTAAATTCACCCAATGTGCCGTCAGGGAGATGTAGTGGCCCTGCCCGCCTGTGCTTGTCCACGTGTCCGTTGTTAAGTGGACCGTGGCAGTAACCGCGTTGGTGAGGGCGCGTACAATGTTGCGGGAGACGTGGTCGTGCAGGGCTGGGACGGCACATCGGGAAAAGTAGTGGCGACTGGGAACTGAGTAGCGCGGGGCCGCCGCCTCCATGATACTTTTGAAGGACTCAGTTTCCACAACCCTATACGGCAGCATCTCAAGGCTGATGAATTTTGCTATGCAGACGGTTAACGTTTGAGCGTGCGGGTGCGTGGCGGCGTACTTGCGCTTGCGCTCGAACACTTGCGCAAGCGACGGCTGGACGGTGCGCTGAACTACACTGCTGGATGGGGCAGAGGACAGCGGAGATGAGGGTGTGGGTGCAGGCCATGAGGCGGTAGTGCCTGTGTCCTGAGAGGGGGGTTGCATCTCAGTGGCAGGTTGGGGCACAGGGGGAGAGGCAGGGGTGCAAACCGGAGGCGCTGAACGGCCTTCGTCCCACCTTGTGGGGTGCTTGGCCATCATATGTCTGCGCATGGTGGTGGTGGTGAGGCTGTTGGTGTTGGCTCCCCGGCTGAGCTTTGCGCAACAAAGGTTGCACACCACTGTTCGTCGGTCGTCAGGCGTCTCTGTGAAAAACTGCCAGACCTTAGAGCACCTCGGCCTCTGCAGGGTGGCATGGCGCGAGGGGGCGCTTTGGGAAACACTTGGTGGATTATTCGGTCTGGCCCTGCCTCTACCCCTGGCCACCGCACTGCCTCTTGCAACCTGCCCTGCTGATGCCCTTGACTCCCCCTCTGAAGACCTGTCCTCCTGAGTAAGCGTTGCACACCAGGTGGGGTCAGTCACCTCATCGTCCTGCTGCTCTTCCTCCGAATCCTCTGTGCACTGCTCCCTCGGACTTACTGCCCTTACTACTACCTCACTGCAAGACAACTGTGTCTGATCGTCATCGTCCTCCTCACCCACAGAAAGTTGTTGAGACAGTTGGCGTAAGTCCCCAGCCTCTTCCCCCGGACCCCGGGAACTTTCGAATGGTTGGGCATCAGTGACGATAAACTCCTCTGGTGGGAGAGGAACCGCTGCTGCCCAATCTAAGCAGGGGCCCGAGAACAGTTCCTGGGAGTGTTCCCGCTCCTGAGCAGGTGTCATTGTAGTGGAGTGAGGAGGCTGGGAGGAAGGAGGAGCAGCAGACAGAGGATTCGGATTTGCAGCAGTGGACGGCGCAGAACTGCGTGTTGACGATAGGTTGCTCGAAGCACTTTCTGCCATCCAGGACAGGACCTGCTCACACTGCTCATTTTCTAATAACCGTCTCCCACGTGGACCCATTAATTGGGCGATGAATGTGGGGACGCCAGAAACGTGCCTCTCTCCTAATCGCGCAGCAGTCGGCTGCGACACACCGGGATCAGGAGCTCGGCCTGTGCCCACACCCTGACTTGGCCCTCCGCGTCCTCGGCCGCGTCCACGTCCTCTAGGCCTACCCCTACCCCTCAGCATGCTGTATTACCAGTGATTTGATTTCACAGGCAGGAAATAAATTGGCGCAAGACTGCAGCCAAATATAATTTTTTCCCTTTTTTGAAAACGAAAGGCCCGACTGCCTCTAGTGAATGAATAATCTAAGTTTAATAACTGTGCTGTGTCCCTGCTAATGTGTCACAGAACGTGAGGGTAGCAGAGTTTTTAACTCTGGCAGAGCAGGTATTTTTTTTCCCAATTAAGGAAAGCAAATGGCGAAGCCAGGAGTAAAACGTAGCTGGGTGCGTCTGATTTTTAAACGTTGCACACGCAGCCGACACGTGTCCACAGCCCTTAGGACGGACAGAGGCAGGACAAATAGT
The DNA here is from genome assembly GCF_035609145.1 of Eleutherodactylus coqui. Taxonomy (NCBI): domain Eukaryota; kingdom Metazoa; phylum Chordata; class Amphibia; order Anura; family Eleutherodactylidae; genus Eleutherodactylus; species Eleutherodactylus coqui. The sequence continues at coordinate 88,993,616 of NC_089846.1, read as the reverse complement.
TTTCTTTTCAGTTTTTTTCCACCAAAAGGCAGCACTGCGTATATTCAATGAACATGAGAAGTTTAATAACTGTGCTGTGTCCCTGCTAATGTGTCACAGAACATGAGGGTAGCAGAGTTATTGACTCTGGCAGAGCAGGTATTTTTTTTCCCAATTAAGGAAAGCAAATGGCGAAGCCAGGAGTAAAACGTAGCTGGGTGCGTCTGATTTTTAAGCGTTGCACACGCAGCCGACACGTGTCCACAGCCCTTAGGACGGACAGAGGCAGGACAAATAGGTTTTTTTCAGTTTTTTTCCACCAAAAGGCAGCACTGCGTATATTCAATGAACATGAGAAGTTTAATAACTGTGCTGTGTCCCTGCTAATGTGTCACAGAACGTGAGGGTAGCAGAGTTATTAACTCTGGCAGAGCAGGTATTTTTTTTCCCAATTAAGGAAAGCAAATGGCGAAGCCAGGAGTAAAACGTAGCTGGGTGCGTCTGATTTTTAAACGTTGCACACGCAGCCGACACGTGTCCACCGCCCTTAGGATGGACAGAGGCAGGACAAATACAATTATTTTCAGTTTTTTTCCACCAAAAGGCAGCACTGCGTATATTCAATGAATAATAACTGTGTTGTGGCCCTGCCTACACAATTCTTTCCCTGCAGTATCAATGGAGGGTGCAATGCTCTGCAGAGGCGATTTTGAGAAGAAAAAAAATATGCAGCACAGCTAACAGCAGCCAGCACAGTACTGCACACGGTTAAATATGGCCCTAGAAAGGACCGTTGAGGTTCTTGAAGGCTACACTCACTCCTAACACTCTCCCTGCCTATGCAACACTTCTGTCCCTAATGCCGGGTGCAACGCTCTGCAGAGACGATTTTGAGAAGAAAAAAAAATTGCCACTGCTAACAGCAGCCAACACACAGCTATCAGTGGCCCTAATAAGGACCTTTGGGGGTCTTGAAGCCTACACTAACTACCAATTCTTTCCCTACAGCAGCTCCGGTACAAACAGCACTGTCCCTCATCTAACTCACCAGGCATCTGAGGCGAGCCGCGGGAGGGGCCGACTTTTATATTAGGCGGACACCTGATCTCCCCAGCCACTCACTGCAGGGGGGTGGTATAGGGCTTGAACGACACAGGGGGAAGTTGTAATGCCTTCCCTGTCTTTCAATTGGCCAGAAAAGCGCGCAAACGTCTCAGGGAAGGAAGTGAAAGTAACCCGAACACCGCATGGTGTTCGTTACGAATAACGAACATCCCGAACACCCTAATATTCGCACGAATATCAAGCTCGGACGAACACGTTCGCTCATCTCTACTATTTATATCCACTATATATAAAAAATGAATTCCTATTCTCTGCTCTTTATGCAAGTCCAAACAACTGGACCAACTTTGCCATGTAGAAAAATCAGTTACTTTGGAAGGTTGCAGACTGGATTTCTGCACTCTAGGACTTACTATTCTAGACATATTTAAGAAAAAAAAAACAGAATACAAGCACGAGTATTAAATGTGGTTGTTTGGTTACTGCACAACCATGTTTTATTAGCGCTGCCTGTATTAAAATGATACAGGGAACTAGACTTTAACCTCCCCCCCTTCCCCATCTGTGGCCCCCAGAGTCCAGTGCTGCAACGCTGTGTCCGGGTGGTTGCTGCGACAGATAATGTCACTAGAAATCAGATGACTATGGCAGCCAATGTGAGGCTGTTCATTCTCCTGCCATTAGCAGCCAAATTCTAAGCAACATAATACCAGGAGTTCAGGGATGTGATGCTGCAGCCTCTCATTGGCTGAGTCCCCTGATTTCCACTGATATGAATGTAGCCTAAAAAATGTTTCACATAGAATCTTAAAATGGTAGAGCTGGAAGGGACCTCCAGGGTCATTGGGTCCAACCCTCTGCTCAGTGCAGGATTTACTAAATCATGCCAGACAGATATCTGTCTGCCTCTGAAGACTTCCACTGAAGGAGAACTCACCACCTCCAGTGGTAACCTGTTCCACTCATTGATCCCCCTTACTGTCTAATATTTAATCAGTGTCTCTTCCCTTTCAGTTTCATCCCATTGCTTCTAGTCTTTCCTTGTGCAAATGAGAATAGGGCTGATCCCTCTGCACTATGACAGCCCTTCAGATACTTGTAGGTATCTATTAAGTCTCTTCCCAGCCTTCTTTTTCGCAAGCTAAGCATTCCCAGATCCTTTAACTGTTGCTCATAGGATATGATTTGCAGACCGCTCACCATCCTGGTAACTCTTCTATGACATGTCTCCAGTTTGTCTATGTCTTGTTTAAAGTGGGGTGCCCCGAACTGGGCACAGTATTCCAGATGAGGTCTGACTAAGGAAGAGTAGAGGGGGATAATTACCTCACGTGATCTAGACTCTATGCTTCTTTTAATAAATCCCCAAATTGTACTTGCCTTTTTGGCTGCTGCATCACATTGTTGACTCATGTTCAGTCTGTGATCTATTACGGTACTACAACTACAATACAGCTTAAAAGCAGCTTTGTTTGTGCTGCCACTTACCTCAATTCCTCCCATTCTCTGTGTGCTTTTTGAACTTTTCCTGCCCAGATCTAGGACATTGCATTTCTGTTAGTCACTGCCAACTGTTCAAGCTTGTCCAGATCTTTTTGAATCGTCTCTCTTTTATTGTGGATTTTCTCGGTGGTAACCGTCCTGTTTGAAAGGTCTCTTAACTCCTTCCTACCCCAGGACGTAGATGTACATCCTGGCTGTAAAGTGGTTCTCGCAAATGAGCATAAGCTTACTGAAAGCTGAACGCTCTCTGCAACAGCAGGAATTGGTGAAAACACTGATTCCAGCTATTAACCCCTTTCATGTCACAATCAATGTTGATCGCAGCATATAAAGTGTTCACAGAGAGAGGAAGCTCCCTCTGTGATGTCATCAGTCCTCCGCCATGTAATTGCCAAGGACTGATGGGTTGCCGCGGCCTGTGATTGATATGATTAACAATAATGTATTGCAGTACAGAAGCAGTACAATGTACAATCTGGGCAATCATAGCATCCCCGGTTGAAGTACTCTACAGGGGCATAAAAAAATGTAAAAAAACTATAAACTAAAAAAAAAAAAAAAACTTTTTTGCACTTTCTCCTGTTTGAAAAAATAAAGTTAAAAAAAATGACACATTTGGTATCATCACATCTGTAACAAACCGTACAATAACAAGCACTCACAGAGCTCTACTGATGGAGAAATAAAAAATATTTGGAGCTTTGCATTGCTGCCTTACAAAAAAAATCCAAAAAGAGGTTTTAATGTACAAAACTGGAAAAATCTAAAAAAATATATATAATTTTGGTGTTGTAATTCTACTGACCTGTCGAAAAATAAGTACCATGGCATTTATGTTTCATGATTTACGCTTAAAAAAAAAATGACTGAATTAATGTGTTTTTCTCCCCCCTACTCCCCCAAAAATGGATAGGTTTTACAAACCCTATAAAATGATATTAACAAAAACTACAGCTCACCACAAAAAAACAAGCCCTCATATAGCCATGTCAAAGAAAACATTAAAATGTTGAGACAAAAATACAAAAATGCTAGTTGCATTCTCAGGACCAAAAAAAGCCACTCTCACATATGCGCCTTTTACCGCTATTACTAATTGTGGTACAACTCTCCCAATGATTTCAATGGGGCCTTGCAGAGCTGCGCTCGGACATGGTGCTTTCTAACACCACGATTTTTGAGCAATGTCTGCTCTATTTTGGCGTGTTTTTGTGCTTTTTTAACACCCTTCATCACCCATCAGAATGATGGGATGCATTAAAAAAAACGCAGTCGAATGTAGCAACCTGCATTAGAAAATGCTGGTAAAAATTGTGGCGTTTTACCGACACCATGAGTGAGAGTGGCCTTAGGGGTTACTTCACATTTATTGACAGTTTGTACGTAACACTTAATGTGAGCCCAGCAGCAGTATGAAAGAATGTGGAAAGGGGTATTATTATGGATTCTGTTGTTATTATCCCTGTTCCTTTTTTGTTATTATTGTCATTACTATGTAACTATTATTATTGTCAGTGTTACTTCTCTCTAAATACATATAATAAAGCACTACTAGCCGTAAGTCCTAAGAAATATATTCAAAAAATTACTGCAAAATGTACCGAAAAACTAAACAAAACATAAATCAGAATCATTTGGAAGAAGTTCCTACGTTTTGTTTGCCACTGTGCAGCTGATTTTTCAAGAAGTGAGAAAAAAAAAGAAGAAAAAAATTCCTTTTCAGAGCTCACTTCAGACTGATTGTTTTCCAAAGAGCATCAGTGTCACAAATGAATGCATTGTGTGTACAAACAATACAGCTTAAAAGCAGCTTTGGTTGTGGTGTAGGACAATGTTATCACCGCACTCTGCATTGCAGAAGGAATCGCCTTCTTACATACACAAAAAGCTAGAACTATGAAACGCGTTTTACTTTGAACCTTCTGCTGGCTGAAGGTTATCTCCGGCAACAACATCCTCTGAAGTTAATGGATATTTTGTTGTACTAAATTAATTGCACATCTTAGACTAATTTTTTAACTCCTTCGCAAAGCGTTTTAGCTCATTGTAGCGTTCAACATTGAAAAACTAAGCTTTTAATATGCAAGTATTCAGGGTTGAAAGCAAAGAGCAAGGTTTGATTTGTTTAGAAAATGGAATATTTGGCTATTTCCCAAATATGTATATATAAAAGGCATCAAGAGTCAATGCCAATTACACCTGTCGGCAATGCGCCTCTATATAATTCTATCAACACAGCGCCACCTGCTGGGAAATTATGAAAGGCAATTGGTGAGGTTTACACTGAATTTATTATTCAGTATTTTTCCTTTTCTGCCAGATTTGCAAATTCATCATGCATGTGGAGTCTTAAAGAAGTTGTTCAATTCTAAAATATTGATGGCCTATTCTTAGGACAAGCTATCAGTAGTAGATCAGCAGTTATCCACTGCCCAGGACCCCTGCTAGTCAGCTATTTGCCAACTTGATGCACTCATGCACTGACTTAGTTTCTGCAGGAAGCAGAGAGCTCCATTCTGACTGCAGTGGTGAGGCTTGATTTTACAGGCAAAGTTCCCATTCACTAATATGGGGACTTTGCTTGCAATACCAAATCTGGCCACTGCAGTGAGAACAATGCTATCTGCTTCCTTTAGAAAATAGCTCAGTGCACAAGAACACTGATCCAGCAAACAACTAACTGGTGGGGATCCCGGATAGCAGGCCCTAATGATCTACTACTGATGGACTGTCCTACAGATAAGGCCATCACTAATTTACAACTGGATAACCCCTTTCAATTATAGAATAAGGCTTAACCCATTAGAGACCGCAATACGCCTTTTTACTGACCTTATTAATGGGCTTTAAACCTGCACATACATCGTTTTAAGGTGGTGGCTTGGTTGAATGCTGACAGCCAGGCTCCTGCTCTAACAGCAGGTAGCAAAGAGACCTCAGACTCCGTACATGTTGCAGTCAATAGTAACTGTAGCATGTAAGCAGATGACAGGGTTAGGGGGATACGTCTGTCACCCATCAGCACCCTGCAATGTGATTGCACATTGCAACTCACCACCCACCTCCTATGGCGTCTAAAGGCCCATTTACACACACAGATAAGAATGAAAGTTCAGCTATCGTTTTGCATAAAGTACTAATAGGAACTAATTGCTATTAGTACTTTATCAGCTTTATTTGCATGCAAACGAGCTTCAGGGAGCTGTTGCAGAACTCAGCAGAAGGTCTGAGCTCTGTAATTATCTCCATTGTTCAGCCATGGGCTGCTAAGAGAAAGCAATGCAATCTCTATCTCCCCGTGCACTATGGACAGAAGACACAGCTTGAGGTCCTGCTTCTTAGCTGTTCTGCTGGTGGGGCTGACAGCTGAGAACAGCTGAGACAAAATAATCAGCTGTTATCAGCTCTCCCCTGGGCAGAACACAGCGTGTAGTCCTGCTTATCAGCTGTTCTGCCAAATGATGATTTTCAAGCAGAACTGAAAACCGTCGTTTGGCTGAAAACTGAAAGATGGGCACATTTAGACACAAAGATTATCGCTCAAAAGATGGGGGTGGAGTATTGGGTTTGTCCTGCTGGAGCTATATGGAATGCCCACAGCTTGCGATCAGCTGATGTCAGGGTGGCTGAAGACAGCGCGTGACACCTTGCGGTGGACGGTGACACAGACAGCAGTGCCAGCTTCAGGTCTGCCAGCGGACGGTATGACAGATACCAGCGGTAATGGGTGGTCGGCCGCGGAGAGTGACAGCGGGGGACTGCAGCGGAGCTTATCAGTGGCGGAGGTTCCATCCATCCTGCCATGTAACTGTGGTGATGGCTTCAGAGGTGGAGGACTATGGAAGCTTGCAGCTAAGATAGGAGGGGGGAAATGATACCGTCGGACCCGGGAGGGAAGAAGGTATAGCAGTGGCGACAATGACAGAAGCAGTGAGGGAAGATGCTGCTAGATGGGTGGGGAAAGTTAAATTGAGGTCAGAATCACATATACCAGACTATGACAGTGGGGCTAGGAACAGAGAGGGGAGGCTGGTGTGACAGGAGCCGGGAGGGCAGGAGCCGTGCCCACAGGGGCAGCAGCCAATCGCAGTCTGTGGGTGTTCCATATAGCTCCAGCAGGACAAACCCAATACTGCACCCCTACTTCTGGTGGAGACAAGATGCACCAGTACCTCTTGAACAATATGGCATTGGAATACCTCTTTATAGAGACAGTTTGCCAGATTTGTATATAAGTTTGCACTGTACTACTCTATTTGCACAAATAGGGCAGTTCCTGCAAAAAATTGCCATTTTCCTCCTATTGAGTGTAGGGCTGTTCCAAGTGTGATACTAGTGTTGAGTTCAGCCACTGACACACTGCTGCTGCATCTTCCCTCTCACCTCCTCTCCAGGTCTATAAAGATTTTTTGAGGACTGAGAAGTTTGGCTTAGAGTGCTAAGGTAGCAGAAATACAGTCCTAAGCTCTCACTCACGACCTGAAGGTTGCGAGTTCAATCCTTGCATGGTTCAGCCTTCCATCCTTCTGAGGTCGGTAAAATGAGTACCCAGTTTGAAAGCGCTGCAGAATAAGTTGGCCTATCCACAAGATAGTTCATCATTAGCTTATTCGCAGGGGACCTGCTGTTGGCATCCTTGGCAATGAGCTAATCTCCCATTCTGCTGTTCATGCAGAAGGCCATTCCTTCATCATACAAGGCAGAAGCATAAGTGCCCTATCTGACTTCACTCCTTTTGAAATCAACATGAGCACTGCCTCCTATTACACTTCTGCTGCCGTCCCCAGTGTCAGAAGCAAAATTTCTGAAAGTGCAATAGATGTATCCGCTCCCATTGGTTCCAATGGGATTGAAGCCAGCTAGGCCCTTTCCACTGCCATCCCTTATGATGCAAGTCTATGCCGCTGCACTGACAGTAGGCTGGGCGATCAGCCCATCTACACGGACCTGAGCGCCAGGTCCCTGGTGATTTACTATTTGGTCATTGAGGATAAGTCATCAGTAGTTTTTGCCCAGAAAACCCCCTTTAACCCAACGCTGATACCTGTGCTTGTGGCTGAAATCAATAGGGAGTGTTCTAGGAATTGCTCTTTAACCAGTTGCTTCGGCATTAAACAGTCATATTCTTTTCCTGATATGAATATTTATATTGATAGAAACCTCATTACAGAAATGCTTCTCCCTGGCTATTTAGCAGGTCAGGAAAAGCGTCTTTTCATCTTTTTCCTTGGCTTAGCAACAAAGTCTCTGCTGCATTTCCATAGAAAATAATACATCCAAAATGTCAGTTCTATAAAACAACTGGTCCTGACTGAATGCCTCATCTCTGCACATGTGGGAATATCCAGGTGAAGTTCTTCTGATGGAATCAATAACCCTTTAATTTGAAATAAATGTCACAAAATAGTTCATTTCATCAGCTGTTCCCAAACGCTTCATGTCAGGAAAAGTCTGAGAACTGATTCTAGTTTTGTTGAAGGGAAGTCACCTATGCTCTGTCCTGTGACTCTTCATTGACCTCAATGGGAAGGTAATGTCTGCTGGACCGTAAAGAGTTGCCCAACAAAAGGCCTCTCTGTTGACCCACCATAAGTGGAGGTAAAAGCCCGTCTGGGACTCACCCTCAGACAAAAGCAATGCCAGGTTGTGATTCCTCTTGACTTGGGAACAGGCTCCGAGCACATTGATTCTCTGGTCTCACTGGGTTGTCTGAGATGGTTTGAGGCACTGGCATCACTGGAACCATTAGGGGAAACCAGTATGCATACTTTCATATTTTCCCATGTCCCTTGTCTGCTGCTGATCTGTAAAGGTGGGAGGCTATGTTGCAGTCTCAACTGGTCAACTTTATTGTAACCCACACAGCACTTGGTAATCTCCCGGTGCTATGGAGTGAGATGTTTGTAGTCTCTACCAGTTTTCCCTCCATCTTACTGTACCCTCATAGAGGAGTAATATTACCAATCTTAACACAGGCAGGGCCTTCATCAGCATTTCACAGAACTTTTTTCACTCTCCAACGTCTCGTTTTCAGGATGGCGGGAACAGCCCTTTTATCACCTATCATTACTAAGGCAACAAAGAACATGCTTATAGCGCGAGAGGGACAACCAGCATTACAGAGAAAACATTACAGAACAACAAACAATATAAAAGGCCACACAATTTATCGCTTACATGGACACTCTACTGATGTCTAGGGAAGCCACATTCACCGTGTGCTGTGAGCCTTACTTCTATAGAGGTCACATGCTTTTAAAGTTATATTTCCTTTCACTAACTATAAATGATCATGAAGAGGTGGTTTCTTCACCAATCAGCAGAAGATCACACCCAGTCAACCAGAACCCTACTGTTGACTGATGAGGGACAAGATCTCCAAAACAGCTGTCTGTAGATGAGCGACTTTTCCTTGTTGAGTAAACTCTGGCTATCAAATTTCAATCAGAAGCATTGCATAGTGTATATCTCTCTTTACGCCCAAATGGCTTTTCTACGAAAGGAGAATTAGTACCCTCTGACCCACATAACAGACCTCCCATCCAGCCAACCAGAACCCTACTGCACACTGATGAGAGAAAATAACCCCCAAATAGTTATTTTTATGTAATGGGGGTGCCATAACACTCATTATTGTATGCCAAGTTCAATTGTTTAAGTATAGTTGTGGTTTTGGTGTGCTTACCCAAGGGCATGCAAGACTGCTTCCCATGTTACTGGGGAGAGATATTATGGTACAAGGAAATAAATAGAGGACTTCTAGGGAGTTGTGAGGCCTTAGGCTAGAGAGAAGTGACCAATGAAGGCATTTCTGATGTCTAGTATCCAAAGAGTTGATGGAAAAAGCAACCCTTACTGGGCAGTTCTCTGCACAGTTGAAGAAGACTTCTCCCACCAGTTCCTATCCGCATGTGGTGTGTCGTCAACAAGTAGCATCTATGCCTAAGCAGGAACCAGCCCTGCAGCTGTGAAAAGACAAGTTTTTGCATTCTAATAAAGGTCGCTTGTGCCAGCATACAAAATATGGTCCTATGATGTGACTTGCAAGCTGTGCAACCTGAGGATAAGGAGCATTGCAAGCCGATTACAGTACTGGCCCATCTCTGCCCTACTACCAACAAACCCAATGTACTGGCAGTATGTGATGGTGGCCAATGTGCCCATTCCACCTGCAGGTGACCAGTCACCTGACTCAGGAGGGTATATCTCATGTAGTTGGGTATGTTTTTCTTTTGTACACAGTTCTGGCTGGGTTAATATTTTTCATCATGTCACAAGACCTGTTAGAAGGTTGGATATTGATTTATAAGGAAGCTGCCTTCTAACAGGTAATACCTTAGCCATCACTACATCTGAGGTCCATAGAAAAAGAATGCAAACAGCACTACTCCATTGTACCAATAAGGTGGGACTGAAACTTGAATGCCAGCCACAGATAGAGCCTAGGACCCTCGGCTCCACAAATCCACTGGAAGAAAATAATTCCACGGCAGCAAGCTGATGCAGTTTCAATCAGACGATTTACAGCACCCATGCAACGTTTCGATCAGATTACTGATCTTTATCAAGCATCTGAGGTCCAATCAACCATGTTTCCCCATGGTGGAACAATTTCCTCGGTTTGAGTATTACATTCCTTCCAGCCAACCAATCCATCCACAAACCCGTAAGGTAGCATTCATGTCAGCAGCCAACACCGAGATGGAATGGAGCTAACGCCATGATGTCACTGCGGTCCCGATCCAACACAGTTGGCATGTTGTGGCATTGAGTAACTGGAACCGGTATAGTACCAAGCACCACATCCTGTGGATTGCCATTGATGAATGAAAACTATCACAGAGTCAACACTGAGTAGCTCAGATACTTGAAAGACACCATCTACAACACCACATCTGCAGTGAAACGTTTTTTTCAACAAGCAAACAGTTCATAAAAAATGTACCGTCATATGTCAAGATAGGCGCTGACAAGTTTGACACTGCCAGTAGCTGGATGTAATTCCAAGTTATGATGTGTTTCTCTGGAAACTTTCGTTAGGTTGTGCTCCTGGGACCTGTAGGACTATGGGTTTCCAGGAGCACACCTTCACAGGTGTGGGATGTTTTAGCTGTCTGTGGGTGGATTTCTCCAGCCAGTTAATCCCCACTGGTATGCTACACATCTATACCAGCCCCTTTGGCTTGAGGACACTGGTTTTCCAATACCTTTGTGTTTACTTCCATGCATGGTGTTCTGTATAGTGTGAGCAGTGATGTGTTCTGTGTGTCTGTGCCGGTGGCTGGACATGTAATGTGAACAGTCCTGTTCAGCGTGGTATGCATTCCCTGGTGTATTTGTGTAAATGTGTCCTGTCTGCTTGGATCATTTACCATCTAGAACTAGTTAGGTCTTCGGGTTCCATCGTGGGGGTGTCCCTTTTGGGACGATCTCCCCGTTTGCATGCAGGACTCCTGGGGTAGTTATCTTGTGAGAGTAGGAACCCACAAGACAGTGAGGACCCTTTTCCCGAGCTTGTGGGGTTATGTGTCTTAGCCAAAATATGAACCAATACCTTGTACCTTATCTATTTCAACTGTTTATGTGTGCAGGCATGTTAGGTGAGGAATTTTTCAGTCATTGTGTATGTCTGTCCGTGAGTCCAGTTCGCAGTTCACTTTCTTTTGGTGTTTCATGTGTACATTTGCATAGTGCTTTGGTTACAGAACCAGCGTGCCCTGTTTGGATGCAACAGAATAAACCGCCTTACCTTTTGCACCAAACACCTGTGTGTTAGGTACCAATGTTTTATTCCCTCTTCTACCTGACATTGCTGTGTCAGAACTAGGCTAGTATGGATAAGTCCTATGTGACATTGTGTCAGTGGGGGAGGATGCCATCTTTTTCCCCTCAGGGTTTGTGCACTCTCTTTGCAGACTACGGTGACTGAACCCATTTGTGTAAGGTGCAGTGGTTCTGTTCAGTGGTGCACAATAATTTATTCCCACCTGTCTGATGGGTGTCTATTAGAGGAGTTGCTAATATGTGTTTTTACCCCCTAAGGGGCCAGAGGCCCTTTTTTTTTAAAGGTAAGATTATACTAGGTTTTGCTCCTGGGACCTGTAGTAATATGAGTTTCCAGGAGCAGACCTTCACAGGTGTGGGATATTTTAGCTGGCTGGGTGTGGATTTCTTCAGCCAGCCAATTACCACTGGTCTGCTGCATATATATGTATTAACGCCTCTGGCTAGAGGATGCTGGTTCCCCAATAGCCTGTGTAGGTGGCCGGACATAGTATATGAACAGTGCTCATGTTCCAGTGTGGGGCCTGCTTGACTCCTGGGGTAAGTTGTCTTGTGAGAGTAGGAACCCACGAGACAATGAGGACCCTTGTCACAGACTTGTGGGCTTAAGTGTCTTGGCCAAAGTACAAACCAATATCTCGTACCATATCTATTCCATCTGTTTATGGGTGTAGATATGCTGGGTCAGTGTTTTGGGCATTTGTCAGTCATTGCGTATGTCTGCCCATGAGTGCAGTTTGCAGTTCACTTTTTCTTGGTGTTCTGTGTGTGTACTTGTGTAATATTTCAGTTTATGGAACCAGTGCATCCCGTCTGGACGTAGCACCTTTCTTATCTCTATCTTTTTCTCATCTTCACAGCTGTCTTTAATACTTTCACCAGTACACAGGACCTTCTTCTTACTTGTCGGCACCAACTGCTATGCTTCACTGAGTCACCTTCTAGTGTCTCCCTGCCAAATTCATTTGCATCCCTTTTACAATAACAGTTTTAAAGGAACATATCCCAAAACTTTATCATGTTAAATTTCATCCCTTACGCACAAATCCCTAACATGCATATAACTTTAAAGAAAGCACCGTTGTTTCTTAAGACATTGATCAACACAAGTTCCATCGTCCAATGTCTTCTATTTGTTTTAGAAAGTCAATTGGGAGCCTATAAATAGACTGAATGGACTCAAATCTCCAGAGAAGTCAACTTCATGAACTCATTTCCAGATTGCAATGAATTCCCCTCTGTGTAAATGTCCCCAAATGACTAAATCCAACTGGGACATTTTGGGGGACGCTATGCAGCAACAGTCAGAGTATTTTAGTTTCTAGGTGGAGGAATGAATGAAATAGATTGAAAAAAAGCAATAAGCTGAGGACATTTGATTCCCTGTGAAGCACGGGGTCGTGGTCAGATGTGGGCAGGGCAGTAATATGTTGTTTTGTTATCCTTTAGATTGGAAGATATAGAAGTTGCTAAAGAAATACATAAAAGTGTTGTCTCCTAAAGAATATATATGCATCAAATTGAAATTGACTCACTAAAGATGGAGCTGAAGTTTGAGGCCAAGGAAGACCAGAAAGATTGTGGTAGGTGTGGGAGAGTCAGCTCAGGTAGAGCACAGGGTTGCAGTGTGAACATCAGTCAGAAACCAAGACAGGCAGTTATAGCCCATATACAGGTTTGGCCTGTGTTTATTAAAAAGCACAAAACAAACAAAATACAGCCTTAGCTTCAGGCATAAACAAAATCCTGCCCCTCCAGCACTAACTAAACAGAGTTGTTTCCTACCTATACGTCACGGCTAGCTGCAGTCGCACGAACATAACGCATTGCACAAAAGTCCAGTTTGTCTCTTGGTCAGGGATAAGGCGTCCCTTTCGAGACCACCAGCTTCCAGTAAGCTTAGCTGCACCAGGCCTCTATTCTGTCTGCACCTTGCAGACTTTATGGACTGGGTAATTACCCAGTGTAACCATTTTGCCCTCCAGGGGAGGGGCGGCGACGAAACACTGGACTTCAAACATGCGTAAACTTAACTTCAGTCTTTATTTGGCAAGGCACATTCCAAATAAATAGCAACACAAAGTCCTTATAGTCCAACAAGGTGAACCATGCAGGGTGCTCAGGCCCACACAGATGGTATTCCCACCTCAGCCTGTCAGGCTGGATGCCTCTTCTCAGGCTGTCAGGCTGGATCACAAAGTCCATATACGCCCCACCTGGGTGTTGAGGCTGTGGCGGTCACCCCTATCAGCCTCCCGCCTTGCCTGGTCTGCACTAGACCCTGGGGCTAGCAGCCCTTCCAGCTCCACTGAGCTGTCTCTCTGGCTCTCTCAGCCAACATCTCCCCTGACTGTAGCTGGAATGCACACTTATATCCCACCTCCTGACCACACCTGTGGGCGTTTTCCCTTTTCTCAGACACCAGAATGCCTGTCTGTTGCCCCCTACAGGCCCTTCTCTGTAGTGCACCTCTACACCAGCCTCTGCAACTGAGGAGCTTGCCTCTCCATAATAAGACCTGGAGTGGAGGGAGTTAAATGGACAGCCCCACTACCAAGCCTGCCATCCATTAAAAAAAACAGGCCCAAACACACTTTACCAAAGCATCTCCAGCAACTACCTTTGGTGGAGATTACATCCCAGGTTTTCCCCTGTGTCCCATGCAGTGAGACACGAACTCCCTTCATACCCGCTGGGCGTAACATCTGAACCGAGGTGGAACATACTGACCATCCATTATTAACCACTTCAATGTCTCACATAGGGAACTGTTATGAGGTTGCATGCAAATAGTTCCATTGTACTGCTTGTACTGGTTTGACATGATGACTACACTGATCATATTGCAGCATCTGAGGAGTGGCCATCGAGTAGATGGCGGGGTAGATGAAGGTCTTGTCATGGGACTCTACCATCTCCTTCTCTGGGGGTAGCTCGGAACCCGACCAAGTTACTGCTGGGGAAGGTCACCAGGAAAGAGCAACTAGCAGTTGCCTTGAGGTTCTTTGTCACTCGTGACGCCACCGTTCCTTCCTCTGCAGTGAATCCTGAAGTTGTAATAAATAGTCCACACAAAGGGGTAACTTTCTGAGCAAAACCGTGAATGGTCAGTAGAACTCATTTACTTGAATAAATCTCTGAACAGTCCAAGAACTTTACATCAGCCAGCAAACATAAATGCAGCAAGAGAACGGTGGTTATCTGTGGGGTTCTGCTCCCGGTGACTCTATCCTCTTTCTCACTTACTTTCTCTCCACCCATTCACACTCATGGTTAAGTTGCACTCAGCGTTGCCTAGCGGCTTCTCTCACTCACTCTCTCTCTCTCAGTACTCCATATTAGCACCAAGGAAGCCTGGGTGACTTGCGCCCAGGGCAAGTAGTATACCATCGCTCAGACTCCTCCATCTTGGGGTCCTCCAAACACGAGGCATGGTTTCTCCTACTTGCTAAAAGTTCTTCTCTCTCCAAAGAATATCAAAGACTCTCTCCCATACACCTTGCAAACAAATATAAATATGACATTTGATTCACAGCGAATCAAATGTCCTCAGCGTATTGTTTTTTTTTTTAATCCATTTTATTCATTCCTCCACCTAGAAACTAAAGTCACATGACACAGTCACCATGACACACAACAAGATACATTTCTCAGACATAACCCAGGCATTAACCCATTCAGTGCTGCAGATGTGCAATACACATCAAATGCATAAAACACAGAAGACACTGACAATACCATTGCACAGGACAAACATTTAACATTATGGAGGGGCCCTATTAACTCTGGGCCACTACAATATGGCTATATTACAGATCTGTGTTAAAGCCAATAGCCTGCTATGGGCTCATTTTAAACCTTCAGTTTAATATGTAGGGATGATATGATCGTTCCTTCTCCCTAGAGAAGTGTTGGCTCCAGAGGAGAATATATAAGCAGCAGGAGATGGAGCGTTGTATTATAAACTCTTAGGCCTCATGTCCACGGGGAAAATCAGGCCCGCCGCAGATTCTCCATGCAAGATCCCGCAGCTGGTCCCTCCTTTCCCGCGGACATGAAGCCTAAAAATAAGAATTACTCACCTGTCCAGACGCTGCGGATCTGCCCTCTGTCGCGGCTGGATCTTCTTTCTTCGGCCTGGTGGATGTACTTGGCACGCCGGCTGCGTGACGCGCGCATGCGCCGTGCACTCCGTTTTTTTTTTTAAACTCCTGCCGGAGAGCAGAGGTTCAGCTGCGGGTGTGGCGCAGATCCAGACGGCTTCCATAGGCTTCAATGGAAGCTTGTGTGAGCCATCTGCGCGGGAGACCTGCACTAAAATGGAGCATGCTGCGGGTGTTTGCATGTGCACATGCAATCCGCGCCTCAGGGGAAAATGACATCCGCAGGTATTTAATTACCTGCAGGTGTCCAATGCATCCCTATAGGGGAAAAAACACACATCCGGGTGATCTGCTGCGGATATGTCCCCGTGGACATGAGGCCTTAAAGGGGTGGTCCCATCTGAGACTTTCATGGCATATCCACAGCATATACCATAAAAGTCTGTTAGATATGGGTTTCACCTTTAGGAACTGCACCTATTTCTAGTTCAAGTCCCCACTGAACTAGTCCACACACCCGTGTGAATGCAGTGGCCAGGCGTGGATGGGACTTATAGAAATAGGTGAATGAGCCTTGCTGTATGGTTTTCTTGGCAGTCAATGGAAGTCACACCAACAGAGTAGTACACCGGGCTACTGTGTTCGTGCAACTCCTATTGACTTCTATGGGAGTTATGGAAATAGAGTAACAAAGCCCACTTGTCTGTTTCCATAAGTTCCAAGCAGTTCCAGCCACCACATTCAGCCTGGTTGTGGCCAGTGGGTGCCAGAAATAGAGATGAGTGCGGGTCCTAGAGGAGGAACCCACATCTATCCGACTTGCTATCACTACTCGCTCGAGTAATTTGCTTTATCCGAGTATCGCTGTGCTCGTCCCTGAAGATTCGGGTGCCGCTGCGGCTGACAGGTGAGTCGCAGTGGGGAGCAGGGGAGAGCGGGCGGGAGAGAGGGAGAGAAAGATCTCCCTTCCGTTCCTCCCCGCTCTCCCCTGCAGCTCCCCGCTCCGTGCCGGCACCCGAATCTTCAGGGACGAGCACAGCGATACTCGGATAAAGCAAATTACTCGAGCGAGTAGTGCTTTTCCGAGTACGCTCGCTCATCTCTAATAATAATCTTTATTTGTATAGCGCCAACTTATTCCGCAGCGCTGTGAATATGCCATTGGCCTCAGATGGAAACACTGCTTTAACGATTCTGGCGTCACTGTGAAGAGCATGTGTAGGCAGCATTTCTATGTAAATGACCCTCGGAGTAAATATAAAGTTCTTACCTGTCATTCAAGGGGTATTCTTATCTCAGCAAGTTATCTACTAGCCACAGGATAAGGGATGACTGAATAGGGGATAACCCCACAGGATGGGGGTAACTTGTCAATTGGTGAGTGTCCAACAACTGGGACCCTAATAGACACTGGTTTTGTTTTCACTATTGGGATTCTTGCACATTAATATTATGTGCGAGAAAAGATACAGCAGGACCGATCTTCCTGGTTTTTTTTTAGTGGCGCGCAATAGCGCAAAATTTAAACGGTTAAAAAAAAAGGCACTTAAAGCGTATTAGCGCCCGTGACAGTCTATTTTAGTCCTGAGGGCTCCGACAGACGAGTGTGCGTTAGGGGTTAGGGCTCCTGCACATGAGCGTATGTGTATATATTTTTGTGTGAGCCTGACGTGATTGCACTCTGAATAGGGCACTATCACGTGTTCTCGTGAGCGTATCCGCACTCATTACTGTACTTTTTGCGCTGCTGGGCCTGTTTTGAACCGGCTCAGTAGCCTACTTAGTCCCCGGTGTTATTGATTAACACACTGAAAGTGCACAGTTATGCATGCAATTTCGTGCAGACAGGGTGCACATTTGTGCACATTTGCACACCTCATAGACTCCTATTAAGCCTTGGTTCAGCAAAACACACAAAAATAGAACATGTTGCGTATTTTTTCACGCAAGAGAATTTCACATCCAAAAATGCATATCAGAGAATCCATTGGGTTCTATTATCTCTGTTTTCCATATGCAAATTGCCTGTGTGAAGGAGCCCTCAATGCAATTTTGCAGGGGGATCCTGGATATATGCAATGCTTAAGGCCTCATGTCCACTTGAAAAATACAATCCGCGCAGAATCAAAATCGGATTCCGCGCGGATTTGCTTTAAATGGAATTTTTTTTGCATGCAGATATCCGCACACATTGCTATTAATGTGATAGCAATGTTGCCGATCCGCGCGGAATCCGCGGCAGAATGAAGCGTGCCGCGTTTTTTCTCCCGCACGTGAAAAACGCAATTCTTTTAAAATGTCAATGATTCTCTATGGGCAAAATCCACTGCGGAATCCGCAATTCCATTTAGCTAGTGGACATGAGGCCTAACACATTCCCACGCGGGCAGATGTGCATGTTTGTGCATCACCCATATACCTCTATGCTGAAACATGCTCAAGATAGAGCAGGTCCTATTTTTTTGTGTGGCGCAATAAAAGAAGTGAGAATAAACCCATTGAAATCAATAGGGTCCATTCTTGGCATTTTGCAAGCGGGATTTTCCTGCACGCAACATCGCAGTTTAAGCCCTTAAGTACAGAGGACGCAGAAGGTGGATTCCAGACTACCTATGACCCAGGTGGAAAGTGCAGCTGAGCTGGAGTCACTGATCGCTGTCCTAGTAGACCAATGCCGAAAAAGCCACCGCTACTGAAAAAAATGATCAGCATTACAACTCACCGGCATCCTCCAGTCTCGTCAACACAGGTTTCCACCGGATCGTGATGACAGTGAAAAACTACTGACCGTATATTTGAGAACTCATTCTAATTCCCTTTCATAACTTTCTCATCTTTCATGTATCACAGTCATTGTAATTCTGCAGACACCAAAAAAGAACAAGATTGGATGTGGAGATAAATTGAGTATGAAAATGAGATCCTGAGTGCGGCCACATTGAGGTGGCAGCGTGCTAACGGCGAGACGTCTGCGGTCACCACACAGATAACTCATCTTCGTATCACTGACACCTGTGTGATCGGGAGGGAGGAGGGAGATTCTGTCCTCATCTCATTTACCCCAAGAAGCTTTTAACCTCTGCATTTCCATCTCATACCTTTGGGGGAATTCTTTTGCTTTGTGTTCTTTGGTGGTCCGTCTGAAACGTCAGGCTGCGCCAGAATTATTTACAGTCAACAAAGAGTGAAGAATTTGCTCAAGTAGGAGTCAGACGGATCGATTCTTCAGCCGAATTGTCTCAATGGAGATTAGAGATGTGAAAATAACAAGAAGACAGTATGAGAACGCGGGGCTCCCAAGAAACAGCTTTTTTTCCTGCTCTGAAAAGGTTGACACTTAAAAAAAAAGTGAATATGTTTTTTGTGCAGAGGGGAAATAAATGATTTCAATTTGTTGATAGGTAAATCTGAAGCTGGAGAAAATGTACATACTGGGGGTCATCATCTAGATTATTACAGCGCATGAATGGCTATTTATTGGCTTCTGAAGCAGGAGGGTGGCGGTACTATGGCGCAGCCGTACTATGGCGCGGCAGTGACAGATGGGAGCAGCGCACATCTTTTATAAAACTAAACTGTGCATAATTGTATTATTACTCTGCTTCATAGGAGGGTGTTTAGCACTTAAACATTACATATCTTTTGACCAGAATCCCCACTTATAATATATGGATACATATCAGGGGTTCCCCTTGGCGACACCTCAGAGTATTCCATAATTATAGTTGTTTTTCGTTCTATTTTCCTGAAGGCCTGTGGCATGAGAACATTGCAGTCTCACACACCGTAGCTGCCGGGGTGCATCACCAATTTAGAGGCTCCATGTCATTGTGGACACCCAAAGGGACAGCTCCAGGACACCCCCGTCTCACATAATCTTTTGCTGGTGCATAACATCAGTACTCAAAACGCCTTGTTCCCATCACATTGTCATTTATGTACTAACCCCCATTACACAATGGTTTGCAAAACCCAACGTGTATTATTGTGAGGGTATATGTATATATTGCCATATGTTTTTTATGCTTTTATACCTGTATGCAAGTTCTATGCAATGCTAAAATGCAAAAAACTTAATATGTAGCCTTAAAAATCATATCAGACATGCCAAGGCTTTGCAAGGCGAAGACAAATCTATCTTGAAAACTGCAAGGAAGAACCAGATACTAAGGCCGCGTGCTTGGCTATTTTCCCAGTATCTAGAAAAAAACTGCTTAACTACATATATGACTAATTATGCCTCAGGGGGAACTGCGGACATCACATATATGGCTATGCGGTGGATTTGAGCCAATAAGACACACTTCTAATGACGTGATAAGGGGTATAAAGCCCCATGTAATCTGTGATAAAGTGCGCAGTTATTTCCCCGTGTGAGGAGCTATACCAGACCTCCGTGTGTGGTGTTTTTTCTTTACCACCAGCAACGGGGCATTGGGGTGGGCCTGATTGGTGCTGTATGCAGAATTTCCCTGACATTATCTTGGAGATACTCTTCCAGTCTGTATTCGTCCATCATAGTTCCTTAGTGTGGGCACATTAAATAGTAGTTGGACCGGTCTTACGTGTCCTGTAGCTTGGTCTTTTCTGGATCCATGGCACTAAGGTTGGATCTGGGTCCATGGTAATGTCTGCTTCTTCAGGTACTGAGTCTCTTGAAGGAAGGGAGTCCTCTACATTCATATGGCGTAATGTCATTTTCAGCCATCAGCTCATCAGGGACCTTTTGGCTGTCTTCTTTAACCCCTTGCTCATCAGGGCCCTTTCTCTTTTGTTGCTGCTCTAATAATTATGGTCAAGAAAATAATTATAATCTACCTGGTCAAGATGGCCACCATGACATCAGCCAGGGTAGGGCCTAGTCTCAATTCCCAGTTCCAGCACAGAGGCAGTCCCAGTAAGTTCCAGGACCTCTCTGGAGGCGGGACCAAGGTGCTTGTCACTCCACAGCCATGAAAGCACAGGAAATAATCAAGTGAGCTCTGTCTCTGAAGGTCTTTGATCATATAGAAGTCTGACCAAGTGCAGGTAGGCACATCAAAAGGGGTTTAACCCTTTACATTCCCTCCTTACACTCTAGCCTGTGCCCAATGGCTTACCTTGATCAGATGTAGCAGGGCTCTGTCTTTCAAACAACTCTGATTTTATAAACAGGAGAAAGATCTGAGGAGAGAAAATAGGTCTTATTTACTAACTAGCGTACCCGTCGTGCGTTGCTGCGAAGACAGACATACATACATTCGTTTTTATATATCTAGATGACGGCAGCAGCGACCAATGAGATTTTGTAGGCCGCTGCTTTCCCCTTGCAGGCTGAATAAAATAGCCGTTGTGTGGAACATCCAATTTATCCGGCTGCTGTGGCTTCTTGGGAAGATAGCCTAGTACATGGTTGCCCACTTCCAACTCCAATGGAGACTGACTGTAAATGGCTGGCGTGCTCTAGTATTTATGGTTTCAAGCTGTACGTGTCATTGCATACAGTCTATCTATCTATCTATCTATCTATCTATCTATCTATCTATCTGGGTTATTGCATACAGTCTATCTATCTATCTATCTATCTATCTATCTATCTATCTATCTATCTATCTATCTATCTATCAGGGTTATTGCATACAGTCTATCTATCTATCTATGACATCAGGAAATGAGAGAATTAGATTCCGTACGTAAAATTTGAACGCTAATTCTTTGGCGCTTTGAATTGAATAATCAAGTTAGGACCCTTTAGCTTTTCCCATTTATGACATAATCAATGCTCATGCCAAATATGAGCAGGAGGTCTCACAATGCAGCTTTATAGAACATGTTGGGGCATGTTCAAGGGCGTCCGATGTTGATGACATCAGTGATGGCATCACAATAGCAGGTGGCTTACTTATTCGATCTATGTGGGGGGGGGTCGTAACTTTCGACGACGCTCGCGCGCGCGCCATTTATCGTAGGATAGTTGTACTATGCCTATAATCTTCCCAGGAGTGTACTCAACAACTTCCCAAAGTTTCATGGCGATTGGATGAATGGTGTAGTAGCGCATAAAGGACAAACAGACACGCACGCACGCAGACAGACATACATTCAATTTTATATATATAGATGCTGTCTAATAGGTAGACAGTGCAAACTTAGACTAGACCATTTAAAATGTGCCAGATTTATCACAGTAGCTCCGATGAATGATAAATCTGTTGGATTTTTAAAACTGTCACGTCTAACTATAGAAGACCTTTTACTTTACTTCTCTGGGCAAGGCATGGGCTAAAATTAAAAAATGAACCATCCCACTCATATGTCTGCCCTGATCCAGCCCAGGAGCTCTGATCTTCTCGCTCCAATCTCAGAAGAAGCTACATTGGTAACGTACTTTAAAGCCTCCCATATGAGTACATTAAATTATAGTCATCCGAACTTGCAACTTCAGCAGGACCAGATGATTCTTGTCTGTGTCTAAAGCCCATTCAACATATCCCCAACAGATAATGTCTGGGAAAGAAAGACTGGGCACATTAAATTTCAATGCTTAATCCTTTTCATCCCTTTGGAAATAAGCTGTCACCAGAGAAGTCTGTTTACAGCAATTCTCACTAAATCACATGAATGCTCAGCTGAACTACACATTTATGGGTTTGTGGAAGTCAGTGGAAATAGCTGTTGGATGAACAAACATGAAACCTATGATTGGCTGAGTGTTGACGTGCACAATGAATGGCATATGGCCATTGAAGCTCCTTAGAGAATTGGAACAACATGGATTTGGATTCCTGCACTGGACTGGGAGTCTCTGAAAATTATCCACCAGCTTCTGGACAGAATTCTGCCCTAGGACTGGAGGGGGTTATATTGTTTGCAGTTGTTCTCTGCCATCCCTCCAGTCCAACAATTTCGAGACATGTTTTTGGCCATCCAAGATGGTCGACACAATCTCCAGACTAACTAATGCTCAGAGTGCATGGGTAGTGTTGGACTACCAATGTACTATATCTGCTTGTTGATTGTCCCACCTCCCACGCCGGCCAAAAATCTGACTATTCTCAGAATCCTGTGTGTGAAATTTCCTATACAAGTCCATGGGAGACTACGTGCATGGGACTCTGACAAGAGGCTGATTTTCGTCGGGCACATGCACTACTGTAGGAAACAGAAAGTGGGAAATATGCAGCACCTCGCTTCTTGTCACCTTACATAACAGCACCATATGTTAGTTTATGGTTCTTTAGGCAGGGGACAAGGTTTCATTTAAAGGGGTTGTCCAGTTGTAAAAAAAGTATTGATGGCTTATCCTCAGGATAAGTCCTCAGTACTACATTGGTGGAGATCTGTTGCCCGGGCCTTCTGCCTATCAGTTGATTGCTGGGCCAGTACACTTTTGTAGTGAATAGAGATGAGCGAGCATACTCGTCCGAGCTTGATGCTCGTTCGAGTATTAGGGTGCTCGAGATGCTCGTTACTCGAGACGAGCACCATGCGGTACTCGTCTCGATTAAACGAGCACTGACCATTGAATTCAATGGAGCAGGCAATACAGCCGGCTCCATTGAAAGCAATGGGCTGCTGGCGATTGCGGGATGAATTGTCGGGAAGGGCTTAAATATATAAGCCCTTCCCTGCAATTCATCCAGAAATATGTAAAAATAAAAAAAAATATATACTCACCTTGTCCCGGCAGAACGATGTTAGCCCATTGAATTCAATGGAGCCGGCAATACAGCCAGCTCCATTGAAAGCAATGGGCTGCCGGCGATCGCGGGATGAATTGTCAGGAAGGGCTTAAATATATAAGCCCTTCCCTGCAATTCATCCAGAAATGTGTAAAAATAAAAAAAATATATATACTCACCTTGTCCCGGCAGACGGAGTTCAGCGCGGCCGCCCTGCAGTGGGTGTGAAGGGGATGTGAGTCAGACATGCCCCTGATTGGCTCAGCGCTGAGCCAATCAGAGGCAGATCTCACTCACACCCATTCATGAATTCATGAATGGGTGAGTGAGTGTTGCCTCTGATTGGCTCAGCGCAGCTCTCAGCTGAATGACAGCAGTTCAGCACCACAGTGCAGGGGACAGCAGGAGAAGACTAGGCTGTGCCCCGGCAGCTGAAGGGAGGTGAGTATCTATTTTTTTTTGTTTTTTAAATCACTTTTAATTCATTTCCAGGGAATGGCTTATATGTAAAGCCCTTCCCTAAAAAAGAATTCAGGTGTGCCAGCGGACCATTGTCTTCAATGGAGTCGCCGGCAGCAGCAGCAGCTCCATTGAAGAGAATGCCTGCATTTTTATTCTTTTTTACACTAAAATCTTTCTTTTTCAGGTATGGGCTTATATTTTTAAGCCCTTCCC
This sequence comes from Eleutherodactylus coqui, assembly GCF_035609145.1. Taxonomy (NCBI): domain Eukaryota; kingdom Metazoa; phylum Chordata; class Amphibia; order Anura; family Eleutherodactylidae; genus Eleutherodactylus; species Eleutherodactylus coqui. The sequence continues at coordinate 88,969,846 of NC_089846.1, read as the reverse complement.
AAAAATTCATCCTGCGCTCGCCAGCAGCCCATTGCTTTCAATGGAGCCGGCTGTATTGCCGGCTCCATTGAATTCAATGGGCTAACATCGTTCTTCTCTGCCACAACTGTTACAGCTGTGGCAGAGGAGAACGATCGTTATGCTGACAGTGTGGGGGGGGGGGGGTGTCACTCTTGCCACTATTGTGGCTTAATAGTGAGACCTCGAAGCCCGAAATGCAGCCCTGCATGTTGCTCCTCGCCTGCCCTATCCATTTCTGTGTTTTTTACATGACTTTGGTGATTTGCTAAGATTTTCACAAATGAAAACCTTAGTGGAGCACCAGTCATATACAAAAATGCTCGAGTCGCCCATTGACTTCAATGGGGTTCGTTACTCGAAACGAACTCTCGAGCATCACTAAAAGTTCGACTCGAGTAACGAGCACCCGAGCATTTTGGTGCTCGCTCATCTCTAGTACTGAACTGAATTCTGCAGGAAGCAGACAGCTTTGTTCTTACTTGAGTGGCCAGGATTGGTATTGCAGGTCAAGTGCCTATTGAAATAAATGGGAGAGAGCCTTTAATACCAAGCCTGGCCACTACATTAAAGGTCCATTTACACGGGACCAATGTCGGGCAAATGATGCCCGACACTAGTCCCTGTGTTTCCTCGCTCGCGTGCTGCTGCACGGGAGCAAGCAGAGCTGACTCGCTCACAGTGTGGCGAGCAGGGGGGTGGGGCAGTGCAGGAGATCTCTCTCCTCTCGTTCCCCTGCCCCCTCCATTGAGATCACGCAGCAGCCGTTCACTACTGAACAGCTGCCGTATAAACAGAACGATGAGCGATGAGCTAATCACTCATCGTTTATGCAGCATTAAAGATTAGTTCCTCACTCATCTTGCAGTTTAAACAGCGGCCGTTCTCAATGGAGAGGGGCGGGGGAGCGAGAGGAGAGAAATCTCCTGCACTGCCCCGCCCCCTTGCTGGCAGCTCCATGAGCCGTACAGCTCTGCTAGTTCCCTGCAGGAGCACGGGAGCGCAGAGACACAGGGACGAGTGTGGGGCATCGTTTGCCCGACATTCGTCCCGTGTAAAAGGACCTTTATTGCGGAGCTGCCTGCTTCCTGTAGAAATGAGTTCAGTAATAGAGATGAGCGAGCACGCTCGGATAAGCGAGCACGCGTGGTTGGGAGAGAGAGAGAGAAAAAGAGATCTCTCACTCTCTCCCCTGTTCCCCTCCGCTATCCCCCGCCGCCCCCCCCCCCCCCCAAGCACGCTTGGACAAGAGTGCAGTTACTCGAAAAGAGCGAGGCTCACTCGAGTAACTGACTTATCCGAGCATGCTCACTCATCTCTAATCAGTAAACAAACATGCTGACCTGGCAAACAGCTGATCAGCAGTGAGTGCTAGGAAATGGACCCCCACCGTTCTCCTATTGATGACTTATCCTGAGGATCAATAGTTTAAAACCGGAAAACCCATTTACCCTTTTAATAAAATATAACCTGTTGCATAAATTTATCACAAAGGCATTAAACTACATATGTAATCATATTTTCATCCATCCTACTATTCTGTACAATGCACAAAAAAAGTCGTAGTCACCCAAAAATCACACATTTGGCAGACTCCATTGTTACTCAACTTGAAACTGCTACAATCTTTACTAATTGCACAGAAATCTTATCATGGCTTAATGTATTTCTATGGGATGTAACAAAAACAATGATAGTGATGCAATTAACACAACTCAATGTAAGCCAATGGAGTGTGACAAGCTCATATCAGATGGTCTATGTAGAGTCCCAGTGGGATCTGCTCCATCCTAACAGGAAGGATGGATATATTTATAGACAGTCTCTGAGATAACGCTGCTCATGTAAGGTAAATGCACCTGTATGATCAACACCCAAGCAATTCACTTGTAAATTAAAACATTAACAGCTCCATCTGACGAGAGAGAAGACAACAGTTTGGTTCAGTTCACATCTTCAGGATTTAGGTAAGGTGTTTAACGATCACAGCTACTGCAGAGTTACACGAAGTTCAGAACTTTAAAACTTAGAAAACTTGGAACATTCACTTAAATTTATGTTCCATTAATTTTATATTCAGCCGGCGCTCTCCTACGATATAACCAGGAGGAATAAATCACACTTTGACTCTTCTCAGACATTTTTCACTTTTTTTTCATGGTCCCTTCCTTAAAACTGCACCACCAAGATATATCAAAAGTTACATGGGTGAGGTCTCTATACCAATATTCATAAGTGTGCTCATACACGGGCCGAAATCAGCCTACATTATGCATCCAAATACTCCCCTTAGGCCCCCTGCACATGAGATGGAAATTCCGTGGCGGGATTTCCCGCAGAATTTAGGCTCGTAGAAGCTGCCATAGGATTGCATTAGAAAACGCAATCCTATGCAGACGGCCGTGATTTGTCCGCGTGAAATCTCACGTGGCAAACAAATCGTGACATGCTCTATTCCTGTGTGGGGCTCACAGAGCCCCGCACAGAAATGTCACTTCTGGGCCGCCGGCTCCGCTCTGCGCATGCGCCGACTGGCCGGCAGCCAGCACATTAAAGAGCCGGAGCCGCAGGAGAGGTGAGTGCTGCGCTGGTCCCTGCAGGGGCACCGATCGGGTCCCGTTGCAGGATCCGACCCGGCCGTCTGCAGGCAGCCTTTAACCACTGCTGTGAATTTCACATCCAAACCTGCAAGCCTCAGTACTTGACTTAAATTGTATCGGTTTTCTTTAAAAAAAACAAAACAATATGGACTCTAAAGTCAGCTAGATTATAGGATAACAACATATCACAATATCAACATTCAGGTCCATTACGAAGCATATAAAATAGTTGGGAGCTAAAATGGGACACATGTAGGCAATAGCATAGTACAACATAATATTTTAGGCTGAAAAAAAACTTGTGTCCATCCAGTTCAGCATATTACCCCCTACTGTTTATTCAGAGGAAGGCAAAAAAAACCAATGAGGTAGAAGTTAATTGCCCTCTCTTAAGGAAAAAAATGCTTCCCGACTCCAATCTTGCAATCCAAATAATCCCAGGATCACCACCCCTTCTGAAGTAATCAGTGATATAACATTTAGGCCGTCTGCACACGGGCGGAAATCCCGCAGCGGGATTATCCGCGGGATTTCCGCCACTGAAAGCCTGCATAGGAGTGCATTACACTACGCACTCCTATGCAGACGGATGCGGTTTGGCCACGCAAAATGTCACACAGCAAACAAACCGCGGCATGTCCTATTTCTGTGCGGGGCTCGCAGAGCCTCGCACAGAAACGTCACTCACCCGGCCCCCTTGTTACAGTTACAGCCCAGGGCATTATAGATGATGGAAGAGATCTCTGTATTATACCCTGATATATTTACTCTGTATTATACCCTGATATATTTATATATAGTTATAAGAGCGCCCCCTTGTTACAGTCCCGGGTATGATAGATGATGGGAGAGATCTCTGTATTGTCTCCTAATATATTTATACATAGTTATTAGAGCGCCCCCTTCTTGCAGTCTGGGTATAAACAGATGATAGGAGAGATCTCTGTATTGTTCTCTTATAGATTTATACATAGTTATTAAACTAAATAATCCCAATTTGGATAACCTGTCCATTTATTACTTTAGTTGCTGTCTTTAGTTGTACCCGCTCAAGCTCTGATATGTCCTTCTTGAATACCGGTGACTAAAACTGTCCACAATATTCCATCTGTGATCTGACCAGTAACTTGTAGAGAGGAAGAACATGTTTTGTCATGTGCTCCTAGACCTTTTCTGATTCACCTCATGATTCTATTTATCTTGGTAGCAGCTGCCTGACATTGGTTAGCCAGTAGGTGTTCCAAAATGTTGAATAAGTACTAAATATTTCTGCTAATGAACCAGTATGCATTACTATGAAAATGAACTGCAATTAAACTGTTCCCAAGAAAGAACACAAATAGAACTAAAGCCTTCCTCACACAGGGGTTCAGCAAAGCGCCACAATTGTACTTTTGTTTTTTCCATTTCAAGGGGTGTTTATATGGGGTTCAATGTGTAGTACAAATGACATGTGATCTTTATTCTGTGGGTCAGTAGGATTGCGGCAATTCTGTACATGGGATTATAGAACAAAGTTAATGCATATGAAATAACTAAAAACCGCTAAATACTACACAACACAGACCTTTATTTAAGCCCGGACACCCAACTATAAATGTAGCCTTCCTAACTTAACTTCAGAACATATCAACCAAGTAAGGAGTTTAGTAGAGATGAGCGAGCATACTCGCTAAGGACAATTACTCGATCGAGCATTGTCCTTAGCGAGTACCTGCCCGCTCGGAAGAAAAGTGAGAGGTGTGGGTGAGAGGTGAGTTGCGGCAGTGAGCAGGGGGGAGCGGGGCGGGAGAGAGGGAGAGAGAGATCTCCCCTTCGTTCCTTCCCGCTCTCCCGCGCCGCTCCCCGCCTGCTGCCGTCAGCCTATCCTTTTCTTCCGAGAGGACAGGTATTCGCTAAGGGCAATGCTCGATCGAGTAATTGCCCTTAGCAAGTATGCTCGCTCATCTCTAGAGTTTAGCCATACTCCCCAACGCCAGCTGGTGGCAATAGACAATATATAAAAAGGAGTTCTTTCCCCTACACTTCTCAGGGGCTTGGTGAGTACAGTCGACCACTCAACCCCTAAGCCCATTTTATTAAAAAATGCCTGGTCAAATAGCTTGCTGCATGGGTTCAGAGGAACTCAATGACTCATTGCTGGTGCGGTCAGAGAAACCGCTTTCCTTAGAAACAGCTTTGCGATGAATGAGAGAAGAACAACTAGTGATAAGGAAAAATCTTCTGGGGTGGTATTCAATAATAGGCAATAAGGGAACTTACATAAAGTAAATACATCTAAACACTCACTCACGCCTTTTATCTCCAACCCCCAGAAAGTTCAGAATGGGTACTAATTAGGGATGAGCGAGTATACTCGCTAAAGGCAATTGCTTGAGCGAGTACCTGCCTGCTCGAGACTGAATGTGCGGGTGCCGGCGCGCGCGCGCGGGGGGGGGGGGGGGGGTCAGTAGCGGCAGTCAGCTGGAGGGAGCGGGGGGGGAGAGGGGGAGAAAGAGATCTCCTCTCCGTTCCTCCCCGCTCTCCCCCGCAGCTCCCTGCCCGCCGCTGACACCCGAACCTTCAGTCTCAAGCGGGCAGGTACTCGCTAAAGGCAATGCTCGCTCAAGCAATTGCCTTTAGCGAGTATACTCGCTCATCTCTAGTACTAATCAGTGATGGCAGCTGGAGCCTTCATATATTCAGGGGAAAGACACTTATGCAATCCTCAATGCATTTTAGAGAGTAAGTAACACAATTCCCATTCCTCGGGATCCTTGTGGAGGTGGAAATGGGGGAGGGGGGTTCTCCCTTCCCCTTCTATGACCAGCTTCACACAGGCTAGAAAATCATGAAAAATGTGTTTGTTGTGAGATGCACAAATCTCGCAAGAATGTGAACCCAATTCTTTTGAATGGGGTCATACACATGGGTGATGTTTTACCACATCGCGATACGGTACAGGAAACAAATCGTGGCACAGCCTATCTTGAAGCATGCTCTTACATTGCATCTCCAATTGTTTTTAATGGGGTAGGCAGTAGCATCGCAGCGTATTGAAAACAATAGGAGAAACTCTGCGATTCTCCGCCGCGGGAGGATCACTGCTTCCCCGAAGTGGTGCAAGGCAGTTTTGAGATTAAAAAAAGCCCGATATTGGGCTTGCTCGTGTGAGGTTAGCCCAAGTGAGTGTTCTTATTTATACACTTTATGAAAGTTCTGTTACCGCCTATAATAATTAGAGATGAGCGAGCATACTCGTTCGAGTATTAGGGTGTTCGAGATGCTCGTTACTCGTAACGAGTACCACGCGATGTTCGAGTTACTTTCATTTTCTTCCCTGAGAAATTTTCGCGCTTTTCTGGCCAATAGAAAGACAGGGAAGGCATTACAACTTCCCCCTGCGACGTTCAAGCCCTATACCACCCCCCTGCAGTGAGTGGCTGGCGAGATTAGGTGTCACCCGAGTATTAAAATCTGCCCCTCCCGCGGCTCGCCACAAATGCATTCTGACATTAGTTCAGGGAAAGTGCTGCTGGTGCCGGAGCTGCTATAGGGAGAGCGTTAGGAGTGATTTTAGGTTTCAAGAACCCCAACGGTCCTTCTTAAGGCCATAGAAATCGCAGATCGCACCTATGTGCGATCTGCGATTTCTGTTCTCTTCTCTATATGCGCTCAATGGGGCCGGCGGCAGCAGCGCCGACCCCATTGAGAACATATAGAAGACAAATCATTCTTCTCTGAGAAGAACGATGTTTGCCCATTGAATTCAATGGAGCCAGCAATACAGCAGGTTCCACTGAAAGCAATGGGCTGCCGGCGATCGCGGGATGAATTGTCGGGAAGGGCTTAAATATATAAGCCCTTCCCTGCAATTCATGCAGAAATGTGTTACAATAAAAATATATACCGGCGTATAAGGCGACGGGGTGTATAAGACGACCCCCCAACTGTCACCTTATACGCCGGCAATACAGTGGAGCAAAGAATAAAAATCATTACTCACTTCTTCTGACGTTCTGCGGCGCTCCTGCAGGCTGTCGCTCCCTCCTGGTTCCCGGCAGAGCATTGATTTCTCTACGAAGGGCTTTAAATCCCCGCCTCCAGAAACACACGTGCCTTCAGCCAATCACAGCCAATGACAATGATGTCATTGAATGGCTGTGATTGGCTGTGTTTCTGGACGCGGGGATTTCAAGCCCTGCGTCCAGAAAGCAATGCTTGCCGTGGACCAGGAGGGAGCGACAGCCTGCAGGAGCACCGCAGAACGTCAGAAGAAGTGAGTAATAATTTTTATTCTTTGCTCCACTGTATTGCCGGCGTATAAGGTGACAGTTGGGGGGTCGTCTTATACTCCCCGTCGCCTTATACGCCGGTATATATTTTTATTTTTACACATTTCTGGATTAATTGCAGGGAAGGGCTTATATATTTAAGCCCTTCCCGACAATTCATCCTGCGATCGCCGGCAGCCCATTGCTTTCAGTGGAACCTGCTGTATTGCGGCTCCATTGAATTCAATGGGCAAACATCGTTCTTCTCTGCCACAGCTGTTACAGCTATGGCAGAGGAGAACGATCTTTACGCTGACAGTGCGGGGGGGGGGGCCCACTCTTGCCGCTATTGTGGCTTAATAGTGGGACCTGTGAACTTGAGATGCAGCCCAACATGTAGCCCCTCGCCTGCCCTATCCGTTGCTGTGTCGTTCCCATCACTTTGTTGAATTGCCCAGATTTTCACAAACAAAAACCTTAGCGAGCATCGGCGAAATACAAAAATGCTCGGGTCGCCCATTGACTTCAATGGGGTTCGTTACTCGAAACGAACCCTCGAGCATTGCGAAAATTTCGTCCCGAGTAACGAGCACCCGAGCATTTTGGTGCTCGCTCATCTCTAATAATAATACATTATATAATATGTTGTAATAATTATTAAATACTACCCCAGAAGATTGTTCCTTTGCTCCCCATCTGTTCTTCTTTCATTCATCCTGAATTTTATATGATTACTTTGTTGAGTCGTGGACAGTAACTGCTGAACCAGATAGGGAAGAGGTTTTACCTGGTGAAGTGTTATTTGTGTTTGCTGTGTGGCACTGATGGGGATACACATCTGGTTGGTTCATATCTTATAAATTTTTCCTAATTCTCTTGATCCTTGGCACCTAAAAAGTATCTCTTCCTAATTGTATATCCTTGGGCAGCAATAGTGTTAGGACCGGAAACTGTCCAATTGATTCCAAGCTCATATCCAGGGCACAAATCTGCCTGGAGATGAGAGCTGGAAAACTCACGCCAAAAACAACTAAGCATCCAAAGAGGATCTCCATAATCCTATTTGCATCCCTCCTAGAAGAACAGGATCTAGTCATTATCTCCGGATTACATCTGGTGGCCACCTGACACTGTCACATCAATGATACTTTATTTTGATTAGTTATTTGTATCTTTTTATATTGAGTTTAGATGATACAAACAGTAGATAATGTGACATCGCTCAGAGATAATTTGTAGCCAATACCCCGGTCCCAGGTCCTGGTGGTAAAAGTGAGTGCTCTGACCTGTTGCTGTTAATTACGAGAATTGGAACGATGTGATATTTCTTCATAGAATAGGATGTTATTATTATTCAACAGATAAAAGCAAAAAAGTGTACTTCTCCAAATAGGGAAATGTGGCTATTTTTGTAATAGAGGAATAAACTTTTGTGGATACTTTCTGATACACAATGAATGCTTCCACATGCATATTGACAATGAGTTACACCCGACTGACCACAAAAAGCAAGTAGTATGGGGATACTCTGTTGGACATAACACAATCATGTATTTCATGGTCACCCATTCATTCCAAAAGAAGATGTATACTATAATATTTTCCTGCCCAGCTTCCTACAGCAATTAAAGCTGATCTGTCACAATCAGCAGATGTAGATCTGAGGTGCCACAAACTGGTTGGGTTTAGAGGCAAATCCTGAGGCGGTACCTGAGGTAACTTGTTCTACACCTTTTAATGCCACCAATTGGAATGGCAGCTTTGCTGTGGGGTCCCAAAGCCATTACTCTGGGAGTGGCCCCAGTAAAGTGGCAGCTACTGCTACTGTAGACCAAGGTGTGATACCCAAACATGTGAACAGGAGTGTAGCAGACAATCTGCATCCGGGCAGGCAGAATGAGGAACAAGCCAGAGGTCAGGACACACAGAATGGGTTCAGCATGGTACAACAGGCCAGAGGCTGGGGCAGGCAGCAGACAGAAGTGTGGCAAGTATAACAAATCAGGGTCAGCAACGGAGATGGGAACATAGTCAGGAACAGCCAAAGTCAGGAACTGGAGTATCAAAACACACTTGAATAGCACCTTAGCCAAGACCAAAATACCACGAATGCAGGCAGCCTCCATATAGGAACATGTCTAATACAGCCAAGGGTGTCACAGGGGAAGAATTTGCAAGGTTCGCACCAGCCTTTTAACCCCTTTCCTCCCTATGATGTAAGGGTACGTTATGGCAGCAGAGTACTTCCTGCAACTGGATGTACCCGTACGTCATGTAGATAGCGCAAGATCATAAGATATCTTGCGCTATCCGGTAGCAAGAGCCGGCTATCACTGATAGTTGGCCTCCCGCTGTTAACCCTTTCCCTTAAAAAAAAACCTTTTGGGGGGCTTTTTCTCATAAAAAAATGAAAAAATCCCACATGTTTGGTATTGTCGTGTCCGTAACAACACATACAATAAGTTGTGCATGCTTTGTATTCTGCACGGAAAAAAGCTTTAAAAAAAACGCTAAAAAACGGAGGCAAAATGCTAATTTTTTAGCATTTTGCATCCCAAAAAACGCAATAAAAGTAATCAAAAAAGCCGTATGTACCCCGAAATGATACTATTAAAAACTACAACTCGTCTCGCAAAAAATAAGTCCCCACAGAGCTCCATACATAGAAAAACAAAAAAGTTATTGGACTTTAAATGCAGCGATTTAGAAAAAAAAAGGATTTCCAAAAAAAGGGCTTTTATTACAGAAAAGTGGAAAAACCTAAAAGAAATATAAGAATTTTGGTATCGTTGTAACCGTACCGGCCCGCAGAAAATATGGATTGTGTCATTTATGCTGCATGATTAACGCTGTAAAAAAAAAAATCTTTGGCAGAATTGATACGCTTTCTCTCCCTGTAATCATTAAAAAAAATAATGAAAGTTTTACAATATAGTCTATGTACCCCAAAATGGCACTGATAAAAACGTCAGTTCGCCACGCAGAAAACAAGCCCTTATACGGCCGCGTTGTCGGAAAAATAAAAAAGTTATGGTTTTTGAAAAATGGAGATTAAAATCCGCCAAAAATCGTTGCGTCCTTAAAGGGGTTGTCCCGCGCCAAAACGTTTTTTGTTTTTTTTTCAATAGCCCCCCCGTTCGGCGCGAGACAAACCCGATGCAGGGATAAAAAAAAAAAAACGGGTAGTACTTACCCGAATCCCCGCGCTCCGGTGACTTCTTACTTACCTTGTGAAGATGGCCACCGGGATCTTCACCCTCGGTGGACCGCAGGGCTTCTGTGCGGTCCATTGCCGATTCCAGCCTCCTGATTGGCTGGAATCGGCACGTGACAGGGCGGAGCTACAAGGAGCCGCTCTCCGGCACGAGCGGCCCCATTCAGAAAAGAAGAAGACCGGACTGCGCAAGCGCGTCTAATCCGGCGATTAGACGCTGAAAATTAGACGGCACCATGGAGACGAGGACGCTAGCAACGGAACAGGTAAGTGAATAACTTCTGTATGGCTCATAATTAATGCACAATGTACATTACAAAGTGCATTAATATGGCCATACAGAAGTGTATGACCCCACTTAGTTTCGCGGGACAACCCCTTTAAGCCCAAAATAGGCCATGTCCTTAAGGGGTTAAGTGCGTGAGCATGCATGTGCACCCTTGGGGCCAATGTCAGAGAGCAGATGGCTGCCAGAGTAGGGTATTTGCTAAGAGAAAGAGCAGAATGTGTGTTGTGGTCTCCAAGGGAGGTTAGTAACATCATTAACTAGAGTTAAAAGGGCTTTCTGATACTAAACACCAGTCAATGTTACTCTGATCCTGGAAAAAACTGCAACTGGCACTTGCCATTCATTGTGCACTTGACCACTCTGCCAATCACTGGCTTCAGTGGTGATTTTGTATGAATGGCAGGTCACCGCTGATGCCTGTGATTGGCTGAGCATCCATGTACACAAAGCATGGCATATAATCACTGCAGTTTTGTACAGTAATACCCCTTTAAAGAAGCCGCACTTAAAACAACCAGCTTATCATATAGACAGTCAGAGTTCTCCAGTCGGAACAAACCCTCTAGGCTGACCGGAGACAACAATAATTTATCAGAAAATCAATGAAACCTGTCAACAACCTGATATTTATAGGGTTTAAAAGAACATGTTCCATAATCAACTGTTAAAGGGGGGTAAAAGAAGCCAACAGATGGAACCTGTGCGGTCCTTTGTTTAACAGGGAAATTAGTGATCTCAAGACTACAGTAAATGTCAGCGGACATACAGTGCCCCTCTTCCATGAAAATAATATACAGAACGCAGTCAAAAATCCGATTTGGTGCTATATGTCACTACTGGTGTCCTATACTGAAATAACAATAGCACACTTGAAAAAAAAGACATGTATGCACTACACATGATGGTATGGCGCACCGCCCCTGGGGCCCCAGAACATGGATTTCAATTTTGGGTTGTGGCTCCTGTAAGAGATAGAGAGTATATACTATATCCTTCTATGATCTTTTAGACAATTTCAAATAAGTTGAATTTTCTTCCATGGTGAAGTAATAAAATGGTATTTTCTCTTACAATCATTGACAGTAATATGGGGTGTAGTGGAAACATCTGTTCCAGTGCTATATCTCAATATCGGTGTCCTATATTGGAATGACAATAGCGTACTTGAATTGGAAGGTATGGATGCGCTACATGATGGAATGCCGCATGGGCCCCAGAACATGGATTTCAATTTTGTGGCCCCTGTAAGAGTAAAACTCAATTGTAAAGCTGAAGAGCAGCATGTGAGAAGCAGAAATCCACTTCCATGTCTCTCTAAGTCCTGTGGGACTGCCGCTATGAGAGAGGTAAAGGAAGTGTACTGGAAGTGTCCTCCTGCTCCTCCTAAAAATAAGCCCTACCCCTATTTTCAGAGGGGGGGGGGGGTTGAAATATGAGTCCTAGCAAATTGAAGAAAACATTTAAAAAAACATCAATACTCACCTAGCCAGCGGCATCTGAGTCTCCCATGCTGGTCTGCAGGGCTGCGTCAGGCTGCCGTGTCCTCTGCACTGACACAGAACTCTCCTTCTGGTGATGGGGCTTTGAATACACTGCCTCCAGCAAGCGAGTGCTGTGATTGGATCGAGCACCAGCCTATCAGAGCTGGTGCTCGATCATTCACAGCCATTCAGCGAATGACATCACTGAATGGCTTTGATTGGCTAAGCCACAGAGCTCATGAGCCAATCACAACACTTGATTGCTGGAGGTGGGGTATTCAAAGCCCCAATACCAGAAGGAGAGTTCTGTGTGAGTGCTGAGGACACTTCAGCCTGACGCATTACCGCCGGAGATCAGCAGCGCCAGGGACCCAGATGCGGAAGACCAGTTGAGTATAAGCCCCCCCTGAAAATAAGACCCTGTGCCTCTTTTTTTCGAAGAAACACGTACGGTACTATGGTGCATGCATGGAGACATGTGACAGTGCAGTCTGGGGCTGACACCATCATTTTGGGATCATGTTAGTGAACAGCAAAGCGCTAATTCAGTGCAGATGTAATGCAGATTACTAGTAAGAGCACGACCCAATCAGAGGATAATCTAAATTTTAGTGTAAACAGTAGGTGGGAATTTGGCCCGATCGCCTCGTTGGACCCGTGTTCATTCCAGAGACTCTCAACACGGATCGATACCTGAATCTCCTGCATGATCTGCCCCTATCATAGCAGAAGGAGGCCACTTCTTTCTTTATTTCAGTCATAGTAGCGGTCCAACGGGATTTAGGCCAGTCTCAAAAAAGCGTTTTAAAAAAACGCAGCGTTTTCCAACATTTTTGAATGGCATTTTAAAATGTGTTTGAAACATTTTTAACGCACCCCATCATTGCAATGGGTAATGTGCTGCGTTAAAAATTGCTGAAACGCACTAAAATAGAAGAGACATCAATGGAGGCTCAGTACAACGGTTTTGGCAGCCGTTTCAAACGAACTACTAAATGCTGTAAAAAAACTGTGTGAAAGTGGCCTCAGAGAGACAGATTTCTGCCCCTCAGATGCTACTCTTCATCTTTGCAATTGGGTGTTATTCTTTCTACCAGGAGCCACGACGCAGAATTGAAATCCATGTTCCAGGGCCCCCAGGGGCCAGTGTGCTGTTCCATCATGTAGCGCATCCATGCCTTCCTATTCAAGTATGCCATTGTTATTTCAATGTAGGAGACCAGTACTAAGATATAACACTGGATCTGGCTTTTGACTACACCCTGTATAGCACCTACATATTCCACAGCACTCTATATTCAGATATTGGTTTTTTTGGGGGGAATCTGAGAGGAAACCCGCACAAACATAGGGAAAACCTAAAAACTCCTTGCAGATGTTGTCCTTGGTCAGAATTGACTCCAGAACTGTAGGGCAGCAGTGCTAACCACTGAGCCACCATGATGTCAGCATAGGTCAGTGGTGGCGAACCTATGGCACGCGTGCCAGAGGCGGCAAGCAGAGCCCTCTCTGCTGGCATGCAGAGCCATCGGCCACTCACCACCTTACTGAATACCAGCATGGGCAGGAAGGACCAATGGCCCTGGCAGGTGAGACATGTCCTCGGCGTACTCTCACACCTTTCCCTGATGGTCTTCCCTCTCTGCCTTGTCGGTGTCCTTGGCGCACTCCCTTCTTCACTGCAGTGGCATCCCGGCATCTTCCCTGCCTGCTCCGCAGCTGGGACTGGTCCCCTGCTGTCTGTCCCAGTGGGCCGGCGCGCTCCCTTCTTCACTGCAGCGGTGGGCCGGCATATTCCATGCCTGCTGTGCCTCTGTCAGTGTTCACCAGCAGGACTGGTCCCCCGCTGTCAGCGTCCCCTTGGGCCGGCGCGCGGGGGAAATATGTACAGCGGCGGCATGCAGGCTAACAGCGGGGAGGACAGTGGCGGCGGGGGCACATGGCCAGACACAGCCGGCATTGAGTGGGACAGCGGGGAGCACAGTGACAGCGGCCACAGGGAGAAGGGGGACCCGGGAGCGCACTGTCATGAGCGTGAGGGGCTGGGAGAGCAGTGTCAGCAGCGGGGGTGGCCGGGAGCGCTGTGTCATGAGTGCGGGGGCACTGGCGTAACCCTGGAGGCCAGGCAAAAAGCTTGGCACACGCTGCTGCTGAAATCTGCTTGCAAGTAGCCAATTGGAAGTTAGGGGGATGACAGGGGCGTTCCTGCATAGAAACCCTGTCATACCCTTAGCTTCCGGTGGTGACAAGATACACCAGTACTGGAGGTGTCCGGCAGCACACACTGATGTCACAGTGTGTACCTGGGATCAGCGCTAGCAGCAGCAGCGAGTAGAGGAGGAAGGGGTACGTATATGGGTCTCGTGGGGAAGGGGCCCTATTACTACTGCGGGCCGCCGTGGGGTGTCCCTATTACCGCTGGGGCTGCATGGGGTGTCCCTGTTACCACTGGGGCCGCCGTGGGGTGTCCCTGTTACTGCTGGGGCCGCCGTGGGGTGTCCCTGTTACCGCTGGGGCCACCGTGGGGTGTCCCTGTTACCGCTGGGGCCGCTGTGGGGTGTCCCTGTTACCGCTGGGGCCGCTGTGGGGGTCACTATTACCGCTGGGAATATTTACACGTGGCAGTAATTACCGTGGCAAATTCCGTAGCATTTCCGCATCCAAAAAGCACTCAAAATCTGCACCTTGTCTATTTTGAAGCGGCCATGTCCTTTTTATAACGACGGAGGTAAAATCATACGTCAGGATAAGCCCCGCCCCCTGACATGTTGGCACTTTGCGATAAATAAGTTGGTTTTGGGTTGCAGTTTGGGCACTTGGTCTCTAAAAGGTTCGCCATCATTGGCATAGGTGTTCAGATGCTCTACAACCAAGCCAGGACTGCAAGATTGTATCAACACTTGCTACATGTTACAATGGTCACAATAAACTGGATCCACTGACAACCTCCATTAGCACAGATCTACACTAGTAAGAAGGACCCCTTACTAAATCTACATGGGTTCACATTTCTTGGTGCATATATTTTGCTTTCTTCCAGTCAGAGGCGTAACTTGAAGCTTCTGGGCCCCCATGCAAAACCTGTAACAGGGCCCCCAACTATAATGCTTTATTCATAGTACTGGGCACCCTATATGGAGAGGAGAGGCCTTATGGGCCCCCTGAGGCTCCTGGGCCCGGGTGCAACCGCATCCCCTGCACCCTCTATTGTTACGCCCCTGCTTCCAGTCGATCCCTGCTCACTTGTTCTTAGTCATCATCCCACCCAGTGCGACAAGTAGCAAATCAGCTTGACTTTAAGGAGTATTCTGATGTTTTTTGAAGTTTTTACCCATCCATTGGATAGGTGAAAACAGCTAGATTGGTGAGGTTCCAAACACTGGGACCCCCACCGATCCCAAGAACCAGGTTCCCTGCAGGGAGGAGGAAACTGAATAGAGAACAGCATCGCTCCATTTATTTTCAATGGAACTGCCAGAAATAGTTGAGGACAAAGCGCTCGGCTATTTCCGTCAGCCCCATGGAAATTAATGGAGTGGCAGCTACATGAGCCCGACCTGCACTTTACTCAATGATGCCACTGCAGATGGAAGAAGCCACCCAGAACTGAGCAGGATAGGCAAACGGGACCATTGTTCTTAGGATTAGTGGGGGTCCCAGCAGTCTGACCCTCATTGAACTCTCAGATTTCCCCACTCAGTAAATAGGTGAAAACTTTAAAAAAAATCCCATAACCAGAATAACCCTTTAAGCACAACGTCTGTGATTAAATAGCAGAAAAAGGGATCAAATAATACAAAAAAAATCACAGAAAACGGCCATACTTACTGATACAAAGTTATAAGGGGGAGGACACAGGTGCAAAATACTGATGAACAGCCACTCGCACATTGACCAGACATTGTGGGGGCCGCTTAAAGGGGTATTCGGGTTACTCAAAGTTGCTGTCAAATGAATACTATTTAAATGTTATTAAAGTTTGTAATGGGGTTCTGGATTTTGTGTCTGTTGCTTTATAAATCATTGCCTTCTTCCGGCACTTCAGAAGTGTTATTTGCAGGCTGTCCTGGATACAACGCTAGAGGTCGCGCATGCTCGGTATGACCGACCTGGGACCGTTTTTTTTCCTCTTCCTCTCTTGGGAACGGAATACTGACCAATAGCAGGGCAGTGCTTAGCGCGGACGCGCTCAGGAAGGAGTTTCAAGCTGCATATCAGCGGTGACCATCTTGGAACATGGTGATGTCAAGAAACAGGATAAGAAAGTAATGGCCATGCAATTTGTACCCCTAATCAGTTGTGCATAAGCATGGTGCAAACAGCGTTCTTATCTGGATTTTTTTGAAAATTGCTTCACAACTGGAATATCCCTTTAATATTACATCCGCACACAGATAAGACTTGCATAGGGTGCCAGTCACACAGGTATATGTAGTGCACCATGCCTTTGGGAGGGGAGGTGGCTGCTTAGTATTATACTCGCATGTATATAAGGCATTCAAAGGGTGCCAGTCTCACAGATACGTGTAGTGCACCATTAGTGATGCCCATACCAAAAGATAGGCAAGCTGTTCTACATCTTTTAAGCATAATCCACAAAATATTGGCACCCTGTGAGGGGTTAATTAGTATTTTGCACCTTGATAACCCCCTCCTAGAGAATCTTTTTGCATGTCTGCATGCTGCAGTGAATTGGCTGCTCTAGTACCTCTTAGTATGGCTGTGTCCGTCACTTCTGTAATCACATATCAGTTCGCTACAGTTGCTTTCTGTTCTGTTCACCCTTCCACTCCCAGACCTTCCAACGATGATGTCATGATTTACAATAGGTGATGTAATAAATGCAATAATTGTCTCAGATCCTTAAAACCTGCCTAAATGATAATCTAACACCGGTCATAAAATAAGCCAAGTAATAAGGAAAGCTCCAAAAAGCTGAATGACTAAAATAAGACGATCGAGCTCTAAAATGAGGAATTTGCGCGGCTGGGTCTATGATGAAGATTCTATGCAAATGACATTGCTGCGACTGTCAGGGATGAGGGGCCGATACAATGTACATCCCGCAATCTGCTATGCTATAGTAATGAAAAAAAGATTAGGTAACCAATGGCAGATAACAAATATATGTTAATTCCTTTTGCCATTTCCTTTGGTCGTATGATGCATGTCATCTTTAACTAGGTCCAGCGCATGATTGGTGCGAGCGGAGAAAAAAAAAATGTTAATGCGCCATTAATGGCATCTATTATTTCATTTGAATATTCCCTTTCTGTTGAATGAATCACTCAGCAGAATGGTAAGAAAACTATTTCAGTACATCACTGCCATTTCTACATTAGTGCCGCCACCACGAGCATTTATGCCAATTTGGTAGCGGAGGGAAAGGTATTACTTTTGGCTCTTGAAGTGCGAATAAAAATCTCGTAAAGTCAGCTGAGTGTGCAGAATATTTTACAATATCACTGTCTCAGAATTCTAAAGAGCTCGGCCCCTCTGTGTTTTGATTATCTGGAGAAACGGGGAACTATTTTAATTTACATAATGGTTGAAATAAAACAGTAGTTATGCTTTCCACCTATGGTGCACTTAAGCTCTTCAATCATAACGCGCGGCCTTGTCTCCCCGTAGACGCACAGCAGGTGAGGCGCATTATGTGCTACACGTTCTCAATGATAAAAGGGACATATTACAGTCCTGGGAAAAATGGGAAACATCTGGAAAGTTATAAAGAGTTACAAGAAAGATGGGAAAAAGGCGGCGAAAACAAGAAATACCCTAGAAGAAAGAAAACTGCATTGTGTAAAACTGCAGATCCTGTCCTACTTAGAGATCATAAGTAGGCGATTTTCACATAGTTGAGGTGTCCGCAACTGACTGTACACGGACCCATTAGAGTTCATGGCGCTAACCAGGGATGGAGTATTTTACATGGACTATAAAAACATCACAGCGTGTCCTTTTCTAGTCTGCTGTGTCGGCCTTAGGTTAAATAGCACTCTGTGAAGAATTTTTTTTTGGCGCCCTTTCCCACCCTGTCATGAGAAAAAAACTATACATATTGCACTAAGAGGCAGCTTGACAGTATTCTGCTTGTGCTCACAACATAAATACAGCCCCAGAACCAAGCTCAGTACATAAATATAGTATAAGGAACCTCAGTACACAAATACAATACCAGAATGAAGATTATAATATAACTACAATACCAGAACCAAGCTCATAACTAGAGATGAGCGAGCACCAAAATGCTCGGGTGCTCGTTACTCGAGTCGAACTTTCAGTGATGCTCGAGAGTTCGTTTCGAGTAACGAACTCCATTGAAGTCAATGGGCGACTCGAGCATTTTTGTATATCGCCGATGCTCGCTAAGGTTTTCATTTGTGAAAACCTGGGAAATTCAAGAAAGTGATGGGAACGACACAGAAACGGATAGGGCAGGCGAGGGGCTACATGTTGGGCTGCATCTCAAGTTCCCAGGTCCCACTATTAAGCCACAATAGCGGCAAGAGTGAGACCCCCCCACTGTCAGCATAAAGATCGTTCTCCTCTGCCACAGCTGTAACAGCTGTGGCAGAGAAGAACGATGTTAGCCCATGGAATTCAATGGAACCAGCAATACAGCAGGTTCCACTGAAAGCAATGGGCTGCCGGCGATCGCAGGATGAATGGTCGGGAAGGGGTTAAATATATAAGCCCTTCCCTGCAATCCATCCACACTGCATGCCCCAGTCAGACTGGGGTTCTTTATAAGTAGACACATGCAGTTACAACTCCATGTAGACCGACAGCACGGGTGGGTCCCAGGAAGCCACCGGCGGTACATAAATATATCCCATTGCATTGCCCATCACAGCTGAGGTAACGTCCGATTAAATGCAGGTGGTCTTCGGCCCACACTGCATGCCCTAGTCTGACCGGGGTTTTTAATACATAGACACTGGCAGGTACAAATCACTAATGTGAAGTCCCTGTGGACCCACAGCATATGTGGCTCCCTGGAACCTATCGGCGGTACATAAATGTATCCCATTGCAGTGCCCTGCTCAGCAGAGCTAACGTCACATACAATACAGGTGTGCTTCGGACCACAGTGCATGCTCCAGTCAGACTGGTAATATGTACCTTAACAGTAACCGCGTTGGTGGGAATGTGGTGGCGACTGCGGACCTAGTAGCGCGGTTCTATTTAGTTGGTTTTCGGAATGTGGCCAGGATTAAGTGAGCTGTGGCGGGGGGATGGTGGGGGGGGCACTCTCTTGTTGTCGGTAAAGGTGAAATTCTTGGACTGCCACCAGACGGACCAATGCAAAGGTATTTGCCAAGAATGTTTTCATTGTTGGAGGAGGAGGGGGATGTTTTTGAGGCACTACGTGTCCTCTCCTCGTGTCCGTGGTTATATGCACCTTAACAGTAACCGCGTTGGTGGGAAACGGCCTCGCCACCATCATGTCTTTGGGAAGCCTCCATTTCCACACCCCAGTGACATAGCATTAGCAGCGGTATGGGTAGAGCCCAAAATTAGTAACATTTCAGCGGTAGCATTAGGAAAAGGCCCCAGTAACATATCACTAGCAGCATTATAGGGAGAGCACAGTATTAGTTCCATTTCAGTAGTAGTAGCAGTCCAGACAGGCCCCAGTAACATATCACTAGCAGCAGTATAGGGGGAGCACAGTCTTAGTTCCATTTCAGTAATAGTAGCAGTCAAGACAGGCCCCAGTAACAATTCCGAAGCAGCAGTATAGGGGGAGCACAGTATTAGTTCCATTTCAGTAGTAGTAGCAGTCAAGACAGGCCACAGTAACATTCCCGTTGCAGCAGTTTAGCGAGATAACAGTCTCTTTCACATTTTAGTAGATGCAGTATAGACAAGGCCCCAGTTACATTTATGTAGCAAAAGTGTAGGCCAACCCCACACACCTTGCTGTACCATGAGTGCAGGCGAAGCCCATAAAAATTAATTGGATTACACTGTAGGCGAGGGCCCAAAAAAATTGGTGTACCAACAGTACTAATGTACCTCAGAAAAATTGCCCATGCCCAACCAAGAGGGCAGGTGAAACCCATTAATCGCTTTGGCTACGTACTCCCTCACCATCCTTTTACAGTGCTCCCGCCGACTCAGTCTTGACTGGGGAGCGGTGACACAGTCTTGCTGGGGGGCCATAAAGCTGTCAAAGGCCTTGGAGAGTGTTCCCCTGCCTGTGCTGTACATGCTGCCTGATCTTCGCGCCTCCCCTGCTACCTGGCCTTC
Source organism: Eleutherodactylus coqui (assembly GCF_035609145.1). Taxonomy (NCBI): domain Eukaryota; kingdom Metazoa; phylum Chordata; class Amphibia; order Anura; family Eleutherodactylidae; genus Eleutherodactylus; species Eleutherodactylus coqui. The sequence continues at coordinate 88,949,735 of NC_089846.1, read as the reverse complement.
GGAACTGCGCCTTCTGCCACTAGCGCTGTCGGATGGGAATTTTACCATCAGTTTGTCCGCCAGGGTTCTGTGGTATAGCATCACTCTCGAACCCCTTTCCTCTTCGGGTATGAGAGTGGAAAGGTTCTCCTTATACCGTGGGTCGAGCAGTGTGTACACGCAGTAATCCGTAGTGGCCAGAATGTGTGTAACGCGAGGGTCACGAGAAAGGCATCCTAACATGAAGTCAGCCATGTGTGCCAGGGTACCTGTACGCAACACATGGCTGTCCTCACTAGGAAGTTCACTTTCAGGATCCTCCTCCTCCTCCTCCTCAGGCCATACATGCTGAAAGGATGACAGGCAAGCAGCATGGGTACCCTCAGCAGTGGGCCAAGCTGTCTCTTCCCCCTCCTCCTCATGCTCCTCCCCCTCCTCAACGCGCTGAGATATAGACAGGAGGGTGCTCTGACTATCCAGCGACATACTGTCTTCCCCCGCCTCCGTTTCCGAGCGCAAAGCGTCTGCCTTTATGCTTTGCAGGGAACGTCTCAAGAGGCATAGCAGAGGAATGGTGACACTAATGATTGCAGCATCGCCGCTCACCATCTGGGTAGACTCCTCAAAGTTTCCAAGGACCTGGCAGATGTCTGCCAACCAGGCCCATTCTTCTGTAAAGAATTGAGAAGGCTGACTCCCACTAAACCGCCCATGTTGGAGTTGGTATTCCACTATAGTTCTACGCTGCTCATAGAGCCTGGCCAACATGTGGAGCGTACAGTTCCACCGTGTGGGCACGTCGCACAGCAGTCGGTGCACTGGCAGCTTAAAGCGATGTTGCAGGGTACGCAGGGTGGCAGCGTCCGTGTGGGACTTGCGGAAATGTGCGCAGAGCCGGCGCGCCTTTACGAGCAGGTCTGACAAGCGTGGGTAGCTTTTCAGAAAGCGCTGAACCACCAAATTAAAGACGTGGGCCAGGTATGGCACGTGCGTGAGGCTGCCGAGCTGCAGAGCCGCCACCAGGTTACGGCCGTTGTCACACACGACCATGCCCGGTTGGAGGCTCAGCGGCGAAAGCCAGCGGTCGGTCTGCTCTGTCAGACCCTGCAGCAGTTTGTGGGCCGTGTGCCTCTTCTCTCCTAAGCTGAGTAGTTTCAGCACGGCCTGCTGACGCTTGCCCATCGCTGCGCTGCCACGCCGCGCGACACCGACTGCTGGCGACGTGCTGCTGCTGACACATCTTGATTGCGAGACAGAGGTTGCGTAGGAGGAGGAGGAGGAGGGTCGTTTAGTGGAGGAAGCATACACCGCCGCAGATACCAGCACCGGGCTGGGGCCCGCAATTCTGGGGGTGGGTAGGACGTGAGCGGTCCCAGGCACTGACTCGGTCCCAGCCTCCACTAAATTCACCCAATGTGCCGTCAGGAAGATATAGTGGCCCTGCCCGCCTGTGCTTGTCCACGTGTCCTTTGTTAAGTGGACCTTGGCAGTAACCGCGTTGGTGACGGCGCGTACAATGTTGCGGGAGACGTGGTCGTGCAGGGCTGGGACAGCACATCAGGAAAAGTAGTGGCGACTGGGAACCGAATAGCGCGGGGCCTCCGCCGCCATCATGTTTTTGAAAGCCTCCGTTTCCACAAGCCTATACGGCAGCATCTCCAGGCTGATCAATTTGGCTATGTGCACGTTTAACGCTTGAGCGTGCGGGTGCGTGGCGGTGTACTTGCCCTTGCGCTCAAACAGTTGCGCTGGATGGGGCCGAGGACAGCGGAGGTGATGGTGTGGGTGCAGGCCGGGAGATGGTCGTGCCTGTGTCCTGAGAGGGGGGTTGGATCTCAGTGGCAGGTTGGGGCACAGGGGGAGAGGCAGTGGTGCAAACCGGAGGCGGTGAACGGCCTTCGTCCCACCTTGTGGGGTGCTTGGCGATCATATGCCTGCGCATGCTGGTGGTGGTGAGGCTGGTGGTGGTGGCTCCCCGGCTGATCTTGGCGCGACAAAGGTTGCACACCACAGTTCGTCGGTCGTCTGCACTCTCAGTGAAAAACTGCCACACCTTTGAGCACCTCGGCCTCTGCAGGGTGGCATGGCGCGAGGGGGCGCTTTGGGAAACAGTTGGTGGATTATTCGGTCTGGCCCTGCCTCTACTCCTGGCCACCGCACTGCCTCTTCCAACCTGCCCTGCTGCTGCACTTGCTTGCCCCTCAGAAGACCTGTCCTCAGTAGGCTTAGCAAACCAGGTGGGGTCAGTCACCTCATCGTCCAGCTGCTCTTCCTCCGAATCCTCTGTGCGCTCCTCCCTCGGACTTACTGCCCTTACTACTACCTCACTGATAGACAACTGTGTCTCATCGTCATCGTCCTCCTCACCCACTGAAAGCTGTTGAGACAGTTGCCGGAAGTCCGCAGCCTCATCCCCTGGACCCCGGGATTTTTCCAAAGGTTGGGCATCAGTCACGATAAACTCCTCTGGTGGGGGAGGAACCACTGCTGCCCAATCTCGGCAGGGGCCCCAGAACAGTTCCTTGGAGTCTGCCTGCTCCTCAGAATGTGTCATTTTCATGGAGTGAGGAGGCTGGGAGGAAGGAGGAGCAGCAGCCAGAGGATTCAGAGTTGCAGCTGTGGACGGTGTAGAAGACTGAGTGGTCGATAGATTGCTGGATGCACTTTCTGCCATCCACGACAGGACCTGCTCACACTGCTCATTTTCTAATAAAGGTCTACCGCGTGGACCCATTAATTGTGAGATGAATCTGGGGACCCCTGAAACTTGCCTCTCTCCTAATCCTGCAGCAGTCGGCTGCGATACACCTGGATCAGGAGCTAGGCCTGTGCTCACACCCTGACTTGGGCCTCCGCGTCCTCGCCCGCGTCCACGTCCTCTAGGCCTACCCCTACCCCTCAGCATGGTGTATTACAAGTAGAGCAGAAACAGAACGCTGTAATTAAATGTGCCGCTTATTGGCCTGTGGTTGGAGGCTGACTTCGCTTACGGAACGCAGAGCAGAGCCAGGAAGCAATTTTGTGCACGCCTGTAGTGAGACGTAGGTGCGTATGACTGAGCTAGTGGAATTCACAGCGCAGAAGCAGTCAAGGGTCCAAGGGGCAGTGGTAGGCCTTAAGTATTTTGCTTCAATTTTTTAAAATGGTGAGCTGAAACACCAGACAGATCCTGTATGCAGCGTATATTATGTATACTGTTTCCCTCTGGCGCTATGACGGCGGTGATGTAACGGGCACAGCGTATAAAAGTTCCTACCTGACTGTTATAGCTGGATCAACAACCCCACTGGTTATTTAATGTCTACATACTATAATATCATAGCGATCTAGAAAGACATCTAGTCTCCTCTTAAACTCCTCTATGAATTTTGCCATCACCACATCCTCAGGCAGAGAGTTCCACAGTCTAACTGCTCTTACAGTAAAGAATCCCCTTCTGTGTTGGTGATGAAACTTGCTTTCTTCTAGACGTAGCGGATGCCCTCTTGTTAACGTTGCAGTCCTGGATATAAACAGATCATGGGAGAGATCCTTGTATTGTCCCCTAATGTATTTATACATAGTTATTTGATTGTCCCTTAACCGTTATTTTACAAGGGTAAATAATCCCAATTTTGATGCCTCTCCGTATTCTAGTCCTGCCATTCCATTTATTGCCCTTCTTTAAACACCCTCAAGCACTGCAGCATCTTTCCTGAGCGCCGGTGTCCAGAACTGTGCGCAGTATTCCATGTGGGGCCTGACAAGTGCCTTATATAGTGGGAGAATAATGTTCTCATCCTTCGCCCCTATACACCTTTTAATGTACCACAAGACTTTATTTGCTTTTGCAGCAGCTGACTGGCATTAATTGCTCTAGCTAAGTTTACAGTCAACTAGTACCCCCAGGTCTTTTTCCATATCAGAAAATCCAGTCAATAGGGAACTGGAAACTTCATAGTGAAAAAATTCTGCCTAATTAAATTGTGCTCAGCGTGACAGGATAAAATTCACGGAGAACGCGTTTCAGTCCTGTATGGGACCTTGATCACCTCATCCGCATAACTTCCTCCTTCCATTTAAAAAGACATAATTAAAACCACAAAATACACCTGATCATTATCCCTTATGTTACTTTATAATCACAACTTGTGTAGGTGTTGCACCCATCCCCATTGGGAACACTAACCTTACACCTGTTGAATTATAACCGGAGGGACAGCTGTATTATACTTTGTATTCTCGCAGTTGAATGGGCATTATTCATACATTATTACAAATCTACTACTATTCAAAATATAATTACATCAAGAGTCTAAATTAATTAGCAGACCGAACTGATTATAAATCCATATAAAATACCCAGAAAAAGTCCATCATCTTTCACCAATGAAATGTTATTTGTTTAGCTTATTTCTAAATGTATCAATACATAGGTTTTATAATAATTATCATTAAATAAATTATTTACTCGACTATGGATTTAGGGAAAAAAACTTATTTATGCAGTATTACTACACTAATAATATAATGTTTTTATACATGATGGAACTATTTTTTCTTAATAAGCATACAGTAAGTCCGTTTTAACATTCATTCCTTGTGGGACTCTAGTATTCAACATTAAAGTCCAATAGGCTTCCCTTTTTAAAACCATTTCCTGGCTGATTTTATGCTTCCTATGACTTCTAACCCTTTTGATGCCAAAAAAAAGCAAATTTGCTAATATCACCTGAATGTGCCTCCACAAAGTGCCTTACAGCTCCCGAAGTATTTGAGTTGGAATTTTTTTATCTGTCTTGATGTTCTGCAATCCATATTTTAATCTTTCTTGAAGTACAACCAACATAATAGTTGTTACATGCCGTGCAAGTAATCACATATACAACATTTTCTGAATGGCAATTAATATAACTTTTGCTATTATATCCCTTATTACCTTCACTATTATTAAACTTATTTTTTCTTAGAGCCATGGGACACACATTGCATCGAGAATTCCCACATTTCTAAAAGCCTTTGTTTGTCATCCACTGGGGTTTATTCTAATTTGAACTGTAGAGACTTAGTGACAATAAGTCTCCTAAATTCTTATTTCTCCAGTAAACTGTTGACCTGTTTTAGGATCGGTAGGAATTTTAGAAATAATTTTTTGATGTCATAAAAAGTATTGTTAAATGGTGTTGAGAAACTCGATTAGATGCTTTATTCAGCGTAGATTTTTTATAACCCCATTCTTTTAATCTTAAGTAGATTGATTTCTTTTCTTTATTATATGTCATTTCCTTGGAGCAAGCCCTTTTCGCTCTCATAAGCTCCCCTACAGGAATTGCTTCCACAGTATGCCTTGGGTGTCCACTAGTAGTATGCAGGATAGCATTCCCTGCTGTCGGCTATCTATACAAGTTAGTGGAGATTTTCTTTGTTGAATTATTACAGGTTACGATGAGATCCAGGAACGGTACTTCAATTTTGTCTTGTGAATAATTAAAACACAAATTTAATGTGTTATCATTGATGTATTTCATGAATTCTTTTATTTCCATATCCATTCCATTCTCCATCATGTTGTCTTTCCAGATAATTATGTACCGAGCATACCACACCATGCGGCCAAAAAAAAGATTTTCATCTGAAAAAATAAATTTACTTTCACACCAACTCATTACCAAATTTGCTATTGTTGGGGAAAATCTGGAGTCCATAGGGGCTGCAAATAAAATGTATTATTAAATGAGAAAAAGTTATGTTTTAACATAAAATCCACACATAAAACAATAAGTTCCTTCAACTACGCTGTATAGTTACTGAATTCCTTTAAATGATATTTAACTGCCCCAATAGCCACATGGTGTGGTATGCTCAAGTACGGATCCTTGACATCACACAACAACCATATGTTACTTGACTTTCATTCTAAACCCTGTATCTGTTGCACCACACTTTTACTGTCTAATAAAAAACCTGGGACTCTTTGTACAAGTGGTTGCAAGGATCGATCCACCCACGAGCTTATTTTCTCACAGGGTGAATCGATCCCTGCAACTATAGGGGGTAAAGCGGTTATGCAGCGACTGAGCAGTTATGCTGGAACTAGTGAAGCAATCTGCGGAAAATAGAGGGAGTGGAAGAGCAACTAAGGTGGGATAATTTATTCTTTTTCTTCTTTTTTCATATCACTTTTTCCTAGCAGTACCCCATTTAGTGTATATTGGTGACATCCGTTTCTCCCACCCATGTGCATAACCTTACATTTATCAACATTGAACTTCATTTGCCATTTTTCTGCCCAAGCCCCCAGCTTATCTAGGTCCATTTGCAGTCGTACATTGTCCTCCGTTAATTGTCTTGTATAATTTTGTATCATCTGCAAATATTGATATTTTACTGTGCAGTTCCTCTATCAGGTCATTGATAAATATATTGAGTAGAATGGGGCCTAATACTGAACCCTATGGCACCCCACTAACAACGGTGGCCCAATCTGAGTATGAAGTATTTATTACCACCCTCTGCTTTCTATCTCTGAGCCAGTTCTTCACCCAGATACACAGGTTTTCGCCTAGGCCTATCCGTCTAATTTTATATATTAACCTATTATGCGTTACGGTGTCAAATGCTTTGAAAAAAAATCCATATATACGAGATCAATAGACTCTCCCAGGTCCAGCCTAGAACTTAATTCATTGTAGAAGCTGATCAGATTGGTCTGACATGATCGACCCGTCATGAGCCCATGCTGATGAGGAGTCATACCGTTGTTCTCCTTGAGGTATTCCAGGATGGCATCTCTCAGAAATACCTCAAATACTTTTCCAATTATTGAAGTAAGACTTACCGGCCTATAGTTACCAGGCTCTCTTCTTGATCCCTTTTTGTATATTGGAACCACATTGGCAATGTGCCAATCCAGTGTTACAACCCCGGTCTCGATAGTGCCCCTAAATAAAAGAAATAGCAGTCTATCCTGTCACTTAGTTTGCTTAGGCCCCTTGGGTGTATTCCATTTGGGCCCGGTGATTTGTGGATTTTAATCCTTTTTAACAAGCTCTGCACTTCCTCTTGTGTTAGGCAGGTGATATATTGTGGAGTTTTGTTTCATCCCACTGCATCTCATATGATATTTCTCTTTCTGTCATGAATACACTTGAGAAAAAACTATTTAATAGATTTGCCTTCCCCCATTATCTTGATTTCTCCTGAAATATTTGTAAAAGGGACAGTGCAAATCCTCTTACAGTTTATATAATCAAAACATAGTTTAGGGTTATTTTTGCTCTCTTTGGCAATCAGTTTCTTTGCCTCCTCCTTGGCAGCTTTGATCTTTTCCTTACATAATTTTTTTTCCCTGTATGATTTTAGCGCTTCTTCGCTGCCTTCTTGTTTTAGTAGTTGAAACGCTTTCTTTTTTTTCCCCGCTTATAGTCTCCTTACAGTCTTGTAGAGCCAGATCGGTTTCCTTCTACTTGTAGTATTTTTTTTTTTAAAGGGTATGAACTTCTTACATGTGGTAATTAGGATGTTTTTTTTAAATTTTTCCCATTTGTCGTCTGTGCTGTTATTTTTGAGGATGTTGTCCCAATTAATGTTGCCAAGAGTAATTCTGAGCTGGTCAAATTTTGCGTTACTAAAGTTTAGTTTTCTTGTCGCTCTGTGATAGGGCTTCCTATTGAATGAAGTCCAGAATAGCCCTCCCTCAAGTAGGCTCTCATACCAGTTATGTAAAGTAGTTATCTTTAATTGTTCTCAAGAACTTATCACTCTTATGAGATTTGCAGGTTTCATCTTCCCATATTATATCCGGATAGTTAAAGTTTCCACTAATAATTACTTAATTGCGGTTTTTACACATCTTGTTTGTCTTAATAATAAGATTTCAGTTTCTTCTGTTATTTTAGGTGGCCTATAGAAAACCCCTATCTTTTTTTTTCTTTCCTCCCTGTATTTCTACCCACAGAGATTCCACATGTTCATCTCCTAAACCTGTATCTTTTTGCAGCCTCTGCATTAGATAGGATTTAACATAGAGACATACCCCTCCCCCTTTCTGGTTCCCACGGTCTCTTCTGAAGAGATTGTAACCCCGCCCCATTTGCACCTATCATCAAGCCATGTTTCCGTTATTCTTACTATGTCGTAATTTTCTTAAGACATTCTTGCTTCAAGTTCACCCATTTTACTGATCAGACTTCTTGCATTTGTTGCCATACAATTTATATGGTTGTTGTTATTCTTTATATTTATTATGCTACTTATGGTCCTTTTAGCTATCCTGTACTGTACTAACCCCACCCCCGCTTGACCTGCACTTCCATTATTTGGTCCCGGGTCACTGTCTACACTGTCTTCCCTTCTATTTTTCTTGTTGCCCACCCCTCAATCCCTAGTTTAAACACTCCTCCAACCTTCTAGCCATCTTCTCCCCCAGTATATCTGCCCCCTCCCCATTAAGATGCAGCCTGTCACTATGGTAGAGCTTGTAGCCAACAGCAAAGTCAGCCCAGTTCTCCAGGAACCCAAACCCCTCCTTCCAATACCAACTCTGGAGCCACTAGTTTACCTCACTAATCTCCTGCTATGGAGCATTTTGGTACAACCTGGATGTTGTATGTACAGCTGGTACAACTTATACATACACAATTATATGCGGTACATGCCTTGTTGTACCACATGGTCCATTGACTCAACTCCCTGACACTGTCAGTGCATTGTCGGACGCACTAATTAAGTGTTGGCAGTGCACTGATAGACTGCAGTTTTGACCAATCACAACTACAGTCTTTCAGTGAAGGGGAGGAGTGCATGCCTAGGAAACCTGCAGCTTGTAATTTAATCGGCTGCCCTGGGTAACGTACTCCCCTCACCAAATGCCATAGAGAGATGGCATATGGAGTTGGCCTCCGTTCACTAAGGGGTCACATCACAATTGCAAACCCTAGCAGTACGTCGGTGCTCCTCCATACAGCAATCTGCCTGTCTGCATTCTGCTGGAAAGTGATGTCTGTACTTGCCCTTTTATATCTTCGTATTAGTATATAGGTAAATATGACTGCTGGTAGTAATACATGCACCTACCACAGCCTGCAGGGGGATACAGACACTCCTGACACAGTTACTGATGATAATTACACAACTCCTGTCGCACAGGTATAATAGAGGAGCTTACAGCTCATCCTCCTGACTGCATATTCATGGCCTATAGCTTATTTAGGTGAATAAAAAAGGAAATGATAATATAATTAAACTGTCCCAGCAGCAGACAAAAATTGCATAGCCTCAGCCAGAGGAGTTACTTGAAGCCTCTGGGCCCCCATGCAAAATCTGTAACAGGGCCACAAATATAATGCTTTATTCATAGTACTGGGCTCCCTATATGGGGAAAAGTGGCCTTATGAGCCCCATAAGGCTCCTGGGCCCAGGTGCAGCAACATCCTCTGCATCTCTATAGTCACGCCATTGGCCTCAGCTAATGATGTGCTGATACATCATGGGATAGATGTTAAAGTGAAACTGAAATCTCTCATGGTACCTGATAAGCATCAGACAGGGGTTTGCACTGCAGCGAAGTGGCTGCAATACATAGAGAAGACCTCCAGAGTGTGATAGACAATCAGGTGAGGGGAGGTAGGGATGGAAAAACGTTTTTTCACCAGAGTGGTCCTTTAAGCAGGAATTGTGTCTTATTTTCTTTTCTTTAGCTCATCCACATTTCAGATTTTTAACAGCAGTTTATCCCAGGAAATGTTCTCCTCCCTTCTGCAGCATCCATAAGAATTAGCCTTCATTATCTCTAAGTTATGGCTCCTGGGCCTGAGATCTGTGTTGTCTCCTAAAACTGCAGGTTGTGATTCCCTACAAAAAAAACCCTGTTGTCATGAATCTAAAGTTAATGGCACAGCAGTCAGCAGCAATCTGTTGGACTGTCTACTGAAACCACTGTGCTGCTAATTACAGCTCGTGAATGATTTTCCTTCAGACGGAAGCCTGAAGACCATAATATAACATTTCTCTACTTTCCAACCTTAATACACTTGTTAAATAAATGTTAGCCGTTACATTGTCTTATTTATGGCGGAGTGATTCACACACGTGAAGATGTGCTTGTAGGATTGTTAAGGCTAATAGATCACATCTTGGATTTCTTGCTTTTTAATGGTACATACATTGCATTAAACAATACTTGTCTCTTGGCACTAAGACCGTCACATAATATACTGCATTCAAAGTCTGCAGTCTAGCAGCTGTGTGACATATATAATGTGTACATAAATACAATGTATCACCGAATGCTATGATGTGGGATATACACGGTGTGGTCAAAAAGACTGCTACCGGTACATCTCAATACTGGTGTACTATATTGATATTGTAAAGAGAGAGGAGGTGCTTAACGTGTTCCCTCTTACCCTCCTGTGTAGCCATGTTTTGTATATCTTTTATAGCATTTTGATTGTAGTGTAATAAGCACTTTAAGAGGGAGGAGTCAGGTTGCTGGTACAGCGAGCCGGATGTTGCGCTCACTGAGTATAGGTACTCCCAACTGCTCCACTACAAGTGAAAAGGGGAACATAGGGGATGATGGTTGATGGTGGCTGTAGTTCATGATGCCAGTGTGCAGCAGGCCAGAGTGACGGTCAGCTGAATAGTTGCACTCCCACTCTATGAACAAAGTTTGTGGTTGTTGGCGGTTGTAGTCTCTTTCCCTGGAGGGTGGTGTAGTATGTAGTGCCTTGTAGGTGTTCCTAGTGAGAAGGGGATCAATGAGTTGGGCTACGGGGCAACATGTGAAAACTCATTTTTATTTGTAGATTCAGGAAAATGCAGCAACAATCAATAGAGGTCCAATTCCCATCCACAACAATCTGGAGTTTGGAAACTGGAGATACCGCTCTCTATACTTGCATCGTATCTGGTACCTTCTCTCAAACACAGGGAATGGCTCTGTCTCTGTCCTGTTTTTCTGCATTCCTTAAGATCTTCTTTTCTTTCTTTTATTATTTTCTTTCTTCCGTATTCTAATCCTCTTTGTTCTTAACTACACATTCACTTCTCACTACACTAATAACCAAACTCTCTCTCTCTCTTACTCAGCACTTGATTCTCTCTTCTTCTCTCCTAGACTGATCTTTCTAGAATCTGGGTGGGACTATATACTTAGGTCCTCCCCTGAGCATAGAGCCCTGGGAATAGACAGAGGCCTGGTCTATCCTCCGATAGGAACTTGTTGGTCCTCTAATAACCAAATCTGTTCTAGCTCTAAGATCATCGGGTCCAACCCCCTGCTCAATGCAGGATTTACTAAATCATCCCAGACAGATTTCTGTCCAGCCTCTGTTTGAACACTTCCATTGAAGGAGAATTCACCCTTCCTGTGCAAACCTGTTCCACTCATTGATCCCTTCAGTGTCTAATATCTAATCTGTGTTTTCTCCCTTTCAGTTTCATGCCATTGCTTCTAGTCTTTGCTTGTACAGATGAGAATAGGGCTGATCCCTCTGCACTGTGACAGCCCTTCAGATATTTGTAGACAGTTATTAAATCTCCTCTCAGCCTTCTTTTTTGAAAACTAAACATTCACAGATTATTTAACCATTCCTCATAATTTACAGACTGCTCACCATCCTGGTAGCTCTTCTCTGAACTTACTCCAGTTTGTCAGTCTTTTTTAAATTGGGGTGCCCAGAACTGGACACATTATTCCAGATGAGGTCTGGCCAAGGAAGAGTAGAGGGGTATAATCATTTCACATAATCTAGACTCTATGCTTCTCTTAATACATCCCAGAATATTATTTGCATTTTTTGCTGCTGCATCACACTGTTTACTCATGTTCAGTCTGCGATCTATTAGTATACCTAAGTCTTTTTTTTACATGTGCTGCTGCCTAGCCCAATTCCTCACATTCTTTATATGTTTTTTGTTCTTCTTTACCCAGATGTAGGATTTTGCATTTCTCCCTTTTAAATACCCTTTTCTAGATCTTTTTTTTAATTCTCTCTCTTTTCTTGTGTTAGCAATCCCTCCTAGCTTTGTGGTGCCATTGAATTTGATCAGTCTCCCTTCAATTCCTTCCTTTAGATCGTATATAAAAATGTTTATCAGTGCAGATGTCACGGATGGTGGGGTGTTGCTATGCAGGATTCAGGATACGACACAGCAGATAGAGTAACTAAAATGGATAATATATATTTGCAAACAATGGAATAAAAGTGAAGGTTATGATAGTTCGGCAATCCCACTGTTCTCTTAAAATAACTTGTTGCTAGCTACAGCTAACTATATCCTAGAAATAATAATAGTTTGTGCTTGATGTGATTTACCAGCAGTTCCTGAAGTACATTATGATTAATGCTGAACAAAAATCAGTCCTGTAGAACGGAAATGCAGTACATGTAATGTAATACACAGTCTTTAAAATGGTTAACACTCTATCCTTATCAATGCAGTCTATTTGGAAACTCCTGTTGATGTGAGTTGTCTGTTATGTAGACTCATGCCGTTGTGTCACTGACACAGTCCAAAAGAATAAACAATGGAACTCTGTTGCAAATGTCTCTTTAAGCACCAGCTTACACACTGCCCTTTGTATATAAACTCAATCCGAAAACAGCAGTGTGTAATGATAGTTTGTTCAACAGTATAATCTCCTCAATGCAGTACGTTGAATCTTCAACAAAACTATTGATTACCTAATAATGTTTTTCAATGGCGTAGATACCTAATGTCTGAATTGAGGCCAGCCTCACTTACAGTTTTGTCGGGTGGGAATCGCCGTTGCTACCAACCTGTTCTCTGAAGTTGGGAACGCAACTCTACCACTCTATCCTCCTTGGTCTCTTGTTGTCATCTTGCTGTCCACCACCAGTTTGGAATGATGGATCAACTGCTCTGCCCTTCTTTGGAGAAGATGGTTTCACTCAGCACTCAAGGTGCTTTCAAAGTAGTCCTCTCTCTCTTTGACAAGCAGCAGCTGCACATCTTTTCTTAGGTCTATGACACTGTTCTCTGCTATTCCCTTGCAGACATCAGCTCTTCTCACCCTGCAACAATCCCTGCACTCTCTGCGGTGCAGCAAAAATTGTCTCTTTTTATAGCCAGAGCTCAGCCAATCCACCGGTGTGTTAAGAGCATGCTCAATTTTGTCAGGAGTGACCATCTTGGTGTTCCTTTGTAAGGTCCAGTTTGCCCTAGGCATTGCCACACCTCCAGTCTTTTCAGAGGCAGCATTAACTCATTAGGGGTGGGTCCCTTACAAAGAGCAGGGTACTGGTTGACACCCCAAAACAGTTGTCTGCAGATTGGTGTCTTTCCATTCTGGAGAAGACACTGGTTTGGCTTATATCATCAGTCATATTGCCGAGTCGGGCACTGAAGAGTAGTCAGAATAGCCAGAAGTCATTACTGGAAAGTCATGGTATGCAGTACAAATGGATGAGATGGAAGCATAGTCAATGGAAGCCAAAGGTCAGTAGCAGGAGGCATCGGTATGCAGTACAAATGGATGAGACAGAAGTGTAGTCAATTGAAGTCAAAGGTCAGCAGCAGTAGGTATCAGAATGCTTGTAGAGGAGCCGGTGGATGGGAGCTTGATCAATGTGGTTGAACACAATAATCCCGCACTGAAGGGGTGGCAGGGCTATGCTTATATAGGAAGTCCTAATTAGTAGCAGGGCAGAGCCAGAACAGGGGGACAGGAAGTGGATTTAGCAGGAGCAAGGAAACATAGAATAAGGCAGGGTTTCAGCAAGGAACTGTGCATATCCTGGAAAGCCTAGCGAAGAGCTGCCAACTAGAATGCAAGAGGTTGTGAGTTTGAGCCCTGATACACCCGTATTTGCATGCTCTTTTCAAGGCAGCATTGCACAGCTTATATAAGACTCCCCACATCAACTGCTATACAAGATTTATTTTTATTCTATGATACTACAGGAAATACCTGAAGATGGGGAAATTAAATATAATTCTTCAGGAAATAGTTCTTTTCATAGGGTTATGTTCATATTGGCATAATGGCTTCTGTTTATAATGCACGCCATGATGCTGTGCCAAGTTCATCGTACAATGGATCCAAATGGTGCCCAATAGATGCTATTCACTTATATTTGGCTCTGTTGGGATTCAGATGATACTTTCATCAAGTACTGTATATACATGCACACAAAAACCCACACTGAATGCCCCCTTTATTAGAGCCCCCCCCCCCCCCCCCCAGCCCCTTTATTAGAACCACCAGGTGCTTCCCTGTATGTGAATTCTCCCCAGAGTGCAGGATAAAATCCCATGACAAATTTTCCATTGATCAGTTTCAGCGTGAACCCACAGTAGATGGGAAAAGACAGTGATCTGAGCGACTTCCAATGAGGCCTGGTCATCAACTGGGTCCAGGAATTTACTGCCAACCATGTTTCTCATGAAGTAGTATGGAGAGTTTATCATTAATCGCGTGATTGAGGAAAAACGGTCACGCAGACATGTAGATATGGATCTACCTTGCCATACACTAGTTTAGCTTTGGGGTATCTGGGGCAGCAGCAACTTTATATGGGATTCCAGCTTTGCTGGTGGGTACCTAAGGTGTTACACACACAGATAGTCCCTGATGTTGCAGTGGGCTAAGGTGCGATAACTATAGGTCTGAACAGGGGCGTAGTGAGAAAGCAAGCTAAAGTCAGGGCTGGGAGCAATAATAGCAGAGTCCATATACAGACAAAGGTCGGGGAGCCTAAAGTTAAGACAGTCAATAAACAGGCATCGGTCAAAACCAGGAATACACATAAACTGGGACTTTGCCACAATGGCTAATGAGACCAATTACTTAGGCATCCTCCATGGGAAGGAAGGATGCCTAATACAGCAGATGAGGGCTGGTGATTAGTGGGGGGATGTGGTTAGGGAGCATACGCTGGTCCTGTAGGGAAGAGGACAGGAGTACGCCCTGGTAGAGACCTGGGAGCAAGCAGAGGGAGAAGAGTGTTGTACCCTGCAACACTAGGAGCAGGCGAGCAGCCACGATGCACCGTGCCAAACAGTCCAGCAAAAGGGATCCTGTGGATGGAAACAACTCATCAATGAAAGTTGGCAGAGGAGAATGTCAGGAATTGTTCTGATGAGCAAGCGCTACACAGTCAGAAGCCGCCAAATACAATGTTGGCGCTCCTTAGTACAGATGTGCTATAACCACAGACGACCAGTTCCATCACCATTGTGTCTAAGAGAAACAGAAAGGTGAAACTCCAGTGGGCAAAATAACACAAAAATTCAGCTGTGGAAAAACATCTCCTGGTTAGATGGATCCAGATTTCTGTTGCCCTGTGCTGATGGGAGGTCAGAATTAGGTGCAAGCAGCATGAATCGCTGACCCCTACCACCTCGTGGAATCTACACCATGATAAATAGCTGTGGTTCCGAAGTTGGGGGCTCTATTAACCCCTTAAGGACACGGCCTATTTTGGGCTTGAGACCGCAACGATTTTTGGCAGATTTTAACCTCCATTTTTTAAAAGCCATAAGCTTGTTTTTTGCGTGGCGAACTGTAGTTTTTATCGGTGCCATTTTTGGGTGCATAGACTATAGCAGGGAAGGGGTTAACAGCGGGGCGAATCTCCATTGCACCCATGCTGTTGCAACAGGAGGCCGGCTATCAGTGACAGCCAGCTCCCGCTGCCGGATAGCGCAAGATCTCTTATGACCTCGCGCTATCCACATGACGTAAGGGTACGTCCAGTTGCGGAAAGTACTGTGCTGCCATGACGTACCCTTACGTCATATGGAGGGAAGGGGTTAAAGCAGTCATTCCATATATATATATATATATATATATATATATATACACACACACACACAATCATTACAGGTTCCACTTTGGATATCAATAAGGAAAAATAATTTTAAGGGACATCTAGAAAGCTACTTCTCTCGTTTTGTGTATGAAAGCATTGCTAGAGTCCTTTTTTAATAATTAATCCGTACCATTCACAGACTCATAAAACTATGCAAGATCTGAGAGGTGGGAGATGAATGAGGCCTTTTGGTGTTATAAAACAGCATGGGTTCCATAATCACACCATGATTTATGGAGACAATAAGGAAACGTGCTCTTACTGTTTACAAAAATTATTCCGTACTGGAACATTTTAAATTTAGTTTTGTTTTTTTTCTTCAGAAAGGATTTTTGAGGTGAGAACAGTGCCATATCTAAAGTGTCAAGAATAAATCCCAAAATAATATTAACTCATTACTGTAAGACTCGGATACACATGTAGATTGTATGCGTGTCCTCAGCTGTGCTGACCAATAAATGGAAGGATTTCATGCATTAAATATATTTTCATGTTGTTTTACAAATAGACTCATGTCTTTGGGTTACGTTTAGAGATGAGCGAGCACCAAAATGCTCGGGTGCTCGTTACTCGAGTCGAACTTTCAGTGATGCTCGAGAGTTCGTTTCGAGTAACGAACCCCCATGAAGTCAATGGGCGACTCGATCATTTTTGTATATCGCCGATGCTCGCTAAGGTTTTCATTTGTGGAAACCTAGGAAATTCAAGAAAGTGATGGGACCGACACAGAAACGGATAGGGCAGGCGAGGGGCTACATGTTGGGCTGCATCTCAAGTTCCCAGGTCCGACTATTAAGCCACAATGGTGGCAAGAGTGAGCCCCCCCCCCCCCCCCGCACTGTCAGCATAAAGATCGTTCTCCTCTGCCACAGCTGTAACAGCTGTGGCAGAGAAGAACGATGTTAGCCCATTGAATTCAATGGAGCCGGCAATACAGCTGGCTCCATTGAAAGCAATGGGCTGCCGGCGATCGCGGGATGAATTGTCGGGAAGGGCTTAAATATATAAGCCCTTCCCTGCAATTCAGCCAGAAATGTGTAAAAAATTTTTTAAAAATATACTCACCTTGTCCCGGCAGAACGATGTTAGCCCATTGAATTCAATGGAGCCGGCAATACAGCTGGCTTCATTGAAAGCAATGGGCTGCCGGCGATCGCGGGATGAATTGTCGGGAAGGGGTTAAATATATAAGCCCTTCCCTGCAATTCATCCAGAAATGTGTAAAAATAAAAAATATATATACTCACCTGGTCCCGGCAGATGGAGTTCAGCGTGGCCGGCGGCAGTCCTCCTGAACTGCTCTGAACAGCTGTGAGTAGTATTCAGCAGTTGGGGATTTAAAATCCCCGCCTGCTGAATGAACTGCCTCTAATTGGTCACAGCCTGACCAATCAGAGGCAGATTCCACTCATACAATCATTTATGAATTTATGAATGGGTGAGTGACTGCTGCCTCTCATCTGATTGGTCCCGCTGAGCCAATCAGAGGCAGCAGTCACACACCCATTCATAAATTCATGAATGGGTGTGTGAGTGGAATCTGCCTCTGATTGGTGAGGCTGTGACCAATTAGAGGCAGCTCATTCAGCAGGCAGGGATTTTAAATCCCCGGCTGCTGAATACTACTCACAGCTGTTCAGAGCAGTTCGGGAGGACTGCCCCTGGCCGCGCTGAACTCCGTCTGCCGGGACCAGGTGAGTATATATATATATATTTTTTTTTTACACATTTCTGGATGA
Source organism: Eleutherodactylus coqui (assembly GCF_035609145.1). NCBI lineage: Eukaryota > Metazoa > Chordata > Amphibia > Anura > Eleutherodactylidae > Eleutherodactylus > Eleutherodactylus coqui. The sequence goes on along the minus strand of NC_089846.1, from coordinate 88,932,199 downwards.
ATTGCAGGGAAGGGCTTATATATTTAACCCCTTCCCGACAATTCATCCCACGATCGCCGGCAGCCCATTGCTTTTAATGGAGCCGGCTGTATTGCCGGCTCCATTGAATTCAATGGGCTAACATCGTTCTGCCGGGACAAGGTGAGTATATATATTTTTTTTTTTTACACATTTCTGGATGAATTGCAGGGAAGGGCTTATATATTTAAGCCCTTCCCGACAATTCATCCCGCGCTCGCCGGCAGGCCATTGCTTTCAATGGACCCGGCTGTATTGCCGGCTCCATTGAATTAAATGGTCAATGCTCGTTTAATCGAGACGAGTACTGCGCGGTGCTTGTCTCGAATAACGAGCATCTCGAGCACCCTAATACTCGAACGAGCATCAAGCTCGGACGAGTATGCTCGCTCATCTCTAGTTACGTTGAATGAATTTTGTCCTAGTCTTAGTGAACTATGGATATCATTTTTTTTAAAGGGCTACTCCAGTGAAAACATATTAAAAGACCACGCTGGTGGAAACACCTTTTTTCATCCCTGTTGCCCTCACCTAATTGTCTCTCATACTTTGGAGATCTCCTCTGTATATTGCAGCCACTCTCTTGCAGTGCCTGTCTGATACTTATCAGGCACCATCTTGAGGCTGGGATTTTTTCCTTTCAGTTTCATATCAATCTCATGATGCATCAGCAGAGCATTAGCTAGAGCTTGAACCATTTCTGCCTGCAGGGGGACACTTTAAATATTAAATTCTATTTTCACCTAAATAAGCCACAGCCCTAAGTATGCAGTCAGTAGGATGAGCTGTGATCTCCTCTATTATAACTGTGTGATCATCATCAGTAACTGTGACAGAAGTGTCTGCATTCCCCTGTAGGCAATTTCTGTGGTAGATCGCTGTAAAGCATCACTCAGATGGAGAATCTGATTAGAAACTGAACATATAAATGAAAGCAAATTTGAGCTTTTCATAATTGGGATCACATGACCATTTGAGGAAAAATAGGTTAGGAGTTTCAGACAGAAAGAAACAACTAACAAAGGTAAGACTAGCTGATATATACCATGTTTCCCCAAAAACAAGACCCTGTCTTATATTAATTCTTGCACCCAAAAAAGGCACTAGGTCTAATTTTTGGGGACTGTCTTATTTTACTTACCATGCAAGCTCAATCCACGTCCCTCACGCTGCTCTCTGGTGGTCCATGCTGTTCTTCAGCCCTAGCCGCTTGCACAACATTACTTCCTGGTTGCGGGATTCATAAATCCCACCTCCAGGAAGCGATGGCTGTGATTGGTTCTCAAGCTCTGCTCAGCCAATCAATTCAGTGCTTAATGAACCAATCACATCTATTGCATTGGTTCATCCAGCGCTGCATTGATTGGCTGAGCCGTGGCGGTTGAAGAACCAATCAACAGCCATTGCACTGTGGAGGTGGGATTTATGAATTGGCTGGCCACATCTCACAGCCAATTCATAAATACAATACAGTTTTCCATTACATTATATGTAGAGATGAGCGAACGTACTCGGTAAGGGCGATTTTGCAATCGAGCACCGCGATTTTCGAGTACTTCGCTACTCGGGTGTGCTGTGGGGCGGGGGGTTGCAGAGGGGAGTGGGGGGTAGCAGCGGGAAACAGGGGGGAGCCCTCTCTCTCTCCCTCCCCCCCACTCCCCGCTGCAACCCCCCGCTCACCCACAGCGCCCCCGAGTACTTTTCACCCTAGTAGTGAAGTACTCGAAAATGGCGGTGCTCGATTGCGAAATCGCCCTTACCAAGTACGTTCGCTCATCTCTAATTATATGCTAAGCTAAATGGTGTCAATGAAAAATATACAACTCATTCTACAAAAACAAGCCCTCATGTAATTATGTTGTTCAAAAAATAAAAAAAGCTTTCATTTTTTTGAAAGTGGAGAGGAAAAAATTAAAAACAAAAGGGTGATGGAAGGAAGGGGTTACAATTATACCTGCTTTTGAATCAGCAGGTAACATGTTTTGAGGTAAGTAGACCTCTTTATCAGACAGCTTGTTTAAACATATGGCAATGTATGAATTCCTCAGGGTCCAATATGTAAAAACAGTCAAGATCATTGGTGGCCAGCAGTTCGCCATCGGCTGCCGGTGGCAGTCATCGCCTGCCAACAGGTTGCAACAGAGCCTTAGCTCACGTTGACCTCCTTTCACCTTAGCTTAGAAGTAAAGCGCATAACAAATGAACAAACAATATTAAATGGTATTTCCAAGAAGAATACATCAATAGGCTCTGATAGGCCATCCATGTGTGATCAGAGAAGGTCTGCTGTTCAGAAGAATAGAGCAGCAAATGCCAAAGAACAAATTAATCCATCAGATTTAATTTTTGCTGATTTCAATTAGTTGATGTCATTGTCATATTACAGGTGCATGATGGTGTTTGTAAGGTAACAATGCGGAAATAAGGATGTGGAAATAAGAGGATTTATTTTCCTCTTCTAGGTATTGCCTGCAAGGCGCTGCTAAAAAGAGCAGTGTTAAATGTACAGATATAGCAACATTTAAATTGACACTTAACGTATTAAGAAAAAGTTCTCTCTCACAGTTAAATTGCCTTTTCAATACCTTTACAAAGGCTTTTGTTATGTTAAAGAGGTTTGCTTCAGGAAGCAGACAGCTCTTTACCTTACAGGATGGCCTGGGTTGGTACCACAGGTTGAGGCCTTAGTCACACGGGCGTTTTTTCACGCGATTTGCGCATCGCATGACGGATACGCATGCGCAAATCGCGTGACCGGCGCCGAAAAATCGGCCCAAAAATCGCCCGAAAATCTGCTCCTAGCTGCGTTTCATTAGAAACGGGCCGGAGCTGTCCAGCGCATTGCATTCAATGGAGACGGCAATGCAGCGGCTCCATTGAATGCAAGCGCTGCGGGCGAGTGTGGGATGAATTGTCGGGAAGGGGTTAAATAAATAACCCCCTTCCAAGCAATGCATCCTGAAAAGTGAAAAAATAAAAAAAATGTATGTACTTACCTGCTCCCGGCAGATGGAGATCCCGGCGGCCGACCTGCAGTGGGTGTGAAGGGGGTGTGACTCAGGCTTGCCCCTGATTGGCTCAGCGCTGAGCCAATCAGAAGCAAGTCTCAGTCACACCCATTCATGAATTCATGAATGGGTGTGACTGAGATCAGCCTCTGATTGGCTCAGGCTGAGCCAATCAGGGGCAAGCCTGAGTCACACCCCCTTCACACCCACTGCAGGACGGCCGCGGGGATCTCAGGCTGCCGGGAGCAGGTGAGTACATCCTTTTTTTTTATTTTTTCACTTTTCAGGATGCATTGCAGGAAAGGGGTTATATATTTAACCCCTTCCCGACAATTAACCCCGCGCACGCCGGCAGCCCATTGCTTTCAATGGAGCGGCTGTATTGCCGCTCCATTGAATTCAATGGGCAAACATCGTTCTTCTCTGCCACAGCTGTTACAGCTGTGGCAGAGAGGAATGATTTGTCTTCTATATGTTCTCAATGGGGTCGGCGCTGCTGCCGCCGGCCCCATTGAGCACATATAGAGAAGAGAACAGGAATCGCAGATCGCAGATAGGTGCGATCTGCGATTTCTGTTCTCTAATTTATCGGACGAGCGCATAAAAAGCGCTCATGTGTCCGATACCATTGCAAAGCAATGGTTTTAAAAAATCGCCGGACGCATGCGCAAATCGCGGCAATAAACGCCCGTGTGACTGAGCCCTGAGTCCCATTCATTTCAATAGGACTCAACCTGCATTACCAACCTGGGCCACCTGGCTGGGTGGGTTGTTTCTCCAGCCAATCCCTTCTTGTCTGCTGCATATAAATACCAGCATTTCTTGGTAGTAGATGCTGGTCATTTTAGTGCTTTACTGTTTTACTCTGTGTTAATCCCACTCAGAGCTGGTATTATGCATGCTTGTCTGAAGTGTGCTTCTTTCCTTCCCTGAAGATGGTCTGGTCTGGACACCTGCTGTCCCTCCCCTTCTTGCGTTCTGTGGTGCATGCATTGTGTAGTATGTGGTATGGTGACAGCACAGTGCATGCACCCATAGGGTTCTCTTTATGCCTTGGCCGGTGTGGCCTGCAGACGTCTGATGTCTTGTGTATATGTAAGGTGGGTGATGCCTGATGCTGTTCCCTGTATCTCAGCACAGTGGCTGACTCTCTATCCCCTTGGTGTGAGGACACTTGGCCTAGCTATGGTTTGCTACCTTTATGCATGTGAGTTCTGGATGGGGTTCCTGTTCTATGTGGTATGCATGACCTTGTGTGTTGGTGTGAACAGTGACGTGTTCTGTATGTCTGTGGAGATGGCTAGACATGTGCTCTATGCACAGTCCTGTTCTGTATATTATGCATCACCCTGTGTGCTGGTGTGAACAGCAACTTGTTGCGTATATCTGTGCAGGTGGCCAGACATCAGGTGTGAACTGTCATGCTCTGTGTTTAGTGTGTGTGAACAGTGTTGTGTAATGTGTTTTGTGCATCTCTCCAGGTTCCTAATCAAGGATAGCCAGGTCCCAGATGAAGACAGCGGGGCTTTCCGAAACAAGCAAATTGGTTGAGGCTGGTAGATTTACTATAGTTCAGTGTTTGTAAGCAAACCCTTAAGGGGGAATGTATCACATATACATATAAATTATATATACAGTGGGGAAAAAAGTATTTAGTCAGATACCAATTGTACAAGTTCTCCCACTTAAAAAGATGAGAGAGGCCTGTAATTGACATCATAGGTAGACCTCAACTATGAGAGACAACATGAGAAAACACATCCAGAAATCACATTGTCTGATTTTTAACAAATTTATTTGCAAATTATGGTGGAAAATAAGTATTTGGTCACCTACAAACAAGCAAGATTTCTGGGTCTCACAGACTCTTCTTTAAAAGGCTCCTCTGTCCTCCACTCATTACCTGTAGTAATGGCACCTGTTTGAACTTGTTATCAGTATGAAAGACACCTGTCCACAACCTCAAGCAGTCACACTCCAAACTCCACTATGGTGAAGACCAAAGAGCCCCTGAAGGACACCAGAAACAAAATTGTAGCCCTGTACCAGACTGGGAAGACTGAATCTGCAATAGGCAAGCAGCTTGGTGCGAAGAAATCAGCTGTGGGAGCAATAATTAGAAAATGGAACAGATACAAGACCACAGATAATCTCCCTCGATCTGGGGTTCCACGCAAGATCTCACCCTGTGGGGTCAAAATGATCACAAGAACGGTGAGCAAAAATCCCAGAACCACACGGGGGAACCTAGTGAATGACCTGCAGAGAGCTGGGACCAACGTAACAAAGGAACCATCAATAACACACTACGCCACCAGGTATTTAGATCCTGCAGTGCCAGAAGAGTCCCCCTGCTTAAGCCAGTACATGTCCGAGGCCGACTGAAGTTTGCTAGAGAGCATTTGGATGATCCAGAAGAGTATTGGGAGAATGTCATATGGTCAGATGAAACCAAAGTAGAACTGTTTGGCAGAAACACAACTCGTCGTGTTTGGAGGAGAAAGAATGCTGGGTTGCATCCAAAGAACACCATACCTACTGTGAAGCATGGGGGTGTCAACAACATGCTTTGGGGCTGTTTCTCTGCAAAGGGACTAGGATGACTGATCCGTATACATGAAAGAATGAATGGAGCCATGTATTGTAAGATTTTGAGTGCAAACCTCCTTCCATCAGCAAGGGCACTGAAGATGAAACGTGGCTGTGTCTTTCAGCATGACACTGATCCCAAGCACACCGCCAAGGCAACGAAGGAGTGGCTTCGTAAGAAGCATTTCAAGGTCCTGGAATGGCCTAACCAGTCTCCAGATCTCAATCCTATATAAAACCTTTGGAGGGAGTTGAAAGTCCGTGTTGCCTAGCAACAGCCCCAAAACATCACTGCTCTTGAGAAGATCTGCATGGAGGAATGGGCCAACACACCAGCAAAAGTGTGTGCCAACCTTGTGAGGACTTACAGAAAACGTTTGACCTCAATAAAGGATGTATAACAAAGTATTGAGATGAATTTTTGTTATTGACCAAATACTTGTTTTCCACCATAATTTGCAAATAAATTAGTTAAAAATCAGACAATGTGATTTTCTGGACGTGTTTTCTCATGTTGTCTCTCATAGTTGAGATCTACCTATGATGTCAATTACAGGCCTCTCTCATCTTTTTAAGTGGGAGAACTTGTACAATTGGTATCTGACTAAATACTTTTTTTCCCACTGTATGTATAATTTATATGTATATGTGATACATTCCCCCTTAAGGGTTTGCTATATACACACACATATATGTAGAGAGAAAGAGAGTTTTTGCAAATTTAAATCATTTTTCTAATACATTCTTATTTTCTCATTGTAGATTTTTTTATAACATTTACTACACATGACTATCGGGGAAGCTGTATTTCCTGAGCTACAGTTAACAGCATTTAGGAACATGCTTTACAGCAGCTTTATGGGTCACAGACACAATGGACTTGAAGGGCTATGGATGGCAATATTGACTTTTATGAAAGTATTATAGGAATGTTTTGTGACCTTTGCAGGGAGGATGATGTGTTGAGCTCTGATGATCACCTATAGGCCTCTGTGGGAGAGTGTTTCGGGCATGCATTGTGCAAGGAGGAGGTGAGTTGTGACCATCACCTTTTGTGAATCGTGGATCCCGTGTTATCTATTGTAGAGGTGCACTACAGAGAATGGCCTGTAGGGGGCAACAGACAGGCATTCTGGTGCCTGAGAAAAGGGAAACCGCCCATAGTTGTGGTCAGGAAGTTGGATATAAAGGTACATTCCTGCTACACCCAGGGAGATGTTGGCTGAGAGAGCCAGAGAGGACCTGTGTAGCAGAGCTAGGCTGCTGCATGCCGGTTGCCTAGGAAAGGCCAGAGACCGAAAGGGGTGAAGACCCTAACCTTAACACCCAAGTGGGGTGTGTATGTGGACTTCTATGTTTTGTTAAAGAACGTTATAGGAACTCTGTTTATGTTGGTTGTACTGTGAATAAAGACTGGCAGGAGCCAGGTTTTAAAGGAAATCCGCGTCTCCAGAGAGTACTTCTACGTTGTCGGTGCCCATTCCAGTCTGAGAGTTGGCTATCTGCAGGCAAGTGCACCCAGCTTGCTTACACTATATATAGGTGTCACCTCTCAGTGTAATCCTGCCTGTGATGATAATGAGATGATGCTGATAAGTTATTTCTATAGAACAGGAAGAGTCAGACTATTATTAAGCTTAGTGGTCAGTGTGAGAACTGCAGGATTTTAGGATTTTTTAAAATGTAGATTCGAACATTGAAAATGAAAATGAAAAAAAAAACATCAGCAAAAAATAACATTTTTTTCAAGTTTTCACCCATTTGCTGAAGGGATAAAAATTGATACATGTGAGTCTAACCACTGGGACACCCACTGAACCCAAGAATGGGGGACTCATGTTCGCACTGTTTCTCAATACAGGATCTGGATAAGTTGGGAACTTGGACAAAAAATGACAAATGAGATTTAACCCTTTCCAATCCACTGTCTGATGTCTAAAGACATTATGATTTAGGGCTGTACAACTTCGATGTTGGAAGATGACCATCGGGGTTCTCTTACTGTATATTGCCAGCCTCTCTGCTGTCGGAGCCTATCCAACGTGTCACCTCATGCAGTGCTGGCTTCAGCCAGCATATAGTGCCATTATATAATGGCAGAAAAAGAGTAAGCCCCTAGGAAAACCAGGATACAAATTGGATTGGAAAGGGTTAACACTGATAAATGTAAGCTTCTGCACATGGGCAGGGAAATACATGTCAGCATTACATATTACCCAAAAGAGCATGAATGGCCTTAGAAATTTCCTCACTCACTCACCTTCTAGGTGGTCTCCCTAAGGAGAAAAGATAGCATTCCTGAACCATTACACGCTAAATGGGAAACCACTGGGGAACACTGACATGGAAATGGACTTGGAGATTTTAGTTAACTGTAAGATTATTGGAGCAACCAGTGTCAGGCAGCTGCTGCCAAGGTAAATAGAATCATGGGGTGCATCAAAAGAGGTCTAGGGGTGCATGATAACATTGTTCCTCCTCTTTACAAGTCACTGGTCAGACCACACATGGAATATTGTGGACAGTTTTGGGCATCGGTACTCCAGAAGGACATATCAGAGCTTGAGCGGGTACAAAGATGGGCAACTAAAGTAATAAATGGAATGGGCTGACTACAATACTCAGACAGGTTATCAAAATTAGGATTATTTAGTTTAGAAAAAAGTCATCTGAGGGGTGACCTAATAAATATATCAGGGGACAATACAGGAATCTCTCTTATCATTAATACCCAAGACTGTAACAAGGGGACGCTCTAATAAGTATGAATAGATATATCAGGGGACAATACAGAGATTTTTCCCATCATCTATTTATACCCAGAACTGTGACAAGGGGGCACTCTAATAACTTTGTATACATATATCAGTGGACAATACAGAGATCTCTCATCATCTTTTTATACCCAGGACTGTGACAAGGGGTGCTCTAAGAACTATGTATAATATATTAGGGGACAATACAGAGATCTCTCCCGTCATCTATTATACCCAGGACTGTAACAAGGGGGTGCTCTAATAACTATTTATAAATATATCAGATGACAGTACAGAGATCTATCCCATCATCTTTTTATACCCAGGACTGTGGCAAGGGGGCACTCTAATTAATATGTATATATATATATATATATATATATATATATATATATATATATATATATATATATATATATATATATATATATATATATATATATCAGGGGTCAGTACAGAGATCTCTCTCATCATCTATTTATACCCAGGACTGTAACAAGGGGGCGCTCTAATAACTATGTATAAATATGTCAGGGGACAATACAGAGATATCTCCCATCATCTATTATACCCGGAACTGTAACAAGGGGGCGCTCTAATAACTATGTATAGATCTATCAGGGGTCAGTACAGAGATCTCTCTCATCATCTATTTATACCCAGGACTGTAACAAGGGGGTGCTCTAATAACTATGTATAAATATATCAGGGACCAATACAAGGATCTCTCCCATCATCTATTTAGGGAGTTCTTTACTGTTGTAGCAGTGAGAATATGGAACTCTCTGCCTGAGAATGTGATGATGGTGAACTCGATAAAAGAATTTTAGAGGGGCTTGGAAGCCTTTCTTGAGTGTTACAATATTACATGTTATATCACTGATTAGTTCAGAAGGGTTGGTGATTTGGAGATTATTCTGATTGCCCGATTGGAATTGGGAAGAAATTTTTCCCTTAAATGAGAAAAATTGGCTTCTACCTCATTGTTTTTTTTCCCTTCCTCTGGCTCAACATTGGGGGTGGTGGTGGGGTAATAGGCTAAACTGGATGGTCATATGAATTTTTTCAGCCTGATATGCTATGATTGCTTCTCTCTATTGCTGTAATGTTGCAGTGAATTGACTACTGGTCACGTATGCGCCCAACTGTGGCTCCATTTATTTCAATAGAGCTGACATAGATAGACAAGTATAAAGCGCTTGGCTTTTTCCATCAACTCCATTGAAATTAACAGAGCCTGCAAATGTTCTCGCAATCCAATAGCAAAAGGGATTAGCGCTGGGGTGTCTTCCACCAAGGGCCCGAGGGTAATTGCGTGGTCTTGTTTTATGGTACATAACACTTTGCCTAAAGTCAACAGGACTGTGGAAGAGCAGACATGTGAAAGTGCCAAATAATAGAAATAAATTGGTAAATATGTAATAATATGTCTACAATAGTTTGGCTACAAGATGGTGCCATGATATTATAACACAGTGCCCCCTAGTGCTTGGATGTGTGACTTCAATTAATTATCTACATCTCAATGCTGCAATAACCTGATAAATAACACTTCTCATGAAGAAGAAATGAGTAAATTTATTTTCCGTATCTTTTATACTCAGAAATTGGTACGTTTCAAAGAATATGCAGGAATTATTTTAAGTACTCAACTAACTGTGCAATAATATCATATATCATCATTTCAGCTGAAGTCAAAGCGAAAAGCGATTAGTGGAAAATTGTATTATTAAAACTCTTATCTTGTATCTGCATGGAGACACAGTAATGGCCTAATTGTTCAAAACCCACAAGGATAAATGTATCCAGACAGAATAATATTTTAATTATGGAAGTCATCTATGACTGTCTCTACATGTAAGTGATTCAATAACACTGCATACACTGAAACTTATAAAGTCAATATCTGCGTAGGAGAGATGTGAAACAGCAATTTTATACTCTTATTATTATCTGTCTTCACTATGATTTAAAACATTTACTCAGAGCCTTGTTATTTAATGCATTACTGTAAGGTCATATTCGTAAGGTCCTAAATACCATATATGGCAAGACTCTATTAACCTGGAACAACAGAGATGATGATTTCTGCTAATCAGGTATAAACAAATTTCAAATATTATATTGACAAATATTTATCATTTCTTGGTCAAAAATGCAAAAATATTAGAAAAAGGACTTATGATAAATAGTAGGAAGCAAAAAGCCACTATTGGATGGAGAAGTCAGAAAGCTTCAGAAACCTATAATACTTTGTTTGCATAGGAGCAAAACTCACTGGAATTTATATAGGAATTATTTTAACCATCCAATAATTTGGAATATATAAAAATTCATCCCCATATTATTATTATTATTATTTGTATTGCATTTAGCAGAAATGCTTGTGTTGCTTAATTATCCCCTGTCTTCTACTTTGTTGTTGGGGCTATACAACTATCCTGTAGCTGATACCTTAGAATGCGTCAGCTGACCACATTGCTGCAGATCAGACTTATTTGCGGAGGAATTCATGTAGGCTAGCTTCTCTTTCAATATCCCTGGCTTCTGTGGTGTGCTGCTGGTTATAGTGTAATCTGTATGCATTTGAATACACCATTCCTTGTATAATTTCAGTATCTTGTTTCTAGTCTAGCTCTGTTTTTTGTCAATGTTGTTTTGTTGGTTATTCCTAGTCCAGTCCTTGTTTCTCAGCCTAATTGTTGCAGTTTGCTTTTTCCTTGTTTGTATCTGTTGTGATTTGCTTCTTAAAGGGGTTGTCCCGTGCCAAAACGGTTTTTTTTTTTCCAACCCCCCCCCCCCCGTTCGCCGCGAGACAACCCCGATGCAGGGGTTAAAAAAGAACACCGGAGAGCGCTTACCTGAATCCCCGCGCTCCGGTGACTTCTTACTTACCTGATGAAGATGGCCGCGGGGATCTTCTCACTCGGTGGACCGCAGGGCTTCTGTGCGGTCCATTGCCGATTCCAGCCTCCTGATTGGCTGGAATCGGCACGTGACGGGGCGGAGCTACACGGAGCCGGCATCCAGCACGAGCAGCCCCATTGAAAAAAGAAGAAGACCGGGACTGCGCAAGCGCGGCTAATTTGGCCATTAGACGGCGAAAATTAGTCGGCTCCATGGAAACGAGGACGCTAGCAACGGAGCAGGTAAGTAAAAAAACTTTTTATAACTTCTGTATGGCTCATAATTAATGCACAATGTACATTACAAAGTGCATTAATATGGCCATACAGAAGTGTATAGACCCACTTGCTGCCGCGGGACAACCCCTTTAATTCTATTCTGCTCAGTTTGGTTTGATTTTCTCTGGATCTTGGTGTTCTTTCTTTGATTGTCAGAGTGCATCAGATAGAGTTTCCAATAGGGTTGTCTTTAGACAGGGACAGTGGTGTCTGGTGTTAGGGTCAGAGTCTGGGATGCATTAGGGTACGACTTAGGGAAAGCTAAAGTTATAGTCAGTTTACTATCTGTTCATTGTCACTAATCTGCTTCATTAACTGACTACCATAGCTATCATCCATCTGTTTCATTATCTGACTACCATCATCCATTTGTGCCATCATTTACCATCACAATTCTGTTCCTGTCATCTATTCGAGAGTTCCTATTCTTGTATTTTTATTACCCCCCAGTGCTGATGTGTGCTTCATATTACAGCCCATTTGACTGTCTTATTGTTATATAATTCAGCTCTAATGTAAGTCTTGAGGTATTTAGGTCCTAGGAGACACTGATGCTATCCAGGAATGTTAACTGCTATAGATGAAGTTTAGATCTGTTGTTTTTTGTCCAGTCAGCATCATTGCAATTTCCTATAATGTCAGTTCTACCACATCTGGTATCTCCTGAATGTCTCGTACTGTATGTGAGTCTTCAGGCTTCTAAACGATGATTTCATAATACATACATTTTTACGGCATATTATCCACTTCTATGACTATCAGAAAAAGCTGTGTTGCGTGAGCTGCAGTTAACAGCATTTAGGAACATGCTTACAGCAGCTTTATGGGTCACAGACTCAATGGACTAGAGAGTCATGGATGACAATGTTGACTTTCATGAAAGTATTATGGGCATGTTTTATGACCTGTGCAGGGAGGATGAGATATTGAGCTGTGATCATCACTTATAGGCCTCTATAGGATAGTGTTTTGGGCATTCTTCGAACAGGTAGGAGGTGAGCTGTGGCTATCAGCTTTTGTAAATGGTGGATCCTGTGTTATCTATATATAGGTGTCACCTCGCAGTGTAATCCTGCCTATGATGATAATGAGGTGATGCTGATAAGTTTTCTCTACAGAACAGGAAGTGTAAGACTATTATTAGGCTTAGTGGTCAGTGTGAGAACTGCAGGATTTCTCTTCATACATACCCTGACCCCGCAGGATGTAACTGTACATCCTATAGAGGGAAGGGGTTAACAGAATGGTTAACATTCATCACCTGGTTAATACCATTGCAGGCACCATAACCTTGGTAGTAATGAATAAACTCTGCAAAAGTTTGGTTCGGATGGCACACCAAACTTAGGTAAAAAGAGTGGTCTGGTCCAAATTATTTCAAACTAAACTGGAAGTTCACCAATACCCCTAAAACTGGTGTATAAAATAGTCTTAGAGACATAAAAGTCTCCTTCTTCATCTTCTTCCTCCTCCTCCTCCTCTTTTTCTTGTATTGCATTCAGCTAAGACAGCCAGAGAAATAGTAAGATGGAAAAGAGATAAGAAGAGGAAGATGGAAAAGGAACAGGAAGAAGAGTTAATTTTTCCTCTTCTTCCTCTTTTTCCTGTTCTTCTCCCTTCTCTTCCACCATTTCCTATTACCTGACGTTTTGGTTCACGCCAAACCGAACATTTCGCAAAGTTTGACCCGAAACAGGGTTCCACTGTTTTGGAGTGCTCAACACTACCTGGTAGTTATGCCCATGTTGAAGCATTAAGTAATTGTCTCCTCCAATGAGCTGGATCTTCTCATAAAACTGTATGTGCAGTCTTGTGGACATATTGTTTATAGGAGCAAGACGGGAGCCACTTTTACAAGGTGTATGAACATGGATTGTTATCCTGGCACAACCCCTTTAAGATGGAAAAGGGAAAGTCTAGAGTGCAATAAGCATAATTCAGTAGCTGTTCTTTATCTTTTATCAACCAGGTTGACCAATTAGCCATTGCCACAAATGACGGTATTTGATCACATCATTTGATCACTTATTGTCATTGATGTTATTACTATAATTGATGTGGCTTTTATTCCAAAAAGTTCTTCAAAACTCAAGCTTCATTTTTATGTTAACAAGGTGCACAGAATTATGCAAAAAAAGCAAAATGTTGATAGGTGCTCTTAATAACAATAATACTGATTTATATGTCCTCATTGTGATTTTACCCAGTGACTCTAACCTAATTACATATTGTTCCCAAATGAAATGTTCATTACCTGAGGGACATTATTTAAAAAACTGTTTTCCTTAGAAGGTGAAGAATAAGTGCTTGCCGGTCAAGAATTACTCTGAGTCAAAGACTGCAGAACATGCAGATATATATTGGAGTCATTGAGCTTAAGGAGTAAGAAGAAAGGCAGATCCATTGGTCTTCTATATGGGAGATTAAGGTCATAGAATAACTGAGCAGAATACATAAAGAGAATACAAATTAAATAGATTAACCTTTAAGCCGTGATGAGCGGCAAATGATATGAGCATTGATTAGACTGATCCTTATGGACGCAGAATACCAAAGACTTTAATTACTTACTTGGCAGTTGAAATAAACAAATACATCAAATTACTACCTTTCAGCCTTTTCTTCCAGTATCCTCTGTATGAAGCCTCTGATAGCTCGAGACCAATTCACTGGCTGAGGATGTTTAGCATTCCTTAATTTAATCAGTGAGTAATGATACTGCAATTGCTCTTGTTCCCGTAAATACAATTTGGAACACTTAAAAATTTCAGCATTTCCTCTCTAAATTCTACAAACTTCTCTCATGGTAGAATTACCAGACAATGCAAGACGTCTGAAATGCACAAGTCTTAATTTAAAGAGACAAACACCCAATTATATTGTAGCTGCCCAGAACACCATCCTGGTCCGCTCCATTAATGTAATGCTTATTTGTCCTATGTAGATGCACTGTGCAAAGCTTGTCTTGTCATATTCTGTGTGTGTTGCACAACTACGGCGCTTGAAAGGTTAACTTTCATAAAATCATTGCCTGCATGTTGATGTATCAGTTTGTCATGTCATGTGGTATGAGTGAAGTTATAAATGTGAGAGATTGAGAGCGGGAAAGGAGTTTAGGTTCAAGACCATCTGCAAAGAGAGTGTTAACACAGAGCCACATGGAAGCACCTTTAGCTTCCATGTAGATGAAGATGGAGGAAGTGGAAAGTATATCCCGTAGTGAGTGAAGTCTGGATGTGAATGGAGTGAGTCTCAAGATTCTAGTGAGAGAGAGAGAGAGAGAGGCATTCCAAATAATTCTGTATGGAAGAACCCACTGTACAGGTACCAATTCAAACTACAGGCTTTTCCTGTGTGGCCATCCAAAGTCAGGATCACCACGCAGAGGTACGCGACTGAGTCACACCCACGTGCCTGCCGTGCAGGGTGATATTGTTTAAGCCTTCATGCAAATAATTGTCTGCTAGAGAGTCTGGAGTGACCCCTACCCCTCTTCCTCCTCTGCAGTGCTCCCAGTCCAGGAGTGGTGTCGTACAGATAGCATGAACTCTAGGACCGGTTTCATACTGTGTATCCTCCCTACCTCTGAGCTCTAGTCTACTAGCACTTAGGAGAATTGCACCTGCATTGCTTTGAATACCTGTTGTAAAAGTTTATTCTTCAAGTAAAGTAGTACCGGGCCCTAACTGTTCCTGGAGACCCGAGGTACTATACACAAGTCTCTGTGTTATTTCTCCGCTGTGTAGCATACCGGTGTGTGGGAACAGTGGCGTCATGAGTGATAACTACTACTACCCCCATCAACCCATTTATTGACATCCTAGGGGTGTCAAACCTAGCCTGTAGAGATGAGCGAACGTACTCGTTTCGAGTAATTACTCGATCGAGCACCGCGATTTTCGAGTACTTCTGTACTCGGGTGAAAAGATTCGGGGGGGCGACAGGGGGCGGGGGGAGGCGTGGCGGAGCGGGGGTAGCAGCGGGGAACAGTGGGGAGCCCTCTCTCTCTCCCTCTCCCCCACTCCCCGCTGAAACCCCCACTCACCCACAGCGCCCCCCCCCCCCCCCGAATCTTTTCGCTCGAAAATCGCGGCGCTCGGGCGAAAAAAGGGGCGTGGCCGAGTAGGTTTGCTCATCTCTACTAGCCTGCAACCCTACTCTCGACTTGGCTAAGTGTCATACCTCTGGGACCAGAGGCTGGTAAGTGCCGCCATGACAAGCCAACACTTAACAATCCCAGCTCTAAACAGTAGTCAAGTGTCCAGGGTCATCCCTCAGGAGTGTTGCACTATCACTTTTGACTGTTAGCTCTCCAGGCTTAAGGGGATCATGGTGATTGGGTGAATCAAGCATGACAGTACAGTGACTAGAGAAAGATGAGAAGTTCAGCTCGGTATTTTTAGGTTAGATTAAACATTTTTTGCTACCAAAACCCCAATATCCAATAACGTATAATATAGTAGTTCTCAGTAGAGTCCTTAGGCAATCATGAAATATCACATTTTGAGTCTTTCTTTGATGCATGTGGCTTCATTTAAGCAACAGTCTAGTTTTGGGACAAAAGTATCTCCAGAGACAAGGGAGTTTATTATAATATGCTGTTGTTTTTCTCTGCTGCCTCTCTGGTCCACCAGTTCTTGGTCCTGTTCTCGGGTATCCAAATTTTTCTAACTACATCAATTTTCTAACTACATAATGCAATCGTGCACTACTCTGATTGGTTAGTGCTGATCATGTGAGCAGCTCTTGCCAATAAGAGAACAATTATAATGCATTAGCAGTCTAAGGCTGCCTGTCCACAGGTGTTGTGATATCTCGCGGCGGATCTCCACCATGGAAGCCGCCACTGGGGAGCAGGAGCCAGCTGATGGATCTCCACAGTGAGCCTATCTAATAGATTGGCTCACCATGGAGATTTGCGGCAATTCGCAGCATGCTGCGATTTGTCAGCCATGAGCGGAAAATCGCTATGATTCTTTGCCCGTGGGGGGGGGGGGGGGGGGTTGCGCTTTCCATAGCTACGCTATGGAAAACGTTCATTGCGTTCCCCGCAGCCAGATTATTGCCACGATTATTGAAAACTCGCCCGTGGACAGGAACCCTAACACTACGAGGGCACTGTAGGGATTAGGTAGTCAGAAGACTTTATTGATTATCTTGTATGGCTGAAAACACATGCAATGATACACCACGCAGGGTGCTCAGAGGTTTCCTCGGGTCCACGATGTAAGGTTGTATTCGCTCCTCAGCTTGTCAGACACCGACTCCAAAGACCTGCAGTCTTTTATGCCCCAGTAACGGGGTAAGTGCCTACAGCTGAGTTTTCTGAGAACCAAACTGAAGTTATGGACTGGATCACCACCCTGTCCAGATTAAGAGCCTGAGAGGGAGATATACTCCATCCACAACTTCACCCTTTCACTGCCTACAAATATATATATATATATATATATATATATATATATATATATATATATATATATATATTATATATATATATACCTAACAATACTCTGTATGGATGACTTTATCATTAAGATGGGTCGTACTAAAGCAAAGCAAGTGAATGTAAATGCCAAAGTAACCCCCAAACCAATCCCAGAATCAGGTGCAACAACTAAGGACGGGACATTGTTTGCTATACCCCCCGCTTCCGCTTTCCCTACAACATCAGAGCATAGCCAGCCACCTCACAATGAAAGAAGCAACAGTAGTGGTTTACAAAAGCCTGGCAATAGAGGTGGCAAAATTAATTTCTCCCGACATTCAAGAAACTCTGGTGACTACAGTGGCCGGCTCCTTATCCCAGCTTCAGGAGGTAGTGAAAAAATATGGCAATATGGCAGACGTCTAGAGAGTATAGAACATGAGATGGAGACTATGTCATTGGACTACAACCTCATACCTAAGTGTGTAGAAAACCTGCTGTGTAGAAAACCTGCTATGTGACAATAAATAGTTTTGTGACCACCTTGAGTACTTAGAAAACAGATCCAGATGAAACAACTTGTGCATTATAGGTGTTCCGGAATCATACTTACCAAAGGACTTACGTCACTTACATATCACTTGTAAAGTTGAATGGGTGCACTGATTCGGGCCAGATACTTGAACCACATCAGATAATACATCTTCGACTACAAAGATGTGCCCTAGACCAACGATTGTGAAATATCTGGACTACACTGATAAGTGCTTAATTTTACGGAATCGCCAAAATCTCCTGGAAATCGGGGGACAGAAAATCTTAATTTTAATTGACTATTCCTTAGAGGTCCAGCACAAAAGAAAAGCTTTCTCAACAATCTGTTCCGCATTATACAGGAAATAACTAAAGTTCACACTTTTTATATCCAGCAACACTGAAACTACTCCATGCAGATGACACTAGCCTCACATTTCATGACCCGGAGAGGGCAGAGAGAGAGCTCCGCTTGACAATGTCCAGGCCCTCACCGGACTGACGAGGAGAAACCCCTCCCCGCACAACGCTAGATGGCGAGAACTGGCAAGACGACACCCTGAGACCTTCTACTGCACCTAAGGAGCAGCAACGTAAGACTTTAAAGTTACCAGCACCAACCACATGAAGTCTATGGGGCCTGGTGTGAGTATGATGCAGTAAATGGGCACACTACCTAAATTGTGGACTGATGCAGGACAATAGACAAAATATTGCTATTAATATAAATCCCTTTTTTTTGGATGCTTAGCTTAAATCTCTGGAGCGGAGTTACTAATTTATATCTAATGGTGGATTTGCCACTTCATTTCATTCCATGTCGTGACTTACAGAGGAGCATAGGTAAAATGCGATTCCAACAGTTACTCCTGAAGTTGCTTGCGAAGTGGAAGTCAATTCATGCATTCTCTTCTGGGGCTTATGCAAGGTATTTTACCCTAAAAGAGACCGCATCTTCTTTGTTTGATTCTCCACATCATGTTTGACACCGTGGGAGAGATTCCAGTTATTTGGTTTATTGGTTTGATTTAAGCTTCAGAAATAAGTCGATGGGTTCACTGGTGATTTGTAGTATTTATACTCTTCATATCTAAAAGAGGAAGGGAAAAAAAAATGTGTATGCAAATTATTTCCTGGAATGTGAAGGGACTTAGGTCTCCACAAAAACGTACGCCAATATTGCGACATCTAAAACGGTTAAAGGCAGACATTTTCTCTGCTTCAAGAAACGCATTTGACAGAGGCTGACTATTATCGTATTCGAAGACTTTGGGTGGGGGAAGTGTATGGGTCACAGCAGTCCACTCAAAGGCAGGGGTGATGATACTTATTAAAAAAGGATTAGGTTTGACGGTACAGGAGCGGTGGCACGACTCTAGTGGCAGGACTCGACATAGACGCATCAAGAATAGTTCAGAAAAATTTAGTGTTTACAATATATATGGTCCTAATAACAGTAACGAGCAATTCCTCACAGACCTGTCAGACCGACTATTGACAAACACTGGGGTTCTAAGATTAGTGGGAGACGATTTCTATTCAGTACTAAGTGTAATAGAGGACCGACGTATCCAGGCTGTAAGCGGAAACACCCCAAGACACCATGATACTACCCTACAAAATCTTGTCAATACAATACTACTTGGGGATATATGGCGAGAACTTAATCCGGAATGACAAGAATTCATGCACTTTACCCATGCACGTAATTCATGGTCTAGAATCGATTATATATTAGCATCACCTAACTTGCTCCCCAAAGTAACCAAAATTAAAATAGGGGAATTGGTGATTTCTAGAGATGAGCGAGCGTACTCGTCTGAGCTTGATGCTCGTTCGAGTATTAGGGTGTTCGAGATGCTCGTTACTCGAGACGAGCACCACGCGATGTTCAAGTTACTTTCACTTTCATCTCTGAGACATTTGCGCGCTTTTCTGGCCAATAGAAAGACATGGAAGGCATTACAACTTCCTCCTGTGAAGTACCAGCCCTATACCACCCCCCTGCAGTGAGTGGCTGGGGAGATCAGGTGTCACTCGAGTATTTAAATCTGCCCCGCCCGCGGCTCGCCACAGATGCATTCTGACATAGATCAGGGAAAATGCTATCTTGCTTTAGCTGCTATAGGGAGAGCGTTAGGTGTTATATTGGTCTTGAAGAACCCCAACGGTCCTTCTTAGGGCCACATCTGACCGTGTGCAGTACTGTTGAGGCTGCTTTTAGCAGTGTTGCACAATTTATTTTTTTTTTGTATATCGGGCGTGCAGACCATAGCGTCCTCAGTCTGCAGTCATTGTACAGAGTATAGGGGCAGTACTGGTGAGGCAAGGACAGTGGGAAAGGTGAAAGAGATTTACTGTCTATATAGGCAGTGGGCTTTTTCAAAAAAATTGGGGAAAAACACTATATTTGGGCTGCCTGTGACCGTCTTCAGTGTACTACGTGTCTGCTGGGGGTAGTAGTCCTAATTAATATGCAGCTAAGCGTTACAGCAGGCTTGCGCAAAATTGTTTCTTGGCTCTGCTGTCTCCGTTAGATCACCGCCGTCATAGCGCCAGAGGGAAACAGTATACATAATATACGCTGCATACAGTATCTGTCTGCTGTTTCAGCTCACCATTTAAACAAATTGAAGCAAAATACTTAAGGCGTACCACTGCCCTTTGGCCACTTGACTGCTTCTGCGCTGTGAATTCCACTAGCTCAGTCATACGCACCTACGTCTCACTACAGGCGTGCGCAAAATTGTTTCCTGGCTCTGCTGTGCCCGTTACATCACCGCCGTCATAGTGCCAGAGGGAAACAGTATACATAATATACGCTGCATACAGTATCTGTCTGGTGTTTCAGCTCACCATTTAAAAAAATTGAAGCAAAATACTTAAGGACTACCACTGCCCTTTGGCCACTTGACTGCTTCTGCGCTGTGAATTCCACTAGCTCAGTCATACGCACCTACGTCTCACGACAGGCGTGCACAAAATTGTTTCCTGGCTCTGCTGTGCGTTCCGTAAGCGAAGTCAGCCTCCAACCACAGGCCAATAAGCGGCACATTTAATTACAGCGTTCTGTTTCTGCTCTACTCGTAATACACCATGCTGAGGGGTAGGGGTAGGCCTAGAGGACATGGACGCGGGTGAGGACGCGGAGGCCCAAGTCAGGGTGTGGGCACAGGCCGAGCTCCTGATCCAGGTGTATCGCAGCCGACTGCTGCGGGATTAGGAGAGAGGCAAGTTTCAGGGGTCCCCAGATTCATCTCACAATTAATGGGTCCACGCGGTAGACCTTTATTAGAAACAGAGCAGTGTGAGCAGGTCCTGTCGTGGATGGCAGAAAGTGCATCCAGCAATCTATCGACGACCCAGTCTTCTACGCCGTCCACAGCTGCAACCTGAATCCTCTGGCTGCTGCTCCTCCTTCCTCCCAGCCTCCTCACTCCATGAAAATGAGACATTCTGAGGAGCAGGCAGACTCCAAGGAACTGTTCTCGGGCCCCTGCCCAGACTGGGCAGCAATGGTTCCTCTCCCACCAGAGGAGTTTATCGTGACCGATGCCCAACCTTTGGAAAGTTCCCGGGGTCCGGGGGATGAGGCTGGGGACTTCCGGCAACTGTCTCAAGACCTTTCAGTGGGTGAGGAGGACGATGACGATGAGACACAGTTGTCTATCAGTGAGGTAGTAGTAAGGGCAGTAAGTCCGAGGGAGGAGCGCACAGAGGATTCGGAGGAAGAGCAGTTGGACGATGAGGTGACTGACCCCACCTAGTTTGCTAAGCCTACTGAGGACAGGTCTTCAGAGGGGGAGGCAAGTGCAGCAGCAGGGCAGGTTGGAAGAGGCAGTGCGGTGGCCAGGGGTAGAGGCAGGGCCAGACCGAATAATCCACCAGCTGTTTCCCAAAGCGCCCCCTCGCGCCATGCCACCCTGCAGAGGCTGAGGTGCTCAAAGGTGTGGCAATTTTTCACTGAGAGTGCAGACGACCGACGATCTGT
Source organism: Eleutherodactylus coqui (assembly GCF_035609145.1). Taxonomy (NCBI): domain Eukaryota; kingdom Metazoa; phylum Chordata; class Amphibia; order Anura; family Eleutherodactylidae; genus Eleutherodactylus; species Eleutherodactylus coqui. The sequence continues at coordinate 88,910,690 of NC_089846.1, read as the reverse complement.
GGTGTGCAAGGTTTGTCAGGCCAAGATCAGCCGGGGAGCCACCACCACCAGCCTCACCGCCACCAGCATGCACAGGCATATGATGGCCAAGCACCCCACAAGGTGCGACGAAGGCTGTTCACCGCCTCCGGTTTGCACCACTGCCTCTCCCCCTGTGCACCAACCTGCCACTGAGATCCAACCCCCCTCTCAGGACACAGGCACGACCGTCTCCTGGCCTGCACCCACACCCTCACCTCCGCTGTCCTCGGCCCCATCCAGCAATGTCTCTCAGCGCACCGTCCAGCCGTCGCTAGCGCAAGTGTTTCAGCGCAAGCACAAGTATGCCGCCACGCACCCGCACGCTCAAACGTTAAACGTGCACATAGGCAAATTGATCAGCCTGGAGATGCTGCCGTATAGGCTTGTAGAAACGGAGGCTTTCAAAAACATGATGGCGGCGGCGGTCCCGCGCTACTCGGTTCCCAGTCGCCACTACTTTTCCCAATGTGCCGTCCCAGCCCTGCACGACCACGTCTCCCGCAACATTGTACGCACCCTCATCAACGCGGTTACTGCCAAGGTCCACTTAACAATGAACACGTGGACAAGCACAGGCAGGCAGGGCCACTATATCTCCCTGACGCCACATTGGGTGAATTTAGTGGAGGCTGGGACCGAGTCAGAGCCTGGGACCGCTCACGTCCTACCCACCCCCAGAATTGCGGGCCCCAGCTTGCTGCTGGTATCTGCCGCGGTGTATGCTTCCTCCACTAAACCACCCTCCTCCTCCTCCTCCTACGCAACCTCTGTCTCGCAATCAAGATGTGTCAGCAGCACATCGCCAGAAGTCGGTGTCGCGCGGCGTGGCAGCACAGCGGTGGGCAAGCGTCAGCAGGCCGTGCTGAAACTACTCAGCTTAGGAGAGAAGAGGCACACGGCCCACGAACTGCTGCAGGGTCTGACAGAGCAGACCGACTGCTGGCTTGCGCCGCTGAGCCTCCAACCGGGCATGGTCGTGTGTGACAACGGCCGTAACCTGGTGGCGGCTCTGCAGCTTGGCAGCCTCACGTACGTGCCATGCCTGGCCCACGTCTTTAATTTGGTGGTTCAGCGCTTTCTGAAAAGCTACCCACGCTTGTCAGACCTGCTCGGAAGGGTGCGCCGGCTCAGCGCACATTTCTGCAAGTCCAAGACGGACGCTGCCACCCTGCGGACCCTGCAACATTGCTTTAATCTGCCAGTGCACCGACTGCTGTGCGACGTGTCCACACGGTGGAACTGTACGCTCCATATGTTGGCCAGGCTCTATGAGCAGCGTAGAGCTATAGTGGAATACCAACTCCAACATGGGCGGCGTAGTGGGAGTCAGCCTCCTCAATTCTTTACAGAAGAGTGGGCCTGGTTGGCAGACATATGCCAGGTCCTTCGAAACTTTGAGGAGTCTACCCAAATGGGGAGCGGCGATGCTGCAATCATTAGCATCACCATTCCTCTGCTATGCCTCTTGAGAAGTTCCCTGCAAAGCATAAAAGCAGACGCTTTGCGCTCGGAAACAGAGGCGGGGGAAGACAGTATGTCGCTGGATAGTCAGAGCACCCTCCTGTCTATATCTCAGCGCGTTGAGGAGGAGGAGGAGGAGCATGAGGAGGATGAGGAGGAGGGGGAAGAGACAGCTTGGCCCAATGCTGAGGGTACCCATGCTGCTTGCCTGTCATCCTTTCAGCGTGTATGGCCTGAGGAGGAGGAGGATCCTGAAAGTGATCTTCCTAGTGCGGACAGCCATGTGTTGCCTACAGGTACCCTGGCACACATGGCTGACTTCATGTTAGGATGCCTTTCTCGTGACCCTCGCGTTACACGCATTCTGGCCACTACGGATTACTGGGTGTACACACTGCTCGACCCACAGTATAAGGAGAACCTTTCCACTCTCATACCCAAAGAGGAAAGGGGTTCGAGAGTGATTCTATACCACAGGACCCTGGCGGACAAACTGATGGTAAAATTCCCATCTGACAGCGCTAGTGGCCGAAGGCGCAGTTCCGAGGGCCAGGTAGCAGGGGAGGCACAGAGATCAGGCAGCATGTACAGCACAGGCAGGGGAACACTGTCCAAGGCCTTTGACAGCTTTATGGCCCCCCAGCAAGACTGTGTCACCGCTCCGCAGTCAAGGCTGAGTTGGCGGGAGCACTGTAAAAGGATGGTGAGGGAGTACGTAGCCGATCGCACGACCGTCCTCGGTGACGCCTCTGCCCCCTACAACTACTGGGTGTCGAAGCTGGACACGTGGCCTGAACTCGTGCTGTATGCCCTGGAGGTGCTTGCTTGTCCTGCGGCTAGCGTCTTGTCAGAGAGGGTGTTTAGTGCGGCTGGGGGAATCATCAAGGATAAGCGTACCCGCCTGTCAACCGACAGTGCCGACAGGCTTACACTCATAAAGATGAACAAAGCCTGGATTTCCCCAGACTTCTCTTCTCCACCAGCGGACAGCAGCGGTACCTAAACAATACGTAGGCTGCACCCGCGGATGGAAGCATCGTTTTCTATCACAAACAAAAATGGGGACCTTTTAGCTTCATCAATCTGTGTATTTTATTCATCCTCCTCCTCCTGCTCCTCCTCCTGAAACCTCACGTAATCATGCCGAACGGGCAATTTTTCTTAGGCCCACAAGGCTCAGTCATATTACTTTAGTAAACAATGTTTATACGTTTCAATTCTCATTAAAGCGTTGAAACTTGCACCTGAACCAATTTTTATTTTAACTGGGCTGCCTACAGGCCTAGTTACAAATTAAGCCACATTAAGCAAAGCGATTAATGGGTTTCATCTGCCCTCTTGGTTGGGCATGGGCAATTTTTCTGAGGTACATTAGTACTGTTGGTACACCAATTTTTTGGGGCCCTCGCCTACAGTGTAATCCTACTAATTTTTATGGGCTTCGCCTGCACTCATGGTACAGCAAGGTGTGTGGGATTGGCCTACACTTTTGCTACATAAATGTGACTGGGGCCTTGTCTATACTGCAACTACTGAAATGTGAAAGAGACTGTTATCTCCCTAAACTGCTGCAACGGGAATGTTACTGGGGCCTGTCTGGACTGCTACTACTACTGAAAAGGAACTAATACTGTGCTCCCCCTATAATGCTGCTAATGATATGTTACTGGGGCCTGTCCCTAATGCTACCGCTGAAATGTTACTAATTCTGGGCTCTAACTATACTGCTGCTAATGCTATGTCACTGGGGTGTGGAAACGGAGGCTTCCCAAAGACATGATGGTTGTGAGGCCATTTCCCACCAACGCGGTTACTGTTAAGGTGCATATAACCACGGACATGTAGTGCCTCAAAAACATCCCCCTCCTCCTCCAACAATGAAAACATTCTTGGCAAATACCTTTGCATTGGTCCGTCTGGTGGCAGTCCAAGAATTTCACCTTTACCGACACAACAAGAGAGCCCCCCCACCATCCCCCCACCACGGCCCACTTAATCCTGGCCAAATTCTGCAAACCAACTAAATAAAACCACGCTACTAGGTCCGCAGTCGCCACCACATTCCCACCAACGCGGTTACTGTTGAGGTACATATTACCAGTCTGACTGGGGCATGCACTGTGGGCCGAAGCACACCTGTATTGTATGGGACGTTACCTCAGCTGTGCTGGGCACTGCAATGGGACATATTTATGTACCGCCGGTGGGTTCCAGGGAGCCACCCATGCTGTGGGTCCACAGGGACTTCACATTAGGGATTTGTACCTGCCAGTGTCTATGTATTAAAAACCCCGGTCAGGTTGGGGCATGCAGTGTGGGCCAAAGCCCACCTTCATTTAATCGGACGTAACCTCAGCTGTGCTGGGCAATGCAATGGGATATATTTATGTACCGCCGGTGGCTTCCTGGGACCCACCTATGCTGTCGATCCACACGGAGTTGTAACTGCATGTGTCTACTCATAAAGAACCCCAGTCTGACTGGGGCATGCAGTGTGGGCCGAAGCCCACCTGCATTAAACCTGACGTTACCTCAGCTGTGCTGGGCACTGCAATGGGATACATTTATGTACAGCCGGTGGGTTCCAGGGAGCCACCCATGCTGTGGGTGCACATGGAATTCCCATTGCGGAGTTGTACCTGCCTGTGACTTTTTATAAAAAACCCCGGTCTGACTGGGGCATGCAGACACCTTGACAGAATGAATAGTGTGTGGCACATGGGTTCCCCATTGCTATGCCCACGTGGGCAGCTCCTGATGGAGGTGGCACAGGATTGGATTTCTCATTGCTTCTGTACAGCATTGTGGGATATCGCAATGCCACTTTTAAAGAGGGTCGCTGCCTGGTCCTGCCAACCCTCTGCTGTGGGTGCCTGCGGTTCCTTCACATGGCAGACGCACTGATAAATAGACATGAGGGTGGTGTGGCTATGAGGCCAGTGTGTGGCATGAGGGCAGCTGAAGGCTACGCAGGGACACTTTGGTGTGCACTGTGGACAGTAGGTCGTGCGAGGGGGGGGGGGGGGTTGGGAAGCATGTAACCCAGGAGAAGTGGCAGCGGAGTGCCATGCAGGCAGTGATTGTGCTTTGTTAGAGGTAGTGTGGTGCTTAACTAAGGTATGCCTTGCTAATGAGGGTTTTTCAGAAGTAAAAATTGCTGGGAGGGGGTGGCACTCTTGCCGCTATTGTGGCTTAATAGTGGGACCTGGGAACTTGAGATGCAGCCCAACATGTAGCCCCTCGCCTGCCCTATCCGTTTCTGTGTCGTTCCCATCACTTTCTTGAATTTCTCAGATTTTCACAAATGAAAACCTTAGCGAGCATCGGCGATATACAAAAATGCTCTGGTCGCCCATTGACTTCAATGGGATTCGTTACTCGAAACGAACCCTCGAGCATCGCGAAAAGTTCGTCTCGAGTAACGAGCACCCGAGCATTTTGGTGCTCGCTCATGTCAAGTGATTTCATATCACGCCCCAGTGGTGCAGTCCTTATACGACAAAATTCCTAAAGGTACAGATTATACATGAAGATTCCCTTCATATCTAGCTGAGGATGAGACTTTTCTCTGGTTGTTACGAGGCTGGTGGTTGGATCACTTGGGTAAAGTAGAATCTCATTCCAAAAAAAATAAAGATATTTACTTTGAATTTTATTTACAAATATACTCACACAATTCAACATCCTCGGATACCACTGTAGATATCCCCCCGATATTTTGCTGCCCTCACTAACCAAAGAACAATGCACCCTTTTAAATTCCCCCATATCACATATAGAAATAAAGGAAACCATCTAAAATTTAAAAAAAATAATAAGGCCCCATGTCCAGATGGCTATTCGGCGAATTCTTCAAACCCCTTTAAGACCAGACTACCCCACTACTCGAGAATTTATTCAATGGGTATATGCAGGAGAATCCCATACCATCCGAGGCGAATACGGCTCATATTAAATTGTTCCCTAAACCTGGTAAAGACCCCACTGATGCAAAAACCTGTAGACCAATCTCCCTGATAAGCACTGATTTAAAACTGATGGCAAAAATTAGGACAGACCGTTTAGCTACTATAATGCCACAAGTGATTTCCCCACTACAATCAGGTTTTATAAAAGGCAGATCTGCTATTATAATTATACGGAAAATCCTGACAATCCTTGATGATATTAAAAGAAATCCAGAAGCTCATCCTTTTCTGATGCCTCTCACAATAGACGCGGAAAAGGCGTTTGAAAATGTCTCATGGCATTGGTTGAATGGATGATGGATAGGATGGGCTTTAAGGGTCCCTTTTGTTCCTATATTTGAAATCTTTATGCTTCTCCACAGGCACAAATTTATACCCCTCGATTTCTTTCATCAAGGCTTCCCACTTTCTACTGTATGCCTAATAATGGAACTTCTTATGTGCTAGACTCAGAGATGTCTCTAAGGAGGCGATACTTAATCCTACCGACATACCCCTAAGAGGTTCTCCAAAAAGACATTCGATCTCTGGATTTAGGGAGGGGTGGGCAGCACTGGACAAATCTCTGGTGATCTGAAGATGGGTACGGGAAAGACCTAGAGATACCTCAAGGAATAGTTAACGAATGGATCTCTGTAAGAAAAGCCATAACAAAACAAAAATGGTGGGAAACCTACTTCAAAATTATTCATAGAGCAAATATGGCTTTGATATTCCTCAGCATCCTAGAGGCCGAGCAAGGTTGCAGGTATGCCCTAGGTGTTCCCTGCCAAAGTCTGGCTCTAGAATTGTCCTAAAATTAAAATGTTCTGGGCAGAGAATCTTGTGCGTGAAATTGGGAGGCGATCCATACAGTTAACACCACAAGTGTATATATATATATATATATATATATATATATATATATATATATATCATTCTCTCCCTGACCAATTTTAACATAATACACAGTATTCTTTTAATAAGTAAAAGGTGCTTGTTGCCTAATTGGCTACCGGCCAAACCCCTAGCGATGCCCGATATACTGCAACAGTTAAAATATCTTTTGAAAATGGAAAGATTGAAAATAGAGAGGTGCGCAAAATCTAAAGCTCCAATGTTCTTTAAAAAATGGAGGGTCTTTATAGAGAGGTTCCTAAATTCAAACAAGATTATTGAATGTTTGAGACCCTTCACAACCTGGTACTGCATTCAAACTAACGCAAACCACCTAGGGAAATTTGACCATTTGGGAAAAACTGTATCCAGGAGATCTAGAACTATGAAGTTTGATTCAATATAGGTCTAATGAAGAAGGTCTGCTAACGAAGAAGTAGAAAGGACATAAAATGACACACAAGTAATTTCCACCTTTTATTTTATTAGGTTAAGCTCTTGAATTTGGAAGTTAGTAGTTTGTAGAAAAGCGTAGGGGGCAGGGGGGAGAAGCATATATATATACAAACGTGTATGTATAGATATACAGGATAACTGATTCTACGGACAAGATCCAACCTTACCCCTTATCTATTTCTACAGTTATACAGTTGTTAATATGCATAGTGACCACTATATGAATATTCCTTACATGCTGGGCAGAAAATACATGGATGAACCTTCACATCGCTGTTTTGGTCCTTTTTTTTTCTTTCGCTGTTTTTTTGTTTGGAAAACCTAGAACTGTTTATTATGGTTTTAATGTTTTAGCAGTATAATCGAGTCACAACTTGCATATGTGAGTATACACAAAATGATTTATTCTATTACATTGTTATAATTTACGTTTGTTTGAATATTGTGAAAAATGACCAAAAAATTAGTTAAAAAAAAAGAGGGTCCATTGGAGCCCTTATGAGTACCGAATTTGAGAAACACTGCTGTATATCAGCATAACTTCTTTTGAAGATTATTGATCCCCTTTTGTTCGGGAGATACTAAATAGGCCTCTCAAGATTAAATAAATGAAATATGTGTAGAGATGAGCGAGCATACTCGTCCGAGCTTGATACTCGTTCGAGTATTAGGGTGTTCGAGATGCTCGTTACTAGAGATGAGCGAGCATACTCGTCCGAGCTTGATACTCGTTCGAGTATTAGGGTGTTTGAGATGCTCGTTACTCGTAACGAGTACCACGTGATGTTCGGGTTACTTTCATTTTCTTCCCTGAGAAATTTGCGCGCTTTTCTGGCCAATAGAAAGACAGGGAAGGCATTACAACTTCCCCCTGCAACGTTCAAGCCCTATACCACCCCCCTGCAGTGAGTGGCTGGTGAGATTAGGTGTCACCCGAGTATTAAAATCTGCCCGCCCGCGGCTCGCCACAGATGCATTCTGACATAGCTCAGGGAAAGTGTTGTTGATGCCGGAGCTGCTATAGGGAGAGTGTTTTAGGCTTCAAGAACCCCAACGGTCCTTCTTAGGCCATAGAAATCGCAGATCGCACCTATGTGCGATCTGCGATTTCTGTTCTCTTCTCTATATGCGCTCAATGGGGCCGGCGGCAGCAGCGCCGACCCCATTGAGAACATATAGAAGACAAATCATTCTTCTCTGCCACAGCTGTAGCAGCTGTGGCAGAGAAGAACGATGTTTGCCCATTGAATTCAATGGAGCCGGCAATACAGCAGGTTCCACTGAAAGCAATGGGCTGCCGGCGTGCGCGGGATGAATTGTCGGGAAGGGCTTAAATATATAAGCCCTTCCCTGCAATTCATCTAGAAATGTGTTACAATAAAAATATATGCCGGCGTATAAGGTGACGGGGCGTATAAGACGACCCCCCAACTGTCACCTTATACGCTGGGAATACAGTGGAGCAAAGAATAAAAATCATTACTCACTTCTCCTGGTGTTCTGTGGTGCTGCTGCAGGCTGTCGCTCCCTCCTGGTCCCCGGCAGAGCATTGCTTTCTCTACGAAGGGCTTTAAATCCCCGCCTCCAGAAACACACGTGCCTTCAGCCAATCACAGCCAATGACAATGATGTCATTGAATGGCTGTGATTGGCTGAAGGCACGTGTGTTTCTGGAGGCGGGGATTTCAACCACTGCGTCCAGAAAGCAATGCTCTGCCGGGGACCAGGAGGGAGCGACAGCCTGCAGCAGCGCCGCAGAACACCAGGAGAAGTGAGTAATGATTTTTATTCTTTGCTCCGCTGTATTCCCGGCGTATAAGGTGACAGTTGGGGGGTCGTCTTATATGCCCCGTCGCCTTATACGACGGTATATATTTTTATTGTAACACATTTCTGGATGAATTGCAGGGAAGGGCTTATATATTTAAGCCCTTCCCGACAATTCATCCCGCGATCGCCGGCAGCCCATTGCTTTCAGTGGAACCTGCTGTATTGCCGGCTCCATTGAATTCAATGGGCAAAGATCGTTCTTCTCTGCCACAGCTGTTACAGCTATGGCAGAGGAGAACAATCTTTATGCTGACAGTGGGGGGGGGGGGGGCACTCTTGCCGCTATTGTGGCTTAATAGTGGGACCTGGGAACTTGAGATGCAGCCCAACATGTAGCCCCTCGCCTGCCCTATCCGTTGCTGTGTCGTTCATATCACTTTCTTGAATTGCCCAGATTTTCACAAATGAAAACCTTAGCGAGCATCAGCGATATACAAAAATGCTCGGGTCGCCCATTCACTTCAATGGGGTTCGTTACTCGAAAAGAACCCTCGAGCATCGCGAAAAGTTCGTCCCGAGTAACGAGCACCCGAGCATTTTGGTGCTCGCTCATCTCTACTCGTTACTCGTAACGAGTACCACGCGATGTTCGAGTTACTTTCATTTTCTTCCCTGAGAAATTTGCGCACTTTTCTGGCCAATAGAAAGACAGGGAAGGTATTACAACTTCCCCCTGCAACGTTCAAGCCCTATACCACCCCCCTGCAGTGAGTGGCTAGCGAGATTAGGTGTCACCTGAGTATTAAAAGATGCCTTCTGACATAAATAAGGGAAAGTGCTGCTGCTATAGGGAAAGCGTTAGGAGTTATTTTAGGCTTCAAGAACCCCAACGGTCCTTCTTAGGCCATAGAAATCGCAGATCGCACCTATGTGCGATCTGCGATTCCTGTTCTCTTCTCTATATGCGCTAAATGGGGCCGGCGGCAGAAGCGCCGACCCCATTGAGAACATATAGAAGACAAATCATTCTTCTCTGCCACAGCTGTAACAGCTGTGGCAGAGAAGAACGATGTTTGCCCATTGAATTCAATGGAGCCGGCAATACAGCAGGTTCCACTGAAAGCAATGGGCTGCGGGGATTTCAAGCCCTGTGTCCAGAAAGCAATGCTCTGCCGGGGACCAGGAGGGAGCGACAGCCTGCAGCAGCACCACAGAATGCCAGGAGAAGTGAGTAATGATTTTTATTCTTTGCTCCGCTGTATTCCCTGCGTATAAGGTGACAGTTGGGGGGTCGTCTTATACGCCCCGTCGCCTTATACGCCGGTATATATTTTTACTGTAACACATTTCTGGATGAATTGCAGGGAAGGGCTTATATATTTAAGCCCTTCCCGACAATTCATCCTGCGATCGCCGGCAGCCCATTGCTTTCAGTGGAACCTGCTGTATTGCCGGCTCCATTGAATTCAATGGGCTAACATCGTTCTTCTCTGCCACAGCTGTTACAGCTATGGCAGAGGAGAATGATCTTTATGCTGACAGTGGGGGGGGGGGGGCACTCTTGCCGCTATTGTGGCTTAATAGTGGGACCTGGGAACTTGAGATGCAGCCCAACATGTAGCCCCTCGCCTGCCCTATCCGTTGCTGTGTCGTTCCCATCACTTTCTTGAATTGCCCAGATTTTCACAAATGGAAACCTTAGCGAGCATCGGCGATATACAAAAATGCTCGGGTCGCCCATTCACTTCAATGGGGTGCGTTACTCGAAACGAACCCTCGAGCATCGCGAAAAGTTCGTCCCGAGTAACGAGCACCCTAGCATTTTGGTGCTCGCTCATCTCTAGATATGTGACATAATTTGAGTGTCTTGAACTCCATATGAGCCCCCATCCTTGTTGGGAAGGTCTACTCAGTATTAAGGCTATATAGAGCAAATGTAGATAATCCCATGTAATTACCAAATATGTAGATGGACGATGAGCAAAGACTCTTCATTGTCACTTGCAATTCTCTTAGAATTAGTTTATTCTGCTCTATTGACTGCCTGGAGGGCTGGTTTTGAACATATGCCGTTACTGCCGCATGGAAGCCCAATCTAAGTAGAAGTAAAGAAATGATGAGAAAACCGACTGCCTGATTCTCTTCATCTCCCGAACCACCAGTTTGTGAGTGCATGAAATACATTAACTAATCATTTGCTCAGATCTCGGCTGGGCTTCCACAAGGTGGTTGGGTCACAGTTTTAACATGTTTCTATAAAATTTTTGCAGCATTTTTGATGGGCATGCTCTATTTTTACACAACATGTTCTATTTTTATGCATATTTGCACACCCAAAGTACCTTTGAAGTCTGGGGGGGGGGGGGGGGGTGCAAATGTGCACCCCGTCCACACAAAAGCGCTATGATAATACTGCATATAGACATTAGGTGACCAGCGGGGTTGTTGATCCGGGTCCTGGAGTCAGGTAGAACTCAAACGTTGATCCAGAGATTATTCTGACTGCCATTATGGAGTCGGCAAGGAATTTTTTCCTCCAAATGAGCTAAATGGGTTCTGCTTCGTTGGGCTTTTTTGTCTTCCTCTGAATCAACAAGGGGGGGGGGGGGGGGGTGCAAGCAGGCTGAACTAGATGGACATTGCCTTCATCTAGCCTGACATATTATGTTACTATGTTACTATGCTACTATGTTACACTGAACTGCGCAATTTTGCAGTGTAAATTAATAATTGATAACACCAGGGACTAATTAGGGTGCCCAGTCGGCTCAATCACAGTATGTGGATGTCCCACGCCTATGTGAATGTGTCCCACAGTGTAGAAAAGTACAGCAGAATGCATGGATATGTGCGCAAAAGCATGTAACAGCGCTCCCTTTACAGCGCAATCACATCACGCACTCGCTGGCATATATAAACCTACGCTCATCTGCAGGAGCCCTAACATTTGTGTGAAGCTGTCCCAAATCCGCAGCATGTCTGGTTATGCTGTGGATTTAGGGATTTAACACATGGGCATGTTTTTGTCCCGTTATGTGCCCACGATAATCAGAGCCGCATAATAGGACAAAACAAACCCATTAATTTTAATGGTTTCATTTCACTATCATACAATTAACAGGTCCAAAAAGGTGGGACTTGCTGCATCTTTCTCGTACATGGCGCAGGGCCTGTCTTCCTGCCCTTTTTTTTTCAAACTCGCATGGAATGGCGTGGAGTTTGAAAGGTAAAAAAAAAAAGATTTTTTACCTTGTTTATATGCAACTATGCTCCATAGCTGCACATACGCCTGTGTAAAAAAGCCCTCAATTGGATTTGAACCTAGAGCCGCAGTGCTGCAAGGCAACAATGCTGATCCCTGAGCCACCGTGCTACCCAGCAACTGTTAACTACGTACGGCAGAGATAGGGCAGGACCCATCTTTCCACTGTTTTTCTCAATATCCTGTGCTAGAGCATGAAGTTTAAACAGCCTGAAAAGGAGAAAAAAAAACTTGTTTCTACACAGCGACACTTCGAAGCAGCAAGAGTAGTTGCGCATATGGCCTTGTGAAACTGCCCTTAGGGCTTATTCACACGATCGTACATATACAGCTATTTACCTGCGTCCACAAATTGTGACCATCTGAAGCCTTGGATTCCAATGTATTCATTCAGATGAGCGATTTTTGGCCATGTAAAACATCACGCTGGCTAAAATAGCTCATCGGAGACTGTTTTCGGTCACCAATTTTATACGTTGTGTCCAAAAATAGGTCTTGCCCTATCTTTTGCTGAGATACACTAGAAGCTCCCATAGACACTAATAGGAGGTAAAATGCTGGGAATAGAATCCAATGCTGGGAATAGAAGACAGCTGGCTTAATGTAAGCATTAGCAGCCATTCTGAGGATTTCTGCCCTTCTAGGGATTTTCGTGCTGCAGCGTATTTTTTTGCCCACTATGTGAACAGCAGAAAAAATTTGCAGCTAAAGATGGGGAATTGTTTGTGACTATTCTTTATTCATGAAATTTTACAGCACGTATTGGCAAATGTAAAAATGCATACGGTTGTGTGAAAAAGCCCTTTAAATACAAGCACTGGTGTAACTATAGGGGATGCGGTTGCACCCGGGCCCAGGACCCTTAGGGGGCCCATAAGGTCTCTCCTCTCCATATAGGGAGTCCAGTACTATGAATAATGCATTGTAGTTTGGGGACCTGTTACAGATTTTGCATTGGGGCCCAGTAGCTTCAAATTACGGCTCTGTTTAAGGGGTTAAGAGAAGTTGGGGGGCCCCAAGATAAACTTTTACACCCAGGCCCATAAGCCTTTAGCTACGCGTGGGTGCAAAACAAGGGTTAAAATCCGCAACAAATCCTCAATTATAGCAGCCAAATCTGCACCATTTAGTTGCGGATTAGGTCACTGCAGATGTGGTGGGTATTTGCTGCAGGTTTCTCTCTGCAGTGTGAATATGTTACATGGGAAGGTGGACTAGAATGTTCTGAAGGGCTTATTCAGACGACCGTAATTCAGCCGGGTATTCACGCCAGCCAATATACGGTGTCCCTCTCTGCAGGGGGAGGAGGCTGGAAGAGCCGGGGGCAGTGCTCTGAGCTCCCGCCCCTCTCCACCCCCTCTCTGCCCCTCTGCACTATTTGCAATGAGAGGAGGCGGGCCGGGGCTAAGTTTCTGAAACTAGCTCTGCCCCCGTCCCATCTCCCCTCATTGCAAACAGTGCAGAGGGGTGGAGAGGGTGTGGAGAGGGGGCGGGAGCTCAGAGCACTGCTCCTGGGTCTTCCAGCCTCCTCTTTCTGCAGAAAGGGATGCCGTATATCAGCTGGCGTGAATACGTGGCCGATATACTGTCATCTGAATAAACCCTTAGTATAAGGCGAGTTTCAAACTTCACATATTAGTTGCAGAACTTTTCTCCATGCAAAATTTCTGCAACTATGTAGAACAAAGAGTTAAAGGGGTTGTCTCATGAAAGCAAGTGGGGGTATACACTTCTGTATGGCCATATTAATGCACTTTGTAATATACATCGTGCATTAAATATGAACCATACAGAAGTTATTCACTTACCTGCTCCGTTTCTGGCGTCCCCGTCTCCATGGCTCCGTCTAATTTCGGGGTCTTCTTGCTTTATAAGACACGCTTGCGCAGAAGGGTCTTCTCCTTCTGGTCGGTCCGGGCACGAGCGGCATTCTGGCTCCGCCCCCTTCTACGCGTCATCGCATAGCTCCGCCCCGTCACGTGTGCCGATTCCAGCCAATCAGGAGGCTGGAATCGGCAATGGAACGCACAGAGCCCATGGGAGAAGACCCACGGTGCACCATGGGAGAAAACCGCAGTGCATCCCTGGGAAAGGACCGGCGGCCATCTTGGGAGAAGAATTTTATAAGTTCATCTTTCATCACATCAGTGAGTAGCAAGCGGTTTAAAAACCGCTTTAAAATGCTATTTTATGCCAGGGGGGTGACAGGGGGAATGGGGTAATGTAAATTTTTGATGTTTGCCGCGAGACAACCCCTTTAAATGAATGGGATTTTAGCAAACTTTATCTACTAACAGGAGAACAGTTCAGATGCAGATATGAGTCATTTTGCAGATTTTGAACTCCTTAGCATGCTCCCTTGTGGACAATTCACTTCGGATTCCATTCAATTCAATGTAATGAATGAAATCTTGCAGCTAAATCTACACCAAATCTTCAACAAAATAATAGGCGGATTTCATTGCAAATTTTGGTGCATTTTTTTCGTTTGGAAATGCAGCAGATTTCTTTTCCCTGTGTGGGAAATTAGCCTTAATAGTCACCAGTAGATCACATACAGCTGCCCAGCTAATGGAGATAATTAAGGTTTAGTGTCTCTTTAAAACTGGCCAGAAAGCAATTCTATATTCGGCCATAAATGAACTTCCTGTAAATAAACTTTAATTATCTTATTTGCTGACAATTACCTAAGGAATACAGAGTTAATGAAGCCATGTAAAATAATGCTGAAAACTCAATGGATGGAATATTTTATGTTTCAAGATGCTATCTATAAATTCTGGAAAACATTGCTGAAGAAACTGAAGAAAATGGGAGATGGATTACATGATAGTAAAAAAAACACAGAAAACATTAGTGAAGGGATTGATGAATTTCAGAGAAAGGATTCTCGTAAGAACTGATGAAAACAAGGAGCGATTTTAATCCTGCTGTGTCCTGATTAGACACGTCTCCGAAGGACACAGGCCTGACATACAGATTTCTAGCTAATCCTCATCTTCACTACTTTATCTGATGATGTTTTTATTTCTTATGTTTTTGCTTTTTGGAGATCAGATTCAATTATGTTTTCAATTTATTTATTGTTTAATAGCATTTTATATTGTTTTCAACTCTGACAGTTCACTTCACCTAGAAAACTGTAAGAGATACTTTAAAAGTTTAGAAGTCACTGTTATTGTCATATTTTGAAGTGACAGTCGTGCAAAGTGCAGAGACAATATACGTGTAAATATGTAAGTTACTCTATAAATTGCTGTTCCCTGTGATCAATACAACAACCACTAAAAGGCACAAGGGTGTTTCAAAAGTTGCAACTGAAATTCTTTAGCGCATATGGAATTGAACAGCACTTGGACACACCATCCGTGTGCTGTCCAATGTGCTGAAGATAGCACATCAACATGGGGTACTCTCATGTGCATACACACCCATTCAAGTGAATGGGTGTTATGTCTGCATGATTTGCAGGCGGATTTTTCAGACAGACATATCATCTGCAAGTACCCTAATACTACATCTAACGTGCAAGAATATATGTACTGTAATACTGCCCCTATATAGAAGAATACAACTACTATAATACTGCCCTCTAAGTACAAGAATATGACAACTATAATACTGCTTCTATGTAAAAAAATATAACTACTATAATACTGCTCCTATGTACAAGAATATAACTACTATAATATTGCCCCCTATGTACAAGTATATAACTACTATAACACTGCCCTCAATGAACAAGAATATAACTACTATAATACTGCCCCCCTATGTACAAGAACATAACTACTATAATACTGCCCCTCTATGTACAAGAATATAACCACTATAATACTCCTCCTATGTACAAGAATATAACTACTATAATACTCCTCCTATGTACAAGAATATAACTACTATAATACTGCCTTCTATATCCAAGAATATAACTACTATAACACTGCCCCTATGTACAAGACTATAACTACTATAATAATGCTCCTATGTACAAGAATACAACTACTATAGTAATGTCCCCTATGTACAAGAATATAACTACTATAATACTGCCCCTATGTACAAGAATATAACTACTATAATACTGCCCCCTATGTACAAGAATATAACTACTATAATACTGCCTCCTATGTACAAGAATATAACTACTATAATACTGCTCATATGTACAAGTATATAACTACTATAATACTGCCCTCAATGAACAAGAATATTGCTACTATAATACTGCTCTTTTGTACAAGAATATAACTGCTATAATACTGCCCCCTATGTACAAGAATATAACTACTATAATACTGCCTCCTATGTACAAGAATATAACTACTATAAAACTGTTCCTATGTACAAGAATATAACTACTATAATACTGCCCCTATGTACAAGAATATAACTACTATAATACTGCCCCCTATGTACAAGAACATAACTACTATAATACTGTCCCTCTATGTACAAGAATATAACCACTATAATACTCCTCCTATGTACAAGAATATAACTACTATAATACTCCTCCTATGTACAAGAATATAACTACTATAATACTGCCTTCTATATCCAAGAATATAACTACTATAACACTGCCTCTATGTACAAGACTATAACTACTATAATAATGCTCCTATGTACAAGAATACAACTACTATAATACTGCTCCTATGTACAAGTATATAACTACTATAATACTGCCCTCAATGAACAAGAATATTGCTACTATAATACTGCTCTTTTGTACAAGAATATAACTGCTATAATACTGCCCCCTATGTACAAGAATATAACTACTATAATACTGCCTCCTATGTACAAGAATATAACTACTATAAAACTGCTCCTATGTACAAGAATATAACTACTATAATACTGCCCCTATGTACAAGAATATAACTACTATAATACTGTCCCCTATGTACAAGAATAGAGATACTATAATACTGCTACTATGTACAATAATATAACTACTATAATACTGCCCCCTATGTACAAGAATATAACTGCTACATTACTGCCCCCTTTGTACAAGAATAGAGATACTATAATACTGCTACTATGTACAATAATATAACTACTATAATACTGCCCCCTATGTACAAGAATATAACTACTATAATACTGCCCTCTATGTACAAGAATATAACTACTGTAATATTGCCTCCTATGTACAAGAATAAAACTACTATAAGGCCTTAGTCAGACGGGCGTTTTTAGCCGCGATTTGCGCATGCGCATGCGTCCGGCGATTTTATAAAACCATTGCTTTGCAATGGTATCGGACACATGAGCACTTTTTATGCGCTCGTCCGATAAATTATAGAACAAAAAATTCCAGATCGCACCTATCTGCGATCTGCGATTCCTGTTCTCTTCTGTATATGCGCTCAATGGGGCCGGCGGCAGCAGCGCCGACCCCATTGAGAACATATAGAAGACAAATCATTCTTCTCTGCCACAGCTGTAACAGCTGTGACAGAGAAGGACGATGCTTGCCCATTGAATTCAATGGAGCGGCAATACAGCAGGTTCCACTGAAAGCAATGGGCTGCCGGCATGCGCGGGGTGAATTGTCGGGAAGGGGTTAAATATATAAGTCCTTCCCTGCAATTCATCCTAAAATGTGTTAAAATAAAAAAAAATTGTATACTCACCTTTCCGCTGCAGCCGGAGTCCAGCTGCGGCCGCTGTCAGTTCTCCTGAACTGCTTCTCGGCACTATTCAGCCGGCGGGGCTTTAAAATCCCCGCCTGCTGAATGATCTGCCTCTGATTGGTCACAGCCCTGACCAATCAGAGGCCGGTTTCACTCACACACCCATTCATGAATTCATGAATGGGTGAGTGACTGCTGCCTCTCAGCGCTGAGCCAATCAGGGGCAGGTCTGACTCACATCCATTCATGAATTCATGAATGGGTGTGAGTGAGGCATGCCTCTGATTGGCTCAGCGCTGAGCCAATCAGGGGGCAGGTCTGACTCACACCCCCTTCACACCCACTGCAGGACGGCCGCACGGAGCTTCGGCTGCCGGGAGAAGGTGAGTATACAATTTTTTTTTATTTTAACACATTTTAGGATGCATTGCAGGGAAGGGCTTATATATTTAAGCCCTTACCGACAATTCATCCCGGGCTCGCCCGCAGCGCATTGCTTTAAATGGAGCTGGCTGTATTGCCGTCTCCATTGAATGCAATGCGCTGGACAGCTCCGGCCCGTTTCTAATGAAACGCGGCTAGGAGCAGATTTTCGGGCAATTTGCGGGCGACTTGCGCGCACCGGTCACGCGATTTGCGGATGCGCATCCGTCATGCGATCCGCAAATCGCGCGAAAAAACGTCCATCTGACTAAGGCCTAATACTGCTCCCTATGTACAAGAATATAACTACTATAGTACTGCCCCTATGTACAATAATATAACTACTATAATACTGCCCCCTATGTACAAGAATATAACTACTATAATACTGAACCCTATGTACAAGAATATAACTACTATAATACTGCTCCTATGTACAAGAATATAACTACTATAATACTGCTCCTATGTACAATAATATAACTACTATAATACTGCCCCCTATGTACAAGAATATAACTACTATAATACTGAACCCTATGTACAAGAATATAACTACTATAATACTGCCCCCTATGTACAAGAATATAACTACTATAATACTGCTCCTATGTACAAGAATGTTACTATTATAATACTGCCCCCTATGTACAATAATATAACTACTATAATACTGCCCCCTATGTACAAGAATATAACTACTATAATGCTGCCCCCTATGTACAAGAATATAACTACTATAATACTGCCGCCTATGTATAAGAGTATAACTACTATAATACTGCCCCTTATGTACAAGAATATAACTACTATAATACTGCCCCCTATGTGCAAGAATATAACTACTATAATACTGCTCCTATGTACAAGAATATAACTACTATAATGCTGACCCCGTATGTAGAAGAATATACTATAATACTGACCCCGTATGTAGAAGAATATACTATAATACTGCTCTAACTACTAGCATAGACATCTTTTCCTTATCGAATTTGAAGTTCAGAAAACTGAATCATCAACCGTTATCTAATGATGCATGGTATTCTCCTGCAGCCCCATCAGATATCTAAGGTTGCATATTCCAGTCAGACAGCAACTCCAAAATGTAAGCAAGTATAAATTCCACCACTTATCTTCTCCGTAGCAGCGGCACATTTACCCTCCAGCTTTAAGTCTAAGTTGCAGGGTGACATATTTTATTCACTAGGACCCTATTCACTGCTCCTCATTCACTAATATGGACCATTAAACTGTGGACACTGCAGTGTTTGGCTCTAAAACCAGAAGAATTTCCTTAATTATCCAATCTCGAAAAAACTGTCTTCAAGTCACATTGAGTTCCGGTAATTCCTCGGCGGAATTTAGTGGCGGCTTTGTGAAATGAATGATGATGATATGTTTCAAAATGTTTCATAATAAAAAGCTCATGAAGCAGAATGGAGAAGCTTGGGCTAACACAAGGGTCACCTGATCTGCAATCGCCCCAAGCTTCATTAGCTTAGGTTTCTCTATTGTAATGTGCTGAAAGGCAGAATTATCTTTTCATTATATTCATTTTAATCATTTGATTGATCATACGATCAAGTTTTATGCGCAATTTGCTGCTGTGCTCGCTGCGGCACCTTATGTATAAAATAATGGCATGGAGTTATTGGTTGATAGGACTATTCTAATTTATACTCTAGTCATTCAGGGAAGGTAATACAAAGTGACAGGAAGCAACGAGTTTGGGTTATGCAGCCCAAGCCTTCATTACAACCTCCATTAGTCCACAATGCTATGGCTACTACATCCTCATTTAGTAAGGAAATTGCCTACAAGAGCCTCTCTAATGAGTGATGCAATTGCAGAATGCTGCAAGCCTCAAAGTCTGATTAGTTTCTGATAGAAAATAAAGCCTTGTCCCAAGCAGAGAGCATAATGTCTTCAAAGACGCAGTGACTTTGCCACTCGTAACCATAAAGCAAGGAATAATGAAGAGAGAGACAGAGTTGTTCACATCTGACCTGAAAGTATCAAAAATTGGGACTTTCTGTGACAAGGACAAATGTGGTGTGGACCTGATAGTGTTAGAAAGAACAAGGAACTGCAGAGCGAAAAGTAGGTCATAAATGAGCTCCCCGGCAGGGTGGAGGCATGTATCAATGGTTCTCGGCAAAAGCATAATGTGCATGTAGACAAAGTCAGAGACAAGGGAGGGACACAAATGACCTACTGTAAGTTAGATAATTACCGATAGATTGTAGGGGAAAGACACCAGGTAGATGCAGGCTATCACGGTCACCTAGTCCCCTTCTGGGTCCGCCAAGCTGGCTGAGCCATATATTTCAATACATTTTTCATTGACTGCAATGTTAAAAAAAAGTATGCATTTCCATATGTTTTTTTTTTTTTGTGGGACAGAAAAATGCAGCAGGGTACACATTTCAATCCCACAAAAAAAAAGAAAATATATGTCAGGCTACATGTAGTCAAGGTATGCATAGTTTGACTATGTTTAACCGATTACAGCCTATGAATCCATGAAACGCTACACTTCCATCGACTTTTTGCACAAAAAAAAATTGTGTTTCACAAATGAACATATGCCAGTGTGAACAGGCCCTTAGTTGTGCCACTGTATTTTATGAGCTTAGTTCTGGCTCTGTAATTATGTTCGGAGGTTGGTTCCTCTACTGTATGTTATGAGCTTGATCCTGGTACAGTAATGTAGCTGTTTTGGTGTGGGTATGCTGCTATCTTGATGATTTCTGCACAAGCAAACTAAAGCCAGATTGTCTATCAACACTAAAGAAGTCTAAAGGCTTTTTTACAAGTGCTGATGATTGGGCAGTGGGCACACATATTTGCCTTCCCCTGTAATTGCCTTGTCTCTATATATTAAAGACCAGCTAAGAGGAAATGCTAATTTTTTTGCTATTTTAGTCTTCTACACCAGCATAAAAACAGTCATTCTGCTGCAGCACATCTCTCATGTGACCAGGAAGATGTTCTGTTGAGGAACACACTTTGTGGGGTCACAGTTGTAGTTTATGGTCATTTATTGCCAGTTTGAACAATAGAACTAGCCTGGACTGACATACTGTTCTATTGATTGACACTAATTCTGAAGATCAAAGGGTAGGGTCATGTGATTGGGCCCTAAAGGTGCCCATACCCTTTTGACAACTGTCAGCCAAACTGCTGTTTCCTCCGGCTCCCCCATACACATGAACATTCAGCTGAGCATTCATGTGTGTAGGACAGTTTTTGATGGTGGTTTGTCTCCTGAGGAACAAAAGGGTCGGGTGATGAAAATCAACATCTGAAATCCTTCTTTTTCCCAACATTATGTAAAAAGGGAAAGTTGAGTGGTTCCAATACACATTAAAGATGCCTTTAATCATTGATTCTATCTGTATGAATGGAGATTGAGTTCCTGGGTGTGACGTATTTGGATGTGGAACCCTCACGTCCCCCCGAGCAGGAGAACCCTCCCGGAAGGACTGACAGCTGACCCAGAGACCAGGTGCTCACTCCTTGGCGTGCAGCTTGGTATGAGGCAGAGACTGGGACTGAGCTAGCCCTGAACTGAAGTGGGGTAATGAAGTCCCTGCCTAACAGAGTGGAGTAATCGTCCTGATAAGGACAGCCCCAAGCTGGAACCTGGGCGCTGAATAACCCTGTCAAGGCCCTGACTGGAACAGGACACAAGCTGCAACAGGAACCGAAGATGTGAGCAGGAATAGAAGATCTGGATAAAGCGCAAGTAACTCACAGCTACAGCAGACTTGAGATCCATTGTCAGAGAGAAACTGTGGGAGCAGCAGCCATGAGCCATCATAGGAGTACACCAACCGGGAAGCACTGGCTACCAGATCTGAGTTACTATATAGTGGAGTGATTGGCAAACAGCCTCCTGCTAGGTGCAGGAGTCAGGAGCTGTTAACTCCGAAGATACCGGAGCAAAATAAATGCAAACTCAGATAACAGACAGGGCAGAGCAGCAGACGGGTCTGCTATACCTAACATTGGGTTTGACACTATGTTGTGGGGTTCTGAAGAGTAGCCCCCAGCATTGCACTTTCTGCTTATGTCATGTTATATTCCAGGATAGTGAAGTAAAGAAGGGAAGATACAGGTTATTGCATACAGTTATGTATTTAAACTGGAATTAGAAGATACAGCTTGGGTAGTATGGCATAGCACGATGCCATAAGGATACACCCGTGTGCTATGTTATGCAAGGGTAATACAATGTAAAGTACATAATTTAGTGAGGCCCATGAGTAGCACAGTAATGATGAGGCAAGAGTCACTACATGGATGAAGAGCTAAGGCCAAATATAAGAGAAAGCCCCACCAGTCCAGGTTGTTGTGTTGATAGGGCAGGTGTAGTTAGCACCTTCAGTGATCTACAAGAAGAGTACAGTCAGGGAGAAAGATGCCGTCGCCATCAGTAGAAGTGGATTTAGCCAATTAGTGATATTAACTGGTGTGATTTCCCTCTTTTACAAAGGTCCTCAGGACAGAGTGGGAATGACACTGGCGGGACAGTTGGAGAGGGCAGGGTGGCAGAGAGTGGGTGGTCTGAGTGATACCAGCATAAGTGATCCAGGGGTGAAGTGGTGAGCAATAAATTAGCTATCCAAGGATCCAGAGAATGTTTAAATCAGCGAAAAGCACCCTTCCCAGTACCTCATAGAGAAATGCCAACCACGATTTCGATCAGTGTCAATCACAAAGCCTGTGCTTTGTGTCTACAGAGATGCAACCACCCAGCTTGCGAACCAGTTGTAACCATTAGCAAGTTTCCCCTACAGTAAAAGATATGTTGACTTGGAACTGTTCCGTGGTTCATCTGTTTTACCCTAGAGTGTGTGTTTGTTCCTAAGCTGTGACTGTTCTGGCCCCTGGGGGTCCTTTAGGCGTGTAACACCATGTCAAAATTTAAGTGAACCTTCTATACGTACGAGTAAATTCCATTCCCAGCCCTCACCCAAAAGAGGAAGTCCATCCTTCCTACTTTCCACCCCTTACTCCTAGGACCAAGATCCTTACCTGCATTTGCTATTACAGAAAAGCATAACCGAGTCCAAGAGAGATCTAATCAGCCTGGGCTAACACTCTCCTCTCATGTTCCCTATTGCAGCTTTTGGATTGCCTTCAGAGCTGCATTCCCCTTACTGTCCAATAATTGACCTTGATACAATGGTAACCTTTGCAGGTTGAATTATTAGACCTCAGCTGGCATTTCTATAAAGCTCTCAGCACAGAATTTCTTTTCTTATCTGGATTTACTCTCTCGGTCTGTAGTTCTATAGGCCAGGTGTACCTTCTCACTGAGGTCATACATTATAGCCGCCTCCTGACAGGATTTATACTCTCCGCGTGTTTGCTGCTACATTGAATATATATTCAGAAATGTTTCAGAGGAAAATTTTGCCATGAATGTCAATGTGAGAGAAACCTTCCCCGTAAACCAGCTGTTCCTGAGAATCTGGACGCTTTGAAATTCTCTTCTCTTGGTGCAGTTACTGTCATCTCCTTAATGGCTGCTTAAGGGCAGAATCCTGTTGTACCGAATGTCACACTATTACACTGCCGCAAGACGAAGGCTTATATATTGTATATAAAGTGCATAGACTTCCTAGTGTCTATCTATCTATCTATCTCATATCTATCTATACATCTATCTATCTATCTATCTATCTATCTATCTATCTATCTATCTATCCCATATCTATCTATACATCTATCTATCTATCCCATATCTATCTATCTATCTATCTATCTCTCTCTTATCTATCTATCCATCTATCTATCCATCTATCTATCTCATATCTATCTATCTATCTATATATCTCATATCTATCTATCTCATATCTATCTATCTCATATCTATCTATCTATCTATCTATCTATCTATCTATCTATCTATCTATCTATCTATCTATCTATCTATCTATCTATCTATCCATCTATCTATCCCTCTATCCATCTATCTATCTCATATCTATCTATCTATCTATCTATCTATCTATCTATCTATCTATCTATCTATCTATCTATCTATCTATCTATCTATCTATCTACAGTGGATATAAAAGTCTACACACCCCTGTAAAAATACCATGTTTTTATCATGTTAAAAAATTTGACAAAAATGAATAATTTCAGATTTTTTCCACCTTCAATGTGACCCGTTCTCTGTACAATTCCATTGAAAAACAAAACTAAAACAAAATCTTTTAACGTGGACAAATAATTTTTTTTTTTTAATTATCCTTTGACTTTATGACAGCTTTCTGTCTTTTTGGGTAGGTGTCTATCAGCATGGCACATCTTGACAATCTTTTCTCGCTCATTTCGAATCTGTCTGTTTGCGAGGGCATTTCATGTGTATCGCCCTCTTCAGGTCAACCTACAGATTTTCATACCTTTTGGCATTATGGCCAAAAAGTTCACCTTGGTCTCATCAGACCATAACACGTTCTCCCACAGACTTTAGGTAGGCTTGAATTTCTTCTTTATTGGAAAAGACTTTGGCCTTGTGCCACTCCCCCACAGCCCAGACATATGAAGAATACGGGAGATGGTTGTCACATGCACTACACAACCAGTACTTGCCAGAAATTCCTGCAGCTCCTTTAATGTTGCTGCAGACCTTGGCAGCCTCCTAGACTAATTTTCTTCTGGTCTTTTCATCAATTTTTGAAGAATGTTCAGACAGGCTGATGTTTAGGTAAATCAACAATCAGGCAAATGTTCGTGTCTGATGATCTACTCATGTAAAAAAGCCTTGACTTCCGCAATTCCTAAATAGATGGAATCAGAGGAAGCTTCTTGGCCCCAATGCAAAATCTGTAACAGGGCCCCCAACTATAATGCTTTATTCATAGTACTAAGCTCGCTATATGGCGAAAAGAGGCCTTATGGGCCTCCTAAGGCTACTGGCCCCGGGTGCAACCGCATCCCATGCATCCCCTATAGTTATGCCCTTGGATGGAGTGATAACGCTGGTGCACAATATCATATTATAAAGGGTAAAATGAGTTCCAGAACACAAAATAAAAACGTGAAGTGTCTTTTTCTTTGAAGGATATAAGGGTAATGTCAGCCTCCAGCTACTTCGTTCCCTTTTGGGTGGAGCTTGGTGTTGGCTTACCCCTCCCATAAGGAACCTGAGCTATAGCCTGTCTCTTTGTGATCTTTATAGAAGTCTTGTATCCTATCCCCATAGCCCATATGCTCTTGTCGTCCTATAGTACCGGGGAACCACGGCTAGTATCTCAGCTCCAACATTGCACATATATTTTCCCTAAACATGAACACTTAACTTGATAATTGATTTTGCTAAATAATTTCTGTTCATCCTGATCCGCCTCACAGAGTATTGCTGAGATTATAAACCTTGTAATTGAGAAGAAGTTTAATGAATGTTTTATTGCCTTGACACTACCCAAAAAATGATCCGAGCTGATTATTTCCTGAAGTTTAGACGCGGGACGCGAGTCTTGTACATTTAATGTTTTATTAATGACTTTTGCATTTGAAAGGTTAATAAACTGCAGACTAAACAGCCAATATCTTCA
Organism: Eleutherodactylus coqui; assembly: GCF_035609145.1. Lineage (NCBI taxonomy): Eukaryota > Metazoa > Chordata > Amphibia > Anura > Eleutherodactylidae > Eleutherodactylus > Eleutherodactylus coqui. Next base: position 88,885,228 of record NC_089846.1, on the reverse strand, counting down.
CTTGTTTTAAATTCTGAATACTAATTCCCCACCAGATGGGTTCTCTTTTGCAAGATGGACTGAGATCCACAGCGCTTTGCTTCTTCCCATAGATTATTTTTATCTGCAGTCGGTATAATAATAATAGCAATTGTGCACTTTCTTATAAGTCTGTCTAAACACATTCTAAAACATTTGTTCTTCCCATTGCCACTTTTAAGGGCCAGAAATGAGTTTTATATATTGGAGGTCACACCTAAAAATACATAAAAAAAGACTAAAACAGGTTGTTTGGGGGAGGGGGGTTGGGGGGGGGGGGATTTTGAGTTTTTTTAAAACAAACTTTAAAAAAACATTTCATTTTAGTCACCGGAAGAATTAAAGTGTATGTATTATCTGGATCGTGATCAGGGTCGGAGCAGTGTTACTACCCAAATTTGAACCTGTTTCCTGTGAATGTTGGGGTGTCATCATGTTGTCAGGAAACAACTTTTAATCTGAGCAGAGAATACCTGCTAAATGTACTAGAAATATGTTCCAAATTAAATATGTTGCTGATTTCATAAATGTGGTTTTCCAAGATTTGGGTACATTCTGAGAAACCCATTTCCTGCTGATAATTCTAGTTGTAATGGTAGTTACATGACAATCATGGTGATGTCATACCATGTGGCCAATCACAGCATGACACTTCTTAAACAACAAAAACTATCAATCCCAGAGGAGTAACTTGATGGTGTTGAGCTGCAATGCAAAATCTGCAACCCTAATGCACCACTTATAGTGCTGGTCTCCTCTTATGAGGATGAGAGATCTTATGGACTTCCTAAGGGACCTCTCATGCGGGACAAAATAATCTGCAACAGTGTCGGATTCCGCATACGGAATATGGCTCTGGCAGCAGTGGCGTCCGCACGTACCTGCTTTCATTGTCTTCTTTCTCTACTGTGGATGGTAACACGGTTCCTGCTTTTCGTGCGGAATAAGGGGGTCGGTCGTCTTCCATTAACTTCAATGGAAGCCGTCTGTGTGGAATATGCAGGAAAATGGAGCATGCTGTAATTTTTCATCCACGAACAGAAAGTGCAATTGGTTTTCGCTCATGTGCATGAAAAAATCACTTTTGCATTGCATGCTATGACCGATATTTGCTGCAGAATCTGAAGGTGGTCGCCAGCTCCGGATTCCACAATTCAAACCCGCCCGTGTGCATTCAAACATTTTGCGCCAAAATCTGCATGTGCACATTGTGGCTAATGCAGTAGAAATCCACAGTAGCAGATTAAACTTCATCTTAGGTCCATGTGTGAAAGGTCCCTAAGGCTCCAGGGCAAGCATACCCTCTACACCAGCAATAATTATATCCCTGGCCAATGCAAAAATGATATCTTTAATGATCCAATGATGATTATTATATCTATGGTGATGCAAAGACCCTTCACACTCGGAGGATTGCCTTCAGCTCAGCTCATATATTCATTTCACCAAATACTATGTTGACGGGAACTAACAGACGATAAATACAATATTGCACATGTAAATGTCTGTAGGATTCCTTCCAGCAAGAGATACATTGATGTTTTCTGCTGCTGCTACATTCGTCCCGGCTTTCTCACCTCGTTCCTTACTTCCTAGTCCGCATTTCTCCACAATCTGTATCACAATCAAAGAGAAGTGGATTATTGCAAGAAGCTGACAAAAATATCTGCCACCTGTTCCTATTCTGAATGCCATATTGAGAGGACTTCCTGGGGGTCATTTCATACTTAGAGGCACAAAACAAGACTACATTCTTATTTTTTTGCCTCCTCGAGACATTGAGGAGCTTCATGTACTGTTGTGTAGTAGGTGACAGATGTATGCATACATTTGTCTTACACCCATTACTAATCTGATGCTCTTCCCGGCAGTACGGAGCTGTTTGCTAGATGCATTCAGTCTGTGAAATGTCATTATTAAAGCAAAAGCTACAGAGAAACTTTTACACCAGATGTGCTTAGCAATTTGCATTATGAAAGGCAAAGTAGGTACAGCGTAAACATAACCATTTGCTTATTCGATGGAACATACAAAAAAATTTCCATTAAATGGGTTTTCTCTGGGAAAACTATTGTATCTTATCCTCAGGACAGGTCATCAATAGTTAATCGGTAGGGACTTGCCACATGGGACACCCGGCGATCGCCGGTCCCAGATGTCAGTGTGGCAAGCCAGATGTGTGTCATAGGAGGCAGGGACGGAAGTGGCCTAGCTGGCTTTACTCCCAATGAAATCAGTGGGAGTTGAAGCAGCTATTACACTCCGCTGCCCGTCTCTGGTGTCAGAGGTATAAGTCCCAGAATTATAACAGTTGAACTCCTATTGATTTCACTGGAAGTGTGAAGCCACTTAAACCATTTCCAATGTCGTCTCCTATGATGCACATCCGGCCAGCACTGACAGACTGGCAAGCAGGTGATCACTGGGGATCCCATGCGGCGGTCCCTGATGGCTAACTATTGATGATATATCTTGAGGATAGGTTATCAATGGTTTTTGCCTAGAAAACTCCTTTAAACAGATACTTCTCATTACTATATTTTCCCCCTAATGGTATATTTACCAATTCAAAAATCACAAAAGGCGGCCATACTTTCCCCCACATACCTACCAGGTACTGGGGGCAAGTGGCTGCTTAGTATTTTACGTGCACATAAATAAGGCATACAAAGGGTGCCAGTCTAACTGATACATGGAGTTCACCATGTAGGCTTACAGCCGAATAATGATGCCACATACGATTCAGCCTGATGGATTGCCCTGCACCCCAGGAGTTTCTAACCTGTTCCAGCCTCTGCACCAATGTCTGTACCCTGTGCCAGCCACTGCACTGATGCTTCTGCCCTATGCGAATCACTGCACCGATGCCTCCGCCCTGTGCCAGCCACTGCACCAATGCCTCCACCCTGTGCCAGACACTGTACTGATGCCTCCACTCTGTGCCAGCCTCTGCACAAATATCTCTGCCCTGTGCCAGCTTCTGTACCAATGTCTCCACCCTGTGGCAGTCACTGCACTGTTGCCTGTCCGCTATGGAATACAATTTATACTCATCACTCTCATCCATATAGCTCTCCATACGTTTGCAACACCTTATATTTTTTCCCTCGCCTCTGTCTACCATCCTATCTCTGCTTTTCATTATGCTAATGATCATAGACTAAGTTCCTCCATAACCTGCTGCAGCATCCGAGGAGATAGCGGGGTAGAGTTTGGGCCTTGTCACGGGGCTCTACCATCTTCCACCCTGAGGGTAGCATGAGACCCACCCAAGTAACCTGAGGACAGGCCTACAAAAGGGTAACCCACAGTGTGGTTTACCTTGGCAATGGGTTGTCACAGGTGACACCACCGTTCCTTCCTCTGTGGTGAATCTGGATGATGAAAGAACTGGTCCACATTCACAGAGTTGTATTAGTTTAAATAGTAAAGCCGGGAACGGTCAACAATGCTCCTTTACTTGGGAAAAACTTATTTACAGTCCAACATGACACAATTCACGCCAGCAGGCAATTGGTATAGAAATCAAAAAGTGGTGTGAAAGGGAGGAAATCACAGGTTCACCGAGGAATCTACAATCTCAGTTATCTGTAGGCCTCCGTGCCCGGCACAAACACCTTCTACTCTCCAGCTTTCTAACGGTTGGCACTCACGTTTGGCATACACTCCACACAGCGATGGCAGTTCACTCTCTCTCTCTTCCAGTTCCTCAGAGGGATCACTGGCATCTCCTGGGTGTAAAGGGCCCAGGGACGGCTGTGGATGTCTCTCAGCCTCCTCCATCCCGGTCCATGCAAACTGAAGGTGTCTGTGTGGATTCCTTGCAGCTACACCAATACTCCTCACGCTTACAAGTCCAGAACAGAACTCTTTGCACAACCACCTGCACAAACATATATATTTAATGTGGTCACATGACTTACAACATGAAACGATACATTTCCAGACAGAGACGGCTCATTTGCAGACATTAACCCATTCAGTGCTGCAAAACTCCAACACACATTTTGCTGATTCATTCTTCATTCAAAGATAAGGTACAAGACAATACAGACAGCATATAGCAGACATTATGGAGGGACCCCATTGTTCTGGGCCACTACACTGCCCCCCTCCCCCCATCCTTCATCAGGAAGTATTCTCCCACACTCCATACACCCTAATACATTTCATATATGTACATAGACAGATATCGTCTGATGAGCGGGTTATACAGCTTTATGTAAATAACCCTATATATGTAAATGATGACTGACCATCATACAGAACAAGCCGGCTACCTCGTGGAGTGTAAGCTCTTGTGAGCAGGACCCTCACCCTATCATTAGTGTAATCCAGCATGTAAGGTTTCATTCTGGTGGCACATGTTCCCTCTGATTGGTAACGCGCTGCAGAATCTGTAGGTGCTTTAGAAATAAAGATAATAATTATTATCTACTCGGTTCTCTGTTCTTGTGTAATCCGTAGTGAAGAAATTGTAACTAAACCTGAACAAGAAGAAATGAGTCCCAGGGAGCGTTCCAACAATGCTAACAATTACAGCTAATAATGAAGTTTTGATTATTGTCATCAAACTATCATTCAATTATATCATGAATTATGTTCACAAAAAAAATAGACGGAACGATAAATGACTCCATAAATTGACAGGGAAACCTCCAAATACAAGACCGATGATGCCGGAGCCACCGCTGTATTAGGGCTCAGTCACACGGGCGCATTGACGCCCGTGTTACTGCAGGTAGCAGATGGCCGTACCTGAAGACGGACGTCTCTCTGCAGTGTCGGAGGAAAGAACATGTAACTGGCTTCATTGTCGGTCATGTGTTCTTTCATCAGCGCTGGAGAGAGACGGCCGTCTTCAGGTACGGCCGTCTTCTTTCTGCAGTAACGGCTCAGTCACACGGGCGCATCGGCGCCAGTGTACGGGCGCCGATGCGCCCGTGTGACTGAGCCCTCACTCATGCCCCAACATGTACTGATGGGGTGACCCTCATGTGACCAAGGACAATGGAGGATAAGATTGGAAGATGAAGTATGTACATTTTTAACCCCTTCCTTCTGCAGCCTTTATTTTCCAGTTTAATTTTTCCTCTGCACTTTCAAAAACCATTTAACGTACCATATAATGTATGGAAAAAACTTTAAAAACATGGCAAAATGGTAAAAAACCCTGCAATTGTGCCATTTTTTGGTGAGGTGTTCTTTTTACAGTGTGCTGTAAAAATGACATGTTATTTGTATTCCGTGGGACAGTAGAATTACAGTAATACAGCAATCTCTCTCTCTCTATATATATATGTATGGAGAGAGAGATAGATATACACACACATATATATATATATATATATATATATATATATATATATATACACACTTATTGTTGCTTATTTACTTTTCCCTAAAGGCATTTTACTGTTCGGGATTAATAATGTGATATTTTAATAAATTGGATTTTTACAGAAGTAACAATTCAATATTTTTTTTATATATTTTTTTTATGACTAGGAAAAAGGGGTGGGGATGGGGTTAAACCTTTAATATATTTATTATCTCTAATACTTAAAAAATCTTTATTTATTTTTTTTTTCAGCCGCCATAGAACTTGTGATTGTTTGATAAATGAATGGTTTACTATGTTATTGATTATACTGGATTTTGACCAATCTTTTTAGCGGGCAATCATTCATGGCAGCACTGGGGGCCTTCAGAAGGACCCATGCTATCATGGCACACGGACGGCACCCTGCAATTTAATCATGGGGGGCCCTTCAAGACATCTGCATACAGATTTGCACATTCAAATGCTGCTATCAGAGTTGACAGTGGCATTCAAAGGTTTAACAGATGCAATCAAAGTTATCTTCAATCACAACTGTTGCGTGTGGGTGTTTACTTTCAAAGATGGCCAACACCTAGCATGCTTGGAGAAGGATTGGTCCTGAGCCTGTTCCATACAATGACCTCTGATGTGCGCCATACCTGCATGGCAAGGTTATGTGCAATGGGGTACATTTATCCATTGTTCATTAGAAGAAAGCAGGAAAAAGTCATGGATTTTAATGCAATTTAAACTAAGTTTATCCAAATGGTGCATGCCGCATTATACAGTTGGTAAAGTGCAGTCAGTTGTGTTTGCTTGTACAGATGTTGCAAAGTTTAACTTGACACAACGTGTTGAATAAATTGTGACACAAAACTGTTTATGGCCGCCTGCACACGGGCGGAAATCCCGCGGCGGGATTTCCCGCGGGATTTCCGCCACTGAAAGTGTGCATAGGAGTGCATTACAATACGCACTCCTATGCAGACGGCCGCGGTTTGGCCGCGCGAAATGTCGCACGGCAAACAAACCGCGGCATGTCCTATTTTTGTGCGGGGCTCGCACTCACCCGGCCGCCGTCTCCGGTCTGCGCATGCGTCGGCTGATCGGCAGCCGGCACATGAAAGAGTCGGGGCCGCCAGGCGCGGGTGAGTACGCACTGCTCCCTGCAGGCGCTTGGGTCGGGTCCCGCAGCCTATTGCTTATTTATTGGCTTGTCTTGTGTTAAAGTAACTTATTGCAACAAATTATCAGCGCTGGGTTAAATTTTGATATAATTATACTTATATTTTGCGCCAAACAATGGTGACAGTCCATAATGAACATAGCACAACCATTGTGGTTTTCCCTCCCTGAATGCCAGACATTACATGTAGAGATGAGCGAGCACCAAAATGCTCAAGTGCTCGTTGCTCGAGTCGAACTTTCCGCAATGCTCGAGGGTTCATTTCGAGTAACGAACCCCATTGAAGTCAATGGGCGACTCGAGCATTTTTGTATATCGCCGATGCTCTCTAAGGTTTTCATTGGTGAAAATCTGCAAAACCCAAGAAAGTGATGGAAACGGCACAGCAATGGATAGGGCAGGCGAGGGGCAACATGGTGGGCTGCATGGTTCTCAGGTTCTCATGGTTCTCAGGTCCCACTATTAAGCCACAATAGCGGCAAGAGTGGCCCCCCCTTCCCCCCTAACAATTTTTACTTCGGACAAACCCTCATTAGTAAGCCACACCTTAGCTAAGCACCACGACTACCTCCAACTAAGCACAAGCACTGCCTGCGGGACACACCCCTGCCTCTTCTCCTGGGTTACATGCTGCCCAACCCCCCCGCACGACCCAGTGTCCACAGCGCACATAGCCACACCACCCTCATGTCTATTTATAAGTGCGTCTACCATGAGAAGGAACCGGAGGCACACACTGCAGAGGGTTGGCAGGGCCAGACAGCGACCCTCTTTAAAAGGGGCGGGGCGATAGCCCACAATGCTGTACAGAAGCAATGAGAAATCCAATCCTGTGCCACCTCCGTCAGGAGCTGCAAACATGGGCATAGCAATGGGGAATCCATGTGCCACACAGTATTCATTCTGTCAAATTGTTGCATAGCTCAATCCACACTGCAAGGGGAAAGCCATCTGCACTCTGCCCTCTACCCAAGTCAGTCAGAGCCTTTGTGCCAGACAGGTCAAACACCGCAATGGGAACTAAGTTTGCACCAACAGCATAGGTGGGTCCTAGGAAACCCAAGACATGAACAAAAAATTGATCTGAGCGGCCAAACATGGCAGACTTGCACCGCGCCCACGGCATAGGCCTCGGCCCACAGATTCAGCAATCCTAGGCAGGAAGCAGACTTTCACTGCACCCAGGACATAGGCCTCTGCACAAACCCTCAGCAATCGCGTGCCTACAGCGGACTCCAAAGCTAGCGTAGCTGTGCACGTCTCATTAGCGCTGTATTGCTCCCGTAGTTTGTCCCAATGCAGTGCCCCGGATAGCAGAGCTAACGTCATATTAAATTCAGGTGGGCTTCGGCCCACACTGCATGCGCCAGTCAGACTGGGGTTCTTTATAAGTAGACACAGGCAGGTACAACTCCGTGTGGACCGACAGCGTGGGTGGGTCCCAGGAAGCCACCGGCGTTACATAAATAAATCCCATTGCATTGCCCAGCACAGCTGAGGTAACGTCAGATTAAATGCAGGTGGGCTACGGCCTGCACTGCATGCCCCAGTCTGACCGGGGTTTTAAATACATAGACACAGGCAGGTACAAATCCCTAATGTGAAGTCCGTGTGGACCCAAAGCATGGGTGGCTCCCTGGAACCCACCGGCAGTACATAAATAAATCCCATTGCAGTGCCCTGCTCAGCAGAGCTAACGTCAGATTAAATACAGGTGGGCTTCGGCCCACACTGCATGCCCCAGTCAGACTGGGGTTCTTTATAAGTAGACACAGGCAGGTACAACTCTGTGTGGACCGACAGCATGGCTGGGACCCAGGAAGCCACCGGCGTTACATAAATAAATCCCATTGCATTGCCCAGCACAGCTGAGGTAACGTCAGATTAAATGCAGGTGGGCTTCGGCCAACACTGCATGCCCCAGTCTGACCGGGGTATTTAATACATAGACACAGGCAGGTACAAATCCCTAATGTGAAGTCCGTGTGGACCCAAAGCATGGGTGGCTCCCTGGAACCCACTGGCGGTACATAAACAAATCCCATTGCAGTACCCTGCTCAGCAGAGCTAACATCAGATACAATACAGGTGGGCTTCGGCCCACACTGCATGCCCCAGTCAGACTGGTAATATGTAATATGTAATATGGAAAGTGGTCGCGACTGCGGACCTAGTAGCACGGTTTTATTTAGTTGGTTTTCGGAATGTGGCCAGGATTAAGTGGGTCGTGGCAGGGGGGTGGTGGGGGGGCTCTCTTATTGTGTCGTTAAAGGTGAAATTCTTGGACTGCCACCAGACGGACCAATGCAAAGGCATTTGCCAGGAATGGTTTCATTGTTGGAGGAGGAGGAGGGGGATGTTTTTGAGGCACTACGTGTCCTCTCCACGTGTCCGTGGTTATATGCACCATAACAGTAACCGCGTTGGTGGGAAATGGCCTCGCTGCCATCATGTCTTTGGGAAGCCTCCGTTTCCACACCCCAGTGACATAGCATTAGCAGCGGTATAGGCAGAGCCCAGAATTAGTAACATTTCAGCAGTAGCATTAGGGACAGGCCCCAGTAACATTTCAGTAGCAACAGTATAGTCAGAACCCAGTAACATTTCAGTTCCAGAAGTGCAGACAGACCCCAGTCACATTTCATTGGCAGCAGTGCAGACAGACCCCAGTAAGATTTCATTGGCAGCAGTGCAGACAGACCCCAGTAACATTTCATTGGCAGCAGTGCAGACAGACCCCAGTAACATTTCATTGGCAGCAGTGCAGACCGACCCCAGTAACATTTCATTGGCAGCAGTGCAGACAGACCCCAGTAACATTTCATTGGCAGCAGTGCAGACAGACCCCAGTAACATTTCATTGGCAGCAGTGCAGACAGACCCCAGTGACATTTCATTGGCAGCAGTGCAGACAGAACCAGTAACATTTCAGTTCCAGAAGTGCAGACAGACCCCAGTCACATTTCATTGGCAGCAGTGCAGACAGATCCCAGTGACATTTCATTGGCAGCAGTGCAGACAGACCCCAGTAACATTAACGTAGATGCAGTATGGGCAAAGCAGCAGATTCACTTTTCCTGGCAGCAGTGTAGGGAGAGCATAGTATTTGTAACATTTCAGTAGTAGCAGTATAGACAGGCCCCAGTAACATTTACGTAGAAGCAGTATGGGCAGAGCCCACTATTTGTTACATTTCTGTTATAGCAGTATAGACATGCCCCAGTAACATTTCCGTTGAAGCATTATGGGCAGAGCCCAGTATTAGGTGAATTACAGTAGTAACAGTATACACCAACCAAGGTAAAATTTCAGGAGCAGAAGTATCGGCAGACCAAAGTAACATTTCTGTTGCAGAAGTCTAATCAGACCCCTTAAGCGTTACAGTGGCAGAAGTATAGGTAGGCAGAACAGAGTTACATTTCTGTAGCACAAGTGTAGGCCAACCCCAGACACAGTGGTGTACCATGAGTGCAGGCGAAGCCCATACAAATTACTTGGATTACATTGTAGGCGAGGGCCCGAAAAATTGGTGTACCGACAGTACAAATGTACCCCAGAAAAATTGCCCATGCCCAACCCAGAGGGCAGGGGAAACCCATTAATCGCTTGGAGTACTGTGGCTTAATTTTAAACTAGGCCTGGAGGCAGCCCAGTCTAAAAAACAATTGGTTCAGGTGGAAGTTGCAATGCTTTAATGAGAATTGAAACAGATAAATATTATTTAGAAAAGTTATATGAGCCTTTTGGCCCACAGAAAAATTGCCCATTCGCGGTGATTACGAGAGGTTTCAGGAGGAGGAGCGAGAGGAGGAGGACGAATATCATACACAGATTGACAAAGTTCTTTAGGTAGCGCTGCTGTCCGCTGGTGGAGAAGAGAAGTCTGGGGAAATCCAGGCTTTGTTCATCTTTATGAGTGTAAGCCTGTTGGCGCTGTCAGTTGACAGGCGGGTACGCTTGTCCGTGATGATTCCCCCAGCTGCACTAAACACCCTCTCTGACAAGACGCTAGCCGCAGGGCACGCCAACACCTCCAGGGCATACAGCGTGAGTTCGGGCCACGTGTCCAGCTTTGACACCCAGTAGTTGTACGGAGCAGAGGCGTCACGGAGGACGGTGGTACGATCGGCTGCGTACTCCCTCACCATCTTCTTACAGTGCTCCCTCCGACTCAGCCTGGACTGGGGAGGTGTGAGACAGTCTTGCTGGGAAGCCATAAAGCTGGCAAAGGCCTTGGAAAGTGTTCCCCTGCCTGCGCTGAACATGCTGCCTGATCTCCGCGCCTCCCCTTCTACGTGGCCCTCGGAACTGCGCCTTCTGCCACTAGCGCTGTCGGATGGGAAGTTTACCATCAGTTTGTCCACCAGGGCCCTGTGGTATTGCATCACTCTCAAACCCCTTTCCACTTCGGGAATGAGAGTGGAAAGGTTCTCCTTATACCGTGGGTCAAGCAGTGTGTACACCCAGTAATCCGTAGTGGCCAGAATGCGTCTAACACGAGGGTCACGAGAAAGGCATGCTAACATAAAGTCAGCCATGTGTGCCAGGGTACCTGTACGCAACATATGGCTGTCCTCACTAGGAAGATCACTTTGAGTGTCCTCCTCCTCCTCAGGCCATACACGCTGAATGGATGAGAGGCAAGCTGCATGGGCACCCTCTGCAGTGGGCCCAGCTGTCTCTTCCTCCTTAGGCTCCTCCCCCTCCCCCTCCTCCTCTTCCACGCGCTGAGATATAGACATGAGGGTGCTCTGACTATCCAGCGACATACTGTCTTCCCCCGCCTCCGTTTCCGCCCGCAAAGCATCAGCCTTTATGCTTTGCAGGGAACTTCTCAACAGGCATAGCAGGGGAATGGTGACGCTAATGATTGCAGCATCGCCGCTCACCATCTGGGTAGACTCCTCAAAGTTTCCAAGGACCTGGCAGATGTCTGCCATCCAGGCCCACTCCTCTGTAAAGAATTGAGGAGGCTGACTCCCACTTCGCCGCCCATGTTGGAGTTGGTATTCCACTATAGCTCTACGCTGCTCATACAGCCGGGACAACATGTGAAACGTAGAGTTCCACCGTGTGGGCACGTTGCAAAGCAGTCGGTGCACTGGCAGATTAAACCGATGTTGCAGGGTGTACAGGGTGGCAGCGTCCGTGTTGGACTTGCGGAAATGTGCGCTGACCCGGCGCACCTTGCCGAGGAGGTCTGACAAGTGTGGGTAGCCTTTCAGAAACCGTTGAACCACCAAATTAAAGATGTGGGCCAGGCATGGCACGTGCGTGAGGCTGCCGAGCTGCAGAGCCGCCACCAGGTTACGGCCGTTGTCACACACGACCATGCCCGGTTGGAGGCTCAGTGGCGAAAGCCAGCGGTCGGTCTGCTCTGTCAGACCATGCAACAGTTCGTGGGCCGCGTGCCTCTTCTCTCCTAAGCTGAGTAGTTTCAGCACGGCCTGCTGACGCTTGCCCACCGCTGTGCTGCCGCACCGCGCGACACCGACTGCTGGCGACGTGCTGCTGGTGACAATTCTTGATTGCGAGGTAGAGGTTGTGTAGAAGGAGGAGGAGGAGGAAGGTTTAGTGGAGGTGGCATACAACGCCGCAGATACCAGCACCGATCTGGGGCCCGCAATTCTGGGGGTGGGTAGTACATGAGCGGTCCCAAGCTCTGACTCGGTCCCAGCCTCCACTAAATTCACCCAATGTGCTGTCAGGAAGATATAGTGGCCTTGCCCGCCTGTGCTTGTCCACGTGTCCGTTGTTAAGTGGACTTTGGCAGTTGGTGAGGGCGCGTACGATGTTGCGTGAGACGTGGTCGTGCAGGGCTGGGACGGCGTGAAAAATAGTGGCGACTGGGGACAGAGTAGCGCGGGGCTGCCGCCGCCATCATGTTTTTGAACTCCTCAGTTTCCACCAGCCTGTAGGGGAGCATCTCCAGGCTGATCAATTTGGCTATGTGGACATTTAAAGCTTGAGCGTGCGGGTGCGTGGTGGCGTATTTGCGCTTTCGCTCCAACGATTCTCTTAGCGACAGCTGGACACTGCGTTGAGAGACATTGCTGGATGGGGCCGAGGACAGCGGAGGTGAGGGTGTGGGTGCAGGCCAGGAGACGGTCGTGCCTGTGTCCTGAGAGAGGGGTTGGATCTCAGTGGCAGGTTGGGGCCCAGGGGGAGAGGCAGTGGCGCAAGCTGGAGGGGGTGAACGGCCTTCGTCCCACCTTGTGGGGTGCTTGGCCATCATATGCCTGCGCATGCTGGTGGTGGTGGCTCCCCAGCTGATCTTGGCCCGACAAAGGTTGCACACCACTGTTCGTCGGTCGTCCGCCGTCTCCGTGAAAAACGGCCACACCTTAGAGCACCTTGGCCTCTGCTCGGTGGCTTGGCGCGAGGGGGTGCTTTGGGAAACAGCTGGAGGATTATTCGCTCTGGCCCTGCCTCTACCCCTGGCCACCCCACTGCCTCTTCCAACCTGTCCTGCCGCTGCAATTGCCTCCCCCTCTGAAGTCCTGTCCTCAGTTGGCTTATCACACCAGGTGGGGTCAGTCACCTCATCGTCCAGCGGCCCTTCCTCCGAATCCTCTGTGCGCTCCTCCCTCGGACTTACTGCCCTCACTACTACCTCACTGATAAACAACTGTGTCTCATCGTCATCGTCCTCCTCACCCACTGAAAGCTCTTGAGACAGTTGCCGGAAGTCCCCAGCCTCATCCCCCGGACCCCGGGAACTTTCCAAAGGTTGGGCATCGGTCACGACAAATCCTCCGGTGGGAGAGGAACCATTGCTGCCCAATCTGGGCAGGGGCCCGAGAACAGTTCCTGGAAGTCTGCCTGCTCCTCAGAATGTGTCATTTTCATGGAGTGAGGAGGCTGGGAGGAAGGAGGAGCAGCAGCCAGAGGATTCAGAGTTGCAGCAGTGGACTGCGTAGAAGACTGGGTGGTCGATAGATTGCTGGATGCACTTTCTGCCATCCACGACAGGACCTGCTCACACTGCTCATTTTTTAATAAAGGTCTACGACGTGGACCCAAAAATTGTGATATGAAGCTAGGGACCCCAGAAACTGTCCTCTCTCCTACTCCCACAGCAGCCGGCTGCGATTCACCTGGACCAGGAACTTGTCCTATGCCCACACCCTCACTTGGGACTCCGCGTCCTCGACCGCGACCGCGTCCAGGTCCTCTGCCCCTACCCCTCACCATGCTTGATTAAGAATCGAGCAGAGATAGAGCGGTGTAAAAATGTTTGTGAATTATTGCCGCGCAGTTGGTGGCTGCCAGCGGTAATATAACGCTAAATGAAGCCAGAGATAAATTATAAGGAAGGTTGCACGTAGGCTAGGCTGTGAACTATGCAGTTTGGATGGGCGTGAAGTCCCACAGGCCACGCAGGCAAATGCACTGGGTAAGCGTTAGCCGTAAAAAGGAATTTTTTTTAAAATCTCCTTATTTTACTCTGCAATGCAGGCTGAGGCTAGGTAGTATGTATTGCACTTTCAATCTATGGGCGTCGGGCAGACTGTGAACTTCTGAGACAGCACACGTATAACAGAGTGTTGTAGAAAATGTGTGGTTTCTTGGCGTACACTTAGAGGCAGACTGCAGTGAGGCTACGCGAAGTGCGGACAGAAAAATGTTTAAATGAAGGCTGCATGTAGGCCTAGCTGTGAACTATGCAGTTTGGATGGGCGTGAAGTCCCACAGGCCACGCAGGCAAATGCACTGGGTAAGCGTTAGCCGTAAAAAGGAATTTTTTTTTAAATCTCCTTATTTTACTCTGCAATGCAGGCTGAGGCTAGGCAGTGTGTATTGCACTTTCAATCTATGGGCGTCGGGCAGACCGTGAACTTCTGAGACAGCACACGTATAACAGAGCGTTGTAGAAAATGTGTGGTTTCTTGGCGTACACTTAGAGGCAGAGTGAACTGAGGCGACACAAAGTGCGGACAGAAAAATGTTTAAATGAAGGCTGCACGCAGGCTAGGCTGTGCAATACAGAGGTACTACAACTCCCAACAACCACGGAGCTAAAAGCACACGGTCGCAGGTTGCCCTAAGAAGAACCGTTGGGGTTCTTGTAGACAGGATTCTACACTACCACTGTCCCTGCCTGACCAATACTGCCCCTATACTCAAGTACAGACTGCAGCCTGAGAACGCTACAGCCTGCTCGCCCGATATACATTTAAAAAAAACTTTGTGCAAAAGTGCTCACAGCAGCCACTACAGGTACTACAACTCCCAGCAACCACGGAGTTAAATGCACACGGTCGCAGGTTGCCCTAAGAAGAACCGTTGGGGTACTTGTAGACAGGATTCTACACTACCACTGTCCCTGCCTGACCAATACTGCCCCTATACTCAAGTACAGACTGCAGCTTGAGAACGCTACAGGCTGCATGCCCGATATACATTTAAAAAAAAATTTGTGCAAAACTGCTCACAGCAGCCACAACAGTAATGCACTAGGTGAGCTGTGGCCCTAAGAAGGACCGTTTGGGCTCTTGAAGACGCTAACACTGTCCCGATAGCAGCAGAAGCATGAGCAGCACTTTCCCTGATCTCTCTTAGCGTGTGTCTGTGGCGAGCCGCGGGCGGGGCAGATTTAAATACTCGGGGGTCACTTGATCTCACCAGCCACTCACTGCAGGGGGGTGGGATAGGGCTGGAACATCACAGGAGGAAGTTGTAATGCCTTCCCTGTGTTTCTATTGGCCAGAAAAGGGCGCAAATTTCTCAGGGAAGGAAATGTAAAGGAGTCGAGTGCCGTATGGTGCTCGCCTCGAGTAACGAGCATCTCGAACACCCTAATACTCGAACGAGCATCAAGCTCGGACGAGTGCGCTCACTCATCTCTAATTACATGCTTTTTCTGCCCCCTGCTCCCTGGCTGTCCCCTCCCTCCCAGGAATGATTGTGTTTCACATACTGGGCAGCAGATAGTGGATTGTCCTGGGAGTAGGAGAGCAGCAGGGCAATGTGTCACCCGCACAGGTTTGTTGTACTTGATGACGGTCAGTAATTACACCTTATACTAGAGTGGCCTGCAGTCAGCTACAAGTAAAGACAGTGGGACAGATTGACTATTCAAAGTTCACCAGCTTTCTAGTGAAAATTATGACAGAAAACTGTCTTCCCTGCTTTGTACCACATTTATGATGCTTTTTAGACTCTTTGAAACACTGTTTGCTGCATCCAAAAAAGGGGTGTCACTTTTGTGGAAAGTTCAGGTAGCCTAAATGGGACTTTGTGCACCAAAAATTGTGCCAAATTTGTACCAAAATTGTAGTGCAAAATCTGATGTAGGCTAGTCACTGTGATAAATATGGTGCATTTGAAGACTTTGGGGTATATGTGTTAAAATTTGTACACCTGGTTTCTGGGTAGCATGGTAGCTCAGTGGTAAGCACTGTAGTCTTACAGCACTGGGGCTACAAGTTCAAATCTAGCTGAGGGCTTCTTCACAGAGGCGTAAGCACAAATTTGCTTGCTGCTACGGAGAATAGTGGCGCATGACCGATGTGAAAAAGATCTTTTACATGGAGTTTGTATGTTATTTGGTTTTGGAGTGTGGGAGGAAACTCACGCATACAGATAAGTGAATATAGTTTGTGAGCCCCGATGGGGACATAACCTGATGTAAAGGGTTGTGTAATTTGTATGTGCTATATAAAAAGGTGATCATTATTTCTGGTGTGCAAAAGTTACAAAACATGGTATATGCTTTTATAAATATTTTATATATGTTTGGCCTCTTTTTACTGGCCTCCTCCAGTTTCCTAAAAGTGGCAGGTCTGGACCCAAAGTATCATGGCTAAATGCAGCCCATGAGATTGACTTTAATTTACAGTAAAAATGTCATCAATTATAGCAGAACCTTATGGCAGCTCCTAGATGGACTATGTTTCAGACTGTCACACAAAGTTGCAACCAGATGCAACTTTGTCTAAGGACGGGTTGCACTAATCATGCTCTTGATCCTAGTTTAGGTAAACTGTGATCAGCTGTTGAACTTGATTGAGGGAAAAGGCATTGATCTATGTTTTGCAAAACCAAGTGTCATGTCTGTCTCCTGAGATCTGTGGTACTATAGGTTCCCTGGAGCTTTCCTGCTCAAGTGTTGGGGATTGTGCTGGCTGGGCGTGGGTGTGTCTCCAGTCGGCCAATCACTCTAGGTCAGTACACATAAAAGCTGTCTTCCCAGGTGTGGTTGTGTTCAGCTTTCTCTGTTCTCATTCTCCCTCTGTGTGTGGTGTGCGTAGGTTCTATGTGTGGTGGCTGCAAGAAAGGTTTGCGTTTTGTGGTTTTGTTTAGTTATGTTGCTGGACTCCTGGTTGGTGTAGGGACTAGCAGTATTGCCGTGAGCCGTGACGTGGCCCAATAGCTTCCATATTTTGGCCAAAATGTCAACAAATACCTGGCATTTATAGCATTTACATCTGCTACTAGTGAATGTGTATTGGCTGCTGTATGGTGTGATTATGGCTCTGAGTGTCTTCTTATCCTGTCCAGTTGTCCCTGTAGATGGTGGCATGTGCATGGGACCAGATTGCAAGACCGTTGGGTCCCTCCGTATTGGGGGATGTCCCCATTCAGATATGTCCTTGGTTATCTTCCTTTGTAGAAGATAGACAGAGGTGTTAATCGGTGTTTTTTTCACCTGGTGTTCCCTATCCCTGGTAACGTTCATGTGGGCCCGGAGCTCACTTACCCACATGAACATAACACCAAGTTTATTTAGTCTACGGTCAAAGGTTGAACCTAGAAAAAATCCTTCACATATGGTGATTGGTGACTGTAGTCAGATTATCTTCTCAGCATTCATAGCAATTGTAAAAACATTTCCCCCTACCAACAACAAATATTAGAGTAATTTCACCACCCAGGACTAGCCTATCAGGCTATTAGCCTAGTCTGCCATCTTGGATTTTGCAAGTTGAACTTCGATCAGCAAGTTTAATCTGCCAAAATAGGCCGATCAAATTACAGACTACTACTTGATTTTAGATGAACCTTTGTTGATCTCAGATCAATACTTTGGTGCAACCGGCCCTAAACAAATCTGTCCCCATCTGTCTCAGTTTGCACTGAATAATTACGAAACACTAGTAGTAAATCAGCCCCAGCATCTGTGAGAGAGGAATCATGGGAACTGTAGTTCTTTACAGTGGTAATCCCATTCGCAACAAACCCTGGCAGCATCAAAACCAAGATGCTGTGCAGAACAAATGAATATAATAAGTTCCGTTCCACACTTGCGTAGGGAATTCCAATTTCCTGCGCCATTCCGGGTTCAGCAAAGGAGAATTCCCATAGCCGAACGGTTCAGTCTCTAGATGGAACCAAACAGTGCTGGACAGACCCCATTGACTATAATGGGGTCCATACGCTTTTTGCACAGCTGTCCAGCTTTTTGATTTGGCATTTTGAGCCTATTCTGTGATGGAACCTGCAGCCGGAGGTTCCAACGCAGATGTGAGACTATCCTCAATCATCACTCCTGCGCTGCAGCAGCATGATCTGGTGAGCAGTTAGACATGATACATACTGTTCTGTATTTTTATAAGATCAGAAAACTTCCTTCAGAAGAGCCGCGTTACCAACCAATGTGGATTAATTGGCCATATAGGCGATTTAAGCTATAGTTTAGCAGAACCGATGAGCGACCACTTACCTCTTCATCAGTGCAGAGTTACAAGCTGTATTCTTTCCATATAAAATCCCCATGAAATGTGCATTATTAACACCTAATAGATTTACAGCCGGACAGTATATTCTAAATTAACAACGAAAGCATCGATGGAAAACAAATGCACAATGTGTTCCCACTGTCTCCAGACCTTCAGATTAAATAATCCTTCAGCCAAGAAACACAAGCTCTATATAATGACTCATGTGACAGCGATATCGACAATTACCACCACGTAGTATCATCCCAGAGAGACACTTCTCACATTTACATGATAATATTTGGACTTTTTTTCTTTTTGGATTATCTGTATTACATTGTAAATTATTCAAGAGTTTAAAAGAGATGAGGAGGGTTACGGGAAATACTATACATCATTTATTGTGCCGTATTTAACTCTTTTCTAGTTGGTGGGTGACCAGCGGCGATCAGGTTTTGATTGGAGAATTTAAAGATCAGCCTTAGAATATCTTTTCTTATAAGTTTTCTTCCATGATGCATCATTTCCAAATGACATTTTGTGAATCTTTCCCCCTCAGCGCTGCCAATCTTAGTTGTTATATAACTGTATACATGGAAAGCAGATACTTGTATAGGAAAAGAGAAATAAGAGAGGAGGTAACTTTAATAACTACTGAATATTTATGAAGATCAAGGTTGGCTTTAAGATGGATGTCAGCAGTGGATTTAGTAGATCATGAGTACTGGGGTGTTCACGTGACTTGTGCCCTTTCCCCTCCAAAAATAATCATGTTATCCAATGCACCGCATACAGCCAAACCACGCCCATTTGTGGCCACATAAATCACCGGCTGTACCAGAATCAAGGTAAGTACATAAATACAATACCAGACCAGAACCAAGCTCATAACATACGTGCAGCTGTTGAGCAAACCAACTAATAGAACCCTGATTTGGGTCAAAATCTGCCAAAAGCTTATTTTAGCTTGAACCTGAACCAAGCTTTTAGCAAAGTTCTATCCAAAACAAGGCTCTACTGGTTTGGTTCACTCAACACTAGTCCCAAACACTGATGTATAACACTGTCTAAGAGTCATAGAGCCCTGCATAATATTCTCAGTGTTAGAAAAGCCCTGTATAATATTCTCAGTGTTAGGGCGAGCACCCACTGGCGTTTTTTTACCTGCGTTTTGCGTTTTGCGTTTTTCCTGCACAGGCATAGAGATAACATGTGTTCCTGTCCACTGGCGTTTTTTTTGCGTTGCGTTTGCGTTTTTAACATAGGAACTGTCAGTTGCATATGTGTCCTTATTTTTCTCCTAATGCACCCATGAAAGTCAATGTAAATTAATGGAAAAGCCGCGAAAACGCCGCGAAAAACGCGCGGAAAAATCGCGGGAAACGCGGCGAAAACGCTGCGTTTTTTTCCCGCGGAAAACGCAAACGCCAGTGGGTGCTCGCCCTAATGCAGGGATTTATGGCTCATAGTGTTAAACACCAGTTTTTGGGATATTAGTGATTTTTATGTTTGCTTCAAACTAATTCAAAATGAACCTAAGTTTTTGCAAAAGTTTGGCCAGCCAGGCGAACCAAACTTTTTAAAGGTTTGCTTATCACTACTCATGACATACATATAGCACTCTAAACAAGCATATAAAATAAACGTCCATTTTCATTTTTCTTCTCTATCTCAGCCCAGACCGCCATAAGGATTTCTTCCAGCCATGACTTGTTTCTGCTCACTCCCGCCATAGTGCTACTACCCCCAATTAACCTCTTAGTACCCCCCCACCCATAGTCCAAATTAGTTATAGTAGTCCCTCTATGGTTTCCTTATGATGCCTCCTTTTAGGTAATAGGTCCCCCTTCTTTAAACCCCTCTACTAACGAAGCCCCCTTTAGGTAATGATGCCCCATCTAAGCAATGGTGCCCTGCTCTAGTTAATAGCTCCTCCTTCTGTAGCCCCCTCTAAGTAATACTGCCTGTTCCTCCTGATATCTAATCAATGATAACTCACTCCTTGCAGTGCCAGAAGGCACATACTAAGTGCAAAAAACCTGACTCCTTCCATGTATCTTGCATGGAGTACAAGAGTACACAGTATACAAGAAATTGGGGGAGGAGTCAAGTTATCTGCATACAGTGCGCGGCTTCTGGCACTGCATAGATTGAGGTATGACTGATGCAATGTCTATTGGTGTGGCAGACATCAAATTCCCAAGTGCGGACGCTGACATTTCTGGAGTTTTGTCACTGTGGACAGCAATAGGACAGCACAATGGCAGATTATTAAAAAGGACAGTTTGGGTGGCCTGGGCTCCCCCTTTAAAATCAGCCATTGCATGTCAGGTGTCAGAAGATGAGATATCATTGATATGAATGTCATGGTTTAGGATTTGCTTGGGTTCTAATATATCATTTTAGAGAACATTTGGAAAGGACAAATGCTTATTTTCCAGCACTGTGCATAATATCATTAGCAGGATTGTCATTAATATTATCTCTACTACAAGCACAAACAATGGAGACGGTAAGAAGGTCATTGTGCATAAATATATTAGTAGCTCACATGAAAAATGTATGGAAATCTCTTCGGTTTAATGTCCCCGAGAGAAAACAAGGCTGCCCTTTACATCTTGGAAGAAGTAAGAGTTGATTCCTTTCCTATAAGAGCAGTAAATGTATAGAGGCTTCTTTATGGGACAGTTTTTTTTACTGTAAATACATTTAGTAACATAATATGTTAGGCTGACAAAGACAAGTGTCCATCCTGTTCAGACGGTTTCCACCCCCCTTGTTGATCCAGAGGAAGGCAAAAAAACAAACAAACAATGAGGCAGAAGCCAATTCACCCCATTTTGGGGGGAAAAAATTCCTTCCTGGCTCCATAATGGCAGTCAGAATAATCCCTGGATCAACATTTAGAAAGTTCCTACCTGACTCCAAGACCTGCAGTCGAAAGATCCCCGTATTAACAACCCTTCTAATTTAGAGGGGATGTCCACTTTGGTTTTCATGTGCCCTATGACTTTTGCATATGGGAGGAACCCTCACTCCATCGTAAAGACAACCCAAACTACCGTAAACACTGTGAGGTATTTATCATCACGGACAATTTTCTGTCAGCAAATGCATTAAATGTTAGACGGTGATGAAAAAGTTGTCACATCTTTAAATGTGTGTAGAGCTGTGGAGTCACTTTATACACCACCCACCTACTGGAGCGAAATTGCAACAAGTTTTGCAACTTTAAAAAAGTTGTATGTCATGAATGTCTCTAAATTCTGGTCAATCAGCAAGCTACACCCGCTTTTTTAGACAATTTTGAAAGTGGAGGGAGATGCGGAATATCTGTTCCTTTTAGTGCAAATTAATAGAAAATCTGACTTAATTGATTTGCATGAACAAAAAAAGTGCAACCTACACCAGAATTATGCCTTAAGAACGGTAATAAATGTGCTCCATTGTCTCTAGAATGAATACAGAAAACACTTTTTTGGGTTTCCACATAGTCGCAGTTTTATTTAAATCGTAGGACTATAGCAATCTCATGAGTAAGGGTGAAGGGTTCTACCATTGGAATTCACAAGTATCATGAGATCCCCCACTGTCTGACATACAGTGAGTACCTGGCCAGGCAGGAATAAATACCAAGCTCTGGCTCGCAAAACCAGTGAACCGTTACACAGTAAAGTTCTGCAGTTCTTGCTCTGTCCACTAAGCCTATAGTCAGACACTTCTGTTCTGTGGAGGAAACTTCTCAGCTGTCATCTCATTATCATCACAGCAGCATCCCATGTGAAAAGTTCACATTTTTTATTTCTCCATATATTATAAAAACTGGCGATGTTTCGACTCAATGTAATAGGTCTTCTTTATCAAACTTTGGATCCTGACCCGATTGTGGTTTGTGCGTTCTTAACCCTCCTTGCCCTGAAGGGTTGGAAAACTCCTTTTGCTGCTGATTGCATTTCTATCTTTCTGAAGTCTCATTATCATCACAGGCTGGATTACTCTGAGAGGTGACAATTATATATAAAAGCACACATTCCACCATTCACAGTCGGCTCAAATCTGGCCAAGATCCACATCTGGATAAAGTTTATTCTTCTATGGAGCAGAACAAACAAGTGTGGTGGGTCTGTTGTTAGTGCTGCTGCTTTGCAGTTCTGGAGCTGTGGGTTTAAATCTAACCAATTAATAGAAGCAAACACACCTTTTATTAGCAAAACAATTTTCTGTTGATTATTTTCTAAAAAATCGGGCCGAGATGATCTGATCCAATTTAGCAAAAATTGGAATGATTTTATTGTCCAGCCCTTGACAACGAACAACACTCCTCAGTGTGTAACCATACCGGCATGGCAAACAGCCGATCGGCAGGAATCTGGTGTGGTAGTCCCCTGCTGATCTACAACTGGACAACCTATTTAACTTCAACTCAGACAATATGGCCGCCCCCATAGTCATGTACAGACAAGAGAATTAAAATTCTAAATCATAGACTAATTTGTAATAAGTTCCCTTTAAGATTAACGATTTGTTCATAGTGCAGCTTTGCTGTAGTTTTGATACACGTTATTTAGGCTTGGAATGGATCCAAAAACAAGAGAAATCTAAAATCCGCTCCTAGTTTGGGGAGAAAAAAAAATCTAAATCTTTAGCAGGACAGATGTTTTAATTTTATTTTTGTCTCCTTTTTTCCCTTTTGTGATTATGACTGGTAAGCAATGCCGCATCTGTGGCTGCAATCAATGGGGCCTCCTATAATAGCGCTCTGACTTTAAATTTGCTTGATGCAAGACTTAAAATACCTAAAATATATCATATTTTGCATGAAATTGTTCTAATTTGAGTTTTTGAGTTCTTACATTTTTAACAATGCATCCCTTGATTAGGTACAAATAAGAATCTGAATCCCAGAGCCTGCTGTTCCCTTACTTGTAATCGCTATGAATGCCGCCAAAAATACGTACATGAAAAGAGAATACTCCCCCTCCAAAAAAAATCTCAACAAGTCTTTGAATTGTCCCATTCTGCTATGTTATAAAACCTATGCAGCTGTCCTATTCATGCAGTTATATCTCTTACTTAAATATCTGGGCGGCAACTAATGTGTACTAATACGGACACCATTATGGTTTCCATACAGCTTGTCATCCAGCTTTACAGACACCCGAATGACAAGTCTGATTAGGAAAGGTACAGACCTCACATATAGTATCTGAAATATCTCACTGCACTTGTACTGCTGACATATAGATATAGTAGTATGTAAGGGTCTCATGTTTACGTTGCATACGCCAGTCTAAATCTAACACACTTTGGAGTAAGATGCGCCAACTTTATTAGGAGTAGCGATGAAAAAACATTTGAAACATTTGAAAAGAAGAAAAAAAATCTACATTTCTTCTTCCTTATCTTTTCATTATTTTCTTTTTTATTTACTTGTTTTCCTTCTTTTTATTCTTTCTCCTTCTTTTAAAAGAACACAAAGGAAGAAGAATTTTAGTTGGTTCAGCTGAATTAATGAGATGAATTGCTGCGTTTTGGGTTTGCACTTAACCAAATTTTTAGTAAAGTTCAACCTGAAACAGGTTCACTCAACACTATTTAAGAGGTGCCCACCACTTAACCAGAGCAGGATTTTTGCGGTGTCTCAGGCACGTCCAGACGGGTCTTCTCCCTGCACTGCTCTGAAGTGCTTTCAGCAGGCGAGGATTTGAAATCCCCACCAGCTGAAATGGCTGCCTCTGATTGGCTGAGCACTGTGACCAATTGGAGGCAGCTCTCAGCTGTCATTCAATAGCTGAGTTCTGCCTCTGATTGGTCACAGTGCTTAGCCAATTGGAGGCAGCCCTTTTAGCAGGTGGGGATTTTAAATCCCTGCCTGCTGAAAGCACTTCAGAGTAGTTCAAGAGAAGACGTGGCTAAAAGCCCCTAAGCCCCAGCTGCTGCATAGAGGTGGGTATATATATATATATATATATATATATATATATTTTTTTTTTTTTTTTTAACACCTTTTAGGGATGATTTTCAGGGAAGAGCTTATATTTAAAGCCCTTCCCCAAAAATCACTGCAGGGCTTGCCGGCAGCCCATTGCTGTAGCGCCGTCTCTATTGAATTCAATGGGAGAACATTGTGCTCCTGTGCCACAGCTGTGACAGCTGTGCCAGAGGATCGCAATCTTCACTATATGTTCTCAATGGGGGTCAGTGCTGCTGCCACCAGCCCCACTGACCACAAGGTGAAACTCCTGGATGTAACAGCATCCAGGGGTTTCACATCTGAAAAAGACAGATGCCGCATTTACGTGCATTTTAAAATCCACTGCCCTATATTTAGCGCTGCGTATTTATGTGCGCAGGTAAATATCGGGCATATAACCGCTGCCATTGAAAAGCATTGGTTCTATATAGATGTGGATCGCAAATGCAGATAACATACGCACATAAAAACGCCCGTCTGACTGAGCCATAAATGGTACCACTGAAAAATACAACTTGTCTGCCTAAAACAAGCTACATCAGTAAACTATTTAGAATTGTTTTGAAAGCGAGGAGTAAAAAAACTAAACGTAAAAAAAAGGGCTGTGTCCATAAAGGGTTAAAGAGGAATGATCCACGGTACGAGAAAAACAGACAATGAAGAGCGAACGGCAGCAGAAGGCTCCGTCTCTCCTAGATTCACAGCGAAGGCTACAAAATTCGTCTCACAAGCCAAGCTCAATGCCAACTTTCATAAAGTAGTCTTGATGGCTCGCCTTCATAAATAGGACCGCAGTGGCACATCTGCACATTTCTCAGTAATAGTAAGAAAGTAATTCAGATGATATAAAGTTTTGACAGTTTGACATTCCGGCTGTTCAGTTTCGACATTTGACATTTTGAGCATGATAAAAATAAATGATGGATAATTGAAGGAGCGATTACCTTGCCAACCGCCGGCTCAGAATCCACTATTGTGTACTGCGAAAAAATTAAACTTGATTTGGTAAGTACTTTAGTTATCATTTCTCTCGAAGCATCAATATCCGTCCCCTTACCGTGTTCAAAACATGATTTGTCAAGTTCACCAGTAGGATGCATTTGCAGTAATTTCGGGATGTAATGTAAGTACAGTGTATTTATGGTGACAGCTTTTCTGCAGCAGTGAAACATTCGCTCAGCTATTTACTTGTGTTCTTGTGGTTTTTCCCATATGGATATGAACTGACTGCATATGTGGAATTGTTTTTAAAACTTCTGCTAATGGAAAAATGTCTGCTGAGAAGTTTTTTTGGCAGAACAGGAAGTGTTGGGCTATTATTAGGGTAAGTGGTTAGTGTGCAGGGAGGGGGAGGAGGTGAGCTGTGACATTAATTGATGTGAATCATGGATCCTGTGTTATGTAGGTGTTATTGGATTCCTGCCTGTGATGATAATGAGATGACAGATGAGAAGGAAGCATCAGACTATTATTAGATTTAGTTGTTATTGTGCAGGGAGGTGAAGGAGGTGATCTGTGACATGAGCTATTATGAATGTTGAAAACTGTGTTATCTACATAGGTGTCAATTCTCAGTGTAATCTACACAGCACAGCAAGTGTATGACTATTATTAGCTTTAGTGGTCAGTGTGCAGGGAGAGTGAAGGGGTGAGCTGTGACATCAACTATTGAGAATGGTGGATTTTGTGTTATTTGTATATAAGTGTCATGTCTCATGGTAATTCTGCCTGTGATGATAATGATATGACTGCTGAGAAGTTTTCTCTACAGAACAGGAAGCATCAGACTATTATTAGGCTTAGTTGTCATTGTGCAGGGAGGGAGGGGGTGGTCTGTGACATCACCTATTGTGAATGTTGGATCCTATATTATCTATACATAGATATCACCCCTCATTGTAATCCTGCCTGCGATGATAATGAGATGAGAGCTGAAAAGTTTTCTCTACAGAACAGGAAGGGTCAGACTATTAGGCTTCGTGATCCATGTGAGGTTTTAGGATTTGCTTGAGTATACATTTTGACTAGAGATGAGCGAGCATACTCGTCCGAGCTTGATGCTCGCTTGAGTATTAGGGTGCTCGAGATGCTCGTTACTCGAGACGAGCACCACGCGGTACTCGTCTCGATTAAACGAGCACTGACCATTGAATTCAATGGAGCCGGCAATACAGCCGGCTCCATTGAAAGCAATGGGCTGCCGGCGATCTCAGGACGAATTTTCGGGAAGGGCTTAAAAATATAAGCCCTTACCTGAAAATCATCCTAAAATGTGTAAAAATAAAAAAATAAAAAAATGTCAGCATAAAGATCATTCTCCTCTGCCATAGCTGTAACAGCTGTGGCAGAGAAGAACGATGTTAGCCCATTGAATTCAATGGAGCCGGCAATACAGCTGGCTCCATTGAAAGCAATGGGCTGCCGGCGAGCGCGGGATGAATTTTCGGGAAGGGCTTAAAAATATAAGCCCTTACCTGAAAATCATCCTAAAATGTGTAACAATAAAAAAAAAATGTATACTCACCTTTCAGCTGCGTCTGGCCGGCAGTTCTCCTGAACTGCTCTGAGTAGTATTCAGCAGCTGGGGATTTAAAATCCCCGCCTGCTGAATGAGCTGCCTCTGATTGGTCACAGCCTCACCAATCAGAGGCAGCTCTCACTCACACCCATTCATGAATTCATGAATGGGTGAGAGCTGCCTCTGATTGGCTCAGCCCAGGGACCAATCAGGGGCAGCTCTCAGCTGTCAATCAGAGGCAGCACTCACTCACCCATTCATGAATTCATGAATGGGTATGAGTGAGAGATGCCTCTGATTGGTGAGGCTGTGACCAATCAGAGGCAGCTCATTCAGCAGGCGGGGATTTTAAATCCCCGGCTAATGAATACTACTCAGAGCAGTTCAGGAGAACTGCCGGCCAGACGCGGCTGAACTCCGGCTTCAGCGGAAAGGTGAGTATACATTTTTTTTTATTTTTACACATTTTAGGATGATTTTCAGGTAAGGGCTTATATTTTTAAGCCCTTCCCGAAAATTCATCCCGCGCTCGCCGGCAGCCCATTGCTTTCAATGGAGCCAGCTGTATTGCCGGCTCCATTGAATTCAATGGGCTAACATCGTTCTTCTCTGCCACAACTGTTACAGCTGTGGCAGAGGAGAGCGATCTTTATGCTGACAGTGCGGGGGGGGGGGGGGGTGTCTCACTCTTGCCGCTATTGTGGCTTTATAGTGGGACCTGGGAACTTGAGATGCAGCCCAACATGTAGCCCCTCGCCTGCCCTATCCGTTTCTGTGTCGTTCCCATCACTTTCATGAATTTCCCAGATTTTCACAATTGAAAACCTTAGCGAGCATCGGCGATATACAAAAATGCTCGAGTCGCCCATTGACTTCAATGGGGTTCGTTACTCGAAACGAACCCTCGAGCATCGCGGGAAGTTTTACTCGAGTAACGAGCACCCGAGCATTTTGGTGCTCGCTCATCTCTAATTTTGACATAAAAAAAAAAACTGCAAAGAATAATCTATTCAACATAAACAATGTAAGTATACTACAGCTTATTTTCTGACGACACATTTCCTTTAGCTTGAATATATTTACTCATATTATTGAGGGGCTTTAGAGGGGTTTTCCAGGTAGAATACTATTGATGATCTATCTTCAGGATGGGTCATCAATAGCTGATCGGCTGGGATCCGTCACTTGGGCCTCCGACCGATCAGCTGATAGTTCGCCCACTGGCAGCGCCACAATTACACAGGGGTAGGAGTGGAAGCAGAGATAGTCTGTGCTCCAACCTCTGCGAAGTGACCAGCGCTTATAAACTGCATGTGCGGCTCTGATTGAAATCAATGGGAGCCGTGTTTTGACATAAAACATCTTGCATCCTCGGAAAATTCACATGGTGAGGAACCCAATATGGGGTCGGCCGTGATTCACAGCTCCATCTCGCACTCGCCAGTGAGGTGTTAACCTAAGGGTGTACCTAATTTTTCACACACTTCTGAATTTTGGCTTAGCTTTTCCTAAATAAATGATGATATGGTATAATTTTTGATGTTTTGTTGTTCATATGGAGTTGTATTTACCTAATTTTAAGACTTTCTAAGGACCAGGTGTTTTTTTTTTTTTTATTATGTACTGTTACATAAAGCCATAGAATTCAAGGAGAGTGTACTTTAGTTTAGGTTTTCTCATAATTTATATATTAAAATATTTTAATACTTTTATGAAATTATTATATGATTTTGGGTTACCAAATATGGACCTGAGCAAGAATGAAAAGTAGTTTTTTTTTCCATATGTTAATACTTAGTGGGGCTCATTTGTCCTTAATGACATTGGATACTCTCCACGGCAAACTTTCTACTAACATCTGATACACTTCAGCTGGTATTTCCCTCCATCCATCCTGCAAATGTCTGGTGAGTTCTCTCAAAGAAGATGCATTGCCCCATCTACAATGGTGCTATTAGCATCATCTTCAGACAGTTGAAAAATAGAAGAACATTCTATCGGGTGACGAATTACGCTTCTCCATCTTTACATCAGATGGACGTTCCTAGGTGTGGAGGATGGCTGGGGAACACCTTTTGCCTGAGTATGTTGTGCCAACAGTTAGATATAGCAGAGGTTTTGTTATGGTCTGGGGATGTTTTACATGGCACAGTCTCAGTCCGTTCGTTGTAGTGACAAGAGCCATGAACACGGAGGTGAACTGTGACATTCTAAACTATAATGTGCTGCTGACAATATGACAATACTCTGGGAATGGTCAGCAATACTTCCAACAAGACAACGCGCTGCGTCACAAATCCAGCGTTGTTTTACATTGGTCTGAGGATGTGGATATTCCATGATTGGACTGGCTGCACAGAGTGCCAACTTGAACCCTACAGAACATCACTGAGACAAACTGGAAGTTTGGGTCAGGAAATATGAACAGTGTCTATTTTCTATATGAGAACTCTCCAGATGTTTGCAGGATGAATGGAGGGAAATACCAGCTGAAGTGTATGAGATGTTAGTAGAACAGCCAGAGTGACACGGACTCCGTTTGTTTGTGCTTCAGAAAGGAGCATATCTGCTCCGAAACGCGTTGCACTTTATCCACCTTCCGATCTCTGTGTAATAAATATATTTTATTGTACTATCAAGAGCTCCTTCTTCCTTTCTACTTCAGGGACTCTCCTGATCCCATTCAAGTTATTCACGTTTGGTACACCACGGGGTTCCCAGAGCGCTGGAGTCTTTTTTTCACTTGTTCACTGAGATGTTAGTAGAAAGTATGCCACAGAGAGTATCCAATGTCATTAGGGTGAAAAGAGGCCCTATTAGGTATTAATATATGGAAATAAATACTACTTTTAATTTTTGCTCAGGTGTCCAATTACTTTTGGTAGGATAGTAGTATACATAAACATTTTGATAAAGTTACACATCATGTATCGACATACATTGCTTTTTTCCAATAGAGTTGCCCAATCCTTATGTCATGATCTGCTTCTGGTTTGGAGTCTCAGTGTTGTAACCCGAGCAGATAAATAACGTAGTCAAAGGAAGCCAGAGGTCGGTAACGGGAAGTATAAGTTTGCAGTTCAAAGGAGCCAGCAAATAGCGTAGTCAGAGGAAGCCAGGGGTGGGTGCACGGTTGTAACAGTTTGTCTTAGAGGAGCAGAAAGGTGGAGCTTGACTATGGGCTGAAAGGCACAACAATGATTCCATGGAAGGGCTAGGCTTTTATAGTATGTCCAATCTGGAGCAGGACAGAGCCCAAATAGGGGACTGGATCAGCAGACCAAAAACAAGGCTAAGGTCCAGCATTGGCGCTTTCTAGATGACTGAATAGCTCAGCAGGGAGAGCTGCCACCTGAAGCACAGGAGCTCCTGAGTTTGATCCCTGGCACCTTACTTCTGTGGTGATTAGATCCTTAAGTCAGTAGCTTTATGTTTAGCCAGGCATAGTTACCTACTCTGCTGCGAGACTCCAGTCTGTCTTCTATTACTTAGGTCTTCAATTTCAGGCTAAATAATTCATAATTTGAAGGCAGAGTTGGGAATAAATGCTTGGAAGCTTCTTCACTTGTCTTTATCTAAACTGTCATATTAATCAGATGTAGCTATAAAGAATGCACTTAAAGCCTACCTGAATTTTCAATAAATTTTCTAAAATACACCAGATTCTCTCATTTTCTGCTGTTTGCATCTTGTTTCGTGTCGGTAAATTCTGATTTTCATTTCTCTGTTGTTCTACTGTTTGCTATTCACTCTCAGGGAGGAATCATCTAGCAAGCCAAGTATTTTGCCAGTAGTTCTCTGTCCTAATTTCCTTGCCCTTACTTCACATACTGCATTGCATTGTCTCTGGTCCAGTCAGCAGGGGGGCAGTATCTAAATGTCTGCCCCTCTGCTTTCCAAGGATGATTCAGGCATTTAGTGAGATTTGGGCCAAATGCACAGTAAACCCACTATAATGTGTGCACAGACACACAATCACATGCTTTACCAGCAGAAGAGACAGAAACTGTGAAGATCCTTATCACAGTGCCTGCAGATCTGTCAGCTTCCAGCCACCTGTGAAGATAGCTCATCCTCTTGTTGCTATGGAAACGTCCATTTGTCCTTGTTACCACAGAAGTTCTGTACCTAGCGACAAAGAATTGACTACAGAGAAGCTGGAAGGGAGACCCCTAGTGGCAGCCACTTCAAATGTGATTTACAGTGGTAAAGGACCAATATTTTTAATACATGTATATTACAGAAATGATGAGAACAACACAAGCTAGTAGATGAGCAGAAGGTGTGTGAAAAGTTAGTGCCCCTTTAAGACCCACTTGGAAAATGCTTTTTGTGCAAATTTCCACCAGTTTTTTTTGCCCAGCATCCCCATTTTGAGATGCATGTAGTACATAACCTTTTATGATATGGAAATGTCACATTTTCAACTCGCCTTTCTTTGCTGTAAATTGTCTGCACTTGTCGGGAAGTTTCCATATCTTGCTAATTTCTTTCCATTAACTGCTTAACATCGTCTCGGTTTCCCATGTTAGACAGCTTGCTTCAACAAACCGCTTGTCCTGTTTGTACCAGACAGATCTGTCTCCAAAGACCTAATGGTTCCTTCCTGGCTGCATCGAGCTGCCGATCTTGTGGTGCCACAGAGGATATTATCTATCCACAGCATGATTATTTTCATATGCGCAATGACAGGCCATCATTATAACTTCCTATTAGATGCACAGACAGATATTATCAGCAGAGACCGTCGCATTAACAGACAAAGGGATTTAAATTATTACATATGTCTCTCAGGCGGCAGATTTAAGCCACTGATACAATCTTCACATTATCAAACACAGAGGCCAGATACTGTCTTATGTCTTTCTTATACTTCATTATCACAAAGCCTGGGTGGCTTCCTGAGACATGAAAAGAAAGGTTATGGATAAGGCTTTGTGTTCATTATCTTCTGTTATGAAAAGATGTTTAACTGCTACATTTGTTTTTACATATTTTATAGCATACTCAAGAATTATATACTGTGAATGGTGTGTTGGATGTATAGGCGGTATACACTAAATGGCCTCTTTATTAGAGTCCCCGGCCCTCTCATAATGGGAGTTTCCTTGTTTGGAAATTTCCCCCGTGACCCCAGAGCGCAGCATTAAATCACATGACAAGTTTTCCGTGGATCAGTTTCAGTGTGAATCCACATTAGCTGGGAAAATCCAGCGATCTGAGTGACTTCTAATGAGGCCCGGTCATCGGTGCTAGAGTAGTCGGAGCCTCACTGCCAACCGTGCGGAGTGTACACCAGGAAGAACATCCAGCATAGGTGATCCTGTGGACAGAAACAACATCACTGAAAGGGGTCAGAGGAGGATGTCAGGAATTGTTCTAATGAACAGGCACTGCACAGTCAGCCGAATACAACCCTGGTTTTCCAGCTAATGTTTCTTAATGCGCAACTTGCCATTCCTTAGCACGGATGGGGTACAACAGCAGATGACCAGTTCCATCGCCATTGTGTCTATGAGAAACAGAAAGGTGAGACCCCAGGGGGCAAAAGAGCACAAAAATTGTTTCATCGAGGAGCTGATAAACCTCACCTGGTCAGATGGATCCGGATTTCTGTTGCACCGTGCTAATAAGAGGTCAGAATTTGGCACAAGCAGCCCGAATAAAAGATCCCTTCCTGTCAGCTGATCTGAACATATCAGAACTTCCATTCAATGTGCGCCAACTACAAGAGCTTATTGGATAAGGCCTCGTTCACACGAGCGTGTGCATTTCACGCTGGCCACACACAGCCATAAAATCGAAATAAAGAAGAATAGCCACAATCTAATCCTGAAATTAATTTGCGTTTTCTCATCCATTCACATGAGCGCATCGCGTAAAAAAAACGCTGCAGTGTGGAATTCGGGCGGTCTGCAGAATGTATTCTATTAGCTAAAATAGCTAAAATAGAGCCAGCTGTCTTCTTTTACGAGCGCCGAACGCAGGTAAACTGCCCCCCTCCTTTTTTTTTTACAGCTCCTATAGGAGTCTATGGGAGCCTCCAGAATTATTGTGAAATGATAGGTCAAGCCCTCTCTTTTGATGCTGCAAGAAAAATCAGTGACTGAAAACGGTCGGCGATTTGACGGCGTACCTTTTTAATGGTAAAAAAAAAACACCCATGTGAATGAATGAATGCTTTGGAACCCAATGCTTCACATGGTATCGATTTTCAGCCGACATTTTATCCCAGCTAATAGCCATCTAAAAACACTAGCATGAATAAGGTCTAAATAGTAGTCTACCAATTCCTGTCCACTGCATCGTCTATATACTTCAGTGGAGACAGGGCTGCACACAAATGTAGTCACCTTTCTATTGAAGAAAGTGGAGAACACAGCTGCGAGGAATTAGGAATAGGGATCAGGTAATATAAAAATAAGGGCTCCCACCCACTTGCGTTAGCGATTTGCGCTTTTTTAGCGCTGCAATAGAGTGCTAAAACTTTCTAGTTTGAAACGAATGAGTTGTAATGTGGTTATGCGCATTTGCGTCTTTTTATCACTTGTGACTGCCCTATATTAGTGTGATGTCTTATTTTTCCCTCGCCCATGCAAGTCAATGGTCGCCGAAAAATCGCATCGCACATTGCAGAATCGCATGCGCGACTGCGTTGCGATGCTTTGCACTATAATTAAGTTTAAAGTGGCAAAAACGCTGCTATAAAAAAACGCAGGACAGTCACAATACATAGAGCTTAGCGATGCGAGTTTAGTGGGAGAAAAATCGCAGCGCAATCGCACGTTGGCAACTGCGATATCACAGTGATTTTAAAAACGCACTATCGCCCTCGCAAGTGGATGGGAGCCCTAAAGCTTGTTATTTGTATAGCGCAAACTTATTCCACAGTGCTTTCAGGTCATTTATTTGTTACCTTCCACCAAGCTGGGTGCTCATTTTGCTGACCTTGGAAGGATGAGTCAACCTTGACTCTCTATGCGAACCATGCAGGGATTGAACCTGCAAACCTTCAGGTTGTGAGTGAGAGCTTAAGACTGCATTCTGCTGCCTTAGCACCCTGCACCACACAAGACCTTCATTATTTGAATGAGCAAGTTAGTGGGCCTCCAGATGTTATTTCAGATGGACTGCTACTGAACCTTGGTGCCTGAGGCTCCCCAAAATAACCCAATGCCACATAGTAGGACAAAAGCCCTATAAACTACATGTGATAATTTCTGGATCCTGAGCATTCTCTGGTTGGTTGTGATGGATGTTGTGTGCTCTGAAAGTCTATAAGCAAAAAAGATAAAAGGGTTTTTTTTAGTTTTAGGGCAAAAACAGATGGATGTGGTCGCAAGTACGGAGCGTAGCTGCACATGAACGAGGGAAATTTTCTCTGCCTCGCTGGCAGTTCAAACTGCGCAGCAGAGTGCAGGAGTTTGAAAAAAGAGGTGGAAAGATAGCGGCTGCCCGATCTGTCCCTGCAGTGGCCAGGCTTGATAATGCAGGCAAAATTCCCATTTATTTCAATGCATGTAATATCAAGCCTGGCCACTGAAGTGGAAATGGAGCTGTCTGCTTCCTGAAAATATTAGCTCAGTGAACAAGTGCACTGGCCCAGCACATAAGTGATCAGCAGGGCTGCCGGACAATGGACGCTCATCGATCTACTCTTAATGCCGAATTTCAGCAAAAAGTTTGGTTTAGTCCAAACCAAATTGGAACGTCACCAATACCCCTTAAACAGGTCTATAACACTGTCAGCCGTAAAAGCCCCGTATAACACTCTTAAGGGCTCGGTCACACAGGAGTTTTTCCGCATGTCAAAAAATTCACACAAGATAGAACCAAAGCTTTTCAATAGCAGTGGTCACATGTGCAAATTTTATATGTGTAAAAACGCCTGCGGCGAAAATTACAGGACACCGATTTGCAGAACGCATGTACCTGCGTTCTGCGGCAAACCAGTGTTCTGTGTATGTGAAACCCCTGTATGCTGTCGCATCGAGGGGTTTCACCTTGAGCTCAATGGGGCGAGTGGCAGCAGCGAACACAGAGCGAAGATCACAATCCTCTGTCACAGCTGTCACAACTGTGGAAGAGGAGAGCGATGTTCTCACATTGAATTCAATAGGGATGGCAATACAGCTGTAGCAGAGAATCACAATGTTCTCTGTATGTCAATGGGACCGCCGCTGCTGCCACCAGCCCCATTGACCACAGGTGAAACCCTTGGATGTGACAGCATCCAGGGGGTTCACATCCAAGGAATCCCCTGCTGCAGCTGTCACAGACGCAGCAGGGGATAGCGGGAAGAGCACTTTTTGAGCGGAAAAACGCTGCTATGTGCGTTTTTTGCTGCGTGCTGCCTGCTTCGGTAACGCAAATTTTTGAACTGATCAGTTATGCGCACAAAAGAAGAAGAAAAAGAACGGGAAATATTATTTATTCTTTTCTCATTCATTTTCCTCTTTTCCTTCTTTTTCATTCTATTTCCTTTTTCTTCTTTCAGTGGGTTCAGCCAAGACGAACCACCTGATGTTCAGGTTCTTGTCAAACCAAACTTTTATCAAGAAAGTTCAACAGTTGTGGTTCACTTAACACTATTGATGAGCTATCTTGAGGAGAGACCATCAATATTTTACAACTGGACAACCCCTTGAAGGCCTTGCATCTGGAAGATGAGGGCATTTGAAGTTAAGTTTATGTGCTCATGTGACCATGATCATTCAGACTCCTTTTGAGGCAAAGCCACTATTTTCAGAATATCTTTAGTCTGGATAGTCCTGAACGGGACTCCGGACAACCCTTTAACCCATTAAAGGAGTTGACCACCACTACACTACGATCAGCAGCAGAAATCGTGCTACATCATTATGTCCCGCTTTTTAGGCAGATGCTATGACCAATTGCAGGGAATCAGCAGACCTCACTGCTCGGCCTCATTACAGAGAGGAGTGACAGATTGGTTCACCTCTCCGTAAATACTTTTGTTTTCTGAAGTGTCATGAGGTTAATATCTGTAACAATGTGGGTTTTATCCAGTATTCTTTGTTTTAGGTCCTTGTACCTACTTCTAGTCCGGTCTTGTCTAGTCATCCAGTCATTGTGTCTTGCTCCTTGATTCTCTAATCCAGTTTTCTCTAGTCTGGCCAGCCAGTGTGTCTTAGGGCTCCCACGCACTGGCGATATTTTCTTTCTTGCGCTGCAAGAGCACGAGAAAACTCTTGCATCGCAGCGCAAGAAAGAGGCCGGTATAGAACCGGCATATCGCAAGTGGTTTCAATGGGGCCAGCGACAGCAGTGCTAGCCCCATTGAAAGCATAGGGAGAATGCCTCGGACTTCTGCCACAGCTGTGACAGCTGTGACAGCTGTGACAGCTGTGGCAGGAGTTTCCTTCATCCCCGCGGGGACCGCGGGGATGAAGGAATCCTCTGCCACAGTTGTGACAGCTGTGACAGCTGTGGCAGAAGTCTGCGGCATTCTAGCCCATTGCTGCTGATCCCATTGAAAGCACTGCTTTCTGCCAAGCCCCGCAGAATGATTATTGGGGAAGGGCTTGAAATATAAGCCTTTTCTCGATAATCATCAATAAGTGGTAAAAAAATTATTACTCACCTCTCCTGCGCTCAGCCGCGTCCTCCTGCTGGCTCCCCGGCACTGCTATTAAGCTCATTCAGCAGTTGGGGATTTAAAAATCTCCACCTCCTGAAAGGGCTGTGCAGATTGGCTGAGGGCTCAGCCAATAGCAGCTACTGCTTAGCTATTGGCTGAGCGCTCAGCCAATCACCCATAGCGTTTAGCTATTCATTCATGAATAGCTATATCAACAGCATACCCTGTTGCTATGTGCTTCATAACTATATTTCCTGTATCCTCTGCATATTACATTATTTGGCTCTACTGTAAATCCTGGGAGACACTATTAGTATCCATGAAAGGGACTGCTAAAGGTGCAGCCAAGTTCTTCTATTTAGTGTCCAGCAAGACAAGATCAAAGTGAGTTGAGGTATTTGTTTCCTGCCACTTTTCCCCCTGCATTGACGTCACTCTGAATGGAGTCCTGGCCGAGCATGGGTAAGAGAAGTACCCAAGCAGGTGCCATTTGGGTACTCGGCAGTCCCACTGAAAGTGAATGGAGCACTAGTGTGCTTACGTGATCAGCACTTCACTCAGTCTCCTCCTCACCGCAGGGGGTACAGTGTTTTTGAGATCAGTAGCAGCTATGAGATCCCTACCAATCAGCAGGTTATCCCCTATCCTTTAGTTATCCTGCGTACAGGGAATAACTTGTAATACCTGTATAACCCCTTTGAGTTACAAATGTTTATATTAGCTCCCTAATATTAATGATCACAACAGTAATGATCTAAAGTATTTTACGCCAGCTCACTGCATTGTATTTACTAACTTCTCCGGAAAAAGAACAGTTGGCGTTATAATTACAAGGCCTGTGTATATTTGCATTGTTGTGTAACAGTTTCGCATGTTGATGAAACTAAATGATAAATAACCGATTCTTCTGTGAGTGCTAAATATTCATTGCAAGGAGTCCTTCTACATGTGGAATGATTTATGCAACACCAGCGACTGCTCAGAGTTTACTTCCAGCCAAAGTATGCGAAGAGCCTTGTGTGGTGCAGAAATGCAGTCCAAAGCTCTTGCTCATGACCTGAAGGTTGAGAGTTCAATCCCCGCAGCGGTCAGGTAGCAGGCTCAAGGGTGACTCATACTTCTGAAGTCGGTAAAATGAGTATCCAGCTTGGTGAGGGGTACTAAATAAATTACTTGAAAGCACTGTGGAATAAGCTGGTGCTATACAAATAACAAAATTTGTTTTTCATTTAAGTCTTAGGGTGCCTACCCACTAGCTTTTCTTTTTTTTTCTTGCGCTGTGACAGCGAGTGAAAACACTCGCCTCGCAGTGCACAGAAAGCGCTGCAATTTGGCTAAATGCTTTCAATGGGGCCGGCAGCAGCAGCACCAGCCCCATTGAAAGCATAGGGGATGGAAGAGATGAAGGAATCCTCTGCCACAGCTGTCACAGCTGTGGCAGAAGTCCAGGATAGTATCCCACTGCTTTCAATGGGGTTGGCGCTGCTGCAGCCCCATTGACAGCAGTGGGTTGTAGGCAGCCCCTGCAGCGATGATTTTTGGGGAAGGGCTTGAAATATAAGCTCTTCCCTGAAAATCATCCCTAGCTGGAGAAAAAAATAAAAAAATTATATACTCACCTTTCCGCCGCTCAAGCATGCCCTCCGGCTAGCCCCGTGGCACTGCTGTGAAGCTCTTGCAGCAGGTGGGGATTTAAAAACCCCCACCTCCTGAAAGGGCTGTGCTGATTGACTGAGCGCTCAGCAAATCACAGGCAGCGCACAGCCATTCGTCAATGAAAGCCCCACAGGGCATCTGGATTTCCCCAAAGCAGGGAGAGTGAGCGGACATATGGGGGTTTTCCCCATAGCACGGAGAGATGAAGTGGGATGAAGGGTGAAACCCCCATTGCTCTGCTCTTTGTCCCTTGCTATGAGAAAATCTCCCATAGGTCCGCTCACTCTCCCTGCTATGTGGAAATCCCAAGGGACAAACCTATAGTGGAGAGTGAGTGGGCAGGGCTTGAAAGAGTGGACAGGGCTATTGGGATGCTCACAGAAAATCCCTATAGCAAACCATAGGGGACAGGGCTAGAAGGTGATCCATCTAGCCCCACTCCCTCCCCCCATGTTCTCGGGGGAAGCCCTGTAACCCTGCACCCCTCTCTCTCCCCACTATAGGGAAATCTCTTGTGGAGAGAGGTGGGGAGAGTCCCTTACTGCCCCTTGCTCCTGGGAAATTTCTCAGCAGGGGGGCAGGAGGAATACCCCATTGCTTACAGCGGGACATTTAAAAGGTGCTTCTGGCCATCAGAGCCTTTTAACTCCAACGGTGCCCTTTCTGATGGCCCGACCTCCTCCCCGCCATGCCACAGCTTTCCTCGGACATCTAGTGGTCTCTTACCCAGTGCAGGTCTGGAACTCGTAGCGGGGGTCTGAACGGAATGGATGTCCCGGAAGTAGTTCTCAGTCGCAGTGTAGCGGTCGATCAGGTCTGGTTAGCGTCCTTGGGTCCTCCATGGCCGACCCAGCATTGCAGATCTGCCAGCAGGGCACGGGTATAATGATCCACCATAACTTTATCGACCATCTGGGTGGGTGTGCAAACGTCTGGCTCCAGCCATTTTTTACCAGATGGTACAGGTCAAACATCTGCGACCTGGCTGATTGTTCGGACCTGTAGCTACAAATATGCACTCGCAGAGCCCGGGCCGCCGCCGTAACACCCAGACGAGCCAGGATCTCTGCTTTCAATCTGGCGTAGTCAGTTACCTCGTGAGCACTGAGGTCATGGTACGCCTTCTGTGGTTCCGCCGTGAGAAACGGTGCTATAACCTCGACCCACTCAGCCTTGGGGAGTTTCTCTCGTTCGGCGGTTCTCTCAAACACGGTCAGATAGGCCTCAATGTCATCATCCGGAGTCATCTTTTGCAGAAACCTCTGCACAGTCTCTCTGGGCCTGGGTGTTGTCGGAGCACGGTCCTTTTTTAAGGCTGGATGTTCGAGAAGGACATCCGTCAGCTGGTCCATCTGCGCCAACAGCTCCTCCATAGCTGGGGTTTGTGCTTGCATTACACCCGCAGGCTTTATCCAGGACATTTACCAGGTATCATGCCGTTGCCCTTAACAGTCAGGATTAGTGCCTGCATCTGAGCACCATATGTAATCAAGTCCTTCAGGGGGTGGGGACGGCAATGACAATCTGGAACTGGAAGATGTATAAAACTTGCTTTCAGTTTTATTTCAGCCCAAAACAACAGAAAGTCCATACAACAAAACGCATGAAAAGGTGCACCACGCAGGGTTCTCAGTGGTTTCCTCAGGTCCGCCGTGAGGTTGTACTCCTCCTCAGACTGCAAGATATTGCTCTCTCCTCAGCTTGTCAGACCCCATGAACCTACAGCCTTTTATGCCCCAGTAACGGGGTCAGTGCCTACAGCTGAGTTGAGAGCCAGGGTCAAGCTATGGACTGGATCTCCATCCTGTCCAGACTAAGAGCCTGGGAGGGAGATATACTCCATCCACAACCAAACTCTTTACTTGCCTCTAATATATATATATATATATATATATATATATATATATATATATATATATATATATATATATATATATATATATATATATATGGAGAGGGGTTACTTTGCAAAATGAGAAGATTATATAATTATGATATTGTCATACTAACCTGCAGAGAAAATTTCTCATAGCATATATGCTGTATGATAAATGCTGTAAAAAAAATTCCATACCCTCCAAAAAAATATTTATAAGTTATGCCATACATTATTTGTACCCAAAAATGCTACCAATAAAAACTATAGCTAGCCACACATAAAATACTAGCCTTCCATTGCCATGTTGGAGAGAAAGCAAAAAAGTTATAGCTTTTGAAAAGTGGTGGTGAAAATCTCCCCAAATCATCGAGTCCTAAGGACCAAATTAGGCCGCATCACTAAGGTGTTAATGTATCCAAAATAGAAATAAACTACAATACAGTAACTATAAGTATGACCACTCTACCTGAGAGCAGATATTTAGCTATGAGCAATTACTGTGTATATTTGGTTTAAAGGGGCCTGAATCCAGCTTTAGGGCGAGCACCCACTGGCGTTTGCGTTTCCCGCGGGAAAAAAACGCAGCGTTTTCGCCGCGTGTCCCGCGGTTTTTCCGCGCGTTTTTCGCGGCGTTTTCGCGGCTTTGCCATTAATTTCCATGGAGAAAAATAAGTACACATATGCAACTGACAGTTCCTATGTTAAAAACGCAAACGCAATGCAAAAAAAACGCCAGTGGACAGCAACACATGTTATCTCTATGCCTGTGCAGGAAAAACGCAAAACGCAAAACGCAGGTAAAAAAACGCCAGTGGGTGCTCGCCCTTACACTGATGTACAGGGGTGTTTCCCACTTTATACCGCTGATATTGTGGAATGATCCACGACTGATATCGCTGATGTTGTGAGATGTTTCATTCTTAATATCTCTGATGATCCCGGATGTTTCACGCTTTATACCACTGATGTTCAGGGAATATTGCATTTTTTTAAACTGCTGATGTTGAGGGCAAATTCACTCTTTATATTGCTAATGTTAAGGGATGATGCATTCTTCATACTGCTGATGTTACAGGATGTTTCATTCTTTATACCACTGATGTTACAAGATGTTTCATTCTTTATACCACTGATGTAAAGGGCTAATTCACTTTTTATATAGCTGATGTTGAGGGATGAGGCATTCATTATACCATTGATATTGTGGAATGATTCACAGTTGATATCGCTGATGTTGCGGGATGTTTCATTCTTTGTATCGCTGATGATGCTGGATGTTTCACGCTTTATACCACTGACGTTGGGGGATTTTCCATTCTGTATACTGCTGATGTTAAGGGTTGATTCACTCTTTATATCGCTAATGTTAGGGGAGGATGCATTCTTTATATCGTTAATGTTAGGGGATGATGCCTTCTTTATACCGCTGATATTGTGAGATGATTCACAATTGATACCGCTGATGTTGAGGGATGATGCATTCTTTATACCACTGATGTTGAGGGATAATTCACTCTTTATATTGCTGATGTTAAGGCATTCTTTATACCGCTGATATTGCAGAATGATTCACAATTGATATCGCTGATGTTGTGGGATGTTTCATTCTTTATACCACTGATGATTCCAGATGTTTTACGCCTTATACTACTGATGTTGAGGGATGATTCATTCTTTATACCGCTGATGTTGAGGGTTGATGCATTTTTCATACCACTGATGTTACAGGATGTTTCATTGTTCATACCACTGGTGTTACAGGATTTTTCATTCTTTATACTACTGATGTTAAGGAATGATTCATGATTGATATCGCTGATGTTGCGGGATATTTCATTCTTTATATCGCTGATGATGCTGAATGTTTCATGCTTTATACCACTGATGTTTAGGGATTTTTCATTCTTTATACTGCTGATGATGCAGATGTTTCACGCTTTTTACCACTGATGTTACAGGATGTTTCATTCTTTATACCACTGATGATGCCGGATGTTTCACGCTCTATACCACTGATGTTGAGAGATATTTCATTCTTTATACCTCTGATGTTAAGAGTTGATTCACTCTTTATATCGCTAATGTTAGGGGATGATGCATTCCTTATATCGCTAATGTTAGGGGATGATGCATTCTTTATACCGCTGATATTGTGAGATGATTCACAATTGATACCGCTGATGTTGAGGGATAACCACTGATGTTGAGGCATAATTCACTCTTTATATTGCTGATGTTGAGGCATTCTTTATACTGCTAATATTGCGGAATGATTCGCGATTGATATCGCTGATGTTGCAGGATGTTTCATTCTTTATACCGCTGATGATTCCAGATGTTTCACACCTTATACCACTGATGTTGAAGGATGATTCATTCTTTATACCGCTCATGTTGAGGGATTACTCATTCTTTATACTGCAAATGTTGAGGGATGATTCATTCTTTATACCCTTGATGTTGAAGGATGACTCATTCTTTATACTGCTAATATTGAGGGATCATTCATTCTTTATACCACTGAAGTTGAGGGATCATTCATTCTTTATTCCGCTGACATTGAGGGATTGTTCATTCTTTATATCTCTGATGTTGACGGATGATTCATGTTTTCAGGAATATTCCAGCCTCTCTAATTTTCTCCCAGTTTGAAAACAAAATAAAATAACATGAAATTCCTCCTCAGAAGCTACAACTAATCCACGATTCTGTTGCTAACGTTGTTACATGGGCTAAAGCCCACTGATCATATTACCACAGTCTTATCAGATTAACATTGGTTTCCTATCATTCACAGAACAGATTATTCCATCCAGGTTTAGGCTTATGAAATTTTTCAAGGCAAGATGCTGAATTCACATTTGATTCAATCCACAGCTGCGTATTTACCTGCTCTCCATGTGTGATTTGCTTCTATATTTTCCTCCTGCAGATGTTAGACAGATAGAAAAAGATTTTTCTTTTTCATCCAGAATATAACAAATCCGAAAATATTTAAAGATATGCAATTCTTAGTTATTATGACAATATCTCTAGGTCTTTTTGATTCATTGTAGTTTAGTCGTCAGTCTGATTCCTTTTTTTAATTCTCCATATGTTGGGATGTAGATAATAGAAACTGAATCTTCACATAGAAATATAGGAAGGGGGGGTCTTATATTTTCAGTTTGATGCTTAGAAACACTTTTATCTGAACTCTGAGGATCTTCTACCTCCTACTGTGATGATAAAGCGCAAAATGGTAGTGAATATATATTATATCTCCCCTCGGGGAAAATAAGGGTATTATAAGTCTTTATAGAGCTCACGGTATTTTGAAGTCTTGTATAAGCTGATATGTAAGAGAGGAATCTGGCTACATACAGAACAATAGTTCATCCATACTTATATCATAAATGCGGCAGTAACTCTGTCTATCTGTCTGTTTGTTACCTTTTCACGGCTAAACTGCTGAAGCGATTTTGATGAAATTTGGCAGGGAGATAGCTTGCATCCTGAGGAAGGACATAGGCTATGTTTTATCAAGAAAATTTATAGA
The DNA here is from genome assembly GCF_035609145.1 of Eleutherodactylus coqui. Classification (NCBI taxonomy): domain Eukaryota; kingdom Metazoa; phylum Chordata; class Amphibia; order Anura; family Eleutherodactylidae; genus Eleutherodactylus; species Eleutherodactylus coqui. The sequence goes on along the minus strand of NC_089846.1, from coordinate 88,841,875 downwards.
GTTCTCTAGGGAGGGCGACAAAACAGAATCATTTGGTGATGCACAGGCACACCTCTGCTCTGCCACTGGTGCTGTGCCACGCAGCGAGGCGGAGGGGAAGGGGGTACACATCATAAGCTATGCCTACACAAACGGGCAGACACGTGAGGGCAGACATCATTGCCGCATGTATGCGATTATTAAGTGCGGCGGAGCGGAGGGGAAGGTGGTGCACATCATATGATACACCTCTCCAAACGGGGAATATATAACAGATAGATAGATAGATAGATAGATAGATAGATAGATAGATAGATAGATAGATAGATATGGGATAGATAGATAGATAGATAGATAGATAGATAGATAGATAGATATGGGATAGATAGATAGATAGATAGATAGATAGATAGATAGATAGATAGATAGATCTTCTCACCTATACTTTACATATAACACACTTTGCAGGACGTTCTTCTTGCCTATAATTTACATATAAGAGAATACGCTGGACGCTCTCATATTAGACCCTATGGTTCACAGAGAAGTGTGCTATCTTTACGTTCATGTATAACTTTTTTAATAATTACAGTCAAACCTCTAGTTTCGTTGGTAATCCGTCCAAATGCAATTGGCCAAACTTGAAACCAGTGAAACTCGAGGCAATTATTTCCATGGGAATCAATGTAAATCCAATTAATTTGTTGTAGACATTCCAAAAAACAACGAACCACATTTAATAGAGAATAAATATGGCCTTTAATACCAAAAACAATAACCATAAGAAATGATTATAAAAGCTTACTGTAAAGAATAAATGAACATTTAACATGTTACTGAACATGTTACTGTGTTTTATCTGTGGTGTTACATAGGACTGCAGGTCACATCCACTACATCATCTGTCCTCAGCATTATCACTATGTTATCTCGATAAACATGGCCACTTACATTACACTACAGTACTATTCTACTAGCACCCACAGTGACGCTGGAGAAGGGTGGGTAGCGTTCAGCATCAGGAGGAGACCCTGAGCACGAGATCACGTGTGCCTCGTCAGCAGCGAGGCCACATGAGTCGGCGGCCGCCAATGAAGTTAGAAGCAGCCTGTGAAACTAGAGGCGAAATTCTGGCTTGAAAAATCAGTGAAACTGGAAACCAACTAAACTAGAAGACAATGAAACTAGACGTTTGACTGTATTTTATAAGCCTAATTGATACCTTAGTCAGACTAAACACTAGTCTAAAGATGGAAAAGAGGAGTATCCGAAAAGGGTGACCCCACATAGAAATCTATCCCTACCTTTCTTTCAATAAAAAGATGGAGAAGAAAAAAGGTGAGATATCCAACATTTAGGGTCAAGAAACACAAGATCTGATCCAAGTGGCAGATAATTATAATAGACCAAAACATTTTTTTAAATTAATCTCAGTTGATATGTAACGAGTTCGTTCAACTACCAATATGTCATTCAGAGATAGAAAAGTGATACTCACGACACCAATTTCTATGAATGATACATGTTTTTCACCCCTAGATTTAAAGGGCTCATCAGGGATCAACAACATGTGTCACAGTTACGTTTTATAAATAATAATACATGTGACCAAATTTCTCAGATATAAATTCGGTCATATATCAAGGTCACAATGCTGCATCATAACAAGAATACCATGAAGACTACCGCAGGACGTTCCCACCTATAATATACATATAAGACACTATGCTGGATATTCCCACCTATACTGTACATATAAGGCACTATGCAGGGCGTTCTCCCCTATACTGTACATATAAGGCACTATGCAGGGCGTTCTCTCCTATACTGTACATATAAGGCACTATGCAGGACATTCCCACCTATACTAAGATATAAAGCATGACGCAGGACGTTCTCCCCTATACTGTGCATATAAGGCAATGCGCACCTATACTTTACATATAAGGCACTACACAGCACATTCTATGCTAAACTGTACATATAGGCCACTATGCAGGATGCTCTATTCTATACTCTATATATAAGGCACTATGCAGGATGTTCCCACCTATACTGTACATAGGAGGCACTACGCAGGACGTTCTACCCGATACTGCATATATAAAGCACTACGCAGGACATTCTACCCTACACTGGACATATGAGGTGCTACGCAGGATGTTTCTACCAATACTGTACATATAAGGCACTACATAGGACGTTCTATCCTATACTGTACATATAAGGCACTACACAGGACATTCTTCCCTATACTGCACATACAAGGCACTACGCAGCACGTTCTACCCTATGCTGTACATATAAGGCACTATGCAGGATGTTCCCACCTATAGTATACATATAAGGCACTACGCAGAACGTTCTACCATATACTGTACATATAAGGAATTATGCAGGAAGTTCCCACCTATACTATACATATGAGGCTATACGCAGCACGTTCTACGCTATACTGTACATATAAGGTACTATGCAGCACGTTCTACCCTATACTGTACATATGAGGCACTAGGCAGGACGTTCCCACCTATACTGTACCTTTGAGGCACTATGTACAACGTTCTACCCTACACTGTACATATAAGGCACTACGTAGGACGTTCTACCCCATACTGTACATATAAGGCACTATGCAGGACGTTCTACCCTATATTGTACATATAAAGGCACTACGTAGGACGTTCTACCCCATACTGCACATATAAGGCACAATGCAGGATGTTTCCACCTATACTGTACATATAAGGCACTACGCAGGATGTTTACACCTATACTGTACATATAAGGCACTACGTAGGATGTTCTATCGTATACTGTGCATATAAGGCACTACGCAGGATGCTTTTCCCAATACTGTACATATAAGGCACTACGCAGGATGTTCTACCCTACACTGTTTATATAAAGCACTATGCAGGGCGTTCTCCCCTATACTGTACATATAAGGCACTGTGTACAACGTTCTTCCCTATACTGTACACATAAGGCACTATGCATGATGTTCTACCCTATACTATACATATAAGGCACTATGTAGAACATTTTACTCCATACTGTACATATAAGGTACTATGCAGGATGTTCCCACCTATAATATACATAACACACTACGCAGGGCGTTCCTACCTATAATATGCATATAAGACACTACCTAGGACATGTCCACCTATACTGTACATATATGGCACTATGCAGGATGTTCCTACCTATACTGTACATATAAGGCATGACGCAGGACGTCCCCACCTATAATATACATATAAGGCACTAGGCAGGACGTTCTACCCTATATTGTACATATAGGGCACTACGCAGGATGTTCTACTCTAATCTATACATATAAGGCACTATGCAGGATGTTCCCACATATACTGTGTATATAAGGCACTACGTAGGATGTTCTAACCTTACCTGTGTATATAAGGCACTACGCAAGACATTTCCCCTATACTGTACATATAAGGCACTACGCAAGACATTTCCCGTATACTGTACATATAAGGCACTACGCAGGACGTTCGACCCCATACTGCACATATAAGGCACTAGGCAGGACGTTCCACCCTATACTTAACATTTAAGACACTCCGCAGGACATTCTACCCTAAATTATTTGTTTAAGGCACTACGCAGTACATTTTTCCCTATACTGTACATATAAGGCACTACACAGAACATTCTCACCTATACTGTACATATAAGGCACTACACAGAACATTCTCACCTATACTGTACGTATAAGGCACAACACAGAACATTCTTCCCTATACTGTACAGATAAAGCACTACAAAGGACATTCTTCGCCATACTGTACATATAAGGCACTAGGCAGGATGCTCCTACCTATACTTTACATATAACACACTATGCAGGATGTTCCCACCTATATACTGTACATATAAGGCTTTATGCAGAATGTCCCCACCTATCCAATATATATATATATATATATATATATATATTTTTTTTTTTTTTTTTTAAGGCACTATGGAGGATTTTCTTCCCTATACTGCCTCTATAAGGCACTATGCAGGACACTCCCACCTATACTGTATATATAAGATACTACGCAGGACATTCTTATCTATGTTGTACGTATAAGGCACTATGCAGGATGTTCTCACTTTTACTGTTAATGTAAGAAACTGCACAAGACGTGTCCACCTATACTGTTAATAAAAGACAATATGAAGGATGTTCTCACCTACAGTATGTTGTACATATAAGGCACTATGCAGGATGTTGCCGACTCTACTGTTCTAATGTGCTTCCAGAATGAAGTAAACACATGGAAATATATTCCTATCAAAAGTTTGTACAGTCTGTTTGCACATATTTGACATATTGCAGTAGAATATGTGAAAAAATTGTGCTTTTAATAAAGATACACAAATTCTATTGGTCTATTTCTAGCATCTACATGAAGTACAATATGTGGCGAAAAACAGTGTCAGAATCACTTGGATATGCAAAACCTTTACGGAGTTAAAGGGACACATGTCAGATTTCCAACATGTGGCATTGCCATTAGGATGCAAACAGCCTTGGCCACTAATAGGGTTAAAGTAATTAGTCAATTCAATGGCTGGGAGCATTGATGCGTGTTTTTTGCGTGTGCAATTGTGGACAACTTGTATGCACAAAAACTAACTAAGAAACACTGCTGCGTAAGCAAATATACAACGCCCAATGCGCTAAAAAGCAGTGTAAAAGCATTTTTGCGGAACAAACTATGCTTTTTGCGCTATTTATTTACTCTCTCCACTTCAGGGCATGTTCATTTGTGCGCGGCAAACAGAGACGCTTCACTTGAAATGGCTAATTTGTCTAATTAATTCCAGATGTGTTCTTTTTCCAGCGGAATTATGCAGCGTACTGCGCATCTCCTTGAGTATTGCGGAACACCCATTGGCTTTTATGGGAACCTTTGGAGTGCAGATGTGCAGTAGGGCATGCTGCAATTTTTTTGCACGACTGAAATGTGCACGCTAAATACGTAACTGTGAATAAACCCATTGAAATCAATGGGTTCTATTATCTTCATATCGCGTGTGCAAGTACAACTGTGTGAGAAGAAACACAGGAAGAGAAGACCTCGTCTTCGCCCTACATCGTTTAAAAACCTTTTTTTTTTTGTTTTTTTTACTGTAATTGATTACGGAAAAAACATATAAGACGAGACTCAAAAACAGATTGTATTGTGCAGAGAAATATCACGTTTAAAGCTTTCAGGCGTCGCAAGAAAGAAAGAAATTTTCTTCCATCCCATCCCCCGCTCTTCTCTGTAAATAGAAGATTGTATTTCCATTGATACTCCGCGGATCTGGCTTCATTCTCCTCTCAGCTCCGTACTTCTAAAGACAGAAAAATGAATTAGGGGGTGAAGTCTTCTCTCCAAATCACAGAAAGAAACATTCTGTACGACATCAATCATTCCACTAATTCTACAAGTTCAAAAAATGAATTGCTGCGACTCAAAGAACCCGAGAAGAATACAAAAATCCTGACATGACTTTTTTCTTTTTTCAAAACACACAGCGAGCCTCGGTGACACAAGGTAAGACGCAAAGTGACTCGGAAGAGACTTATTCCCAAGTTTCAATTCTGTAATCTGTACAGCGAAGTCAGCGGGACCGAAATATCAAATGCCGAAACAACTTCCAATAAGGGATTAAATGTGGCCCCAACATACTAAAACAGAGGAAATGTCCATACTGGCAATATAGGGAAGCAGTCGGAACAAAATGTACAGATAGATAGATAGGAGATAGAAGGATAGATAGATATGAGATGAATAGATAGATAGATATGAGCTAGCTAGATGGATAGATGTGATATAGATAGATAAATATGAGATAGAGAGATAGATATGAGATAGATAGATAGATAGATAGATAGATAGATAGATAGATAGATAGATAGATAGATAGATAGATAGATAGATAGGAGATAGAAGGATAGATATGTGATAGATAGATAGATAGATAGATAGATAGATAGATAGGAGATAGAAGGATAGATAGATAGATAGATAGATAGATAGGAGATAGAAGGATAGATAGATATAAGATGGATAGATAGATAGATAGATAGATAGATAGATAGATAGATAGATAGATAGATAGATATGAGCTAGCTAGATGGATAGATATGATATAGATAGATAAATATGAGATAGAGAGATAGATATGAGATAGATAGATAGATAGATAGATAGATATGAGATGGATAGATATGAGATAGATAGATAGATAGATAGGAGATAGATAGATAGATAGATGTGAGATAGAAAGATAAATAGATATGAGATAGATAGATATAAGATGGATAGATAGATATGAGATAGACATAGATATGAGATAGGTAGATGCATAGATAGATATGAGACAGATAGATAGAGAGATAGATAAATTGATAGATATGAGATAGATATTAGATAGATAGATAGATAGATAGATGGATAGATATGAGATAGATAGATAGATAGATAGATAGTTCAGTTGAAGTTCCTTGGTGCCAATGCAGCATATATAACAGCCTCCACCTTCCGCTTCCATATACTGTTTAATATAGTGCAGCTACCTCTACATAGATAAATAGCTCAAGGGAAGAAAATCCATGTAGGGTATCATGGGGGGATTACTATAGACAGAACACCTCTGCCCTCTACCAGGGAATGGTCTTGGTGCCCTTCATCACTCATAATTTGCCAATGGTTGTTGCAGCCCTAGCAGAGGCTTCATGTAAAGTCCTGGAATGAGATGACATTTTTATATTGAAGATTGGAGATTGTTTGAAGCCGGAGGACGCTGTTTACGGAAAACACAAGAACTAGAATTTTATCAAGACATCATTCTGATTTTGTCGCCTGTAGAAAGATTTCCTCGTATTTGTCAGAAATCAGCCTCAATTTAATTGAATTTCTCATTGCTCGCATTATTTAATCTTTATTGAGTAATTAAGTGATTGCTTGCACCACAGCACCTAAAGAAATGACTGAATTTCCAATTACAAGGATCTAATGCACGAGACAATGTGACAAAATGGCAACGATGGCGGGACGGTTACACTGATATGTCGCCGGACTGAGGTCAGGTTATCCGGATAGAGTATGACTGATGGGTACAGAGCTGCACCCTGATGTAGCTCTGCCTTTTGTTTAGCCCCTTGTATAGCAGGGGTGTCAAACTCATTTTCACCTAGGGCCACATCAGCATCAGAGCTCCTTCGCAAGGATGCAATATGCTGAGAATAAAACACTGTTGTCATTGTATGTATTGTTAATGTTACCGTACTGTGATTTTACCGAACTTGTCAAACCTGCCATATGTTGAGTGTAATTAGGAAGTGGGTGTTAACGTTTTATCTGATGGATGTTTGGATTAGTGTCTTTGGTTACTTAAACTACACCATGTATGTCATTCACTAAGCTTGATAAAGATGACAATGGTCGAAACATAGCTGTATCTGTGCATTATGGGAGAATAAAACAAATCTACTTTGTTTGCACCTCTCCATGCTGCCAAGTTGTCTTTGTGTGTGGATTATCTACAGGAACTATGGTTTGGATTCCTTATTTGGCTGCTGCATTTCTGTAGTCCTACCCAAGGTGGGTTTTTTGTGAGTGCTGCTGGTGTATCTTTTTGTTTTGTCTGCATTTACTATAACACGTGATCAAATGGGAGGGTACCTGCATGCTGAACTGCACTAGATAAATACCAGAGATAGAGGGTAAGAGGGCACAGACATGTTGGAATTAATAGCATTTAGATAAATACCAGGGAGGGATGACCATAACAGTAAATAATTAGTCCAGTGACAAGGAATGTGAAATCTCTTCTTCTAACCTGCAAACAAGGAAGATGGAACAATACTTCTGCAGCACCACCTATTGGATGTCAGCATTCCTTCAAATTAATGTATGGGTTTTTACCAAGTCTATAAAACAATGATTGGGAATAGGACCCCTTCTGGGTGCTCTCCTTGTGGAGAGTCGATGCCATCCCCCAACCCACTCACCCCCTACGTGTCTCCACATACCCTCTGGGTGCTCTCCTTAAGGACACCCCTCTTGATCTCCTTCAGACCTTTCACATTCTCCACTGATGCAAGAACACTGCTCTGAGGTTCGTTCCATTCATGAGCGTATCAAAAATTATCATAAATTTGTACTCCCAAATTCTTCTGTGACGCTGTGACTTGAAGTTGCCATACAGTATGATAACTTATCTGCTCTATACTATGTCCGTGACATTAAAAATGTTTTGCCACAGGTAATTCCGTCTTTCCTTCTCTAATTGTATGGTGATGAGATCTCATCCTGGCTTTCAGTTTTTGTTCTGTTTACCCGATATAAAGCTCCCCAACAGGATGTTTACTGCACTGGATCAGGTACACAACATTGGACGTGGAACTTGTGAATGTAACAGGGATCTTATAGTCCTGCTGTGTGTTGGGGATCCGTATCCTGTCTGCGGTTAGTACATGTGAGCAGGTCTTACAGCTCCTTACCTTACAGGGATAAGTTCCTTTTTGTGTGTCAGAGGGCAATGCACTCCTAATTATAAAGTTCCTCAAATTAGGAGGTTGCCTGTAACACAGAAGGGGGAGGGTCTGGGAATATGGTTTTCAGATGGTTATCATTGTATAGGGTATGATGGGGTTTCTTTTCAGTCTACCTTAGTATCTCTAGCTGTGAATTATAGCTCACTACTAGAGGCACATCTTCGTTTTTTTCTAGTTCCCTATATTGCAAACACGCATATGGTTGCTTTCAACACCATTGATATCGTCACAGTTGATACATGTGCTAGGAGAAATTTATGGGACCTTCGTCATGTGTGCTTTTTTGCACACAGTTTCAATCCATGAAAACGCTGCTGAAACCGCATCCGCTCATTTGTATGAGCACTAAATATAACTTTTCCTTAACATGGCTCTGGAGCTCTTGCACTATAATCAGTTTCCCTCCTTCCACCTCTTTAGCATGAAGATTCTTACCTTGGTGGATGGAAAGGGTGCTGGGAAGGGGGTCAGAGTTGTGGCGCCACCTGTGAGTTGTTATGGTGCACCTGAACCCAGAACCGAGCTGATACCGTTCCCTCTGCCAAGTGCTGGATGCATCCAGTGGGAAAAGGGGAGAATGAAGTCCTTCTGCATCTGGACCTTATTGTGGGCCACATAAAATGACGTGGCTTTGAGTTTGACAAGTGGTGTAGAGCATCAATTTCAATCACTTTCTTAATTTCCTCTATGTCCTTCACTGTCAGTAAAAAAAACCTGCTAAACTGCATACAGTGCTTCAGAGCTTTTGTGCTTTCCTCCACCGTGATGTAAATAAGCTCTAAGAAAAGTTTAACTTTAAGAAAATGTCTTCCTTTAAAGGGCCACTCCAGGCTTTTGGTTTTTTATGTATTTATTCACTATGTAGCTACAGTATCTCCTCAGTATATATTAGTGAAGTAGTCGTACCTTGCTTAGTTATGCCTTTCCATCTTAAACATCTGACCCTTACCTCAGATGGTCATGTGACTTCAATTCTAACCTGCTCAGATCTACTTGGCATTATATGTTCACATTCTAGTCAGTTTCTCAGCTTGTGGGTTGCTAGTACATGGATCTACCACAGAAACTGCCTACAGGGGGACACAGACACTCCTGTCACAGTTACGGATGATGATCACACAGCTCCTGTCACACAGGTATAATAGAGGAGATTACAGCTCATGTTCCTATATGCTCCTATATACTTCTGGGCTGTAGCTTATGTAGGTGACTCTAGAAGGTAACGATAATTAAAGTAACCCCCCAGCAGACAGAAATGGTACAACCTCTAGCTAATGCTGTGCTGATGCATCATAGGTTTAATGTGAAAGTGAAAACAAAAAAATCTCACCATCAAAATGGTGTCCCATATAGATCAGACAGGCAGCTACACTGCAGGAAAGTGGCTGCAATGCAGAGAAGACCTCCAGAGTATTACAGACAAAAACTATGTTTTTGCCAGCGTGGCCATTTAAGGTATTAAAACAATGACAAAAGGACTTTGGAATACAGTACAATGATATTAAGGGACCACGAAAATGACACACTGAAACTTGATGCAATTAAAACCAGTACTTCAAGGGTCAGAAAAAGATGCTAAGGATAAAACTCCTAACAAGAGGTGACTTGCCTGGTGTGATCAGTCCACCTCTAGTGGGCAGACCGTCACACCTCAGTCCGAGTTGGCTATGAAAACATATCAAGTCCATCCTGTAGGAACCTCTTGTTTTCTCCAGACATCCAGCAGGGAAGAGCATCTGTAGGAAATCCGAAAGATGGAGGACTCCTCAGTCGTATATGGGTAGAACCCAGAATAAGAAAAAAGCTCCAGCACCCCAGGGATTTGAAGGTAATAACAGCCATATATGATAAAAGATAAATAAAACAAAAAAAAATTACACTCTTACTTTGCGGAGGTCCTGGAATGGAGACCCACCCTGAAGTCCAAGTGCGCCTTGTAACCAACCATCGGCGTGGTGTTAGACTCCAAGGACATAGGTTTAAGCTAACACCATCTTTATTATCCATAAATAAGGAAGATACAGGAAATTGTAATATGTCGCGTTTCAAAGGTTCAACCTCCTTTTTCAAGCGTAAGTGAATAAAGTACAGAAGTATTGTTTATATGGAATTAATTCCAAAACTGTGAGGAAGCGTTTGCTCCAATGACCAGAAATGCGGAAGGGCTGGCATTAATATAATACACCCATAGTTTAAAATAAATATCAACCAATATAAAACCATACAATCATCTAGAGATGAATAAAATAAACCTATAGTTTTACCAACATGTAGTAACAGTGTAGATTTCTAAAAATATGTGTGAAGGGTAAAAAAAATATATATGTGCATATAAAAAATCTAAAAAAATCTAAAACTATATAATGCCAATAGTAACAGTAAGAGCAGTAACATTTAGATATGGAAAATAAATAAATGGGTCATGCAATTAAATATTTTTAGAAAACAGGATGAATGATAACTGATAATATTAAAGTATAAAACTTGGAGTTGGGTCCAATGGTAGAGTTGGAAGGGACCTCCAGGGTCATCGTGTCCAACTCCCTGCTCAGTGCGGGATCACTAAATCATCCCTGACAGATATTTGTCCAGCCTTTGTTTGAAAACTTCCATTGAAGGAGAACTCAGCACCTCCTGTGGTAACCTGTTCCACTCATTGATCACCTCACTGTCTAATATCTAATCAGTGTCTCCTCCCTTTCAGTTTTATCCCATTGCTTCTAGTCTTTCCTTGTGCGAATGAGAATAGGACTGATCCCTTTGCACTGTGAGAGCCCTTCAGATATTTGTAGATAACTATTAAGTCTCCTCTCAGCCTTCTCTTCTGCAAGCTAAACATTCCCAGATACTTTAACAGTTCCTCATAGAACATGATTTGCAGACCGCTCACCATCTTGGTAACTCTTCTCTGAACTTGCTCCAGTTTGTCTATGTCTTTTTTAAAGTGGGGTGCCCAGAACTGGACACAGTATTCCAGATGAGGTCTGACTAAGGAAGACTAGAGGCGATAATGACCTCACGTGATCTAGACTCTATGCTTCTCTTAATACATCCATTGTTGACTTATGTTCAGTCTATGATCTATTAGTATACCCAAGTCTTTTTTACATGTGCTTCTGCTTAGCCCAATTCCTCCCATTCTGTATATGCTTTTTTCATTTTTCTTGTCCAGATGTAGAACTTTGCATTTCTCCTTGTTAAATACCATTCTGTTAGTCACTGCCCACTGTTTAAGCTTATTTAAATCTTTTTTAATGCTCTCTCTCCCTTCCCTAGTGTTAACTATCTCTCCTAGCATTTATAAAATGTTGAACAACACTGGGCCTAGGACAGAGCATGACAAAAGGTCCATTTAGACGGGACACATGTCGGGCAAACAATGCCCGCTACTCTTCCCCGCATACACTCGCTCTCATGCTGCTGCAGGGGAGGTAGTATTGCAGTTTCACAGCTGGGAGGCTGGAGGTGATCTCTCTTCTTGCGCTCCCCAAGCCCTCTGCATTGACTTAACATAGCAGCCGTTCAGTACTGAACGGCTGCTATTTATACTGAACGATCAGCATTCATCTCATCGTCTATCGTTAATGCAGCATAAACAATGGACGATGAGCTGAACGCTGATCGTTCAGTGTAAATAGCAGCTGTTCAGTATTGAATGGCCGCTATGTTAGGTCAATGGAGAGGGGCGGGGAGAGCAAAGAGAGAAATATCCTGCAGTCTCACCACCCCTATGCTGGCCACTCTGTGAGTGAGCCAGTGATACTAGTTCCCATGCAACAGCACAGGAGCAAGTGTACGCGGGTACAAGTGTCGAGCATTGTTTGCCCAACATTCATCCCGTCTAAATGGACTAAGGAAGAGTAGAGGGGGATAATTACCTCATGTGATCTAGACTCTATGATTCTCTTAATACATCCCAGAATTGTGTGTGCCTTTTTGGCTGCTGCATCACATTGTTGACTCATGTTCAGTCTATGATCTATTAGTATAGCCAGGTCTTTTTCACATGTGCTGCTGCTTAGCCCAATTCTTCCCAATCTGTATGTGTTTTTTTTTTTTTCATTTTTCTTGCCCAGATGTAGGGCTTTGCATTTCTCCTTGTTAAATACCATTTTGTTAGTTGCCACCGACTGTTTTTCTACATCGTTTTTAATACTCTCTTCTCTAGTGCTAGCTATCTCTCCTAGCTTTGTGTCATCTGCAAATTGATCAGTTTCCCATCAATTCACTCCTCCAGATCATTTATAAAAATGTCGAACAACACTGGGCCCAGGACAGAGCCTTGTGGTACCCCACTTGATACATTCTTTCACTTGGATGTGCAGCCATTAATGACCACTCTGAGTACGATCACTCAGCCAGTTGTGAACCCACCTAACAGTTTCCTTGTCAATCCCATATTTGGTCATATTTTCAATAAGTATGGTATGAGATACTTTGTAAAATGCTTTGCTAAAGTCAAGAAATACGATATCCACCGCATTTCCCTGATTAACCCAGTTGGTGATTCTCTCAAAGAAGGAAATTAGATTTGTCTGGCATGACTTGTTTGTTACAAACCCATGCTGGCTCTGGTTAATTACTCCATTTTTATCCAGGTACTTGCATACATGCTGTTTAATAATTTGTTTACAGATCTTTCCTGGTATAGAAGTCAGGATGCACTTTTTTCCCTTTTTTTGAAGATAGGGACAACATTTGCCCTTCTAAAATATTCTGGGACTTCTGTTCCCCAGGAATTTTCAAAGATTATGGCGAGTAATTTAGCAATTACCTCCGCTGCGTCCTTCTTAATTTCTTCTAAGATCTCTCCCGGTATAGAAGTCAGGCTCACGTGCCTGTAGTTTCTTGGATCTATCTTCTTCCCTTTTTTGAAAATAAGGACAAAATTTGCTCTTTTCCAATCTTCTGGGACTCCTTCTGTTCTCCAGGAGTTTTCAAAGATTATGGCTAGTGGTTCAGCAATTACCTCTGCTGCTTCCTTCAGTATCCTAGGATGTAATTCATCTGGACCTTCAGACTTGAATTCATTTAAGTCAGCTAAGTGTTCCCTCACCATCTCTCTGCTTATAGATGGTCTGCAGTCTTTTATTTCCACAATAGCATAGGGAAGATCAGTTGATGTTACATCTACTTTCTGAGAGAAAACATACAAAATCGGAATTTAAAAGTTCGTCCATCTCAACATCATTCTTAACCAATTCATCTTTTTTATCTTGTAAGCTTTGACTTTTCTTTTGCTTTTGACATACCCCCATAATCCCTTTTTATTGCTTTTGGCTTCTGTTGTAAGCCTCAATTCATTATCAGCATTAGCTTTTCTGAGACTTTCCCTACAGCTTCTGCAGACCGCATTATATTCTTCTTTAGATATTCCACCCGATTTTCATTAGATAAACATATTTTTCTTCCTTTTTAACATGTGTGCAAGTTCTGTGTTCATCCATCCTGGTCTCTTTAAATTCTTCATATTCTTCCTTCTTTTAGGGATTGTTAACGATTGTGCTTTGGGAATCTCATTTTGCAATATTTCCCAACCTTCTTGGACATTTCTGTCCTTAAGAACATCCAGCGGTTGGATTTTTCCTATCCTAGTTCATTGAAATCTGCCTTTCTGAAATCCATCCTTGAGGTTTGATTTTTTTTCTCCTTCTTCCTCCTTTTTTATCAAAAATTCAAGAATAGCATGAACATTGCCTCTTAAGGCCCCAGCCACCCTTACTTCCTCAACCATTCCCTCACTATTGGTAAGACTTAGGTCCAAGATAGCAGATCTCCTTGTTTTCTCTTCTACCTTTTTGGAAGATAAAGTTGTCAGCTAGAGCGGATAAGAATTTGTTGGATCCATTACTTTTACCTGAAAGAGAGATTCCCAACAAATGTCTGGATGGGTAAAATCTCCCATGATCACTATGTTGTGATTTTTTGAGAGCTTGGCCATCTGATGTAGAAAGAGTTCATCAATATCTTCTGCTTGTCCAGGCAGCCTATTGTAAATGCCTACAATGGTGTCCTTTCTGTTGTTCTTTCCTTGTATTCTTATCCAAACAGTTTCTACAGAACTGCCATGCTCTGAAGCTTGAATCTCTGTGGAGATTAATTCTTTCCTAACATACAAGGCAACACCTCCTCCCCTTCAAGCCTTTGTAGGCAGTTGAAGGGTGAAGTTGTGGATGGAGTATATCTCTTTCCCAGGCTCTTGGTTTGGACAGGGTGGAGATCGAGTCCATAACTTCACCCTGGTTCCCAATTCAGCTGTAGGCATTGACCCCATTACTGGGGCATAAAAGGCTGTAAAACTTTGGAGTCAGTGTCTGTCAAGCTGAGGAGGGAGCTACACCTTACAGCATGGACCTGAGCACCCTGCGTGGTGCATCTGTTATTTTGAAATGACTTTTCTGTTTACTTTACCTGGTGTGTGCTTTGCAATAAAAGACTGGAGCAAGTTCTAAGTACCTTCTAGTCCAGTGTGTCCTTGCCGCCCCACCCCCTGGAGGACTTTCTTACACCTTGTATTCCAATCATGTGTATCATTCCACCAAGTTTCCGTGATGCCTATGACATCATATTTCCCTTCCTGTGTTAGTAGCTCCAATTCTCCCTGTTTGTTTCCCATGCTCTGAGCATTTGTAGAAAAACATTTTAGTTTGTGATCGGTGTCTCTTGCTCCTGTACTTTCCTTTTGAATTTTTTGTCTTTGTTCTTTCTTTCCACTTCTAACAGCAAGTTTCTCAAATGTGTAAATTATCTGTATATTTTTACCTGGCCTATCACTTCCTTTCCCATATTGTTCTAGTTTAAAGCTCTCCTAATGAGTGAAGCAAGGCGCCCACCAAATATATGCTTAACTCACTCCATGGTCTAGAAATCCAAATCTTTGCTGATGGCACCATCGACGTAGCCAGTTGTCTACCTCTAGAATTCTGTTCCATCTTCCTGTTCCATGGCCATGCACTGGGAGGACGGATGAGAAGAGCACCTGTGCAAGTCTCTGTAGATAATTGCAAGGTCCTTTTTGCAGTGTCATTTGTCCCTAGATGTATTAGTAGGAATGTGCAGTGTTCTATACGACTGAAGAGCCTTGATAGCCTATCAGACACATCTTTGATTTGTGCACCAGGAAGACAGCACACCTCTTGTGAGGTGTCAGGTCTGCAGACAGCGACCTCTGTTCCCCCCAATAGGGAATCCCCTACAACCACCACTCTCCTCTTCTTCTTCACAACAGCACTTCTTTTTTTCCATTCAAGAGGACTTTGTGTACTTACTACACAGTTCTTTGTGGGTAGAATTATTTCTTGCTGTACCTCTTTCTCCTCTGCTCTGTTCTTTGTAGATAGAGTCATTTCTTGTAGAACCTCTTTTTCCATAGGTCTTTGTGGGTAGACTCATTTTTTGCTGTACCTCTTTCTCCTCTACTCTTTGTGGATAGAGTCATTTCTTGCAGAACCTCTTTTTCCATAGGTCTTTGTGGGTAGACTCATTTTTGGCTGTACCTCTTTCTCCTCAACTCTTTGTGGATAGAGTCATTTCTTGCAGAACCTCTTTTTCCATAGGTCTTTGTGGGTAGACTCATTTTTGGCTGTACCTCTTTCTCCTCTACTCTTTGTGAGTAGAGTCATTTCTTGCTGTACCTCTTTCTGCTCTGTTATTTGTGGGTAGAGTCATTTCTTGCTGTACCTCTTTTTTCTCTGCTCTATTCTTTGTGAATAGAGTCATTTCTTGTTGTACATCTTTCTCCTCTGCTCTGTTCTTTGTGGGTTGTGTCATTTCTTGCTGTACCACTCTTTCCTCTGCTCTGTTATTTGTGGTATGGCAGTGCAGTAGCAAGAATGGCCTGTAGAGGACCTCTGAGCACAGTCACTGTGTTTGGTTTAGTTAACCTGCACCTGCAAGGGTGCAGCTACACAGTTTACATTTCCTCTCCCTCACTAACTCAGGGTCCTTGAAGCCTGTGGAGCTTAGGTCCATTGAGTCCTGTGGGGCCTGAGGTCTATGTAGACCTGGTGCTGGTCTGTGTGGGACCGGGAAGCATGGCGCATACACGGGGTAGCCGGCCCCTCGCTCATAGACTGTCGGGGCAAAGTTACGTTTCTAGAAGGTCCGCTGAAGGAAGCGGTTTGCGTTGCTGTGTGCACTGTGACAGACAACAGTGTGAAGTTGTATATGACATGTTGGACTGTATGTATACTGAATACGCTGCTATGCTAAAATAAATGCTGGAGGAACCAGCATTTGGACTTTACCTTGTGTTTCTGGACATCATTGTGGTGCTGTCACCCCTGGGCAGGGAAAAGTAAGCAGGAGATCCCGGGCAAGTAACCCCAACTTGCCACAGTGGGTTGAGTCATTTCTTGCTGTACCTCTTTCTCCTTCCGCTCAGGAACCAGTAACAAGGCTCCCCCTGTGTGAGAACCTAGTACTTGTTCCTAAGCAGTATGGGGCTGGCTGACTCCTGATCCTCCTGTTTCTTTGGGTCACATGCTTCCATTCCTCTGCTTCTGCAGGTACACTCGCCATTTCTTTTCCTTCAACATTTTGTAGGCTTTCTTCTACTCTGTCAAGGAAATCCTCACCTTCCTTAATGAGTTTCAATGTAGCTATTCTCTTCTGAAGACGCTGCACCTTTTTCTCCAGTAGAGACACAAGCTTGCATTTCTGGCAGGTGAAATTTGCTTTTTCTCTGGGTGGGCTACAGACATATAGCATACATTGCAGCTCACCATATGGCTACTTCCCTTTTCCATGTTGTCAGTTGATGTCCACTTTCAAACTTCTAAAAATCAAGAATTGTAGTGAAGAACTTAACCTATAAGATAATACTAAGTGTACAACTTCTGGTGATGTCTTCTGAGCAGCTAGATCTGGCTAATCCCAGCAATCTTCCTGCTTACAGTGACTCCTTGCTTCTTCCCAGAATGCACAGGAAATATACATATGATCTTTCTGCAGCTCCAATCTCTAGTCTGGCGATTGTCCTCTGAGCAGCTAGACCCAGCTTATCCCTGCAATCATTCCGCTTAAGGCTCACTTAGATGGGAGGAGTGTCGGGCAAGCGATGCCCGACACTCGTCCCCGCACATACTAGCTCCCGTGCACCTGCACAGGAGCTAGTATTGCTGGCTCACAGCGGGGGTGGCTGAAGGAAATTTCTTTCCTCATGCTCCCTTGCCCCTCTCCATTGACATAACATAGCATGTGCACTGAGTGATAAGAAATCAGCTCATCTCCATTGTTTATGTAGCATATCATTCAGTGTAAATAGCACCTGTTTAGTACTGAACTGCCGCTATGTTAAAACAATAGAGAGGCAGCAGAGGAGTGTGAGGAGAGAAATCTCCCCCTGTCGCCCTGCTGCGAGCCAGCGATACTAGCTCCCATGCAGGTACATGAGAGTGAGTATATGTGGGGATGAGTGTCAGGCATTGTTTTCAAATGATGCCCGATGCTCGTTCAGTCTAAATGGGCCTTTACAATTGCAGCGTTCCAGTGGCTACCTAGACATAAGGGCCCACGCTAAGGAGCTGGGAGGGTAGAGTTGGCACTTGTTACGGTGGCTCCTACCAGACTCCTCCCCTGAGGACCGCACGCCACCTCGACCCAAGTATCGCTAGGCCTCTTCCAGGCAACGCTGAGACAGCGATTACCTGTATACGTGTGGTAGACTGTAAACATGTCACGTGTGACGCCGCCGTTCCTGACACAGCAGTATGATGCTCGGCGGAGAAATGAAGGAAGTCCACACACACAATTAACCCCTTAGTGAAGGCCCCATTGCCTTTTTTATACCCTGCCTAAGTTGGGGATTAAAGTCCTGCAGGCTCTGGACGTGACACCTCCATGCTGTTTGCTACTGGAGGTAGCCGACAACCTGGAGCTGTCATCCTCCTCCCCTACCCCACCTCCCCTGCCGAGAAATTGACAGCACAGGCGCAGAAGCCCAGAACACCCGGGAGATTTAAAATTTCCTGGCTCCCGGCTACCTATAGGTAGCCGTAAGACAGGAGGTGTCACCAGGGACCCCGGTAAACAGTCCCTGGGCCCGTGATTGCCGTAAACTACTGTTTAATAGTGATCATGGAAAAGGTGTAAAAAGTTAAATAAAGTTAAAGTTTCACCTCCCCTCATGGATCCGATTTTGTGCGGGTTACGCATGGCTGGTTTCCATTGAAGTCAATGGAAGCTGTCCGTCGCGTGGCAGTTCCGCAGTGAGCACTGCGGAAGTATCACAGGATATGTGACCCCCACCCCAGCGCCGGTGGCTACTGCGCATGCGGGATGGAGTGCCATTGAATTCAATGAATGGCTGAGCGCTGCCTGTGATTGGCTGAGCACTGTGACTAATATCAGGCAACGCTCAGCTGTCATTTAATGAATGTCTGAGCGCCAGCTGTGATTGGCTGAGAGCTCAGCCAATCAGACACAGCCCTTTCAGGAGGTGGGGATTTTAAATCCAAATTTGCTGAAAGAGCTTCACTACAGTGCAGGGGACCAAGCAAAGAAGATGCGCCTGAGCTCCGGCAGCTGAGGAGAGGTGAATATATATATATATATATATATATATATATATATATATATATATATATATATATAATTATTTTTTTTAACACTTTCTAGGAATGATTTTCGGGGAAGCGCTTATATTTAAAGCCCTTTCCCAAAAACCACTGCAGGGCTTGCCGGCAGCCCATTACTTTCGGCAGGGGATTCTTTACTCCTGGCAGGAAGTATCCTTGTCAATGAACACTGTGTCAGTGCTGTCATAGTGTTCAGTGATGAGAGGACTCCCTGCTGGGGAATATTTAAGCACAGCACGGACATTCCCTGTGCACGCATGTCCTATCTTTTGCTGGTGCACGAGTTTGCACACCTGTAAAACAAGGACATGAGAACACACCATAGGGGACCAATTGTTCTAACAGACATGTGGTTTTTGCACACACGTATTTACGTGCAAATACACGCTTGTGTGAATAAGGTCCTAATGCAATGCCAGAGGAAAGACTCTGTATTGCAGTATATGGTATAAGCAATCAGACAATCACAAGTTCAAATCCACTATGGGAACTAAGCAACAGTTTTTCCATTACTGCAAAAAAATAAATAAATAAAGGATATTAAAACTTAAAAAAATTAACTAGAGAAAAAAATGAAAGCAAAACATATTTGGTATCACTGTAACCAGATCTATCAAAGAAACACATTACTTTTCTGGGTCAGGAAAAGAATACACATTGCCAGAATTTTTCTTTTTTTTGGTCTCCCCATCTTTAAAAAATAGTTCAACAAAAAGCAATCAAAAAGTTTTATGTACTCCAAAATCATACCAATAGAAACTACTGGTCGTCCCGCAGAAAAACGTGTCCTCACCCAGCTGTATCATTAAAAAAAAAAGCAAAAAAAGGGGTTTTTTTTAGAAGATGTTGACAGAAAATATTTTTTTCCAAAGTATTACAGTGAAAAAAATAAATGACATAAATGTAGTATCACTATAATCAGGCTGACACACAGAATGAAGCTCTCGTTGTTATTTTAGCCTGCAGTGTGTAGACCATAAAAACAAAACCCTCCAAAAATAGTAGACATTTTTTTCTTTATTTGTACTTTGATTAGAAGCACTTTAAATTTTTACAAGCCGTCTTCCAAGAAACAAGTCCTCATACTGCTACATTGATTAAGAAATAAAGATTATGTTTTTAGGTTCATTTTATTGGAGAAAATGGAGAAAAAAACACATCCTTAAAGGGGTTGTCCCGTGACAGCAAGTGGGGTTATGCACTTCTGTATGGCCATATTAATGCACTTTGTAATATACATGGTGCATTAAATATTGGCCATACAGAAGTTATACACTTACCCCCTCCGGGGCTGGCGTCCCCGTCTCCATGGCGACGATCAAACCTCTTCTCTGGTCGAACGAACAGTCGGGCTTGCGCAGTGAGGAATCCTCTGCTGGATGTGTCCGGGCTCACGTGCTGCGTCCTGGCTCCTCCCTCTTCTCCGCATCATCGTAGCTCCGCCTCCATCACGTGGTGCCGATCAGCCAATGAGTTGGCTGTAATCGGCAGTGGAACGCAGACTGGAGAAGAACATCCACGGTACACCATGGGAGAAGACCAGCGGCGCCATCTTTGAAAGAAGAATCTTCAAAGCTGCAGATCGGGGATCCAGGTAAGCGAATTTAAAAAATAAAAAATAAATAACAAATGGATGTATTTAACTGTCTGCTAAGGTGGGGTCTGTGGAAAAAAAAAATTTTGGTTTCGGCGCGGGACAACCCCTTTAAGGCTCTTTCACACGGGGGGGCAGCATTTTTACGTTTTCGCGCCAGTGCCATAAAAACATGTGAACGGGCTCAGACAGCCAGAGCCTGGTGCATGTACACCACATCCTCAATGCCGTTGGGTGGGGCAGATAGTTTAGCTCTGCTAAGCTGTCTCCCCCTTCCCTCCCACATGCCGGCTTTCAGAAAGGTGAAGAGGCAGGACGGGGCATGAACTAGTGTGCTAGGTTGGGAGCCTATCAACTAGCTCTACCCATCTCGTCCCGCCCCTCGCATTGCAAACAGCCGGCAAGGGCCAGAGAGGAGGAAAGAAGGGGGTTGGAGTTTAGCAGTCACGCTGCTAAACTCCCTCCCACCTCCCTTCTCCGGCCGCTGTCATTGGATCCCATAGGAGTCTATGGAAGCCACCACCGTATTCTGGCCAGAAAGATAGTTCCTGAACTATCTTTCCTGACCAGCGTAAAAGCGCCCTGCGCTATATCGGCCGACTGGGAGCTTTTACGCCACGGCAATATGCCCATCTGATCTGATGCATTGGAATTCAATGCATCAAATGATAGCGTATATCGTCCGGCCGTGAAATCAGTGGCCCGATGTACGCTTGTGTGAATAAAGCCTTAAGGGGTTTATGTTTGTTGCTACATGTAGTGAAGGAAAGTAACCAAAAACAAAGATTGCTTTCAAACAAGCATAATGCGGCAGTAATTCACTAGGAGGGCTTCCTTACACAGCCGTAAGGGCGACTACGCTCGCCGCTATGAAGCATAGCCTTTTTACCTTTCAAACTCTGTGCTATTCCGATCCACAAAAAATTGCGCAATGAACTGCAATTCTGCAGAGAATTGGATAACACCAGGGACTAATTAGGCTGCTCAGCCTTCTTAATCACGGTGCAGGTGTGTCCCGCGTTGATATGAACAGTCCCCAGCAGCACAGAAAGTGCAGTAAAATGTGCGCAATAGCTGCACAGCACTAAAAGTCCCATTACCACAGGCGTTTTTGCTCTTATGCTTGTCTGTAGCTCCTGTGAAGGTTGCGCGTGTTTTAGCACTTTTTACTCCTACGGTGCCTAAGGCACTTCTGTGCTGCACAAAAATCGAGCATCTTATGTTTGTTTTCGCATGAGTGGAATGTGTGTGAAATAAAGAAAGGTGAGAATGTACCTATTGTAAACAATGAGTTC
Organism: Eleutherodactylus coqui; assembly: GCF_035609145.1. Classification (NCBI taxonomy): domain Eukaryota; kingdom Metazoa; phylum Chordata; class Amphibia; order Anura; family Eleutherodactylidae; genus Eleutherodactylus; species Eleutherodactylus coqui. Next base: position 88,819,861 of record NC_089846.1, on the reverse strand, counting down.
TATTCTCTGCGCAATGCACACGCAAAACTGTGTGCAGATATGGTCGTCTGAAGCGACCCTGATAGTGCGCTTCTGGCTCCTTTTCTGCAGTGTAAACATTCTGAATATGCATGAAAATCTGCATTTGTTGATGTTTGTAAATCAAGTTGGCCCATGTGACCTCCACGCAGGAACGACCGCGACCGCATCGCAAAGACACAAGACATTCCACTACGGAAAATGCAACTACATATACAAAACCGGCAACATAACACGCAGACAATGTAAGCAACAAATGCAGGAAAAACATGTCATGTAAATACGTTCTAAACCCGCGACCCTTCTCTGCTGTGGAGTTTGCAAAATTCTTTTCAGCAGCTTTCTAGAAATGAGCAAATCAATGAAAATTTGCCCTGACAGCATTTTGCCTTCTCTGCTGCATATAGGACAATAGAGGCCGAAATAGCATCCAGCAGTATATGGATATCCACCAGCGGGAGAAATGATGACGAGGCAGTGATCTGATCCTCTGTAGTTACATACAGATGTAGTGATACGTTTCCAGTGCACTATGTTAGGCTGGCTGCACACGAATGAGTTAGATTCTGGGAGCCCGCAGCGGAATTAGACCCTGATAGCAGCCAGCGTACGTGCATATGCAGCATCCAAGGAGCAAACCTTCAACTGACAGTGGGGTAGAGATATAACCTTGTTACGGGCTCTATCATCTCCTCCCTAATGATGGCTCAGAACCCGACCTCGTTATCGACAGGGGAGATCACAAATTAATTACTGAGGTTACCTGAATCCTGTTTGTCACTCGTGATGCCAACGTTCCATCTTCTGTGGTGAATCTTTCAGATGAATAAAGTAGTCCACGCACATAGAGTGTCTTTTCTGAACGAGAATCGGGAACTATCGGTTTCTGTCCGTTTACTTAAAGGGGTTGTCCCGCGCCGAAACGGGTTTTTTTTTTTCAATAGCCCCCCCGTTCGGCGCGAGACAAACCCGATGCAGGGGTTAAACAAGAAAACCGCACAGTGCTTACCTGAATCCCCGCGCTCCGGTGACTTCTTACTTACCTGTTGAAGATGGCTGCCGGGATCTTCTCCCTCGGTGGACCGCAGCTCTTCTTTGCGGTCCATTGCCGATTCCAGCCTCCTGATTGGCTGGAATCGGCACGTGACGGGGCGGAGCTACAAGGAGCCGCTCTCCGGCACGAGCGGCCCCATTCAGAAAAGAAGAAGACCGGACTGCGCAAGCGCGTCTAATCTGGCGATTAGACGCTGAAAATTAGACGGCACCATGGAGATGAGGACGCTAGCAACGGAACAGGTAAGTGAATAACTTCTGATAACTTCTGTATGGCTCATAATTAATGCACAATGTACATTACAAAGTGCATTAATATGGCCATACAGAAGTGTATAGACCCTCTTGCTTTCGCGGGACAACCCCTTTAAATGTTGATAACAGCTAACAACAAAACAGTTGGTGTAGTAGTGAAGCAGGGAGGTTTCACAGGGTATTTGTACATCTCCAGTCTTAGTTATCCTTAGGAACTCTCTTTTCTGGTAACTCTCTCCTGTCAGTCACTCACTGTTTTTCTTGCTCTCTCTGGAGGTTTCTCTATTTCACCAGATGCACAGGAGGGAGAGGCGAAGATTATTTTAATGGGATCGGCTAGGATGAACCACCTGACGTTTAGGCTCGCACCAAACCGAACTTTCAGACGTGTTTGACCCGAAATAGGGTTCTACTGTTTCAGTTTGCTCAACACTAGATCCGCAAATAGAGCCGCATATAGGGATGAATTAGCATCCGCAAACTATTTAAAAGCATGTGGATTTAATTTTCTCCCGGCGTGCGGATCGCAGCACGCTCCATTTTTCTATGGATCCCGCATGGATAGCTTCCATTGAAGTCAATGAAAACCGTCCGATCCACAACACACCCACAGCAGACACTGCAGATGTGCCACGGATCCCGCAGGAGAGGAAATAAAAAAAAACTGCACTGTGCATGCGCCGGGCTCGTCGGCCGGCACACCTAGACACATCCGCTGTGCTGAAGAAAGAAGATCCAGCTGTGACAGAAGATACCCTTGCTGGATCAAGAGAGATGAGAAAATGTTCAATGGCTGCGGGCACGCACGGATTCTTTGCGGGATTCTGCACTCAAAATCCGTGCATGACGTGGATATTTGGACTAAAAGTAAGTCAATGATTTTATCGTATGGTAAACTGCAACCAAAAAAGGAACCCTCCAAAAAACTGTTATAGCTTTCCTTTGCATTTCCCCTAAAATAAATAAATCACATAAACTAATTAGTAACTTCCGCATACTCCTGAACGACGCCATCGAAAATTACAATTTATACCATAAAAAAACAAAACAAAAAATACAAGCCCTTACACAGCTGTATATATGGAAAAATAAAAAGCTATGACTTGAAATGTAACAATGACAAAAAACAAGAAAAATTGCTTTGTCTTACATTGAAAATACATGCGGTGTTAAGAGGCTAAAAGGGTTTTCAGGATTAGAAAAACACCTGGCTATTATCTTCCATAAAGAGTGCCACATCTGTCCAAAGGTTGTGTGGGGTATTGCAGTTGAGCCCCTTCGACTTCAGTGCTGAGCTGTAATATCAGACACCCATTGACATATTTCTAGAATACAGCAGCCATGTTTTTTTTTCTAATTCTGTACAACCCCTTTAATTTATTTTCCTCTGTGAGAAGTTTGTACTTCTGCATTAAGATAATTTTGAGTTTGTCCTTCATCAAAAACAAAACCCCAGCAGCGGTCAACACGATCCCTCTGACTCTACGGGAACCTGAACCACGGCTTTATGTGACAGTATAACCAGTAGTCTCTGTACACAACATGACTTCAATAAGGAAAAGGGAAGCGAAAGGAAGACGAAATGAGGTGTTACCACGCTTCAAATGAGAAATTAGAGCCCAAAATAGAAGGTGCATTTACACTTTTCTGCTATTCATTGCATTGAAAAGTACACGAACAAAGAGGATGTTGAACAGATGCCGGTTCCTGCGCCTCACAATGAAATGAGAACACTTTGTTTTCACAGAAACAAGCCAGCACTTTTAAACTACCCAGCAAAACAGCCGCTATTCAGATCGTCTACCTGCCTAAAATAAACAGCCTTAGCCTCTCAGTATCATCACAAGCCAATTGTTCCCACAAGTCAACCATTATGGCAAAATGCAAAGCCCCAGCTCTCGGGCCACAATGCCGCTCACTGGAATTTCTCAAGCATGTCAAGCATCTAAAAGAGGAAAAAAATGGAACGCAAATTCAGCTGTATAGTCATTGTACGGGAGGCAGACAATGGAGAAGTTTTACACCTTTTATAAGAAACTTCTTTATCGTCTTAGAAGGAATATTACTTCTTAAAAAAATCTAATGTCTTACACAAGTCTACAATAACGGGGAAGGGTGTTTATTAATATTGTCCTAAATATAGGCAGCAGAAAATTAGATGAAATGGACAAAAACTGCCCCAAATTGTTGTCACTTTATTATTTAACAAAAATTTGGTGCATCTTATTAGATATATGCAAGGGAATTTTTGATGGCACTTTTTTGCCTTCTCCAGTTTAAAATGCAACAAATGTATCAAATGTCTCAAAATGTTGATAAATTTGTTGCATAAATGATTTTTTCGTCCAATTTTTGGACTGAAAAAATTGGATTGAAATCAAAGGGAAATAAAACATTTTATAAGTGAACTTTATTGAGTGAATTCCAGTTGCACAACTAAATTTACGATAAAATGGTTAGAGGGAACCAGCGAGGCACATAAAAGCAATAATAGTAATCTAAGAGTTGCTCAGATTTTTTTTTTTTTGATTAACATTAGGAATCTCCACAGCCAAATGCACCAGGCCGACATTATGCCTACCATAAGCCAATCTGCAGCACTGCTTTTGGCTACGCCCTAGGATCACAGCATTTTGAAAAGCAGTTAAGAACCTTTAAGATAGGGTTTGGGGGATCTCCTTGGCATTATTCCCATAGATTTACCTATTCCATTATCTCCCAGATAACATGAAGGAACCTGACATGGTCCATGTTATCTTGCTTATTTACAAACACGGTTTACTGTTACATTAGATTCAACCAAAGACCACATTCTGATTAGAGGGTATTCTTCACACCAAATACTTTTTCTACAAGGAAAAGCTGGAGAAAGAACAGCAGGCAGAATCACAATTTTAAGTGGAGGATTTTTGTAGATGTCTTGCCCATATCAGAGATAAAAGAATTTATCCGCCCCTTTTTCAGATACTATACTACCTGAAGCAATGCAGGCTCCCTGGGGAAAAGAGATTAATTTGCTAAAACATTTCTTTTATTTTTCAACATCAGATATATCGATGTTCATCTGCCCACAAGTGGGTAGGTTGAGGATGGTGCGTTTACTTTTGCTCTCTTTTTCTTCTTTCTTAATCTTAGGGCTGAGACAGTGTATTGGAAGGATATTCCCCTGTATGGAAACAATTTTGTAATGTTGCATTCTGGCTATGTCCATTTTTGTTTATTCATTTATTCACTTAATGCTCAGTACATTGTGGGTTTTGTATTTTGAAAAAAGAAATAAAAAAAATTAGAATCATAGAATGGTAGAGTAGGAAGGGGCCTCCAGGGTCATCGGGGCAACTCCCTGCTCAGTGCAGGATTCACTAAGTCATCCCAGACAGATATTTGTCCAGCCTTTGTTTGAACACTTCCATTGAAGGAGAACTCCCCATCTCCCGTGGTAACCTGTTCCACTAATCATTCACCCTCACTGTCAGAAAGTTTTTTATAACATCTAATCTGTGTCTCCTCCCTTTCAGTGTCATCCCATTGCTTCTAGTCTTTCCTTGTGCAGATGAGAACACGGCTGATCCCTCTGACTGTGACAGCCCTTCAGATATTTGTAGACAGCTATTAAGTCTCCTCTCAGCCTTCTCTTCTGCAAACTAAACATTCCTAGATCCTTTAACCGTTCCTCATAGGACATGATTTGCAGACCACTCACCATCTTGGTAACTCTTCTCTGAACTTGCTCCACTTTGTCTATGTCTTTTTTAAAGTGGGGTGCCTAGAACTGGACACAGTATTCCAGATGAGGTTTGACTAAGGAAGAGTAGAGGGGGATAATGACCTCACGCGATCTAGACTCTATGCTTCTCTTAATACATCCCAGAATTGTGTTTGCCTTTTTGGCTGCTGCATCACATTGTTGACTAATGTTCAGTGTATGATCTATTAGTATACCCAAGTCTTTTTCACATGTACTGTTGCTTAGCCTAATTCCTCCCATTCTGTTTGTGCTCCTTTCGTTTTTCTTGCCCGGATGTAGGACTTTGCATTTCTCCTTGTTAAATACGATTCTGTTAGTCACTGCCCACTGTTCAAGCTTATCTAAATATTTTTAAATACTCTCTCTCTCTCTCTTCCCTAGTGTTAGCTATCTCTCCTAGCATTTATAAAAATGTTGAACAACACTGGGCCCAGGACAGAGCCTTGTAGTACCCCACTTGATACATTCTTGCACTTGGAAGTGCAGAGCTTTCTTTGAGTACGATCATTCAGTCAGTTGTAAATCCACTTAACAGTTGCCTTGTCAATCACATATTTGACAAGTATAGTATGAGATACTTTGTCAAATGTGTTACTAAAATCAAGGTATATATAGGTATACTATATCTACCGCATTTCCCTAATCAACCTAGTCAGTGATTCTGTCAAAGAAGGAAATTTGATTTGTCTGACATGACTTGTTTGTTACAAACCCATGCTGGCTCAGGTTAATTACTCCATTTTTATCCAGGTACTTGCATACATGCTGTTTAATAATTTGTTTACAGATCTTTCCTGGTATAAAAGTCAGGATCCACTTTTTTCCCTTTTTTTGAAGATAGGGACAACATTTGCCCTTCTAAAATATTCTGGGACTTCTGTTCCCCAGGAATTTTCAAAGATTATGGTGAGTAATTTAGCAATTACCTCCGCTGCGTCCTTCTTAATTTCTTCTAAGATCTCTCCCGGTATAGAAGTCAGGCTCACGTGCCTGTAGTTTCTTGGATCTATCTTCTTCCCTTTTTTGAAAATAAGGACAAAATTTGCTCTTTTCCAATCTTCTGGGACTCCTTCTGTTCTCCAGGAGTTTTCAAAGATTATGGCTAGTGGTTCAGCAATTACCTCTGCTGCTTCCTTCAGTATCCTAGGATGTAATTCATCTGGACCTTCAGACTTGAATTCATTTAAGTTAACTAAGTGTTCCCTCACCATCTCTCAGCTTATAGATAGTCTGCATTCTCTTATTTCCGCAATAGCACAGGGAAGATCAGTTGATGTTCCATCCACTTTCTGAAAGAAAACAGATACAACATTGGAATTTAAATATTTATCTTGTAAGCATCCAATAACATCTTTGACTTTCCTTTTGCTTTTTAAATACCCCCAAAATCCTTTTTTTATTGCTTTAGGCTTCTGTTGCAAGCCTCAATTCATTATTAGCTTTAGCTTTTCTGACACTTGCCCTACAGTTTTTGCAAACTGCATTATATTTTTCTTTAGATATTCCCCCCTTTTTCCATTTGATAAACACCTTTTTCTTTCTTTTAAACATGTGCGCAAGTTCTGTGTTCATCCATCCTGGTGTCTTTAAATGATTTGAATTCTTTCTTCTTTTAGGGATTGTTAATGATTGTGCTTTGAGAATCTCATTTCGCAATGTCTTCCAACCTTCTTGAACATTTCTGTCCTTAAGAACATCCAGCTATTGGATTCTTCCTACCCTCTTTCTGAGTTCATTAAAATCTGCCTTTCTGAAATCCAACCTTGAGGTCTGAGTTTTTTTCAGGTCTTCCTCCCCATTGTTTTCAAAATTCAAGGATACTTACTTCCTCGATCATTTCCTCTCTGTTGGTAAGAATTAGGTCCAAGATAGCAGATACCCTTGTTTTCTCTTAAAAAAAGAGATAAATTTGTCAGCAAGAGCGGATAAAAATTTGATGGATCCATTACTTTTACCTGAGAGAGATTCCCAACAAATGTCTAGATAGTTAAAATCTCCCATGATCACTATGTTGTGCTTTTTTTGAGATCTTGGCCATCTGATGTAGAAAGACTTCATCGATATATTTTTGCTTGTCCAGGTGACCTATAGTAAATGCCTACAACATTATCCTTTCTGTTGCTCTCTCCTTGCGGTAAAAGTTAAAATCCCTTAGTGCAAGCACCGAGTCATGACCGACTCCTGGGGTGACGTCACATTGTGATCTTTTCTTGGCAAACTGTTTTTGCGGGGTGGTTTGCCATTACATTCCCCAGCTTGTATTCTTACCCAAACAGTTTCCACAGAACTCTCATGCTCTGAAGCTTGAATCTCTGTGGAGATGAATGTTTTCTAACATACAATGCAATACCTCCTTCCTTTTTTTAGGTCTGGTACTTTTAAATAAGTTGTATTCTTCAAGCCTTGTATTCCAATCATGTGTATCATCCCACCAAGTTTCCGTGATGCCTGGGACATTATATTTCTCTTCCTGTGTTAGGAGCTCCAATTCCCCTTGTTTGTTTCCCATGCTCTGTGCATTTGTGTAAAAACACTTTAGTTTGTGATCGATGTCTCTTGCTCCTTTACTTGCCTTCTGAATTTTTTGTCTTTGTTCTTTCTTTCCACTTCTAATAGCAAGGTTCTCAAATATATTAATTATCTGTATATTTTTACCTGGCCTTTCACTTCCCTTTCTAAATTCGTCTAGTTTAAAGCTCTCCTAAGGAGTGAAACAAGGCGCCCACCAAATATATGCTGCTTACTTGTTTTTGTAAGGTGCAAAACCCGTCTCTAGCAAGCAGTCCATCATATAGTTAATTCACTCTATAGTCTAGAAATCTAAATCTTTGTTGACAGCACCATCAATGTAGCCAGTTGTTCACCTCTAGAATCCTGTTCCATCTTCTTATTCCATGGCCATCCACTGGGAGTATGGATGAGAAGACAACCTGTGCTCCTAGTTTCTTCACCTTCTTTCCGAGGTCTTCAAAGTCTCTGTAGATAATTGCAAGGTCCATCTTTGCAGTGTCATTTGTCCCTACATGTATTAGTAGGAATGGGCGGTGTTCTATAAGACTGAAGAGTCTTGATAGCCTATCAGACACATATTTGATTTGTGCACCTGGAAGACAGCACACCTGTCATGAGGTGTCAGGTCTGCAGACAGCTGCCTCTGTTCCTCTTAATAGGGAATCCCCCACGACCACCACTCTCCTTTTCTTCTTCACAACAGCACTTCTTTTTCTCCATTCAAGAGGACTGTGTGTACTTACTACACAGTTCTTTGTGGGTTAAGTCATTTCTTGCTGTACCTCTTTCTCCTCTGCTTTGTTCTGGCAAAGTGGTTCTGGCAATGAAGCTACTAGCCAAAAATAAAGCACCAGACATAGATAACATACTGGCTAATGCTAATGCTGCCAGTACCAATGAAAACCATCACAGTGCTGTGCCAGGCAATATGGGCATCCACACAATGGCCACAGAACTAGGAAAGATCTGTCTTTATCTCTCTACAAAGAAAGGTGACTCCCAGAATTGCTCAAACTGCTGAACAATAACCCTCATTCTGCATGCAAGCAGGATCCTTCTCAAAATCATACAAGAAAGACTGAGATCAGAAGTTGAAGCGCCGCTCCCTTAAGCACATGCAGGATTCCGTCGAGGATGCGGCACCCGCGGACAAATTGCGAACCTGCGATGGACCATGGAAAAAGCTCAATAATACAAATAGGATATCCACATGTGCTACATCAACTACATCAAGGCCTTTAACTGCGTCGACCATGACAAGTTATGGTGCGCCCTACAAGAGCTAAGCGTATTGACACATCTAGTCACACTAATAAAATCACTTTATACCAATCAAGAAGCCACTGTGAGAACACAGCATGGGGACACAGATTGGCTTGGGAACGTTAAAGGCGTCCGACAGGGCAGCATCCTCTCACCTTTCTTGTTTAACCTATGTGTGGAAGTGATCATACGGAGAATGGACCTAGGCAAATTGGAAATCGAGGCGAAAATAGGTGACCAAAACATCAACAATCTCCATTATGCAGATGATACAACTCTGCTTGCAGAAACAGAAGCAAGTCTGAAGCAGCTGATATGTAAGATTAAAACTGAAAGTGAAAAAATGGGCCTCTACCTGAATTTAAAGAAGACTACAATTATGACAACTGCAAAAAATGGACACATTCAAATCAAATTGACGAGGTCATAGAATGCGTGCGAGACTTCATCTTCCTTGACTCAAAAATTGACCAGGATGCAGAAGCTATGCCAGAGATAAAACATATAGCAATGCTAACCATGGACAAAATCTGGAAAAGTAGGGATATCGGCATAGCAACTAAATGCAGGATAGTGCAAACCACCATTTTCCCCACAGCTATGTATGGATGTGAGAGCTGTACTGCCCAAAAGGCTGATAGAAGGAGGATGGATGTGTTTGAGCAGTGGTGCTGGCGAAAACTGCTGCATATGCCCGGGACGGCAAGAGCAACAGAGAAGTCCTGAATTGTATAAGACCCGATATATCACTGGAGGGCAGGATGATCAGACTCACATATTTTTGCCATGTTATGCCGGCAGAGTCGCTAGAAAAGATCAGTGGCAAAAAAAGACCTGGCTACCAAAGAACACAATGGCTGACACTGTCAGAACTGATACTAGCATGATATCACACAACTGAAAGAAGCAGTGCAAAACTGAAAAACATGGAGGAAGCTTGCCTTTAGGGTCAACGATGGTCATGAACGACTAAATGGCTAACCACATTATATATTGTAGACATGTGGGGAGAAGAGTACTGGAGGGAGTGTACATTACACCCAAATGCTTAGCCTGGGTGAGTTAACTCTCCAGTACGTCTTCCTTCTGGATTCCAGTGAGCTCCGCTGCACCCACTGAGGTAATCACTGGAACATAAAAGGCTGCAAGCTCAGGCAGTCAGGGTCAGAGCCTGGAGTGAACACATCTACCTGGTGGACATCTACTGCTTGCTGACCAAGCAAATTTGTCAGTCCATAAATTATTACCTTTAAAGCCTTATAGATTCTTGAAGTTCCCTTGGTAGTTTTGTTCAGGTTGGAAAAAGCGAATTTAAGAGTAGTTTTAGGGACGGAACTCGAGCTCGGTAGTTGTGTGAGAAAATGTTGTATTCTGGGATAATTTAAGAATTCTTTTGAAGAAATGTGTTAGCAATATCGCCAAATGGCATGAGATGAGAGCCCTCCCATATATCTGAGATACACCCACGAATATTCTATTACTAAGTGCAATATTTGAGATAATGAAGGGCAACTTTTATAGGTAACTTGGGAATTCTAAGAGGGATAGTGGTTTTGGACACTATTATACGTGTCCATGCTGTCAGTCCACCATTGATAGCTAAATAAGGTTAGTTAGGTAACAAGATATCCAATGCTAACTGGTACTGAGTCTGGAAAGGAGTTCTCCATAATTACCCTGCATTTAGAAGGTGAATGTCTCTTCCATTGTCATTGAGCTTGATAGAAATAGTAGCATAATAGTTGTACAATACCTGCAGTAACCCCCAGCCCTCCTTTGCATATTGGCCTATATAGTATGCTTGCCACCACCTGGGGGTGTTTTCGCTGCCACACATAGCTATTCAAAATCCTTTGCAGTTTATAAAGGTATGTTACTGGAACGGGAATAGGAAGAATGAGAAAAAGAAAAAAATTTAGGGATAATTAGCATTTTAATAGAAGCAACCCTACCAACCCAGGAGACTTTATGTTTGAGATAATTAGTTAAATCTTGTTCAGTTTCCCAAAGCATTGGAGGATAGTTGTTATGAAACAGTGTGCTAGATGGGAAGGATAATTGAATACTAAATAGGGTATAGATTCAGATGCCCAGGGGAACAAATATCTGCTTTTAAGTTTGGACCTCACAGAATCCAGTATATGCATACTTAAAACCCGTGATTTAGTTTATAATAAAAAAAACTTACTAAGTTTGTTCTATAGCTGTGGGTAAGGACATTTCAGGGGGAAAGTTAAAGCTATGATAACGTCATCCACAAACTTTACGTTCCTTTGTATTTATAGTAATTCCAGAGACGTCTTTGGACTGCCACAATCATAGTAACAAAGCAACTAAGGCTGAAAAAGACATATATCCATCCAGTTCAGCCTATTAACCCAGAGAAAAGTTTGCTGTTGATCCAGAGGAAGTAAAAAAACAATGAGATAGAAAGCAGTTTTCCCAATTTAAGGGAAAAAATTCCTTTCTGACTCCAATCAGACAATCGGAATAATCCCTGACTCTTCTGAAGGGCACCTATATGCGCAAAAAAAGGCACTCCATGGATGTTCAAAATGCACGTGACCGAAACTCTGTTCCCATTGCCTTCAATGGGGCCAGCACTACTGCCACCCCATTGAAAGCAATGGGATGCAGGCAAGCCCTGCAGTGATTTTGGGAGAAGGGTTTTAAAATATAAGCCCTTCCCTAAAAATTATCCCTAGCTGCTGAAAAATATATATATATATACACATCACCTATATATATATTTTTTACAGCAGCTAGGGATGATTTTTAAGAAAGGCTTATATTTCAAGCCCTTTCCCAAAAATCACTGCGGGGGTTCCCTGCATCCCATTGCTTTCAATGGGGCGGCTGCAGCGCCATCCCCATTGAAAGCATGGGGTGAACATTGCGATCTTCTGCCACAGCTGTAGCAGGGGATTCTTTCATCCCTGCGGGGAGTCCCATCATCACTGAACACTGATTTAGTGCTGTCACAGTGTTCAGTGATGAGGAGACTCCCTGCGGTGAATCTTTACGCGCAGCATGGACCTTGCCAGTGCACGCATGTGCAATCTTTTGTAAGTGCAAAGATTTTGCGCCTGTAAAAAATGGACATGTGAACACATCATAGGAAACCAATGGTTCTAATAGATGTGCTTTTTTTTGTGCACATAGGCGCATGCAAAAAAACCCCGCTTGTCTGACTTTGTCCTTAATGTGTATTAAGGACAAAGGAAATGCCACATATTTCCTTTGCCCACGTGCATAACCTTACATTTATTAGTGTTAAACCTCATTTGCCACTTTTCTGCTCCCAACTTACCCAGATCTATTAAAATCTCCTTGTGTCCTCTCTTGTGCTAATTGCTTTACATACTTTTGTATCATCTGCAATTATTGATATTTTACTGCACAATCTTTCTACCAGGTCATTAATAAACATATTAAAAAGAATAGGGACCAATACTGCCCCCTATAGCCTCCCACTAGTAACAGTGACCCAATCAGAGTATGTACCATTTATAACCCCCTCTGCTTTCTATCACTGACCAGTTACTTACCCACCTCCTCATATTCTCACCCAGATCAAGCATTCTCATTTTATATACCAACCTTTTATGCAGCACAATATCAAACACTATGAAAAAGTCCAGATACCCAATATCCAATGACTGTCCCAGGTCAAGTCTTCAACCTACCTCCTCATAGAAGCTGATCAGGTTAGTTTGACAGGAGCGATCGCTCACAAACACATGCTGATATGGAGTTATATAGCTATTTTCATTGAGATCTTCCAGAATAGCATCTCTTAAAAACCCTTCAAAAATTTTACCCACAACAGAAGTAAGACTTACTGGCCTCGAGCTTCCAGGTTCACTTTTTGACCACTTTTTGAATTTTGGCACCACATTGGCTACACACAAGTCCAGTGTAACAGACCCTATCACTATTCAATCCTTAAAGATAAGAAACAAGGGTCCCTTGGAACCCGGGGGTGTATGCCATCGGGACCCGCTGATTTGCCTATTTTATTCTTTTCAAGATGGCTCTGCACATCTTCCTAGGTTAGACTGATGACATTTTGGGAAGAGTTTACTTTATCACTCTGCATCTCATCTGACTTTTCATTTTTCTTTGTGAATACACTGGAGAAAAAGCTATTTAAAGGGGTTGTCTCGCGCCGAAACTGGGTTTTTTTTCCCAATAGGCCCCCCGTTCGGCGCAAGACAAACCCAAAGGATGGGTTAAAAAAATATATATATATTACTTACCCGAATCCCCGCTCTGCGATGACTTCTTTCTTCCTTCTCCAAGATGGCCACCGGGATCTTCACCCACGATGCACCGCGGGTCTTCTCCCATGGTGCATCGTGGGCTCTGTGCGGTCCATTGCCGATTCCAGCCTCCTGATTGGCTGGAATCGGCACACGTGACGGGGCGAAGCTACGATGACGACGCGGGACCAGCTCTCCGGCACGAGCGGCCCCATTCACCAGGCAGAAGACCGGACTGCGCAAGCGCGTCTAAAAATGCCAGAAGACAGCGAATTTAGACGGATCCATGGCGACGGGGATGCTAGCAACGGAGCAGGTAAGTGAATAACTTCTGTATGGCTCATAATTAATGCATGATGTATATTACAAAGTGCATTAATATGGCCATACAGAAGTGTATGACCCCACTTGCTGCCGCGAGACAACCCCTTTAATAGATTTGCTTTCTCCTCGTCGCCCTCTACAATTTTTGCTACATTATTTATTTAGGGGCCAACACTTTCAGTATTAATCTTTTTACTATTTGTATAGTTGAAGAACAGTTTAGGGTTAGTTCCCCTCTATTTGGCAATAAGTCTCTCTGTCTCCATCTTTGCTACTTTTATCAGATTTTTACATTATTTAATTTTTTCCCTGTAGGTTTTTAGTGCTTCTTCACTGCCTTCTTGTTTTAGTAGTTTAGAAACACCTCTCCCTCCATTAAAGCTTTGATCTCTATTGTCTCAAACTATAATGCGTAAAAGACAATTCATGCCCTTCACCACAACTACCTGCCTAAATACTAATCTACGTGGAATACGTGGCTTTAGTATTTAGCTCTGTAACTTATTATATTTTGTACCTTTCCTTCTTGGTTTGACTTCTTATTATGTTATTGTCACTAATAATTCTTGAGATATTTTGTGAATATTTTCTTGTAAACTCTGTAATGTCTTAAGAACTTAGTTTCTGCTTACATTCTCTTTGTTAATCTAAAAAACTTTTCGACAAAAAGTCTTTATGATAAAAACGCACCTTGTTTATGCTGATTAATATTCTTAAGGAAAGTATGGAAAAACTTAGTTTGTTTCTTGTTTGGAGCATAGATTACCCCAATAGTGTAATTAACATTATTAATTGAGCAGACTAGAAAAATATACTGTCCTAATGAGTCCACAAAGGACTGGCTTAGAGTAAAGGCTAAAATATTCTTAATTGCAATAGCGACTCCTCCATTTTTATTGACCACTGGGGCAAAAAAAATATGAGGAAGGAGTCTATGCCTAAATCTGAGTATGTCTGATTGATTAAGATGGGATTCCTGTATACACAGAATATCTACATGGGAATGTTCCAGATATATCTCTGTTCCAGAGATAGGATGCTTAAATGGACTATTATGTCCGTTGATGTTAAGCGATATAACCTGGAACACCATTCTAGATCATGGAGAAAAGTGTTGAGGGAATACTTTGTGAACGTACGATATCAAGGAACTTGGACTAGATATGAGCGAACGTGCTCGTTTAGAGCAATTACTCCATTGAGCATCGCTTTTTTCGAGTAACTGCCTAATCGGGCAAAAAGATTTGGGGGGCGCCGGGGGTGAGCGGGGGGTTGTGGTGGGAAGTGGGGGGGTGGGGAGAGAGAGACAGCTCCCCCCTGTTCCCCTCTGCTACCCACGCTCCACCCCACCGCCCCCCAAATCTTTTAGCTCGAGTAGGCAGTTACTTGAAAAAAGCGATGCTCGATCGAGTAATTGTCCAAACAAGCACGTTCACTCATCTCTAACTTGGACCTATTATATGCCTGGAACAGATCTTACAAACTGAAAAGAACTAAAACCAACAGCGTATAAGGCAAACATGTTAAAGTAAAAATACAAGAAAAACAGTATAGTGTGGGGATTGAAAGTAATCAATTAGAAACCCTTCATGTACGTGTAAGACACTCCTGGGTCCAAATACGCATAACATTAAAGGCAGCCTACAAAAATTAAGTAAGAGATAGAAGAGCACCGGGTTGCGGATACTCCGTTTTTGCTACCAAGTAGGTAAAACACTGGGGGCTCAATCACACGGCCGTGTTGGCACACGAGCTTGTCATTGCAAAACATGTGCACGCTAAACAAAGAAGAGACCCCATTGATTTCAATGGGTTCGTTCTTATAAGGGCGTTTTGCGCATGCGCTTCATGTGTGCACAAAAAAATAAGCCTTGCTCAGTTTTCTGATGGTTCGTACAGCGAAACTGATTTACAAATCTATCGCAGGTAAGAAATTATGCAAGAGGAAGGGTGTGACACTGCGCAATACACAGGAAAAGAAAGTAGCTGTACCTTATTAGGCCTTAAATCCCACGAAAAGGGTGGGCTGCACAAGTGTGAAAAGCCCCTACATGCGCAAAAAATTACAGTAATATGTGCAGACAAAACAGGCTGATTACATGTAATGTGTATTTTCTGCCTATTTTAGGCTCCCATTGCCTACAATGCGCATATTATGTACCAAAATAGGCCGTGCTGCATTTTTTTTTCACATGTAATACACGTGTGAGAAAAATGCAGATATGAGTGGCCCAATGTAGATCAATGGGCTTTCATCACTGTGTATTATGTGCATACAAAATATGTACGTAATACACGGTGAAAATACGCCGATCTGAGTGAGCCCCAAGACCGGGCAGGCTTAAGAGCTCGTTCACACTGGCATCTGTGTATTTCACAGCTTATTAAGAAAAGAGGATGTTTCCCTGTTAATAACTTGTTAATAATAATGTGTTCTAGCATTGCAGGCATGATGTTACAGAGGCGGAGGAGCCAAGCTGACTGATGTATAGTTTTATTGGGGGGGAGATTCAGTGTAATTTGTATTTTATTCTAAGTTGAACAGTCCAATGGGCAGTCCTAGCAGTGATTGGCTGTACAAGCAGAGATAGCTGTCAGTCACTGATAACTCCACCCATTGGACTGTTCAACTCAGGATGTGCAGAGATATGAATGAATAAAGTACAAGTTCTGCTGAATCTTCCACCGTAAAACTATATATCAGTCTGCCCGGCTCCTCCTGCTCTACAACATGATGCCTGCAGTATAGACAGTGTGTTCCAGCTGACAGATTTCCTTTAACTCCTTAAAGCTATATGATGTAAAGTTACATCATGGCGTGCTGGTACTTAATGCACCAGGGCATAAGCTCATCTGATGTGGATGGTGCGAGATCAGAAGCTGTTACTGATCTCCACTTTTGACCCCCTACATGCCGTGATCTTTGTAGATCACAGCATGCAAAGGGTTTATACAAGGAGTGCGCTGCTTCTGAAACGTCATCAGACCCCTGCGATGTAATCGTGGAAGGCTGATGGGTTGCAATGGCAACAGGATACCAGATACTGATGACCCGGCTTGCCATTGCCTATGATTGCTATTACAAGCAATAAGGTATTGCACTACAGAATTCCTGCAATATGTTATCATAGCGATCATAGCTGTTATAGTTCAGGTCCCCTTCAGGAATATAAAAAGTGTAAAGGAAAGATTAAAAATAGTGTAGAAAAAACTTTTTTTGCACTCTTTCCCCTACTTGTATATAAGTTAAAAGAAAAGGAAAATCCCACAATATTTTATATCATCGTATCCATAATAGCCCGTACAATAAAATAAACACGCTGTTTATCCTGCACAGCAAAAATGTTAAAAAAAAGCTCTTAAAAAATAGGCTAAAATGAATGGCTGAGTGCTGCCTCTGATTGGTCACAGCGCTCAGCCAATCAGACCCAGTACTTTCAGGAGGCAGGGATTTTTAAATCCCCGGTCAGGAGAAAATGCTTCAGAAGAATGCCGGCAAGCCAGGGAGAAGACGCACTAGAGCAGGACAGCATCGGAGAGGTGATGTATATATATATTTTTGTATTTTTTCAAGCAGCTAGGGCTTATTTTCAGGAAAAGGCTTATATATCAAGCTCTTCCCAGAAAATCCATGCGGGGGTTGCCTTCATCTCACTGCTTTCAGTGAAAGCAATGGGACAGTATTGCGGTCCTTCGACTGCATGGAGCTTCAGTCATGCACATTTGGCAGATCCATAGAGAGCATTTTTTTGTGCACAAAGATGTACAAAAAAACGCTCGTCTGACCGAGCCTTTATGCTGCATGATTAACATTGTTAAAAAAAAAAAAAAAAAACAATGGCAGAATTGATGTTTTCTCTCCCTGTTCTCAAAAAAATTAATAAAAGTATTACAATATAGTATATTTGCCCAAAAATGGTACCAATAAAAAAAATTCTGTTTGCCACGCAAAAAACGAGCCTGCATACGGCCATGTTGATGGAAAAATAAAAAAGTGACAGTTTTTGAAAATTGAAGATGAAAATTGCTGCATCCTCTGGGCTAAAATAGGCCGTGTCTTTAAGGGCTTAAAGGGAATAATATGGACAAGCATTGTATCATATTATTCCAGCCTGCCATGGCATGGCACCAATACTGTTGAAGTATGCCCAGGAGAGTGAATGGCATCCTCACAGGCCTGGCAAACCTGAAGAGGCTAGAGAGATACGATCCCTTGTGCTTCTGAATGTCACTCTCCTTGATTTGCAAGATGACCACATTTTCGCTATTAAGCATTACAAATGGGGAGTATGACAGCATCACAGCGTCCAAGATGTTGTAGAAGACACAGCAGGTGGGCACCACCTTGTCTATTTTTTCTGGAAGATTTATTGTGGTGTGAAAAAGGCAAAATTGGTTGGCTATAATGTAAAAAGTGTTCTGCACCACACGCCTGGCTTTGACAGCTGATAATTAAATATTTTTCTTCCTGCATCCAATAGTTTTTGAGGGAAAGGTTTTAATAGAGGTGTCGCAGTGGAAAGGCCTTATCTCTGATGAACACAAAATTCTAATTTTCTCTTGCCTCTGCATTGCTCAGTAGACCTAGTCTGTCTGTTTGCAAAAGCTCCATTAATTTGGTGTGATCCAAAACACCGCCACCTGATATTTGTCCGTTTTTGCCAACATCTACTATCAGAAGTTTGACGTTAACCTTCACGAGGGCCATCAAGATTATACTGAAGTAGTTCCATCAACAGCGCCTCCACAGTTGAGGGATTGTCACCGATGATCAAAGTCCTCTGCAACAATCTTCCACTCCTCCACGGTCTTCGGGAACTTGGTTACAAGAATGAACACAACAGTGAAGCTCAAAAGCAGAAGCTGACATGGGGGGACATTTATCAACCAGTCTGTTAGGCTTCATTTACACAGGGCAATGCGAGTTGTGGCCAAGACTCAGTTGAAAATACTCACCTCTGTCCTCCGCCATGCCCCGCAGCAATCTGCATTGCCGCAGGCTTCTGTGCTTGTGCAGATGCGGCGCCCATGCCCAGAAGGCCGGATAGACCGGCAAATTACAAATCTCACTGCACCCAGCTGTCAGAGATGGCCAAGTGCAGGGAGATGTCACCGGGAATTGCTGTATACAGTTCTCGGTCACATGCAAAGTTAAAAAGTGTGCAAAAAAAAAGTTTAAGAAGTTAAAGTTTCATCTCCGCTTACAGATTGTATCCGTGAGGGGAGATGAAATTACATACCCAAGGTCCCTGGATTTGTCCCCAGATGGGATCTTTATCCGCGGACCTTCTGCGCATGCGCATGTAAGCATAATGGTGGATGCATGCACAAAAGTCAAGGATTGCCTGGGAAATTTAAAATCTCCCTGCTCCTGGCTACCAAAGGTAGCCGAGAGCCTGGAGATGTCACGGGGGACCACGGTATGCGGTTCCTGGTCACATGACCAACTTTATGCAATGGATAATGACGATCACGTAAATGTTAAAAAAAAGGTAGAAGTTTCATCTTCCCTCACCGATGCGATCAGTGAGAGGAGATAAAACTTCTTAGCGGAGGACTCTGAATTTGAACCCTGATGCAATACTCCTCCACTGACCTTCACTGGCTTCTGCACATGCGCCGCTGGCAAAATGATGGATACTTGTGCAGGAATCAGGGAGCCCAGGAAATTGAAAAATCTCCTTGCTCCTGGCTACCAACGGTCACCGAGAGCCTGGAGCACTGACCGTCGGCTTCGTTGAGCGGTCCCCGGTCACGTGATAAAAAGGTAGCGATCTACTTTAGGCTGGTCTCACATGACTGGATAGAAATTGTGGGTTCGGCATCGAATGCACTGGATTCCATAATTCTGCTCACATTAGTGGGTCGGAATTACGTAATCTACTCGCAGAAAACAGCAGGTTCTTTTTTAACATGGATATCCACAACATAGAGCCCATTGTGCTCCAGACGTAGTTGCGTATGGGTCGCAGATATACCAGCAGCCCATACGCAACTACATTGTGTACGGACTACGGGTACTCGTGTCATCGCTAAACAACGGCGCGGGAAATATAAGCTAAAAAAGGTGTACTGCAGATGAACACAATTCTGCGCAGTACATTACGTAGCAATACGCAGGGCCACGGCTGGGCTCACAGCTGGGATTTGCAGCGGTCCTCTGCAAGCAGATTCCACATACGGCCGTGTGAACCTGATGTTATTCAGACCGCTACTTTTAATACATAATTTACAAAAAGCCCTGGGAACACTCACCTTCCTGCAGTTCCAGGAGCAGCTTGTTGAGTGCCTTCTGTGTGAGACCGCCGCACCTCAGCAAGATTACGAAGCCTCACAGAGTGCCACTTTTCACACCCCATCCCTGGCACTGGCGTCAAGAAATACCCCCCAAAAAAGCATGGGAGGAGGGATACCCTGTTTTATTGCCCCATGTGCCCATCCCAATCAGTCTCCGTAATTACGCCCGTATTTGGGGGTAATTACGCAGTTTACATTATTACTTTTATCTAAGATTTGGGGAACACCAAAAAGTACGGGGGGGGGGGGGGATTATTTTTAGGGAGCCAATTTTTTTGCTGTGCAAGTGAGCAATGGGGCCTGGGATTTATTCAGTTGTGCTCTGAAAACCAGTGGGTGTTCCCTCCACTATAGGCCTAGTCATGTGTTCTTTAAGTAGATTAGGGACACAATGGGTATGTTTCTGAACAAAAGACAAACAGGGGGATCCATTTTGGGGTGAAAGTCTTCATTCATATGTATGCTATACAAAAAAAAACAGTTTTTAAAATGACACAATTGCCAAAGAAATTAAAAGCATAATTTTCCCCTTTTGCTTTGCTTAGATTCATTCAAAAATTGTGGGGTCAAAATATGCAGTACACCCTTAGATGAATTTGTTAAGGGGTCTAGTTTTTAAAATGCGGTCATTTGTAGGGGTTCTCTGTCCTTTTGCACCGCTCAAGAGCTCTACATGTGTGCAATGGGGCCTAAATCACCTTCAAGCAAAATGTCTGTTCTGAAAGCCACCAGCTGCTCCTTTCATTTTGGGCCCCGTTGTTCATAGAGACATAATTTTAGTACTACAATGAGTATGTTTCTGAGCACAGGACAAACATGGGTATCCATTTTGGGGTTTAAATTCTCATTTTTATGTGCACTATAGAAAAAAATTGCCTTTAAAATGACATATTTGCAAAAATATGAAATTTTACTTTTTTCTCCTCTAAATTGCATTAACTCCTGATAAAAAAAACAGTGGGGTCAAAATACTCATGACCCCCCTCAGTAAATATATTAAGGGGTGAAGTTTTTAAAATGGGGTCATTTGTGGGGGGATCTACCAGGAAGAGGGAAGGAAGCCTGGCCCTAACCTAGCAGGGAGGGTGATGGGTCCCTGCCTAAAGCGGGGACATTACCTCAATAAAGGCGGCCCAGCAGTCTTCTTTCTGGGCCCTGATAGTCCCTATATGAATCCCAGAAGAGATGCACCGACACGCAAAGCAAAACAGAAATGAAAAAGCAACAAAACAAACTGAGCAGGAATCAGCAGCTATGCATCTGCAGGTTTGCGAAACATCCAGCACAGCAGAGCTCCAAACTCCAAGTTACACTGTGAAACGGAATAAGCAGCACTGGTCACCTGAACACTGGAAGAATGAATAGCAAACCACAACTCCAGCCTACTCCCAGGCATGGCTAATCCAGCATGTTCAGTCAGCATACAGTGTGTAACAGCGTTTGCGGAATAGTTCAATCACTTTTGTTATTTTTTTTATTAAGCAAGGTTAATGGCGAGCATACTGGATTCATTGTATAGGCAGATTTCCAAAAAATACAATACAACGATAATTGGATTACATTATTTCCCATAATTGGGAAAACCTTACGTGGCAGAAAAAATGGATATCATATTTGAATTCAGCACACTAAAGTTACTATAAGCCGCCTATCTGCTTATCTGTTACAAAAAATATATTAAACAGTGTTATCATTCTGCCTGTGATTTATCATTCAGCATTCACTCATTCACCATGTTCACACTGAAGGTGGCTTCACACAAGCGTATTTTTGCACATACATAGGTCCGCATCTATGTACGAGCAAAACACGCATGCATGCAGCTGCATTGTTTTCAATGGAGCCATGGCTGCTGCCGGCGGCTCCATTAAAAACAGTGCTCTGCTGGCACCCCTGCATTCTTTTTCAGGTAAGGGCTTTACTTATAAACCCTTCCCTGAAAAAGAAACATTTTAGTGTAAAAAAAGAAAAAAAAAATACCTCTCCACCGCTGCCATGACCCCCCCCCCCCCCCCCCCCCCGGGGATGAAGAACACATCTACCACATGCGGCAGATGTTTCCTTCACCCCCGCTAGTTAAAAGAATTCCCTGCTGCTACATCTGCCACATCTGTGGCAGATGCAGCAGAGGAATTCTTCAATTCTCTACCTCAGCTGTCACACATGACAGCTGCGATAGAGAGACCTGCTGCTGGCATCCTAGTCATTGGATTTCAGGGGAGGGCTTTAAACATAAGCCCTTCCCTGAAAATCCAATAAAAGAAGTGTAAAAAAAAAAAAAGCTCAGAACTACACAGCCGAGGACAGCACTATTTTAAATGGATTTTCAGGGAAGGGCTTATAAAGCCCTTTTCTGAAATCCATTGACGGTTGCCGGGGCTCGGTGGCGACTCTTCGTGCTGTCCACAGCTCTGCACTGCTATGCTGAGCTATCAGCAGCCGGGGATTTAAAATCCCTGCCTACTGGTAGCTCTGATTGTGATTGGCTGAAGCGCTCAGTCAATCACAATCAGAGATACCAGCAGGTGGGGATTTTAAATCCCCGGCTGCTGATAGTTCAGAACTACAGAGCCAGGGACAGCCCCGCAGCTGAAGGCAAGTGAGTATTTTTTTTTACACTATATTAAATGGATTTTCAGGGAAGGGCTTATGAAGCTCTTCCCTGAAAGACATTGACGGCTGCCGGGGCTCAGCGGCGACTCCTCGCGCTGTCCCCAGCTCTGCGCAGCTGTGCTGAGCTATTAGCAGCCGGGGATTTAAAATCCCCGCCTGCTCGTAGCTCTGATTGTGATTGGTTGAAGCGCTCAGCTAATCACAATCAGAGCTACTAGCAGGCGGGATTTTAAATCCCCAGCTACTGATAGCTCAGAACTACAGAGCCAGAAGTCGCCGCTGAGCCCCGCAGCTAAAGGCAGGTGAGTATGCTTTTTTTTTTACACTATTTTTATTGGATTTTCAGGGAAGGGCTTATGCTTAAAGGCCTTCCCTGAAATCCAATGACAGGGATGCCGGCAGCACAATGCTCTACCGCAGCTGACATGTGTGACAGCTGCAGTAGAGAATTGGCAGATGTAGCAGCAGGGAATTATTTTAACTAGCGGGGGTGAAGGAAACATCTGCCGCATGCGGCAGATATGTTCTTCATCCCCGCAGGCGTCATGGCAGCGGCGGAGAGATAAGTTGTTTTTTTTCTTTTTTTTTTACACTAAAATCTTTCTTTTTCAGGGAAGGGCTTATATGTAAAGCCATTCCCTGAAAAAGAATGCAGGGGTGCCAGCGGAGCATTGTTTTCAATGCTCTGTCGGCAGCAGCCGCGGCTCCACTCAAGACAATGCATGTATTCCCAATGGTGCACGCATGTCCTATCTTTGCAGGCACACACCTGCAAAGTACAGACATGTGCACACACCATAGGGAATGCAATGTTGCAAATACAAGCATGTTTTTGCATATGCATGCACGAAAACACGCTCATGTGAAGCCACCCTGAACCATCATCATTCATTTTTGCTTGTTTAAACTATTTTTCGAACAATAACAATTTCAAGTTATCCACTGTGGAACGGAATAAGCAGCACTGGTCACCAGGAGGGGTGAGAATATAAAGCCACTCTGCACCTGAACACTGGAAGAATGAATAGCAAACCACACCTCCAGCCTTCTCCCAGGCATGGCTAATCCAGCATGATTCTATGCAGAAAAGGCAGACAGCACTAGCAGAACTCTGCACATGGTGCATTAATTCTAAACCTGCTTAACAAGAAAACAGGTCTTTGGCCTGTGTTGAGGCCACCATGCCACAACACTATCGTGACCGTCAGGCCGTGACATCATTATGGTGCAAACAGGCTTGGTCACTAGGGGTTGAATGGGAGGGATGAGCCAAATGCTCTGATAGTCTTAAATCTCCCCATCCAGTGATTTGCAATCAATTTCCTTTTTTTTTGTAAGAAGATTGGTGACTGTGCTAAAACGCCTTTCCACAAGGTATGAAGATGGAAAAGCTTTCAAAAACTTTATTGCAATAGTCCATAATGCGTTGCTGCTGGTATGAAAACTTGTAAAAACGTGCACATGGACATAGCAGACCACATATCAGATGGGTATAGTTCACGCTAAAGTTCTGGTGTATCACGTGAAAATGAAACTTTAGAGGTAATTAAGTTGCTGCACAGGTCTGTTTTGACTATCACTGGAGCCCAAGAAGTTTTGCACAAGCTCTGCATAAACAATATTATCAAATATCAAACAGGTAAGTAATTTCTATGTCTGTTATGAGTATTATGTACACAATTTGGGGAAAGTGTATTATGTCATTTAACAAACGCCTAAATGTTGATGAAGACCTGCCTAAATAAGGTTTGCTCACGTGGACCCCATTTACATCTCGTGCAGCCCAAAATTTTTTTATTGCTGACATGGACCCCCAGCAAGTCAAATTCGACCCCTGGGGGGCCATGTAAACCACTTTAGGACCACTGGTCTAACCAATGACCTGTAAAAACACAGTTCATTAATTACAACTTACTGGTGGATGACTCGCAGCATTCCGGCCATGTGGAACACATACCCTATATGTTACATAAACCTACCCTTATCTTGTTCAGTCAGCACACAGTGTGTAACAGTGATTGCAGAATAGTTGGATCACTTTTGTTATTTTTTTATTAAGCAAGGTTAATGGCGAGCAGCAGCGGCTCCATTGAAGGCAACGAACCTTCGTACACATGTATTTTTGCACGTACAGGGGTGTGTACCTATGTACGCACACGCTCGTGTGAAACCACCCTTATATTGACGCTCTGCTCCAACAGTTCAGAGAACTCATCCACACTGCAGAAGGACAGAGGAATTACCAGATACAAGGAACTAAACCAGCAGTAAGAAAAGTAGATTATGAGGAAAGCACTGTGCATAAAATAAGGGGGTGGAGCTCTATAAGGGGAGGGGCCAAGAGGGGTGCTGTTTGTATTGCAGTGTTACATTAGCCTTCTCCAGCCACTCTTAATAGTTGTTTCTACTAACTTTCACCACGTTCCCATTAACCCTTATCCATTATTTATGTCACTTTGTATTTATGAATCATAATTAAACTTTGTATTATTTATGAATTTCTGGATTTTAGCATTTTTTTATTTTATATGCATAAAACTTACTGTTACTGAACAGCAAAATAAGTTGCAGAGGATAAATGTGTTCTGGTCCGTGTGGTGGACATAAAGGGCCACGGCTCTGGTAACTGTACTGTATATGTGGCCAGAATAGATATCAATACCCTGGAGGTAAACCTTAAAGGGGTTGTCCTACCAATCCACAGCATCGGGGATAACTAGCTGAGCAGTGAGGATGCGACTCCTGTGACCACCACTGGTCATGAGAACAGAGATTCTCAAGGTCCCCACATGAATGGAGCGAGACTCACGCATGTTCACCACCACCTTATTCATTTCAATGGGTCTGCCAGAAATAGACGAGTACTTGTACTTCTATTGGTGAAACAACCCCTTTAAAAGTGAATTTCTATTGAATGACAGTATAAGGAGATTTTAACCCTTTCCCGACATACGCTATACAGTACATGTACATTGACATGCATAAACATAGGCAACATAGGCAAATATTCAGTGTGCCGTCCCATTGAATCTTCAGTGTTTGCCTCCTGGGGCAGGGAGCCCCATCCCCACCCCCCTCTCTGCACTGTAGCTCCAATTTAATAAGACATGATTTAAGTGTCATTTTAAAGCCAATAATTTTGGCTTTGGAATGATTCCAAAACCATGTTGGTAGCACGGATAGAACCGGAGCTATAGCAGTTTGAATTAGAACAAGTTCAGTTTGTCCAAAACTGTAATGTTCTAGTTCTTTGCTAGGCTGGTGCCCTTCCTCCCCCCAGTCTTGACTGTACCCAGGGCACATGCCCCACCTCTGTGGGTCTCTGTGTACGGAGTGGGCTCAGGAGCCAAGTCTGCTCCATACACAGCACGCCAACCATATTTGTCAGCTTATATCCTCCTCCGACAGCCGAACAGCCCCTCTGCAATGTGATGATTCAATCAAATGACTGCAACTTTAAAAAAAAGTAAAAGGCTGCTTAAAAAAAAGTTTTACAAATTATTAGAAAAAATAAAAAGTAATAAAAGTAAAGAAAAACATTTTCCCAGTCATCTTATCAAAAAATGAAAAATAAAATTGGTATCGCTGCATCCTCAAAAGTCTAGATGAATAAAATATCACATTATTAACCCTGCAGAGTGAACATTTTCACTTTTTTGAGTGTCGTGTATCCAAGAAACAAATTGAATAAAAAGAGAGGCACCTAAAAATGGAATTAACAACAACTATAAGTCACTGAACAAATAACAAGCCCTCATGCAACTGGAAAATAAGAAAGAGGTGATTTTTTGAAAGTAGAGGGAGAGTAAAAGAGAAAACGAAAAAGGGCTTCACTGGGAAGGGGTTAAAATCAGTAGAAATTAAAAGCCAAAGTACATTGAAAACCTGTATAGATATTCACTATAGAATAAATAACCTTTGCTTGCTGTAACCGTAATATTCCTTAAAGAGAAAGTATCACCTATATCGTTTACTACATAAAACCAGATAGTGAAACATTTCCAATTCTCTATTCTGTTATTACTTTCTGACTGTATATTTTTTATTATTTAGTGTGTGAATGACTATAAAGGCGAGCATCTTGCCTGAGCTACAGCTAACAACATTTAGAGATGTGCTTTACAGCAGCCTCATGGGTCACAGGCACAATGGACAGGAGAGGACCCGTTGACTTCTGTGGGAGAGTTTTGTGGGCATGCTCTGTTAGGTGAGATGTGACCACTGCCTATACATAGCCTCTTCAGGAAAGTGGTGTGGGCATGCTCTGTGACTTGTTCATAGAGGGGGGTAGGTGAGCTATGCTAATCAAATATAGCCTTCTATTGGATAGTGTTGTAGGCATGTTTTGTAACCTGTGCAGGGAGGAGAGGAGGTGAGCTGTGATTATTACCTATTGTGAATAATAGGTGGATCCTGTGTTATGTAAATATAGGGGTCACCTCTAAGTGTAATCCTGCCTGTGATAATAATGAGATGACAGCTGAGAGGTTTTCTCTACAGAACAGGCAGTGTCAGACTGTTATTAGGCTAAGTGGTCAGCGTGAGAACTGCAGGATGTCAGGGTTTAAAAGGAAATAAAATTGATTGTTACATAGCAAATTGAAAAGAAAGTCATAAAAAAATATTTTTAAATATATGTTTAATATAAGGGCTTGATTTCTACAAGAGGTCATTTTGTGATGAGTACAATCCCTCTAAGAACTATTAGTGTGACCTGTGCCGAGGACTCAAAGTGCCTGCCAAAGCTTCCTGCAACCTTTCTACAGTATCATGCCAACATGCAATACCGCATGCCAATAGAGGTCAACGAGGTGAAACATTTATATTGACTTTGTTAAGAGACTGAACAGCATAAACGTTGTGTGACTAGAATCACATTGTAATGTGAGACCCTTTAATGCTGCATAACGACCTATAAATGCCTGTTACTGCATCTGGTGTGCCACACCCAAGTGCAGAAAGAAACCTTGGCCTGGGCTAATGGATAGTGTTGAGTGAACCTTTGAAAAGTTTGGTTCTGCTCTTTCACCGAACTTCAGCAATACTTACAAAACTGGTGTGTAACAATGTCTAGGAGCCATAAAAGCTTCTACTCATTCCTCTCTCTTTTCCCATACAAACTCTATGGAGATGTCGTCCTTTGTTGGAGTTGAATCAAGGACCCCAGCCCGACAAGGCGACCATCCCCCTTCCCCCTCCCCAGTGGTTAGCCCTGTTGCCTTACAGTGCTTGGGTCCTAGGTTCAACATTGGTCAAGGACAACATCTGGATGGAGTTTGTATGGGTTTCTTTTTGGTAATCTTAGATACAGTGCATACATTATCTAGTAGAAGGAGGAGAAGGAAAAAGATGATGGTTCAGATGGGTAGCCCTTTCACCTTGCAGCACTGGGGGTCCTAGGTTCAAATATATACAACAGGAGAAGGAGGAGGATGGTGGCTTGCAGGTCTGGGATCTTAGGTTCAAATCCTACCAAGAACAACATCTGCATGGACTTTTTGTGGGGTTTTTTTCTCCATACTTTTATATATGGCACACATTTATTATATAGAGGAAGGAGGAGAATGACGAGGTAGTAGAAGGAGGACAAAGCAGTATGGTGACTCAGTAGTTAGCACTGTTGCTTTTTAACACTAGGTTCAAATCTGACGAAAGAGAACATCTGCATGTAGTTTGTGTGGGTCTCCTCTTCATGATCTTATATAATGCATACATTTATTAAGGTGGATGAGGAGGAAGAAGAAGCAGCATGGTGGCTGAGTGGTTAGCACTGTTGGCTTGCAGTGCAGGGGTAGAATCATAGAATCATAGAATGGTAGAGTTGGAAGGAACCTCCAGGGTCATCGGGTCCAACCCCCTGCTCAGTGCAGGATTTACTAAATCATCCCAGACATATATTTGTCCAGCCTTTGTTTGAAGACTTCCATTGAAGGAGAACTCCCCACCTCCCGTAGCAACCTGTTCCACTCATTGTCAGAAAGTTTTTTTCTAATATCTAATCTGTGTCTCCTCCCTTTCAGTTTCATCCCGTTGCTTCTAGTCTTTCCTTGTGCAAATGAGAATAGGGCTGATCCCTCTGACTGTGACAGCCCTTCAGATATTTGTAGACGCCTATTAAGTCTCCTCTCAGCCTTCTCTTCTGAAAGCTAAACATTCCCAGATCCTTTAACTGTTCTTCATAGGACATGATTTGCAGACCGCTTACCATCTTGGTAACTCTTCTCTGAACTTGCTCCAGTTTGTCTATGTCTTTTTTAAAGTGGGGTGCCCAGAACTGGACACAGTATTCCAGATGAGGTCTGACTAAGGAAGAGTAGAGGGTGGTAATGACCTCACATGATCTAGACATTATGCTTCTCTTAATACATCCCAGAATTGTGTTTGCCATTTTGGCTGCTGCATCACATTGTTGACTCATGTTCAGTCTATGATCTATTAGTATACCCAAGTCTTTACACATGTGCAGCTGCTTAGCTCAATTCCTCCCATTCTGTATGTGCTTTTTTCATTTTTCTTGCCCCGATGTAGGACTTTGCATTTCTCCTTGTTAAATACCATTCTCTTAGTCGCTGCTCACCGTGCAAGCTTTTCTAGATCTTTTTGAATCCTCTATCTCTCTCTTCCCTAGTGTTAGCTATCCCTCCTAGCTTTGTGTCATCAACAAATTTGATCAGTTTCCCATCAATTCCCTTCTCCAGATGATTTATAAAAATGTTGAACAACACTGGGCCTAAGACAGAGCCTTGTGGTACCCGACTTGATACATTCTTCCACTTGGATGTACAGCCATTT
Source organism: Eleutherodactylus coqui (assembly GCF_035609145.1). Classification (NCBI taxonomy): domain Eukaryota; kingdom Metazoa; phylum Chordata; class Amphibia; order Anura; family Eleutherodactylidae; genus Eleutherodactylus; species Eleutherodactylus coqui. The sequence goes on along the minus strand of NC_089846.1, from coordinate 88,790,725 downwards.
ATGACCACTCTTTGAGTACGATCACTCAGCCAGTTCTGAATCTACCTAACAGTTGCCTTGTCAATCACATATTTGGTCATTTTTTCAATAACTATAGTATGAGATACTTTGTCAAATGCTTTACTAAAGTCAAGATAAACTATATCCACCGTATTTCCCTGATCAACCCAGTCGGTGATTCTGTCATAGAAGGAAATTAGATTCGTCTGGCGTGACTTGTTTGTTACAAACCCATGCTGGCTGTGGTTGATTACTTCATTCTCATCCAAGTACTTGCATACATGCTGTTTAATAATTTCTTCTAAGATCTTTCCCAGTATAGAAGTCAGGCTCACAGGCCTGTAGTTTCCTGGATCCACCTTCTTCCCTTTTTTGAAGATAGGGACAACATTTGTCCTTTTTCAATCTTCTGGGACTTCTCCTGTTCTCCAGGAATTTTCAAAAATTATGGTGAGTGGTTCAGCAATTACCTCTACTGCTTTCTTTAGTATCCTAGGATGTAATTCATCTGGACCTGGAGACTTGAATTCATTTAAGTTAGCTAAGTGTTCCTTCACCATCTCTCTGCTTACAGATAGCCTGCATTCTTTTATTCCCCCCAATAGCACAGGGATGATCAGTTGATCTTCCATCTACTTTTTGAGAGAAAAAGGGGTTCTAGGTTCAAATGTGAACAAGGACAACATCTGTATTGAGTTTGTGGTGGTATTATATAGTCACTGTTTGGCAGTATTACAGCTGTAACAGCAACAACCCTGTTGTTTTTGAGCACTATGTTTCCTGCATAAGCTATTTGCCTAGCGCAGTGCTTGCCATTCAGCATGAATGGTGACCGTACTATACAAATAGTGTAACCACACCACCATATCTCACTAGCACAGTAATGCGGGATGCGTTAGCTCTGAAGTTCAATCACTATATGGCAGTAGCATTCAGTCACTTTATGATGTTATTATTCAGTTACTATAGTATTCAGTCACTGCATGGCAGTAGTATTATGGTATTACATGGTGGTATAATTCTGTTACTATATGGCAGTATTATACAGTCACTGCATGGTGGTATAATTCAAGCACTGTATGGCAGTAGTACTCAGTTACTGTATGGCAGTCACTTTATAGTGGTGTAATTCAGTAATTACTGTATAGTAGTTGTATTCAGTTACTGTACGTTGGTATAATTCAGTCACTCTATGGCAGTAGAATTCAGTCACTGTATGGCAATGGTGTTCAGTCACTGTCTGGTAATAGTATTCAGTCTTGGTATGGCAGTAGCATTTAGCCAATTTATGGGGGCAGCATTCAGTCACTGTATAGCAGTAGTACTAAGTAGATGTATTGGAGGTAGTATTAAGTCTTGGTAGGCAGTGATACTGAATTCAGTCACTGTATGGCAGTAGTGTTCAGTAGATGTATTGGGGGCATAATTCAAGCACTGTATGGTGGTATAATTCAGTAACTGTATGTCACTACTGATAAGTCAGTGTATGGTAGTAGTATTTAGTGACTGTATAGAAGTAGTATTCAGTCGCAATATGAAGGAAATGTTCAGTCAATATATGGCAGTAGTATTTAATCACTATATGACACTAGTATTTAGTCAGTGTATGATGGTAGTAGTCAATTACTGTATAGCAGTATAATTCGGCCACTGTATGGCGGTAGTATTTAGTCACTATATGGCAGTAGTGTTTAGTCACTGCATGGCAATAGTATTTAGTCACTATATGGCAGTAGTATTTAGTTATTGTATAGCAGTAGTATTTATTCAGTGCATGATGGTAGTATTAAATCATTCTATGGTGCTATTTAATCACTGTATGACAGTATAATTCAAGTACTGTATGGCAGTAGTATTTAGTCATTGTATGATGGTGGTATTCAATCACTGTATGGCAGTATAATTCAGTCACTGTGTTGCAGTAGTATTATGGCACTATTTTTCATTATTACTGGCATTATTATAGCGATCATTTTAATACTTTGAGATCATTAAATGTGATTTCCAGGGACCACAGACTGCAGTAATGTCGATGTTATTCCACTCTGTAGGTTCCAGCCCTGTAAATTTGTTTACACCGTTGATACAATTACGCATTTCACCTGCATTTTGTATCTGGTCATCCACGTTTCTATGATGGACTATACACATGATGCAACATCATTATATTAATGGAATGAAGTCAGTGCCTTATTACATTATTCATTATCATCAGTCAATGCCTCTGCACCTTAACAACTCCTGCCCTTGCTTTGTTGTCTGCTATAAGTGCACTTTAAGCGTCTGATCCATGCTTCATTGCGGTTACATTATTCCTGGCTGCTTCTGCAGCAGCTTCATGAACAATTATTACAAGTGACACTTAATAGCTGGGAGCTGATTACAATATTTTAGGGCATTTTGTATTGCAGAACGGCTACATATAATGGATTATCACACTAAGCTTTGTCATACTTTCATCTGGAACATTTTACCAGCTGCATTTCTTGCCTTTTTACTCGTTGGGTTCATTAATACAAATTAGAACATTGTTGATGTCTTACTCATCTGCAGGTAGATGTACGCTGCATCACATAGAAAGCGCCATGAAGAATTTGTCGCTGCGTTATAGAATTTTTCACGGTATGTTCAGATAAACAAGTTGTGCAAATTGATGCCGTTTCAGGCCAATCATGTGATCTGGGAGTGTGAAAAACGCTAACTTTGGAGACGTCACATGACAGAAACTGCTGTGCGCCATTTTTTGTGTCTGGATAAAGATTAAAGGGGTTGTCCAGCTGCAAGCTATTGATGTCCTACCCTCAGGATAGGTCATTAACCCCTTGAGGACACAGACTATTTTTTTTTTCATAAACAATCTTATTTTATTGAGTATCACACAGAATGGAAATGCAGATTATAATAATATTAATTCAGGTTGAAAGACATGGAAGAGGCAATAAAGAATGGAACACGTAGGTCCCTAACAGAAATTATACCTTTAATTACTTATTAACATAAAGTTGCAATTAGATTAGTATTATTTAAGTCTACAAAAGGTCATGACTTTCCTGCAATAATAATATTCTGGATTTAAGACAAACAAAACAGAAAACAAATAAGGTAATAAGGTCACCGATTAGGGCAATTGTGTCAAAAAGATTCTGTCGCTGTTATGCATTAAATGAGAAAACTATTAGAATTCTCCAAACACGTTGGATGTTTCACCTGAGAACGGACATTTGGAAGCATTGGGCGAGTAGAATTTATGGGGAATTTATGATATAGCAGAGCGCATGGGGTGAAGTTCATGGACCCAAGCTGAAATAGTTTGAAGTGATGTATTCGCACCAAGGTTTCCAAATGCTTCAAAATTTGTGTCTTGTACAATTTTCCCAGTTTGCAATCTCTTCAAAGCGGCACAGTTGAGAAACCCTCTCTGCTTTTTAGGACACAGAAGGGGCCTCAGATCTGCGCCACATAAGTGGGAATAGGAGTTTAGCAGCAGAAATCAGGAAAGTTGGTAAGTTTTTGTTAGAAGGACCTATTTTGGCCATGAGGACACAATGATTTTTGGGGGATTGTCATCTCCACTTTTTAAAAGTCATAACTTTTTAATTTTTCCGTCGACACAGCTGTTTAACCCCTTAAGGACATGGCCTATTTTGGGTTTAAGGATGCAATGATTTTTGGCGGATTTTCATCTCCATTTTTCAAAAGCCGTAACTTTTTTAGTTTTCTGTTGACACGCCCATATAAGGGCTTGTGTTTCTGCGTGGCGAGCTGTAGTTTTTATTGGTGCTATTTTTGGTACATAGACTATATTGTAAAACTTTTATTAATTTTTTTAGGATAACAGGAGAAAAAACACATTAATTTTGCCATAGATTTTTTTTCCCAGCGCTAATCATGCAGCATAAATGCCACAATGCATTTTTTCTGCGGGCTGGTACGAATACAGCGATACCAAAATTCTTATATTTTTTTAGGTTTTTCTACTTTTTTGGGAAATTATTACTTTTTTCTAAATCGCTGCATTTAAAGTCCTATAACTTTTTAATTTTTCCATGGACGGAGCTCTGTGAGGGGTTATTTTTTGCGGGATGAGCTGAGGGTTTTAATGATACCATTTTGGGGTACATATGGCTTTTTTGATCATTTTTACTGTCTTTTTTGGGAGAAAAAATGTAAAAAATAAGTGTTTTGTCTCAGTTTTTTAGGGGTTTGTTTTATGCTTTTTGACATGCAGGATAAACATGCGTGTTAAATTTATTGTACACGTCGTTACGGATACGATACCAAATATGTGGGATTTTAATTAAATAAAATAAATAAATTATGCCAATATGGGAAAAAAACACAAAAAAGGTTTTTGTTTTCTTACATTATTTTTATCCTTTTTTTACACATTTTATGTCCTTATAGGGGACTTGTACAATAGCACATATCATCGCTATGATAAGGCATTGCAGGACTTCTGTTCTGCAATGCCTTATCGCGTGTATTAGAGATTACAGGCACTGGCAAAGCAGGACGCCTATAGCTGGCATTCTGCTGCCATGGCAGACCGTCGGGCTCTCCGCTATTACATCGCGAGAGTCCGATGACATCACAGAGGGAGCTTGCTCCCTCTGTGAACCCTTTACATGCCACGATCTATATAGATTGTAGTCTTGACAATCTATGTAGATCTAGATTGACATCATTTGTCCCTTTAATTTTCCCACACAATTAATTTCTGCAATTTTTTAAATGTACACTAAATCATACGCGAGACTGAAAAGGAATGAAATATTGTCACCCCCATTTGAGATTTGAAATGGCACAAGGCAAGGCTGCCCGCTATCCCCGAGCCTCTTCATTCTGAGGATGGAACTCCTTCTCTAGGGGGTGAGGCAAGATAGGATATTAGAGGCTTAAGACTTGGAGCTCACATTTTATCTTCAGCAGCATTTGTGTTTGTAGATCGTGAAAAAGGTATTCCTAGGCTTGCCTTACTCCTGGAGAACTTTGGAGTAATCTCGAACTTTAAAGTAAATTTCTCAAAATCCACCATTCTGAACGTTTCAATTCCTGACGCTCGCTGTAGTTCCCTGAAATCTAACTCACCCTTTGCATGGTCAGATACTGCAATAGACAACTTGGGCATTAAACTTTCCAAAAAAGCTGAGGATCCTTATTCATGTAACTTCCAGCCCCTGATAGGTCATGTTAGGGACCTGCTCTGTTGATATGATCTACCCTTTATCTCCTGGTTTGGCAGGAAGAGCATTCTAAAATCATATGTGCTCCGAACAATCCTCTATAAACTCTGTATGATCTCTATCTTTTTACCTAAGACTTTCTTTAAGACCCTTCACAAGATTTTCTTGGGTTAAGTTTGGAGGCAAGGGAGACCGCGCCTAGCGTACAGGTTAATGATAAGAAGGAGCTCGAGGGAAGGGATTCATTTGTCAAACATCTACGACTTCAATCAGGCAGTGCAGGTTGGTTACTGGATAGATTTATCCCATCCTACTAGGGACCCATTAATGTATCACCTGGCCGCGGGATCTTGTGGGGGTACCCTCACGGAAGATCTCTGGTTTCTAGGTAAAAACAAATACAGATCCAGTAACTTTAACCCGCTAATTAAGGGACCATGTGAGACCTGGGATTGACTAAGGGAATCTTTGGCCCCCAAATCCTCCCCAATGACACCAATGCAAGCTTTCTGTAAATTGTTGTGTATCCCTTCTGACCCTTAAGTAGCTAGTTTATGGATAAAATACTCTGAGACGGTATTGAGGGAGCTACAGGTGCATGAACATAAAACTCCATCTGAAATACTACAATCTCTGCTTCCCCAACATACCTTCTCTTTTCTGCAGAAATCACACATCACTAATTCTTTTAATGAGTTCCTTAAAACTCACAAGTCTACCAGACCTAAGACCCCATTTGAAAAGCTCCTGGTTGAGGGGACTTCTAAGCCCAGAAAAATTGTGAATCTCCATAAACATTTCATAACCCCACCTTTGCTTACCAAGCCCACCTTTCTTACTTCCTGGGAAAAGGAAATAAATATGCTTTCTTTGGAAGACACAAGACTAATTCTAAAAACAGCTTATGGTCTTTCCCCATGTACTCTCATGCAGGATAGTCATTATAAGCTGTTGGTGAGATGGTACAAAACCCCACAATAGCTCCATGCTTACAAATTGGCTCCACATAATAGGTGTTGGAGATGTGATGCGGCAATTGGCTCTTATTTGCACATCTGGTGGGAGTGCCCAATCATCGTTCCCTTTTGGAGTGAAATAGAGAGGGTCCTGGGGACTTTCTCATCAGGCCTGGCTATTGCAGTGGACATGAACTTCATTGGGAGACGTTCCCCTGATTTTCACCCACTGAGAAACAGACTGGTCGCATTCCTGTTAGATGCTGATCCCCTTATTTTGGCTTCAAAAAATATCCCCTTCCCCTGCTCAGTGGAGGGAAAAAGGTGATCTAATTTACAATTTAGAAGAATTCTCAAGCTGATCTAAGGGCCCACATGATGGGTTTGTACAGAAATGGAGCCCTTGACAGTTCCTTGGGCCGAGGTCCTAGGAGTATGGTATCCGCCGCAAGCTCAGATACTTTCACTGGATGAATTGGGGAGCGCCTCCTTGGTTTTTGTGGGATAAACTTTCTCCATTTGTTATGGGAGTTGAGGACTTGGACATGGATTCGGACTCGGATTTAGACATGAATATGGTTTATTCTGGCGGACCTAACTGAGATTGACCCAAATATTATAGGAGTAAGGTATAGGACTAATTTTTTCCTGCTACCTCCACCCCCCCCTTTCCCTCCCTCCCTCCGTCTTTTAATGTTTCTTTATGTCTCTTGTTTCCTCTTCAATTTGAAAGTAAGAGCAAGTTCTGAGTAGCAGCTATAATTAGGATTATTTCTGCAGAGATTGTTTAGTATTGTAACTGTATTATGTATTTACTCTCACAGTTCCGAAGTAGGAACGGGGGCATGATATGCTCTTTACTTGATGTTATATTTTTGAAAAATATGAAAAATACCAATAAAACTTGATTATAAAAAATGGCTATGAAAAGCACACAATTTAACAGAATATTTATATTCTGCCACACTACAAAACAGAAGAACAGCGCATTAATATTGGCTGTTTGTAACTATTTAATAGCAAACAACTGGGTTACTAATATCCTCTATTGATTTTAGGAGTTGCACCCTTAATGTCTGCATTTTTTAATATTATTCTGCAGTCTATCCCAAGGATAGGCCATCAATAATTTACAACTGAACAAGCCCTTTAAGGAGTGAAGATGCCTCTAAGACTCCATTAAGAGGCGTTTCATCAAATAGCTGAGTTTACTAAATATTTCATCGTAGGGCTATGAACAACCGGTTGGTCTTTATGTGATATTGAAAAAGAAACTCAATGGAATGCCACAACCATGGGTAGAAGTTGGAGATGGTGATCAGCAGAATAAAATAAAATCATGGTAGTGAGACTAGAGCACTAAGACAAGCATCACAAGGCACACTGCTCATCAACATAGAGTCATGGTTTGGGTTTCACCAGCATCTTTCAGCCGATCACCTCTGGTACACATCAGGGTCACATTGACGGCACACCGCTATGTCTGAGGGTCTGCAAACAGTTGCGCTATGTATATTCAGGCCAAACCCAATGCCTTTTTCCAGCAGGATAATGTGTGGGGGCACCCCCATCCAGTGAACATCAGCAGGCATGTTAGCAAGGTGTCCAGGTGATTCATTGACCAGCATTGTCCTCATTCTCCAATCAAGAATCTGTAGGACACGAATGGACATGGAGTGATTGCTCTCCTGTAATGACAACTCACAGAAAAGGAAGCCAGATATAACACATATACTGCAGTGAAGGCTCAATCACCATATACCCTAATAGAATGCGGCAAGCCAGATTGCAATATTGACGAGTAAAAGTGTTTATGTGCCAACTAATGGGAAGCCATTCAACTCAACCCAAGGTGGGGGAGGTGTGACTGCTGACAAACCTAATCTGCACAATATAAATTGATACCAAGGATGACAGCCATAGACAAGTGCGCCACACCATACAGGAGTGCAACCTACACCCGTGATGGCGAACCTATGACACGCGTGTCAGCCCTGACACACATAGCCATAGTCGCTGACAGGCGGCCGCTCACCCAGTTAATGAATACCGACAGGGGCCGTGACTCCCCTGCTGGTATTCACTAACCAGCACTACTAACAGCGCTGATCCCGGCACACACTATGATGTCAGTGTGCAGCCAGGATCCTCCTTCCGCCTGCCCTGACGTCTCTTACCTGTTGGTTCCGCGGGAGCTTCCAGGGAAAGAGGCGTCCTGCAACACACTGACGTCACAGTGTGCGCCGGAGATCATCGCTGCTGGAGGGCACCGGGCACAGGAGGAGCGGAGCATCCATGAGGTAAGTACGTGGGTCTCGTGGGGGGCAGTCACCGCTGGGGGGGGGGGGGAGGGGGGCGCTTTAAGGGGGGCAGATAATGCTGGGGGGGTGCCTGCTGTAAGGGGGGGCAGATACTGCTGGGGGGGCCCGCTGTAAGGGGGGCAGGTAATGCTGGGGGGCCCGTTGTAAAGGGGGGCAGGTAATGCTTGGGGGCCCACTGTTAAGGAGGCAGATACTGCTGGGGGGGGTGCTGTAAAGGGGGGCAGATACTGCTGGGGGGGCCGCTATAGGGGGTTCAGATACTGCTGGGGGGGGCCGCTGTAAGGGGGGCAAATACTGCTGGGGGGGCGCTGTAAGGGGGGCAGATACTGCTGGGGGGGCTTTTGTAAGGGGGTGCAGATACTGCTGGGGGGGCCACTGTAAGGGGGGCAGATACTGCTGGGGGGCCGCTGTAAGGGGGGCAGATACTGCTGGGGGGGCCGCTGTAAGGGGGGCAAATACTGCTGGGGGGGCGCTGTAAGGGGGGCAGATACTGCTGGGGGGGCTTCTGTAAGGGGGTGCAGATACTGCTGGGGGGGCCACTGTAAGGGGGGCAGATACTGCTGGGGGGTGCTGTAAGGGGGGCAGATACTGCTGGGAGGGGTGCTGTAAGGGGGGCAGATACTGCTGGGGGGGCACTGTAAGGGGGGCAGATACTGCTGTGGGGGGCAGGTAATGCTGGGGGCCGCTGTGGGGTACCGATACTGCTGGGGGCAGCTCTGGGTGGTGCTGTCGCTGCTGGGGGGCCGCTCTGGGTGGTGCTGTCGCTGCTGGGGAGGCCGCTCTGGGTGGTGCTGTCGCTGCTGGGGGGCCGCTCTGGGTGGTGCTGTCGCTGCTGGGGAGGCCGCTCTGCGTGGTGCTATCGCTGCTGGGGGGCTGCTCTGGGTGGTGCTGTCGCTGCTAGGGAGGCCGCTCTGGGTGGTGCTGTTGCTCCTGGGGGGGCCGCTCTGGGTGGTGCTGTCACTGCTGGGGGGCCGCTCTGGATGGTGCTGTCGCTGCTAGGGGGCCGCTCTGGATGGTGCTGTCGCTGCTAGGGGGGCCGCTCTGGGTAGTGCTGTCGCTGCTAGGAGGGCGGCTCTGGGTGGTGCTGTCGCTGCTGGGGGGGCCGCTCTGGGTGGTGCTGTCGCTGCTGGGGGGGGGCCACTCTGGGTGGTGCTGCTGCTTTTGGGGAGGGGCTGCTCTGGGTGGTGCTGTCGCTGCTGGGGGGCCAATCTGGGTGGTGCTGTCGCTGCTGGGGAGGCCACTCTGGGTGGTGCTGTCACTGCTGGGGGCCGCTCTGGGTGGTGCTGTCGCTGCTGGGGAGGCCGCTCTGCGTGGTGCTGTCGCTGCTGGGGGGCCGCTCTGGGTGGTGGTGTCGCTGCTGGGGAGGCCACTCTGGGTGGTGCTGTTGCTCCTTGGGGGGACCGCTCTGGGTGGTGCTGTCGCTGCTAGGGGGGCCGCTCTGGGTGGTGCTGTCGCTGCTAGGAGGGTCGCTCTGGGTGGTGCGGTCGCTGCTGGGGGGGCTGCTCTGGGTGGTGCTGTTGCTGCTGGGGGGGCCGCTCTGGGTGGTGCTGTCGCTTTTGGGGAGGGGCTGCTCTGGGTGGTGCTGTCGCTGCTAGGGGGGCCGCTCTGGGTGGTGCTGTCGCTGCTGGGGGGCCGCTCTGGGTGGTGCTGTCGCTGCTGGGGAGGCCGCTATGGCTGGTGCTGTCGCTGCTGGGGAGGCCGCTCTGGCTGGTGCGGTAACTGCTGGGGGGGCCGCTCTGGGTGGTGCGGTAACTGCTGGGGGGGCCGCTCTGGGTGGTGCTGTTGCTGCTGGGGGGGGCGCTCTGGGTGGTGCTGTCGCTTTTGGGGAGGGGCTGCTCTGGGTGGTGCTGTCGCTGCTAGGGGGGCCGCTCTGTGTGGTGCTGTCGCTGCTGGGGGGCCGCTCTGGGTGGTGCTGTCGCTGCTGGGGAGGCCGCTATGGCTGGTGCTGTCGCTGCTGGGGAGGCCGCTCTGGCTGGTGCGGTAACTGCTGGGGGGGCCGCTCTGGGTGGTGCGGTAACTGCTGGGGGAGCCGCTCTGGGTGGTGCTGTTGCTGCTGGGGGGGGGGGGGCGCTCTGGGTGGTGCTGTCGCTTTTGGGGAGGGGCTGCTCTGGGTGGTGCTGTCGCTGCTAGGGGGGCCGCTCTGGGTGGTGCTGTCGCTGCTGGGGGGCCGCTCTGGGTGGTGCTGTCGCTGCTGGGGAGGCCGCTATGGCTGGTGCTGTCGCTGCTGGGGAGGCCGCTCTGGCTGGTGCTGTCACTGCTGGGGAGGCCGTTCTGGGTGGTGCTGTCGCTGCTGGGGGGCCGCTCTGGGTGGTGCTGTTGCTCCTGGGGGGGGGGGGGTGTTCTGGGTCGTGCTGTTGCTCCTGGGCGGGGGCGCTCTGGGTGATGCTGTTGCTCCTGGGGGGGCCGCTCTGGGTGGTGCTGTCGCTGCTGGCGGGGCCGCTCTCGATGGTGCTGTCACTGCTAGGGGGGCTGCTCTGGGTGGTGCTGTCGCTGCTAGGGGGGCCGCTCTGGGTGGTGCTGTCGCTGCTGGGGGGCCGCTCTAGGTGGTGCTGTCGCTGCTGGGGGCTCATCATTACTGAGATAAGTGAGGGGGAGGCAGCGAGAGGTGAGGGCCTATGCTATGGGTGTTTTGGGTTTATACATTACAATTATACGTTTTTGTTATTTAAACTATAAATATCGCAAATTTATGGATTTTTTTCTCGAAGTGACACACAACCCGAGTTATGCTCCGTTTTTTGGTGAATTTTGACACACCAAGCTCAAAAGGTTGCCCATCACTGACCTACACTGATAAAGCAGTGGATTGCCCTGTATTAACAGAGTGTGCCACACTAGCATGCCATCCTGGAATTCTCCAGCATCTATAGCAAACCACAAGCAAAAAAAAAAACACACACACTAATAAATGAGGGTGTTCGTTAGTATTTTGGCCCTAAACACATAAGCTGGCTGGCTCCGGCAATGCCACCATGCATCTGACAGTACCTACACTATCTCCCAATTAAGTATATAAAATCACAGAGGTGAGAAAAAATGTACAAAAACACAACTCCAGAAAAGGAAGCCAGATACAAGATGCCTGTTTCCCTGAAAATAAGACATTCCGCAAAAATAAGCCCTAGCATGATTTTTCAGGATTTTTGAGAATGCTTGAACTATAATCCTTAGTCCAAAATTAGGCCCTAGTTACAGTTAATAATGAAAAAAAATCAATGTACACAGTGTCGAGGCAGCTATACATGTAAAAAAGTAAAATCTTTTGGAGAAAAGATTAAAGGGGTTGTCCCGCGGCGAAAGCGGAATTTTTTTTTTTTCACTTACCCCCGCATTCTGCCCTGTTAAAAAGAAAGCATAGGTTAGTTTTTAAAAATGGCATTGCGCTTACCTGAATCAGCGTTCTGCAGCTTCTTCTTTTCTTCTTTTAAAGATGGTGCCGCTGGTCTTCTCCCACAGTGCACCGCGGGTCTTCTCCCATGGTGCACCGTGGATTTTCTTCTCCTTCCTTGCATTCCATTGCCGATTCCAGCCTCCTGATTGGCTGGAATCAGCACACGTGACGGGGCGGAGCTACGATAACGACGCGGTGACCAGCTCTCCGGCACGAGCGGACCCATTCACCAGCCAGAAGACCGGACTGCGCAAGCGCGTCTAAAAACACCAGAAGACAGCGAAATTAGACGGCACCATGGAGACGAGGACGCTAGCAACGGAGCAGGTAAGTGAATAATTTCTGTATGGCTCATATTTAATGCACGATGTACATTACAAAGTGCATTAATATGGCCATACAGAAGTGTATAACCCCACTTGCTGCCGCGGGACAACCCCTTTAATGTAAGACCCTCTCTTACATTTGGGGAAACAGGATATATACTTCAGGGAAGTCTCAATCGCCATGTACTCTAATAGCATGCAGCAAACCAGATTGCAATATAGAGAAGCAGAAGTGTTCATGTGCCGACTAATGAGCAGCTACTCAACTCAACCCAAGGTGGGGTAGGGGTGACTACTTACAAACCTAATCTACACAATATTATCTGATACCAGTTGTGAGTTGCCTTTGTACATTTTTCCTCACTTTTGTGATTTTGTGTGCTCTCCTGTGATCTGTGGACTGCCGTCAATACCACATGACCAGCACCACCCAGGACAGGACTCCAGTAGTCAGTGCATTGATATCGCCCAACATGGTGGCCCCACGACTAACTAACCATCCTGATTATTGGGCCGCAGGAGGCGTGGAGGTGATTGAAATTAGTTATTTAGATTATAATTCTCTATCTTTGCGCTGAGTTTGATCTCATTTCAAGCATTCCTTTATGGTGCGGCATTTCTCTGTGAGGCAGTGTATGGGTGTAGTATGGCTTGTGCAGCAACACTGAGAGTGGGACACTACCAGTCAGAGACTTTACCTGTGCAGCATGAAATGAAATAACTACAACCTGGATTGGCCCTTTAAAAGGGTTTTCCCGCTGTGATATTTATCCCTTATCCACAAGATAGAAGATACATATCTGATCGCTGGGGGTCCAACGTCTGGGACTTCCAGCGGTCCCGAGATCTGCACCCCCAGAATGCCCTCTGTGAATAGTGTGGTGATACACATGGTTGACCACCAGTCTGTTCATTTTTATGTAGAGCGCATTTATCTCCCTCCATCCCATACAGTGTATGGAGCGCTGGTCATGTGCTCTACTCACATAAAGCATTTGTGGTGCCCAGATATCAGGATCGCTGGGGGTCCCAGAAGTTCGACCACCAGCGATCAGACATTTATCCTTTATCCAGTGTATTAGGATAAAAGTGAAAGACCCTATTAGTAGAGGAAATGCTGTGGAATTTCCATAGTAGAAAATTATGCAGCAAAATCCAAAGTATTTCCGTGTCAAAAACTGGGTCAAAATCCACATCATTGGTGCAGATTTTGACTGGAAACCAAGAGAATAGCATACATCGGCAACTGCTACTGAGCGCCACCGCCGTGCATCACATGGTCAATTGCCGTGGCGCTCAGTAACATTGATGTTCTTGGTGCAGCAGTGTGCAGTATTAGGAGGAGAGAGGAGTGCTGTGCAGGCTGACAGCAGATGCAGATCCGCAGCGGCTTTAACTGGATTTTTGATGTGGAAATGGATTTTGCTGTGGAAATTCCGCAGTATTTCTGCTGTGTGTGAACATACTCTTAGGCCTCGTTCACACGAGCGTATGGTCACTGTGTATTATGCACGCAGTACCAATCTCCTATACAGTTTACCTGTGCCTCTCACACATAGCGTAAGAAATGTGTGCGCATAAAATTGCGGCATGTTCTATCTTGGTGTGTATTATGCGTGCATACACACCAGGATAGTGCATGGGGACTGTTGGTGCAGCGAGCAGGAATTGGCAGGAGTAGCTCGAGTGGGTGCTTTAACTTGGGCTTAGTCATGGTGGTGGCTACTCTGCGTAGAACGGTGGCCCGCACAGCAGATGGTTTACATAAGGGTTGTTAGCTAGAGTGATTATGTAAATTCAAAGTGACAATGTGACAAGGATGAATGTAATATTGTGATGAAATAAAGAGATCAGACCACATAGGTTGCAGTAAAACCGAAGGTACACAGTTTACTGAGTAACACGGATTCAGTATAAAGTTCAGTTTAGCAATCAAGTCTCCAACTCCTCCATCTTTTTCAACAACATGCATGAATTCCTTACACCTCTCTAGGAACGAGGTTGTCCGACCAAGTTAAATGGTTGCTGCTCTGGGAGGTTATTTGTGGAGGAATGACGGGAATAGTGCAGGCTCGCCTGTAGACACACTGACTTCTGAATAAGCAGGGACATGGTAAACTCATACCTGATTTCCATCCAGCTGTGCCGGGTCTACCCTGACTCTGATTCCTTCTGGCAGGGTGGAAAAAGACTCTCCTGCGGACGGCTCCACGGCTCAAATTCCCCAGACTTTCCTTGAGCTAGCCTAGTTTAGGCTGCAATGCACTTAAGCTCAGACTTGACTTGAGCTCAGGCTTAACTTCTGTCTTCCTTCTTCTCTCCCCTTCTCCTTCCCGGGCTAAGCCTCTGATACAGTCCACTGGACTACATCTTGGAACCCCCTAACCACACCCAAGTGCTGACTTTTATATGCCCCCACTAACCAATCCTGAGCCAGAAGAAATTCTCTCTACCCAATCCCAGGGCTAGCTATAGATGACTGACAAAACACAGAGTGGGTTAAGATGCATTGTGCTCAGTCATGTACATGTTAGTTAGAACAGACACCAGACATTAACCTTTTAGTGACCTGTCTAGGCCAATACACGTACTAACAGTACAAACACACATACATATACACACACCACATGAGGTAGCTATTAAAGTGCTCTGGGGCCCCAACTCTGAGCCACTACATTGGCACGCTGCAAGTATGCACGTCATTATCGCTGTGACCTTGGAGTGCAGCACAAAATCATGCAACAAGTTCTCCGTGGACCAGTAAGATGGTAAAATCCAGCGATTTGAATGACTTCCAACAAGGGCTCATCATCGGTGCTAGACTAGTTGGGGCTGGGATGTCACTGCCAACCACGGGGGGTTTCTCATGTAACAGTGTGGACAGTAGACCGAGAATGGCGTGATCGAGGAAAACATCCAAACGTTTCCAATTTGTATCTATTCTTCATTGACAATAATGTAAAAAAATGGAAGGCTACCTTCTATCAGGTTTCCACTGGCTGGGAAAAATAGTGCAGCGGACTACGCTATTGTTTCAGGGAAAAAGAAAAACGCACACCTGATAGAATGGCCACATAAGCGGAGAGCGCTAAAACCCCACGGAAATCCATGAGAAGTTAAATGGAAACATTTGTTTGCAGCATTTTCTCCTTATAATTGAACATAAAGACGGAAATGCTGAATGCAGATATGTGAATGGCGCCTACATACTTCATTAGGCAGGGGCGCTGTCTGTGTTGGCTGCTTGCAGCTTTTTATCCCCTTGCCCCCCCCCATCACCGTCTACAATGTTGTACCGGAGATGTTTTCTGCTTCCAGACTTGTTGTCTAATGTAAGTTAATTATAACACCATCAGCTAAGTGTATGACGGCCGCGGAACGTTCTGATGAAGAATGACAGTTTAACAAGCTGACTCAAGACAACTGTGTAGCTGTTTTCAATATTATTGAAGTGGCGGTGACGGCGCTGCTGGCCCGAGCCTGACGTGGGCTGATTAAAACAAAAAGGAAGAAACATTCAATATGCAGTAAATAAAGCCCTGGAAGATACAATCATGGGGTATTGAGGTGAAATATGTCCAACTGGGGTATAACCTAGGTGGTGGGCTCACAGCTGGGCCCTGGTGCTGGAAGGACCCAAAGTCATCACTTCAACAGCGATACCCCATATATGGCATATAATAACTTGTAAGAAGGGGTGGGGCACTAAATCACTGAAATCACATCGGGTCCGGGGAGCTTGCAGTTACCTCTCAGTTGTACTACCTCTCAGGCCATACTAACGTGTATCTAGAGGGGAAAGTGGAATCTTTACTGTACAATCATTGCATGCAGTCTCTCCCGTCTGTGCAGTCATTGTATGCAGTCTCTTCCTCCTGCACAGTCAATGTGTGCAGTCTCTCCCTCCTGTAAGTCACTGCATTCTTTCTCTCCCTACTGTAAATCACTGCATGCTGTCTCTCCCTCCTGTATAGTCATTGTATGTAGTCTACCCCTCCTGTACAGTCATTGTATGTAGTCTACCCCTCCTGTACAGTCATTGTATGTAGTCTACCCCTCCTGTACAGTCATTACATGCTGTCTCTTCCTCCTGTGCAGTCATTGCATGCAGCCTCTTCCTCCTGTACTGCCATTGAATTCAGTCTCTCCTTTCTGTATGCTCATTGTGTGTAGTCTATTCCTGCTTTGCTGTCTCTTCCTTCTGTGCAGTCATTGCATGCAGTCTCTTCCTTCTGTGCAGTCATTGCATGCATCTCTTCCTCCTGTACATTCGCCTCTTCCCCTGGCGCACATGCTGTGTGCAGTCTATTCTTCCTGTGCTGTCGATGTGTGCAGCCTCTTCTTCTGGTGCAGTCACCGTATGCAGTCTCTTCCTCTGGTGAAGTCACTGTGTGCAGTCTCTTCCTCTGATGCAGTCACTGTGTGCAGTCTCTTCCTCTGGTGCATCCGCTGTGTGCAGTCTCTTCCTCCGGTGGAATCGCTGTCTGCAGTCTCTTCCTATGGTGCAGTCTCTTCCTCGGAGACGGTAGGAAGCTACTTCCTGTCAGCCATATTGGCTGTCTTGCAAAAACAATGCAATGAATATTCTGTTTCTGGGAGCCAGTTGTTCCACTCTCCCTTGTTCTCGCGCGCTCTGTTCCTTTAATACTCAGCGCCGATCCCTTGTCCCTCCGCACGGATAAGAATGAAGAGTTTTATGTGTCTATTTTTTTCAAATGGATCCTGAAGCCGAAAGCCTGAACTACTCAGAACTGTCAGAATAGGTCTCCAGGCATAAAGCTGTCAGCTGAGTCCCACGAGGACCCGGCAGTGTCGTACGTCTGCACCATGGAAGCTTCTGGATGCTAGGAACATCTGGACACTTTACTGGTTAAAAAATAAAAGAATTCTGGCAATATCCGGCCAAGTACAAATTGCTTTAAAGGTGTCTCGACAACAGGCATATTTCCTTCTTCTGTCTCGGGCTGTTGGTATGTGCCAGGTGTCAGGTTGCATGATGGCGCGAGGAAGACAGAGACAAGGCCGCTCACGTCCTTCCGAACAACAAACTTATCTTGAAACTGTTATCTGCATTCACTCTGTAGGAGGTGCCAGTACTGTAAGGTTACGAGTAACAGCAATTCACACTTACAACATAGGCAACCTATCGGGGGGGGGGGGGGGGGGGTGAGGGGGGGCATGGCACTTTGACTCTCACTAATAACCATCATCATATGAGCCGTCATCATTCCTCATTAGTCCGCACCCAATCATTGTGGCCTACAGCACTGTAGTTACAAGCATCTGCATTGCTCCCGTCCACCCTTTTTTAGTCACTAATGCGTAACAGCGTGGGCAACCACGTTATTCATCACCAACGCCCCAACCCTGATGTAACATTTCTCTAAATGACATGGCTTACAGCACATCACATCAGGGTCAGGGCACCACGTTCTGCATACAAGTACTGACCCTCAGGGAGATGTTCCCTCAGTCCATCACGTCCCTCAATGTCGGTTGCAGTGTGTAAATGTCTGTCAGTGTGCACACAGGTTGGTCAGAGACTGGTCTCATAGCTTTGGGTTCATAGCCTGCCCCTCTGTGAAAGTAATAGCTGCTGGTGCCATCATCGCTTCGGCTCCCCAGGTCTTCAGGGCCCCTCTTAGTGGCGCAGACTCTTCCTGGCACGGCCTCCAACACTTTCAGTGCTGGTCCTGCTCTGCCACTCTCTCTAGATGCTATGTCTAAGATAGATAGATAGATATTAGATAGATATGAGATAGATAGATAGATAGATAGATAGATAGATAGATAAATAGATATGAAATAGATAGATATGAGATACATAGATATAAGATAGATATTAGATAGATATATAGATAGATCACATGCGGGAACCACACTGAAATGGACCATGCTGCAACTTGTTTTCTGGACAGAAAGGGTCTACAAATTAAATCCGCATGCTTTATTTCATGTGCGACGTCAATGTTTCTCTATGGGTGTCTTGAGCTGCGGATGATCCGCGCGTCATATAGATAACCTACACTGTAGGCCTAGTGTCATCCTGTGTCCTTGAGTGTGTGTGTCCAGGAGCAGAGTCATACAGATAACTTGGATTGTAGGCCCGGTGTCATCTTGTGTCCTGGAGTGTGTGTTTCCCAGGAGCGGAGTCATACAGATAACCTAGATTGTACGCCAGGCAAAATCCTGTGTCCCGGAGTGTTTGTGTCCAGGAGGGCAGTCATACAGATAACTAGGACTGTAGGCCTGGTGTCATCCTGTGTCCCGGAGTGTTTGTGGCCAGGAGCAGAGTCATACAGATAACTAGGACTGTAGGCCTGGTGTCATCCTGTGTCCCGGAGTTTGTGTCCATAAGCGGAGCCATACAGATAAATTGGACTGTAGGCCAAGTGTCATCCTGTGTCCCGGAGTGTGTGTTTTCTAGGAGCAGAGTCATACAGATAACTTAGACTCTAGGCCCGGTATCATCCTGTGTCCTGGAGTGTGTGCATCCAGGGGCAGAGTTATACAGATAACTAGGACTGTAAGCCCGGTGTCATCCTGTGTCCTGGAGTGTGTGTGTCCAGGAGCGGAGTCATACAGATAACTAGGACTGTAGGCCCAGTGTCATCCTGTATCCCGGAGTGTGTGTGTCTATGAGCTGAGTCATACAGATAACTTGGACTGTAGGCCCAGTGTCATCCTAATTACGATGATACCAAAATGATATAATTTTTTTCAGATTTTTCCACTTTTGCACAATAAAAAAATCTTTATTTTTATTCTACATCTTTGCATTCAAAGTTCCATAACTTTTTTCAATGGACGGAGTGCTATGAGGGCTTGTTTTTTGTGTGATGAGCTGTAGTTGTATTAGTACCATTTTGGGGTACATACAGCTTTTTTGAACAGGCAAAACAAACAAAATAAGCGAATCCCGCAATTCTGGTAGGGTCTTGTTTTTACAGCGTACACACTACAACAAAAATGATATGATAACTTTACTCTATTGGTGAGTATGATTACTGCAATACCAAATTTATAAAGTTTTTTGCTGTACTACTTTTTATTTTTTTTCAGAGATATTTAATTTTAAAAAAATATTTTCTGCCGCTATTCTCTGACAGCCATAACATTTTTATTTTTCTGTCAACATAGTTGGACTAATTTTTTGCGGGCGTCCTATAATTTCTATTGGTAGCATATTTGAGTACATACAACTTTTTGGTTGCTTTTTATTACATTTTTTGAGGGTGACTAAAAAAGCGCAATTCCAGCTTTTTTTTTTCTCTGACGACATTCACCATTTCTTGGTAAATAATGCTAGATTACTCATTTAGGGCTCAGTCAGATGGGCGTTTTTTTCGCGCGATTTGCACATGCGCATGCGTCCGGCGATTTTATAAAACCATTGCTTTGCAATGGTATCGGACACATGAGCGTTTTTTATGCGCTCGTCCGGGAAATTATAGAACAGAAATCGCAGATCGCACCTATCAGCGATCTGCGATTCCTGTTCTCTTCTCTATATGCGCTCAATGGGGCCGGCGGCAGCAGCACCGACCCCATTGAGAACATATACTAGACAAATCATTCTCCTCTGCCACAGCTGTAACAGCTGTGGCAGAGAAGAACGATGTTTGCCCATTGAATTCAATGGAGCCGGCAATACAGCCGGCTCCATTGAAAGCAATGAGCTGCCGGCGATCACACAATGAATTTTCGGGAAGGGCTTAAAAATATAAGCCCTTCCCGGAAATTCATCCAGAAATGTGTAAAAACAAAAAAAAAAATATATACTCACTTGGTCCCGGCAGACGGGCTGTGACCAATCAGAGGCAGCTCATTCAGCAGGCGGGGATTTTAAATCCCCGGCTACTGAATACTACTCAGAGCAGTTCAGGAGAACTGCCGGCCGGCCGCGCTGAACTCCGTCTGCTGGGACCAGGTGAGTATATATATATTTTTTGTTTTTACACATTTCTGGATGAATTTCCGGGAAGGGCTTATATTTTTAAGCCCTTCCCGAAAATTCATCGTGAGATCGCCCGCAGCCCATTGCTTTCAATGGAGCCGGCTGTATTACCGGCTCCATTGAATTCAATGCGCTGGACAGCTCCGGCCCGTTTCTATTGAAACGCGGCTAGGAGCAGTTTTTTCTTTCGGGCAACTTTTCGGCCCCGGTCATGCGATTTGCGGATGCGCATCCGTCATGCGATCCGCAAATCGCGGGAAAAAACGCCCGTGTGACTAAGGCCTTACTTTGCAGCAATCCAAAATATGTTTTGGGGTTTTATTATTTACATTTTTTATTATAAATATGGCAAAACGTTTTTTTTTCAAAACTTTTATTACTTTTTATTTTTGTAATAATTAATAAAACTTTTTTTAAACAAATATTTTCCTTTTTGTCTTTAGTCCCCAGAGGGGCAAGATCTGACAAGCAATCTATAAAGGCCACCGGCTGCTATGGCAACCACACGGCAAACCGTGATCTCATCGCATGGGGCAGTGTGGGACCTCCAAACATCGATCAGGGCATTTAAATGCTGTTGTCATAATTGATGGCGGCATTTAAAGGGAGTTCTATACTTTAAAGTAAGCATTCTATTTCCTGCTCTTAGTCCGCCTGTGGACAGTATCTCGCTGCAGCAGCAGTGACATCCAGGACATGTCACCTCTGCAGCTAATCATCCGCTGACCTGAATAGGAGATCAGTTACAGTGGTCACATGTTCCTGTGTTGGTAGAAAGCAGCATGCGCTCGGACACCAGCATAATGACAGCAGCGGGGGGGTTGGGTAAGGCAAATGTGTATTGTTTTATGTTGGATGAGCAGATTTCCAAAAATGTATTAACCCCTTTAAAGACATCAAGCAAATATCTTAAAAGTCTATTAGAAAGTTGCAGAGCACTTTACTGCACAATCATTTTGCTATATTGCATAAAACTGGAAACCTCTTTAGCCCCTCCCCACCCCATGATGTACATACACGTCATGGTAAGGAGAGGTTACCGCAAAATGCTGTACTTATAGGGCATATGGATGGCGTGGGCTCAGGAGCTGATCCTACGCCATCCACAGCAGAAGCACCGCCGCGGTCCTGCTACACTTGCAAGCATCGCAGAGAACTCCTTCCGTGCCGTTAACCTTAATGTTGATTGCGAAATGTGCGAGGTTAGCAGAGGGAGGGAGCTCCCTCCGGGATGTCATCGGCCCTATGCGGCCAATCACGGACGGCTGATTGGTCGGATTGGTAACCGGATGCCAGGTATGCTGTGGCTTCTTACGTAAAAGATTACAGATAATACACTGCAATACAGAAGTAATGCAATGTATTATTCAGTGATCATAATATTGCAGGTTCATGTACCCTACAGGGACATAACAAAAAGGTAAAAAGGAATAAAAAAAAAAAAACTTTAAAAAATCCACATAAAAAAATGAATGTTTGGAATCACCTCACCTGTAACAACCCATATATTAAATTAAACAGTTTTTTTGAACTTGTCAAATATTATTAATTATAATAATATTAAATGGTAAGGCAAACAATTGAACCAAAATGCTTTTTTTGTTTAGTATACCTCCCAAGCTCCACCCTTCCCCCTCCCATTGCTGGCTGCGGACAAGGGGTGGGGCAGAGCTCAGCTCCGCCCCTGTCCAATCCCCACCAATTACAAACAGTTGGAGGGGAGGAGAGAGGCAGAGAGCCGGCGAGGGGGAGGGATGGGGGAAGACAGCTCAGATGGCAGTTTATATCGGCCGGCCGTGAAAATGGCGGCCGATACACTCTCCTGCGAATAATCCCTAAATGTGATTAAAAAGTTCATTATGTACCCCAAAGTGTTACCAATAATATCTACAGCTCCTCATAGAGTTAAAAGAAGTGAACACTAGTCATTTTCTAACTGTGCCCCTGCTGATCTTCATAAGCCTCCTGGAACCTGTCACCGTTCTAACAACCGGCAGCTGAATCTCGCACACTTTCTTCCCCCTTTGTCTTAATGTTCGGGGAGGCATGCTAGGACTACAATACAAGATTGCCAAAGTAGTATTCCTTTCTGCTTATCAGCAATGCGCTGACACTACACAGGCTGCGAATCTGTCTGCAATCAATAATACATGATAGAAAACACAGTCAGTATGATAATAAACATTTACAGCACCCCCTGCCGAGAAGCCCTATGACAAAGGAATCCCATTGCAGACATGCTGCTGCAGTCCTCGTACTCCATTGTAAATTATCCACAATCACGCCGCGCGCTGCAATACAATCTCATAACGGGAAGATAATTAATTTAGGTTGAAGAAAAAAGAAAAAAAACATCATCAAAATGCAGCATAAAACTTCCCGATGGGAAAACAAACACAAATAAAATATGTAACATCGCCTTTGTTGTCACCCTGCCGGATCTGAAGAGGGGTTTTTTTTTGCCTTAAACTGCAGTCGTTAACATTCACATGAGACCTTGAAAGAAGGAATGAATAACCACCGGGATGTCTTAAATTATTCATTCTTTTTCAAATACCTATATTTTTTAGAGTAATTTGGCATTTGTGAGGCGACAACCACCAGAAGCAGACGTCAAGCGCGTTGTGATATGCGGCGTCATATCTGACATTACTGTGCTGCAAAGCGACGCTGGGATCTTGGCATTCAAGAAATAAGTGGAGGCGTGAAGGGAAGCTGTGTTTCAAAACGTATTAAGCTAATCCCTATTAAATAGCAGGAGTCTCCTCAAAATGCTTGGAAATTAGACAGATTGGAGTAGCCACAAAATATTCGGTGACATTTTACCAGTCACAACAAGAGAACATTGCGAAGAGCGAGCCGTGCCGGCCGATATGGAAATGCAGAAAAACTCGTGTTTAAAATCTTGAAGAAGAAAAAATAAATAAAAATCCAAAAAATTGTAAACTTTTTATTCTGCTGTCTCAAAGTTTGACAACAACCAACATGGCCCAACTTTTTTGGTGTCTTCAATGGTAAGTCTGCCCAGTTATTTGGAGAGGCATCAATATCAAAGAAAGTGGCACATACTGTGCCAATCATATGGTACTGTCCGTCTGCATCTCTGCAGCGGTTTCACCATGTCACTAAGCCCTCCGTACACGCTGCTGGGTTCTTGGCCAGGACAAGCATGTTTTGACAGTATGCTTCCTAATTTTTGGTCTCTGTTCTCACAGTGGTTCCTAATGAACTTATCAGCTACTTTACTTGTATCTTGGGACTTCAGTCGGGACTTCAGTCATGTCTCGTCTGAGTATCAGAGCAGTTGATATTAGTTCTGGTCCTGTTAGCTGCTAAACCAGGTTGCCTTCTGTTACCCAGCTTTGTCAAGCTTGCTACCTGCACAGCTCAGCTACTTCATCCTGTTACCTGTACAGTTCAGACACATCATTCTGCTACCTACGCAGCTCAGCTACTTTGTGCTGCTACCTGTCCAGCTTTAATACACCAGTATTACTTCCCTGGCTCTGCTACATTGTCCTACTACTTCCCCGACTCAGCTGCATCCTCCTGCAACCTAGCTGGCTCTGCCACATTGTTCCGCTACTTGTCCTGCTCTGCTACATCATCCTGCTACTTTCCTGCCTCTGATATATCCTCCTGCTATTTGTCAGGCACTGTTACAACATCCTGCTATTTGCCCAGCTCTGCTGCATTCTCCTGCAACTTAGCTGACTCTAACCACATTGTTCTGCTACTTCCCTAGCTCTGCTACATCGTCTTTTACCTGCCCAGCTCTGCTACATGCTCATCAAGCTTTCTGACATCTGTGCTGCTAGCTACTCTATGATCGTCCATCCGATCGCAGTTTCAAGGATCCATGAAACTGCACCTGAGGTAGTTGTTGTTGTTACAAAAACTCATGGAATAGGGTTTTCCTTTGGGTAGAACTGAGCAAACTTTGTCATGTGCAACTTCATCTTTCTCTTGCCATTTCCTTTTGGAGAAGAGTGAGTCTGCATAGTTTTTCCAAGGGGCATTCCTAGTAATACTTCCTACACCAGCTGGATCTCTGGAGGGAGAACCAGGAGCTTCCATAGCTAATATACCACCACAAATACTTTCATATTGAATTATATTGCAGGTGTGGTAAAACAGTACCGAAAGGAGCCACTAGAGGGCTCTATGACAATAGGTCCAGCAGAGTAAGGGTGCCTCTACTGGGTAACTGTAGCTGTTAAGCCAGGGCTGAGGAGCAGCCTACATCAGAGCTTGTGAGCTCTTGGAGGAAGAAGAACAGAAGAACAACACAGTTAGGCCTCTTGAAAAGGGAAGGACAAAAATAACACACTGAGAATACAACTAAACTGCTATTATCTCAGACACAACTCAGCGGTTCTGACAGAAGACACCGATCTACTGCCACCACAGAGATCCGGTGGGCTGAAGGACCTGCGATGATGCCACTGCTATTGAAGGATCCATTGTGCAGTTTGGTAGAAAGTATGCCCACTGGATAAGCCGATAGCAGCCACCAGGACCTGTGATGACGTCACTGTCATTTGATCACCTGTGTGGGTGGAGTCAGGAATCACATGACCAGGGGAGATCACTGTATCCAGGAGTCTGGTGATGTGTGTGTGTGTTATATGTATGAATCAGGACGTAGAAAAGTTGTGAGGGGGATGTTCAGATAATGGAGGAATTTACTGTAGTCTAAAGTCATTACCAGAATGCAGAGCACATGTAGGATGATAGGGAGGAGGGAGAAGATACAAGGCAGTGCAGCGCTGTGGAGAGCTTCATGGATGAGAGTGATACGAAGAAATTGTTTTCTATAGTGGTACGGCATCAGTGTAGGGACTGGCACACGGTGAAGGCACCAGTGTACTGACTGGCACACGGTGAAGGTACTAGTGTAGTGACTGGCGCAGGATAGAGGTATCAGTGTATTGACTGGTACAGGGTGAAGGCGCAGTGACTGGCACAGGGTGGGGACATTGGTATAGGACAGAAAGATGACACTGGTTACTGCATTCAGGATAGGGGAGAGTCTAGGGAGGGGAAGACAGATCATTAGTGAGTTAGAATAGTCAACTCAGAAATCTGCATTTGTGGGCACAATAACTTGACTGCATCATACTTTCACTTATCCAATATGGGTTTCAGGTCAGAATTTAGAGGTTATCATAAAGATACTTCAATGTGGTTATTCAGAGGCGGAGGGTGCTATTTGCACATGGAACAGCACATGCCCCCCACCCCCACACCCCACAACTAGATACATTTTCATAGAATCATGTAATGGTAGAGTTGGAAGAGGCCTCCACGGTCGTCTCGTCCAACCCCCTACTCAGTGCAGGATCACTAAATCATCCCAGACAGATGTCTGTCCAGCCTTTGTCTGAAGACTTCCATTGAAGGAGAAAAGGCATTTTGTTTGGATGCTATAATTTAGGAAGATCTGCTTACTGACATACTGTATGTCCTTGTATAAGAACAAGAAAAGCACGTTATCTGTACGCTGTGATATATGCACCGCAGGAACATTTCTTAAAATATCCCATCACTAATATCTGCAGGATATGGGATCTGGCAGGCACTAATGATAAAAGAAGAGATGCGTAAAACCGAACCAACAAACACACTCGTCTCTGTAATGTGGATAGAGTTTTTCTGCTTCCCTTAAAGGGCAATCTGTGCAGCACTCACAGTCCCAGTTGACATTGTTTCGGTGACTTATTGAACCTCTCAGCTCATCTGTGGTAAACCTGCAGTGTATTAATTTCAATAAAGCTGTCAAAAGACAGACTATATTTGGAGGGTAATAATATGTTATGGATGCACAGCAGTAACATTTGTATTAGAACGAGCAGTGGGAAAAATATTTGCTGAGATTCTTCACTTCCAGCATATGTCTCCAGAATGGAGTATTATTATCATGATGTTTACATGCATTCGGGAGCCCACCTGTCCTGCTGTTTAACTCACTAGCTATTGTGATAATGCCTTATAGAATAATGACACAATGCCTGATAAAATACCAGTAGCATAGCTCATGTACTTTACCTGTATAATAATTGGGTAAGCTTAATGTACCCAGAGAAATATAACAATTCATCCAATTGTTGGTTTAGAGGTGCCCATACACATAAAAGTAAAGTTCTGCCGAGCACGCCAATTTTAAAAGGATCAGCTAACTAGCGTGTCTGTATACAGGTGTGCCAACTCTCTCCCAATGGTAAATATTGAGGGAAAATAGAATAAGATATGTTGGATTTTAACATGCCTGATCCTTTATTGTGAAGGGAGATGAGCTGTCACTATAGGTTCCTTCCAGTGGTATATTCTATTCTCCTCATGGAGAACACATGCATGCTCTCCTGAACATGCATGTTTATAGAGGCATTGGGTGGAATAGCTCTGTAACAATCTGGTTCTGGGTTGGAGTCTCCTAGTCATAACCAGTTCAGATCGGTAGCATGGTCAGTAGAAGCCAGGTATCGGTATCTGGGTAGTATCAGTTTTAGTACAAGAGGAGCAGGCAGGTAATGTAGTCAGGGTGAAGCCAGGGGATGGTATCTGGGTAATATCGATTACCGTACAGGAGGAACTGGCAGGTAGTGTAGTCGGAGGAAGCCAGGGGTACACAGAGCTATTGTTTGGAGATGAAGGAGCAGGAATGAGAGGTGCTTGGTTACAGGCTGTGAGGTACATGGCTAGGTTTTTATAGCATGTTCAATTAGCAATCAGGGTGGAGCCAAAACAGGAACTGGATAGAAGGAGCTGGGAACAAGACTAAGGTCCAGCAGTGGAGCTATCAAGGAGTCTGGATAGCTCAGCAGGGAGAGCTGCCGCTTGGAGCACAGGAGCTTCAAAGTTTGAGCCCCGACAAGCTGATGCTCAAATGAATGTTCGTCCAAGAATTATCTTCAAAGTTTTGGTTGTAGACTCTCCATGCCTTTGTCTGATTAGCACTGACCACTTGAAGAGCTAAGTATATTCTTTTAGCCTTTTAACCTTGACCTCCAGAAATTAGCTTAAAATGCTGTTAGCTGTCAGCGAACAATGTTCCTGATTTTTCCTTACACATCCGTGCTCAACTTAGCTAAGTATGCACATATTTTCAACGGAAGAGAGGGCTATATTTTCATTACGATCCAAGGAATGGATAAAGTTTGGTCAATTTATTTTTAATGTGTGTTGGGGCAACTTTACAATTGGCTACAAGGCAGTTTTCAAGTACAGGCAGATAAACAGAAAATAAACTAAAGATATCCTTACATTGGGTGATTATCGCCTGAATTATCACTAGAAGCAGCAGATTCGGGTGATAATAGTCCCATGTACATGCATCGCTGACAGGGCACTACGCGAGAAATCACTCACTTGTTGGAGTCACTTGTTTTTTAGCAAAACTAAAAGCCATGTGCTTGATAGTATCAGGCCGTGTAAACAGGCAGTTGTTCAACTCTGAATGACTGCCTGTTTACTGTGAAGGGAGACATATTAACCGGAATGATTCTCAGCCCGCTCCACCTCCATTCACAGAACAACTATTGCTCTGGTGTAAAGCACAAGAGCAATAGTCGGGTGGTAGTCCATGAGATGGCTATTGGGTGTTTAAGTGCCAGTTATACCACGTAATAGTACCTTAAGAAAGAGATAAGAATTAGCAGAGAGGGACCAATTCTGTTAATGTACACTGTGGAGCATGGATTTTGTAAAGTAATGCAGGACAAAACACTACAGGTGGGAAAAGCAACCCCGGTCCAAACTAGAATCAGATTCAGATGTTGGAACAAGGTCAACCACCAGAATCAGAACACAGGAATTACACAAAAGGACCAATAACATCACAGGAATACCACAAGAGCAAGAACCGGTAAAAGGACCACTATAAAGATGGTCATAGACCAAGAGACAAATAGTGGCTTTAGTCGGAGATAACAGAATAACAGTAGCACCCAAAAGTTAGAAGGTGATATGGAGGAAGTGGTAGCAACAAATAGTGAGCTTAGGTACAGGATAATTGGCCCATATTTAAGAGGTAATTGTTATAGGAGATGAGAATATGTTGGTTATCATAGCTTAAACTTTTCTAACATAGGGGAATTTCTAAAAAGAAAATACACCCCTCCAGGGAACCATTACAGCTATCCGAGATCTACTGGAACACTTGGTGAAAAGCACTGCTCTTAAGAATCATCATCCTTTCTCTTGTCATCAGTTCTTTAGCTATGTAGGGACTGTATTACATATATACAACCTTTATAACCCTGATACTTTTGTTGAAGAGTAGCCGTGAGTGCATTTGTGTAGCTAGAGAACCTGGGTCAGGCGTTGGAATTTCCCATAACTCTGAAGGCTTTGGGGCAACCTGGGGAGTTGGTGGCAGTGATAGGCCCAGATCCTTCAAGGTGACTAAGGTTACCCAGCCCATATAGGTCAGGAGGAGTGTTATAATGCCTTCATAGCCCGGGTCAGGTTTTACAAGACCAGATGGAGGCATAGAAGCAAACTGGACTCTGGATAATGCAGAATCTCACAGGTGGCGGCTCTAGGTGACATAATCCCAGAAGGTCATAGTTGTTTCGAAACTTTAATACGAATAGCAGATATTAAACAAAAACAAGCAATGTCCTGATACAACAAATGTCTATGGTACTTCCCAGCTAACAGGGAAACTTGTAGGTCTATTGCGTACACACATACACAAAATTACAACACTAAATGTATGAGGGGGATTACCTGAAGTGCATGTCGCTCAACTCTGCCATACAGTATAGCATTGGAAGAAGGGCAACAAGGTCTTGGGCATCTGTTCTTGTGTCCTGTTGACTTCACTATTTGTAATAGTGTCCTACTTTCTTATTGAAACCCACAACCAGCAGCACTGGAGAAATATCAAATTAGTAGACACAAAATGATGGTAACATATTTTCTGAGCAACTGATATTTGAGGTTCCAAGAGGCTAAAAGAATGGTTGAATGCCACAACCCAAGAGGTTGGGATGAAGTCTAGAATGTCACATAAATCACCTTAGGAAACTGTACATTAAATCAAATTAACAAAGTGTGGGAATTGTGCGCATCTAGACTGATCTGAAGGTAGTTTTACTAATTAGCTTTAATAGTTCATATTGTTCTGAGTATTCGGAGTAATTAGCATGCAAATATTGCAATAATGCCAAGAAGGGTTTGCAGCTGAATTTTTAATTCATCGTACCAATCAGAAGACAAACAGCTTAAACAACTTCTGCACTAATTTGCTGTTCTAAGCAAATACTATTTTGCTTACAGGAAAAGTTTTAGAGAATTAATTTGATGTAAATTAATTACATGTTTGTTTTTATGTGTTTGTCAACTGGTGATATCACCTGGATCTAGAACAAGGCTCTGGATGAGATGCTGAATATCAGTCATTGATTTACGGTACGGAGGGGCTTAGATGCTCATCTAATCATGGTCCATTTCCCCAAGAGCTTGACCCGACCACACAGCCCCTCTAATCGATAGATGACTTTTTATTTCTTTGGGCTGGTGATGAAGTTGAGGCTGCAGAGTTTGTGGAGAGGTTGAATAGAAACAAGTTTGGTACATCCTTTTCTCACCCTTTATCTTCATCCCAAATTGATTTTTTTGTATTTTTGTATTTATTTTGATTGTTTAGGGTGCCTTCAGAGAAAGATGATTTTGAATCTGTTGACATGAATAGTTACCTCCATTTTAAGAGTGCACATTACTTCCCATGGCTGAAGCATAAATCTTTTAGCCAATTTAGACGATACGCAAAAAAGTGTTTGGTGGATGCGATTTTTTAACCAACAACAGGCTAAGTTTCTTTGTAACAGTTTGAAGCAGAAAAAAACACTCTCGTAGTTTGGTTAAGTGTGCACTGTCCAAGGCCTAAACCTGTTCTCAAGGTGATTGTTGGAATGTAGAGTGCCTAAAGGAAGGTTCTGTTCAGTAGTCTCATAGATTTGTCACAACCTCTAATTCTAGCCATAAAAGAGTTCAAGACATCCTCGCCAAGCATTGGTATAGATTATTAAATAAGCCTCTATTGAAGGACCTGATTCCTCTGGCCTCACATTTTATGTTTAGAAGGTCAATAACCCTTCGTAGTTGATTGGCTCCTAGCTGGCTGAGCTACATGGATAATCATTTTATTAGTGTTTTTCCCCCTATTGTTGAGTCTTTTAGATGTAGTAGGCCATGGTGAGGGTTTACGGAGGGAGCGCACTCCCTCAGTGACATCATTGGCATTCTGAAATGTCATTGCGGAGGCCTGATAGGTTGCTATGGCAACCAGAAGCCAGACACCGGTTTTTGAACCTGTGATCCCCATTGTGAGCGACAATGCATTGCAGTACAGAAGTAGTGCAATGCATTATCATAGCGATCAGAGCTTTTATGTTTCAAGTCCCCTACAGGGATATAAAAAATGTATAAAAAAAGGAAAGTAAAAATAATAAAAAATTCCTTGTTTTGCTCACTTTCCCCTGTTTGTATGAAAAATAATCTTTAAAAACAACCAAAAAACACATATTTTGTATCATCATATCCGTAACGACATGTTCAATAAATTGAATACTTTATTTACTTTATTTATCTTGCATGGCAATAAAACATTAAAAAAACATAAAAAACTGAGGCAAAATGCTTATTTGGTTTATTTTGCTTCCCAAAGAATGCAATAAAAGTGATTAAAAAAAAAGCCATTTACACCCCAAAATCATACCAATAAAAACTACAGCTTGTCTCGCAAAAAAAAAAAAAGCCATCATAGAGCTCCAACCATGGAAAAACAAAAAAGTTGCGGTTTCCAATCGCGGATGAAAAATTGCAGCATGCTCCATTTTTGCGTAGATTCATTGAAAGCCTTCCGATCTGCGGCCTTTCCACAGTTGACATTGCAGAAAGGTCATGGATTCCACTTTATCGCGCGATGGCACTAAGCAATGGCACGGGAAAAGCAGGAGTTTGCATGCAGCCTTAACCTAAGGCTGGCACTGCTTGAAACAAAGTATCTAGAGAGGCTGATAGATACTCTTTGTATTCTTCATGGAGACTGATGATCAGGATGAGGATCTGACAGGACAGCGAGAGGGGAAGCCAACTCCTCCGACATATTGTTCATTATGTTCTCGTTAATGATTCTTTTGAAATAAAGTTGAATGTTTACTGTTGATAATTAAAAATGCAGATCATCTGGTATATTGGATGGGGAATTGGGGCCTTGTCTTTCTGTCTGGAATGTCAGGAAGCTCAGACCCGTGATGATGTACTACAGCGCAATATTTCACACATTATGGAGATGACTGACAGCTGACTGCCGCTGAAACTGATGTTTCCAAACTTTTATAGAAGGAAAGTCTCCTTCCATCTCATTGCAGTGGAGCCGTCATGGAGTTTTTACCCCTTAAAGGGCTTTTAAGTAATGAATGACAGCCAAATGATTTAAAAAACAATAAAACAAATTATACTTACCCACCGCCAGCACTGGCAATCAGCGCTGCATCCTGCGAGTCTCCTGGTCTATGACTACTGGCTGCCGTTTGGAGACCGCAGCGTCACCTACCATTCTCCTGGCATCAGCATTCACATCCTGGGCGCCATTAGTGATCATCTGATGTCCGCTGTCAATGCAGACCAAGAGAATCATGGGGGTTGCAGCGCTGGACCCTCGGGGCTGGGGACGGGTAAGTACCCTTTGCTCTGTTGTTTAAACTTATTGGCTGTAATTTTAAAAAGTCACTTGGTAACAGACAACCATTCACGTTAGAGCATAACTAGTTAATTGAGAGGAACCTGCTGAACGGGACCTGTGGCGATCACCCGGACGGCTGTCTGTGCAGCAGAGCAGACCTGCGTCATAGTAGATGGCACCAGAAGTAGCTCAGCTTCTTCACTCACATTGAAATCAATGGAAGCTGATGCAGCCATAACATTTCCTTGGCTATACCCCGGTGTCAGAGGCTGACGTGCCACACAAGTGTAGTAGCCACTTCAGCTTCAATTAATATCAATGGGAGTATTAAGTCAGCTAGCCCACTTCTGGTGCTGTCTACTATGATGCACATCTGGCCGCTGCACTGACAGCCTGTCAGGTGATCAGCCGGGGTCCCATGCGGTCCCCAGTAATTAACCAATGTTCACCTATCCTGACACTGTTTCTTATCTTGGAAACCTCCTTTAAGGGTGGCACTTATTTGGGACAATTTTATACATAGTTTTTTGCTGACACAGCCATATGAGGGCTTCTTTTTAGACAAAACAATTATATTTGAAAACATTTTTGGGGAATATATAATTTATTGATTAACTTTTATTATGTTTCATATTAGGGAGAGGTGTAAGAATGGAAAAAAAGCAATGATGGCATGTCACCATAAATAGATAGACAGATAGATAGATAGATAG
Source organism: Eleutherodactylus coqui (assembly GCF_035609145.1). Taxonomy (NCBI): domain Eukaryota; kingdom Metazoa; phylum Chordata; class Amphibia; order Anura; family Eleutherodactylidae; genus Eleutherodactylus; species Eleutherodactylus coqui. The sequence continues at coordinate 88,758,186 of NC_089846.1, read as the reverse complement.
ATAGATAGATAGATAGATAGATAGATAGATAGATAGATATGAGATAGACAGAGATAGATAGATAGATAGATAGATAGATAGATAGATAGATAGATAGATAGATAGATAGATAGATAGATAGATAGATATGAGCGATAGATAGACAGATAGCTAGATAGGAGGTAGATATAGATAGATATTAGATAGATAGATATGAGATAGATAGATATTAGATAGATAGATAGATATGAGATAGATGATAGATAGATAGATATGAGATAGATAGATAGATAGATAGATATGAGATAGACATAGATAGATAGATAGATAGATAGATAGATAGATAGATATGAGATAGACATAGATGTATAGATAGATAAAAGAGAGATAGATAGATATGAGATAGATAGATGATAGATAGATAGATATGAGATAGATAGATAGATAGATAGATAGATAGATAGATAGATAGATAGATAGATATGAGATAGACATAGATAGATAGATAGATATGAGATAGACATAGATGTATAGATAGATAAAAGAGAGATAGATAGATATGAGATAGATAGATAGATAGATATGAGATAGATAGATAGATAGATAGATAGATAGATAGATAGATAGATAGATAGATAGATAGATAGATAAAAAAAAAGGTCTAAGCTACAAGGAGAACATTTGGCAGCTGTGGTTGAGTAGCATAATCTGCCACCTCTGTTCCATCTATAAAACATCCGAATGCTCGGAGCGCGGTGCGTCTGACCAGGATAGTGCCAATGACTTGGGCTTCAAATGCTAAATCAATCTTTTATGAGTCTAAAGACTGACATCAACCAGGCTTTAATATAATTTAATGGAAGCAGCCTGCTCGCTGTGACGTGACTATAAATCTCCTGCCACTGATTGGACATTGCTACAGCGTGCCAAATATCTCACCGAATCAGGTGACAACTGGTGTTATTAATTACGCAGTGTGATGGAAGGAAGATTAAAAGAGAAAGTGGCGAGATGAGCAAAAAAAAATGCGGGAGCACATTATGCAGTTAATTAAAATATAGTCATTTATATATGAGAGGTGCCGGTGGCTCGGCGGGTTGTCAGCGTCGTCACCTGACAGGTGCAATGGTCAAAAATAGAAGCCGCTTACTTGTCTTAAAAGATTAAAATGCAGCAGTAAATCTAATGTCAACGAATGGAGTTATACGTAAAGATCCGGTGAAGTACGGAAAAAATACTAAAGTCTATTGAGGTAAATGCACCTTACTGATTTTTGCGGCTTTGCATTCATTTTTTCTGTTAAAGGCAGAAATGAGCAAATTGATCGTTGCAACGTACAATCTGACTTCCGTTAGAATACTCTATGTTGAGTGAGCTGAGTTTCCTCAGATTCGGATTTGTGACCAAGAAACTCATGAATGTAAAATGTGCTTTGTTGTATTAGGAAAATGCAAATAAGCAAAACCGGAGAAGCGTTACCTGCAGATGTTCATCTCTGCTGCTGTCCCTTCAATCCACCGTTTTTGGCTGTCCAAAATGGTCAACACGATCTTCAGACTACCTAATGCCCATAGTACATTGAAAGTCTTAGACTACCAATGCACTATACCTGCTCTCTGATTGGCCAGAGCTGCTTATGCGATTAGAAATGGCCAATCACAGCAGCGCATAGTGTGCATTAGGTAAAAAATTGCTGCAACCATCTTGGAAGGCTGAAATTGGGCGTAGAACCAACGGTACAACAGTGGAATACAAAAGCAGGTAATATACTGTTTTGAGACACATTTCGTCCCCAAACCAGATGATAGCTTAAAGGGCTAAGAAACAACTGGTCTATATGATGGAGTAGTGGCAAACCAGAAACTACTGGGCCCCACTGCAAAATCTATAGCATGGGACATTTATAATACTAGAGTTTTTATATGGCAGAAGGACCCCTTTGGGCACCATAGCTGAACTTCAACTTCTGCCATCTATAGCTACAGCACAGTTGGGAAGGATAAGGCAAAAATATACCAGATATAGAATCTGCCATGTTCAGCTTGGCTCTGTTCAACAGGAGAGACAGAAATTTTCCTTGAACCCTAATAGAGAGGAATACATAATTGAAACCAACCTGAGTTGAGTCCTTAAAGGGGCTGCCCACTTATAGCTGTTTTGCTGCGAGAAGCAGATAGCTCTGCTCATTACACACTGGCCGGGGTTCGTACTGCAGACTGAGTCTCATTGACTTTAACCCTTTTCAATCCACTGTCTGACATCTAAAGACATTCTGATTCAAGCCTGTACAGCTCCGATGTCGGAAGACGTCCGGCAGGGTATTCTTACTGTATATTAATGGCCGGTCTGTTGTCGGGGGCCTCTGCAGCATATCCCATACCGCAGAACTGGCTCTAGCCAGCAGATGGTGCCATTGTATAATGACAGAAAAAGAAAGCCTCCTAGGAAACCCTAAATCCAAAATTGGATTGCAAAGGGTTAATAGAACTCAGCCTGCAGTACCAACCCAGGCCACTGCACAAAGTACAGAGCTTTCTGCTTCCCATAGCAAAATAGCTAAAAGTGGGACAACTTCATTAAAGCTACTGTAGCCTTGGAAAAAGACTTGCTATGCTCTGACATAAGGTCAGGTGAAGAGCGCAATTCTAGAGCCCGGGGAAAGAGGACAGAATACTAAAGTGTCTAATTAAAGTCCAGGGACTCAGGGACCCTCGCCAATCCTATGCTCCTTCTATTTTAAGGGTACTGTGCTGAAGTAAGTGTAGAGCTAGTGACCACAGCACCATTTCACAGCAAAATACAGTGAAAGAGAGTGACTTCTAAATTAACTCCTCTTTTTTCTCATATTCAGTGGAGATCCCAGAGATTGGATCCCCATCAATCATAAAGTGATGGCATATCCTATTAATATCCCATCACTTTATAAGATAAGAATACCCTTTTTATTTTGCAATGACAAGTATCTGAGTCCCATATACATTTTATGTAGCAACTAGGCAACGGGTCTTACTTTGAATAATTCAGCCAGGATACATAACTTTGCCTGCAGACAAGCTCTCTTTTAGGTATCTTAGATTATCACTTTGTAAGGATTGTTGAGTTCTTTTATTGTCATTAATTGCCAAAATTGAGAAGGTCACACAGAGGGTTGTGGATCTTCAGCTATATCCAAGGTTTAACCTCAACTCTTAGATGTTGTAAGATTAGTCATGGCATCATGACAAGGAGTGATTTTGGATTATGCACCCCCAGCCCGCCAATTGGTTACTGGAAAGAGTAGCTGGATTCCTCATAGACTGTTGTGGCCAATGGTTGCTCTCCTCGCCTTCTCTGCCCACTAGTCACAGTCGTTGGCATCCCCCTGGCCTTCTGGGCAGCAAATGCTGCACAACCCGTCTGTCTGTCCCCTCCACCCCTTGGGCATGCCCCCAAAAAGGCCAACATGCACATCCCATCCAGATTTTCCATCTGCAGCCTATCCAAATTATCCAAATAGGCTATTTAGGGCAGTCACCCCCACTGAGAGTTGTCTGAGCAATAGGCTCCTAGTGGGTCTGTGAAGGTGTGTCTGTATCCTTCTTGATTCTTGGTTTTGACCCTCTGCCTGATTACCCAACTTTCCCAAACTCTGCCTGTCTTGATATTGACTCATTATATAGACTGCACTTAGCCTGAATGCTGTTTAAAGGCTGTCTTTCCCGACCTTTTGCCTGTAACCATGGTGATTGAATACTACCTGCACTGATATTGGTCTATTATGGTGACTACATCTGTGCCTGTTCCTTTGGTACCATACTTTGGTGCCTTTAACATGCCCAGGTCAGCTGTCACTACACTGAGATTACTCCTGGGGAAATGATCCACGGCCCTGGCTGCAAAATCCAGATCCATCAAAAAGGTATTATAGGGTAAAAACCAGGAGACACCTTAGAGCAGCCCTCAAGAAAAGCCCAAAGCCAAATCAGAGGAAATGTAATGGCGTGTAACCCTGGTGCTGCTTTATTGTGTAACTTTTGTCTTTGTCATTTGTATTGTGCTATGCTTCTTTAAAATTAGGCTGCAGCCGGTAGTCTGGAAACTGGAAAAGGAAATTTAGGCCCCGTGTTGCCAGCACAGTAATACTGTAATACTGTAGGTGGAAATGTAATAAGACGTGTTAGAGCCTAGCTCCTGCCATCCGTGTAGAAGGTGGCAGGAAAGACTGAGCTGCTGCCATGGGCTGCAGATAGAGACCGGTATCCGAGTCAGTGGATTTCTTTGGAGGCACAGAGAAGAAGGTTTGTTTTGTAATTTGCCAGTTTCTGATCGGGACCACCCGCTGTCTGCCATCTCTGTTGAAAGTTAGTGTTCCACCAAGTTTAATGTTCAATAAAGGAAACTACTTCCATCTTCCATGGAAGTGTCTGCCGTTCTGTCTCCCAGTTGACCCATCAACAATCCTGTAAACATGCGTTTTACTGAACGCTGGTTAATGTCAACCGAGCATCAGCCTACACTTTGTGTTCCCAGTCCCTGACAGCAGAGGAACTGACCCTCTTTCACAACAGTCAGAGACTCAGACCGGACAATCAATACTGCAAGCGTGCAGTCAGGTTACCTTGCAAACTACCACCTCCCAAAACCCTCTTCAGGTCCACACCAGCTGCATTACAGGGACACTCTGCTAACTCCAACAGAACTATCAAGGTCAGTGCAGCCCAGTAAATGAATATGAAGATCCATCCAGGTCGCCAAATTGGAAAATTTTTTAACAATTTTCATATTTTTTTTAAAGATTGACTATAGATAATTTTCAGGAAAATATTTTAAAAAAAGAATGTAGTGAACATTTAATCCTTGATGCAAACTGTACATTAGGTCCCCAATCTACTGCAGAAGATGAAATAGTGTTACTCATTATCTGCTGTATATCACCACACGTGCTGCACTCAGATGCCGGCTGCTCGGGAATCTAAATCTAGTATCAAACATATTCAGCAACCAGGCGGAGTGAAATAATCTATGTATCTAATATCCTCTGCTTCATGTCTTGTGCATCTCATGATATTTCAGTCTCTGTTTGATGATTTTCATCCCAAATCATCTCAACACCGAACTCATTCTGAGTAAAGATGAAAATGGTCGCGGATTTGATGCCAGGATAGGTGTCGGAAATAAATATAAAAACATAAGTCATTTTACTTTGTGATTTCTGGTGGGTTAGAAAAGGGAGTCACAGAAACCAAAAGCTTTGACCCAAAAGTCTTCTACTGACATTTGAGTTCTAGGTTGAAAGCTTTGAATCTTTGCATCTCTGACTCCAACTGGGCTTCTATAGCCAAATTTTTTTAGGAAAAGGTTTGAGATTAATTTCAGATAAAGAGGTGTTCAAATGCTAAGTACATCTCAAAGCTCAAATATCACTTCAATTGATGTCAGTCAATGTCAGCCTAAGTTATAAGACCTGGCTGGAAAGTCTGCAATAAAAACTCCTCTGAGGAATAATAAAATAAAAATGAAATAAAAGGAGAGTTAATCAAATAAAAAATAGATAAAATGAAACGTTGCAGTAAAATAAGAGAACAAAATGTAAAATAAAAAGTATTGGATAAAATACAAAAGAAAGATTTTATTAGGATAGTCTAAATAAATAATGTTTTATAATGTAATTATTAGATATGTGGACTGGAGAAGTCCTTCTCTTGAGTATTCCATTGAGGAACCTGATCGTCTTACATTGTTACAAAGTTTGGACTCATGTTTGGTAAAACAGATGAAGACTCTTCATACGGACCTCATGAATCGAGAACATATCACGGCTCTATACACCCTTCATCCTTCTATTCTGGACAGGCTCATGCCTCTTTCATTCGAAGGCTTGCTCCATCGGTAACTATTATGGTGGTGTTCTCCAAGAGAAGAGCTGCTTCCAGGGGAGGATATAAAAGAGGTCACATAGGAAGACAACTCAGGAGCTTTTGTTTCCTTCTATTTCTGGATTAAGCTTTTCAGTCCTTCCCCCAACCCCATCGTATATTTATATAAGGTTTAAAATGCTTTTTAATGTTTTCCAATACAAGTTCACACAATACAACAACACACCGTAATTAACACAACCGAGCCCCGAGTAACAGCGGGGAACTGCATTTTCCCATTAATGATTACTGCAGGGATGTACGTGATAATGCAATAAGAGGCAATGTCTCTGATCTGGGCATGTAGTACATACGGGCTGCTATATATATTATTAAATCCTCCAAAGCCTCAGGGATGACTGGAAACATATTTAATGCATTAAAACACAGCGAAATACAACATTGACAACTGCAGAACAATGTGCAATTCAGCTGCATTTCCAGAGGGTGTTCAGCTACAGGCTCTTCCTGTGTTGTAAGAGAATGGATGCTAAAAGCTGCCCCCGGATTGGAATCTAGTTAGTGTACTGCTCGCAGCTTGCGCTTATATATGTATATCCACACAACTGATTCCTAACATATCAGAACTAGTTATAACAGCATGGAGCCATAAGGCATACACTATGTTGACAAAAGTATTAGGACGCACATAGAAGGTGAAGAAATTCAAGTTTACTCCTATTTTTCAATCGATGTTGGACCGTATTTGGGGTCTGTGACTGCAGTTGTAGTGACGCAGAAGGGTCCTACACAGCGCTCTCACTATATTAATGTAGTGCAAATATTTACTAGGGCTTTAAATGGTTAATTACAGGTTAATCTGCCCAGTAACAGGGTTAGGTATAATCTGCCCACCAACCAGCCTCTTTCTCATTGGCTGCCGGCAGTTCTAACTCTCATTACCCAGTTTGCATGATGAGAAGGACTCACAGATTGGCTGAGAGATAGTGGAATTACAGTGAGAGGGAGCCCATGATTGGAGGAGAGAGAGAGAGCAAATGGGAAGGTACCGCACAGGAGGGCTGGAGGTGCTCAGTGGATGGAGAGCAGAGCAGACGTGCATGATGGGAGTCTGTGAGAGCAGCGCTGAGGAGTGGAGATGGAGTGAGGCGTGCACGGTAAAGAGATTCTGGAGCTGGTGAGCAGCTGTGGGGAAGGAATTTCAGGAACTCTTCTTCCAGACGGAGTCCAAAGCGTGCTTGTAACCGAGAGGTCGTCCTGATGGTGAACTCAGCTTCCATTGTAACCTTGAGGACTAGTATATTCCTTGGTCTTGGCGTAATCTTTGTTACTAGGGAGGATAATAATGGCCTTGAATTACCTCCATTTGTACACAATCTGTCTGAGGGCTCAGGCAGACGAGCATTCTTTTCACGCATGAATAGGGGAGTTTAAAAACCGGCTCTATTAGAACCATGCTTTCCAATGACAGTGGTCACATGTTCATTTCTTACAAGCGCTAACAATTTGCAACTGCAAAAAATAGGACAAAAAATAGGATGTGCGGTGCGATGCAACTTTGACAGTAGGAAATTCTACTGCCAAAGCACTTGAATAAGCCCTAGCTGCAGACAAAAAAAATACATCACCTAGAAGTGGTGTCGGGCTCCAGTGTGTGTTCTCCCTGGGTCTCCAGCACTCTTCTTCTTCATTTTTTCTGACCGGGGAGTGAAAAATCCTCGCCTACTGGAAGTGCTGCCTCTGATTGGCTGAGCACTGTGACCAATCACAGCCGTTCATCATTGTATAACTATGTATAGATAATACAGAGATCTCTCCCATCATCTATTTATACCCCAGACTGTGACTGTAACAAGGGGGAACCCTCTACATCTAGAGGAAAGAAGGTTTCTACACAATGAAGCCGGGTGTTCTTTACTGCAAGAGCAGTGAGACTGTGGAATGCTCTCCTGAGGACGGGGTGATGCCAAATTCGGTAAAAGAGTGTAAGAGGGCCTGGGTGTCTTTAATGAGCGATACAATATTATATGTTACAATCATCAATAACTTCAGAAGGGTCGAAGATCCGGGAATTATTCTGATTGCCAGATTAGAGTCAGGAAGGATTTTTTTTCCATTAAGGGCCCCTGTCCATGAGCATTGTGGTATTCCGCAGCGGATCTCCGCCGCGGGAGCCGCCGCTTGGCAGCAGGAACCGGCAGATGGGTCTCTGCTGTCAGCCTTTCTGACAGATAGGCTGACCGCGGAAATTGCGGCAATTCGCAGCATGATGCGAATTACCATCCGTGAGCGGAGGATCGCAATGATTTTCATAGCAACACTATGGAAAGCTTCAGACGGCGTGATTCACCGGTGATTTACTGGCGGCAAAATCACGCCCGTGGACAGGGAGCCTAAATGGAGAAAATTGGCTTCTGCCTCATTGGTTTTTTTTGGATCATCATTAGGGGTAATAGGCTGACCTGGATCGGCATATATCTTTTTTCGGCCTTACATACTTTGATACTATGATCTACTTTTACGACTTCTGTGAAAAGCTGATGTAGTTTTAGGTCAGATAGAAGCAGAAATATGGAAAAGTCTGAAGGGTTGACAAACTTTCAAGCATCACTGCAGTAACAAGCCCTCTCACACGTACCAGATAAAGCCCAATCATTTCCATTGTCCATTGAGTGAATAAAACATAAATGAATGTACAGTATTTTGCATTATGTACGCAGACGTGCAGGATTTCATATTGTTCACCAGGCACAGATATTATAGACAGATCTCTATGTACATGAGCCAGGGATTCTGAGGATTTGTTCTTTTCTTCTTCTCTGCTCCAGATAAACTTAGGAGAATTTCATAAAATGCATCCCATAAAAAATAAGGAATAAATACACAAATAAATCCCTTCACTTTCTCAAGAACTGACAATTTATTCATAGAGGAATTTATTGTAAAACCTAGCAATTTCTGATGTGTATTGTTTTAAACAAAGGGAAAAAAATCAATCTCATACCTATATCTATCTATCATACATGTAAGGCTTGGATAAACTGGTTTAGAAAATCTTGTCCTTACAGAATATTTTAAAGGGCTTTTCCAAAATAAACTTTCATCAGCCATTCATAGGATAGGTAATAAAAGCCTGACTGGTGAGGGTCTTACCGCTGAGTACCCACCGGTCCCAAGAATGGAGTAGAGTGATAACCCATCGTGCATGTCCTTGCTCTATTAATTTCAATGAGACTAATGAAGGTAGCCAAGTTCAAGCTCTCAGCTATCTCCATCAGCCCCGTTGGCATCTATACAGACCGAAATAAGGCATGGCTAATCAATCCTGCTGCCTGCACATGCTTTTGAATAATCCCTCCCCTGAGGATCTCTTGGTCAGTAAGCTCTGTGTTAAGGAATTGGCCTTTAGAAATCGACTCATGTCATCTATCTACAGATGGGACACATTGTACCTTGCTAGTAATAGCAGGGCACAGAAAATGTCTTATGTTAATCCATTAAAAGGCTTATTTTTTCATTTCCTAACACAACAAAACCCATTGTAAAGTAATTCAATGTGTAAATAAACCACCCAGATAGCACTGCACACAGTGATATCACATCTATTTAACCCTTTGAGGACCAGGCTGTTTTGTACGTTAAGGACCAGACACTTTTTAGGGATTTTACCCATGTGGTGGTTTTACTGCTCTATTTTCTTTCTTTCAGTTACCAAAATTGTTTTTGCTGCATTTAGATTTTCTGTGAGATATAGGGCTATATTTTTGTATCTTTTTCACTGACTTTTCAGTTTTTTTGTTTTTTGGGGGGTAAAAAGCTAAAAAAAAAAGATTTTTTTTTAAACATTTATAGTTTTTTTTTTTTCTGCTATCAACCAGGATAAAAGCCCAGGACTAAGCGCCACAAATTTAGAGCGCTTGGTCCTTAAGGAGTTAAGAATCAAGCAAAAGAAATATGCATCTGTTTAGAATAGGTGGTAAAAGTCTGATAAATGAGGCTTTCACCATTGAAACTCCCCACCAATCCCAAGTTTGGAGTACTGAGTCTCCCCTCCTTCTTACTGCCAACTCACTACACCCCATGCCTTGAAGAAGAGATTGAATGGAGTAGCAGTCACACATTTGCAATGCTTCTCCATTCATCTTCAATGGACCAAATGGAGATAGTTGAGTGCTTGTACTTGGGTATTTCCATCAGCCCCTTAAAATGGAGTTGCATCGTTCTTGCCTGGTATCGCTCTATTCAATATCACCCTCACTGTGGGGTGTTCAGTGCACCCAGTGAGGGAGGACACAGGATGAGACCCCACCAATCAGAATGCTATCACCTAACCCAAGGACAGAGAATAAAAGTTAATTTTGGTATAACCCTTTTAATAGAAGAAAAATGTGGCTTGCTGTCACATGACTATTTTAGATCTGTGATTTGACTGTATACAAAAATGAAACAAGTCACACAGTTGTGCACAACTTACATTACAGTCTATGATGACAAAGTTGTGCCCGACCTGTGATCACACTGACAATAATTAGATGCAATGTTGGCAGTATAGGGTAAGATGCCCACAGCTTTTAACAATTATTACTGTAATTTCCTTTGACTTTTACAAGATCCTCTGACTTTGGCTATGGACCACATCTCATTATATCCCCCGTGTGGATTATCCATATTACTCTCCATTGCAGTCGATGCAGTGTCGGGTGGATGCAGGTCACATATGCCGCTCTGACAGAGAGGAGGAAGTGGCACTCTTCTGTCATCCCTACTTCAGCAGATATTTGATTTTTTTGTCTTTCAGCCGTCCCGCTGTGAAGGAGACAATGACACATACATCTCGTTAAAACCTCACTGTGAGAGAATCGCACTAACTTTGTTTCTCATTGAGACTTGTTTTTTAACTAGCTGGGCTGCAAAATACACATCAGACGGCACGACCTGACTCCTTCCTGCCGGGGCCGCCACTTTCTAATTGTTTAAAGCCCTTTAAAACTGAGATAGAAATCCACCTCACAATCACCGATTCCTAGGTGAAACTTCCTTTGTTAATCGATACGTGATCCAAGGCAGCAGACTCTCCTCTTATTTTCAGTATTTGATGCTCATGAAATCTTGTGGATGTATATGTCTTACATTGGATTTAACATAATTGCTTAGGTCAGCAGTTTTTTATGATGCTTGAATAAAAGTGACAGGAGTTCAGAGAAGACAGAACATTGTCCAGAGCATTACACTGTTGACTTGTCTTCTTCCCACACCCGGTCGTGTGCATGATGTAAATGTGATTCATCAGACCAGACTGCCTTCTTAAATTGCTCCATGGTCCAGTTCTGAAGCTTACATGCTCATTGTAGGCACTTTCAGCAGTGGGCAGGGGTCACATGGGAACACTGACCGGTCCACAGCTACAAGGCACAACAAGTGTGCGACCGGACAGCTTTCTATCATCACCAGTCATTTGTCCTACAGTCGCTGTCGCTGTTCTATGGGATTGAAAAAAAATGGTCAGCCTTCAGTCCCCACATACATCGATGAGCCTTGAGCACCCATGACCCTGTTGACAGTCACCGATTATCCTTCCCCGAACTACTTTGGAATGGTACTAACTACTGCATACTGGAAACTTCCCACAGCACTGGCCATTTTGGACATTTTTTGACTCATTTATAAACACATCAAAATTTGACCATTGTCTCTCAAATTCTTACATTCCTGCTCACAACATATCAATATCAAGAACTGACTTATCACTTGATGCCTGATATCACCCATCGCTGATGGGCCCCACTGTCACTATATAATAAGAGGTATTCACTTCACCGGTCAGTGGTTAGAATTAGTGTTGAGTGAACTGAAACAATCAAACTCTGGTCCAAGGTGAACTCTGTTAAAACTGCAGTTTGAGGCAAATCTGATTCTTGGACAGTTCATTTTGTCAGTTTTTTTCTCTGGTGCAATATCGCAGGAGTGATATGCTCCCAGACATGGACAATGCGGCGCTTAGACACCACTAGACATGATAGTCATGATGCCTGTCATTTGGCTTATACTAATTGCCGCTGCCAGCTCCTGTTTCATGGATAAGTGTTTACACCTGCTGTGGGAGTGTTTTTATTCTAATTATATGTCTGTGATTGTTGCACGCTTATATTTATTATGGGGCTGGTGGGAATCACTTCAGCTTGATGAAGACTCCAGCATGGAGTTGAAACGTTGCCTGTATGTTCTTTTTTTTAATCTGGATCAATTAAGGAGCATCCATTGTGATGCATTGATTTAAAAAAAAAAAAAAAAAAAAACATTCAGGGATGCTGCTCTTCTTTCATTTTTCTGGACTGTGACTTGGGACTGTGGAGCTAGGTCCCCATTTGGGCTGTGCATATTAGTCTGCCTCACACCAGTGGTGTTTATTTGGGAGTGCTGCTGTTTCCTCTATTTTCTGCTGATAGTTCATTTTGGCTGAACCACTAAAAGAAGAAAGAGGGAAAAAAAGAAGGAAAAAGAAGAGGTAGGAGGAAATAGAGGAAGCAAGAAAAAGTAGGAGAAAGAAAAATAATCTTTTCTCCTTCATTTTCTTTCTATTCCTTTCTTCTTTTCTGTCTCATTTTGTTTTCCATTTTTTTCTTCTATTGTCTTTTTTTCCTACTCTTTTTCTTTCTTCTTCCTTTTTTCCTTTTTCCTTCTTCTCCTTTCTTTTTTCCTTCTTCTTCCTTCTTTATCCTCTTACTTCTCGTTTCTTCAGCTTTTTCCTATTCCTCTCCCTTCCTTTCCTTCTTTTTCCATTTTCTTCCATTTCCTTCTTCTTGCTTATTTTTCCTTCTTCCTTATTCTTTCTTCTTCTTTCTTTTTCCCTTCATCTTTCCCCCTTCTTCTTTTTCCCTTTGTCCTTTTCCCTTCTTCCTCTTTCCTTCATTAACTTTGCCTTAAAAACAACTCAACATACTTACATGCCCTAAGAGTGCTATGCAGGGCTTTTATGAATCTTGGACAGTGTTGCAGGGGTATTGGTGAAGTTCCAGTTCAGTTCAAATGAATTCCAACTGAACCAAACTTTTTGCCAAAATTTGGCGAATCAGCCAATATGAACTTTTCAACAGTTCACTCATCACCATTTATAATGTTACGATCGGTACAGATATACCAATCATTAACATGACTGGCGTATCATGGTAACTCACTTTACAGAATTATAGTACAGTACATAGCAGTTATCACAATGTGTTAAAGGCTTGCTACATCCGTACATGTGGGTGTAGGTATTTTATATGGATACACTGACATTTAACTTTAAATGAAACTGCTGGAAACTTCCATACAGAATTATTACACATGGCTGAAATGTCTCAGATATATATCCATTTTACTCTCTAGTGAATCCCAGCACATGGATCTCGCACATTAGGACATTAGATTTTAGATTACAGTAAAAGGGATTAAAACAAAATCATAGAAGCAAAGCCACAAACAGGCAAGAACCCCCATTGTCTCCCTTCTTCCTCATCTCAGACAAAGAAGTCTCAGTGCAGCATTATCAAAAAATTAAATCAAAAATTAAAACATCAGGGAGTCGGACTGTCTGCAGCCGGCGCGCAGCTCTTCTCCCGTATGCATCGCTTTCAGCGGCTGCTGGAGCCGTCCTGCTTTTGGTTATAGACAGTGTTAAGTTACTTCTAAAGTAAAGAATTCTCTGTGTTCTCTACACAAATATATTTTATTTTATTGTCTCCAGCCCAGAAATTGATACGTGTAATAAATACATTAACACGTTTATTGTCTGAGTGGATAGACAGAACATGAGCGGCTTCAGGGCAACTGACCCCGTGAAAGAGAAGACGTTACACATGAAGGATGGCGGGGAGACGTCATGTGTGGCTGCGGTCGCCATCAGGATGTGACATTTATGTGTTTATTAAGACTTGGAGGTTTATGAACTTCCTTCGACTTTGTGTGAGATGAAGAAAAACTAGTAATAAGCTACAATAGGTATGCATGTGCACTGTGTCTGCACGGCAAAATCCAGAGTCCCTGCAGCTCTGTACTGTGGAGGCTTCATATCTGCATCGTGGCTTTCATTTATAATGGAAGTCACAGTACTGTGTTACAACCACTGGCACCCAACAGAACCCTACGTTGACTTTCACTGGCGTCCATCGTGATTCTTCATGGTGTCCTGTGTTTAGACAGCAAAAAGAAAGTGCAGCAAGCTGCGTTATTTTTGCTGCCACATGACAGAAATGCAGATGACTCTTCTGGCAGCAATGTGAACAATCTTAAGTCTTCCATAACGTAGTAACATAGTATGTTAGGCTGAAAGAAGACAATGTCCATCCAGTACAGCCTGTTTCCACCCCCCTTGTTGATCCAGAGGAAGGCAAAAAAAGAAAAACAAATGAGGCAGAAGCCAATTTGCACATTCAGGGGGAAAAATTCCTTCCCGACTCCATAACAGCAGTCAGAATAATCCCTGGATCAATGCTTGAAAGTTTCCACCTGACTCCAAGACGTGGATCAACAACTCCGCTGGTCACCTAATGTCTATATCCTGTAATATCATAGCGCTCTAGAAAGATATCTCATCCCCTCTTAAACTCCTCTATGGATTTTGCCATCACCACGTCCTCAGGCAGAGAGTTCCACAGTCTCACTGCTTTTATAGTAAAGAACCCCCTTCTGTGTTAGTGATGAAACCTGCTTTCTTCCAGATGTAGCGGATGCCCTCTTGTTACCGTCACAGTCCTGGGTATAAACAGATCATGGGAGAGATCCTTGTATTGTCTCCTGATGTATTTATACATAGTGTGTCACCAATTGGTACTAATGTGGAGGGGTCTACAAGGCCCCAGCTTTTATAGAGGTGCATAAAGTAATGTATGGCCGTTCTTTCACAAATGTGTAGTTTGTGTTTAATTGTCCCATTATTTTTAAGATATTGTGTCCCAAGGTTGCTGGAGAGCAAAGGTGCAAGATGGAAGGTTCCTCCTTGTGTGAATAGGAGCCTATAAAGCTTGGTTAGACATTGTGTTCTCTAGGGTTGTCCTGTGTGGAAATAGCCAGGCTGTGACCAGGGAGGTGGATGGAGGGAGTATACAGGCATCTCCTATAGATTCTAATGCAGCTTTCTACCGATGGCCAAAAAACTATCTGCTCTTTAGCGTAAGTTTGATGGAGTTGCAAAGGGCTGTGCGCTATCATGATTCTGCTATGTGATATCAAAAGACCCTGCATATCCAGCTTCAGGGATCCATCACTGGGAGCAAGTTTGCAAGCCTGTGTGTTGCTCCAATTAAGAATAAAGTTGGAAGTCGCTCTGTTGGGGTGTCATGCATCACCGAACCATATACCAAGGCCCTCATGTCTATTGGACATGTAGCCCCTGAGGTGAGCGGCTACCACTATGCAGTCAGTCCCCCTGTGCCTATGCCTGACCCCTATTGCTCATCTCCTGCCACGCTAGAGGATATAGCATCATTGTATGAAAGATTCTCCCTTAGAAGGCCACTCCAAGCAAACTTTTATAATGTCCCCGTGGTGCAGTTGCCATAGAAGCATATTAGGGGGGATAACATATATAGTGACCTCTACTGTGACTAGTTCAGGTCAGCTGTGTAACCAGAAGTGCTTTCCTCTATTCATTCCTGTAAGAGATGCAATGTCTGTTTGATGGGAATGAATAGAGACAGTGACTAGCGGTCTGCAGGAGGACTGAACTAGTCACAGTGCTGGTCATATGGGACAATAGAGGACCAGAGAAGAGCGGCAGTTTCCCCAGAGTGGTCCTGTAACCCCCATACTGCAGCATCTAGTGAAATCTCACACTTTTCTTCTGCTGCAACTTTTTTACCTGCTTTACATGCAGCGAACGTAAAAGCCAACATTTTTTAAATTAATTTTCATTGCATTTTTTTCTACTTATTTTTCAGTTTTCATCCCAGGGTGTGTAAATATAGTTATCACTAGTGTCAACAGAAGAACTGATGAGGCTAAAATAAAATATTATAACGTAACAAAAAAGAAACATATAAAAGACTCCTCCCGTGCCAGATGTATCTTAACACTGCGCCCTGTTGTACCGCATCTAGCTTGGATACATGATGTGATAAGGGTGGGCTTAGAGGCTCTAGTACCCTGTTGTACCACCTCTATCTTGAATACAACATGTGATACGGGTGGGCATGGAGGTTCTAGTAACCTGTTGTTCCACCTTTAGCTTGGATACAAGATGTCATACGGGCGGGCATGGAGGTATACAGGTCCTGTATGGTATCATGCAAGATATTGCTCCACATTTGCTGTAAATGAGCCTCTAGATTGTGTAAAGTCATAGACTGCAAATTTGGCATCCCAGATGGTCCCTACATGATCTATTGGTGATAAATCTGACGCCCAAGCAGCCACGGAAGTGTGACAATGTTGTGGGGGCTTCCTGTGATCCCCTTGTGTGTGCGGCCGAGCATTATCCTGCTGGAAGCCGCCATGAGAGGAACACACGTGGCTGCAGGATGTCCTGAACATATTGCTGAGCTGTCATTGTCCCTCGTACCACTAGTAGGGTTGACCGACTGCTGTCTGTGATGGCCCCACAGACCATCACACCAGCAGGGGGCAGTGTGCGGCGCCACAGCAAAGGCCACAACAATTCCTTCTAGGCGGTTGCTAATATTTTTTGACAGAGTGTGTACATGGTATCTAAATTAAACAGTACTAAGCTGTGTAAAGTGAATAGTGTCGCACAGCATTTGACGCTGGTTTCTTTATGGCACAATGGTCTTTTTTTTTTGTAGACAATTAAAAACTTACATCTACATTGTAGGTCTGCATTGTACTATTAGTGTATTGTATTCTTGCCAAGCACCTTCTATCGCAAGGATAACTACCTATTGAGTTAATTGAATGATAATTGTCTATTGACGTAATTCTACTGCAGCGGGATTAATGTATAATACCTCCTTTATTCATGTGTTGGAATCATCAGACAGGTTAACATTACTCATCACTTCTAGCTCTCCGCTTATTTAATATTGGATGAAAGGATCGATCATAGATATCTTTGATTCAGTCTTCAGATTCTGGCTCATTTCTATAAATCATACAGATATGTCATATGTGTTCAACAGACATGTAATCAACGGTCTGCTTATCAAAAGCAAAATCAGCGATTTACGGGAAAACTGGACCTGGCTGGAATAAACAAATGTCATATTTGAATTCAGCTTATGGAAATCTACAAAGGTCAAATATTATCATGTGGTCAGCAAAAGTAATGTAGACAAGTGTTACTTCTTCTACCTGGTAATCGAACTCTCCTGTATATAGTGATATGGAGCATGCTGGTATAACCTGGGCATCTCCTGTATATAATTATATATGTACAGCTGGTATAAGGTATACATCTCCTGTATATAGTGATATGGAGCATGCTGGTATAACCTGGGTGTCTTCTGTATATAATTATATATGTACAGCTGGTATAAGTTATACATCTCCCTGTATATAGTGATATGGAGCATGCTGGTATATCCTGGGCATCTCCTGTATATAATTGGACACCTTATGCATATAGATATGTGCCCATTATGTATTGTTGGCCTTTTATGTATATTTTGGTTTTACACCTATATGACATTCTTTGGACTCATTCTTTGCTGCAATCCACCATTCCTGGCCATGCGGTTTGGCAGGGGAGATGTGTAGATGTGTTTTATCCCATTCTGTGCATTCAGATGGCTGTAATGTGGCTGTGTGTCTAAGCGCAGGCTCGCAGCCAAAGATTATTGATGCCTTTGTGAGTTCCAGGCTGAGGAGCAGTGTTGTGTTCTAGGAGCCCATGTACAGGTGGAACTCTAGTTGTCCTCACAAATTACTTCCTGACATCAGATCACAAAATGTCTATATTCAAGGTTAACTGTGGCTTACAGATATTAGTATTTCTTACTCAAATTGGCTTCTCACCCTCGCTAAGCATCCCGAGAGTCAACATTAACACCTTCAAGATCAGTGATTCATCACTTTTTTATTTTCATTTTTTTCGTCCCCGCCCTCCAAAAGCTAAAACTTTTTTAATTTTTCCATTGACATAGTTTGTGTTTTGTGAAACAAGCTGTATTTTTTAATAGTACCATTTAATGTACCATATTGATGTGCAGAAAAACTTTAAACAAAATTTAAGTGGGAAAAAATAAAAAATGCATTTTCACCAATCGGGGGTTTTATGGGTCAGTACAATTACAGCAATGCCACGTTGATATAGCTTTTGTTAATTTTTTAAATTAGTTTTATAAAGTAAATAAAATAAAAACATGTTTTGTCAATTGAGCTATGAGAGGGCTCATATATTTTGCAGGGTGGGCTGTACTTTTTATTAGCACCATATTGGGAAACATATTTCTTTCTCATCACTTTTTATTTACATTTTTTGCTGGCATTTTGTTCTTTTTTTTAGATGTTTTTCACCATGCAAAACAAATATTGCGATATTTTAAGAGTTTGAACTTACATACAGGCCAATACCAATCCATATGTGCTCAAGTTTTGACTCTCTTTGGGCTCTTTCAGATGGGCGAGGTGGGCGCTGGTTAAGAGTGCACAGAAAGCACTTCTATAAGGCCTCATTCAGACAAGCGTATGTTTTCAATGTGTATAAAACACGCTTCTAAAAGAACCACTGGGTTCCTATAGAAGCGTTCATATGGGTGGAATTTGAAGCGCAAAACAGTGCGGATCCTAAAAATATAGGACGTGCACTATCTTTGGTGCGCCTTTTCCGTGAGTTTCCTCTGAAATTGAAAGCAATGGGATGAAGGCAACCCCTGCAGTAATGATTTTCGGGGGGCAGGCTTGAAATATAAGCCCTACCCTGAAAATCATCCCTAGCTGTAGAAAAAAAAAGATAACTCACCTAGAAGTTCTGTCCTGCTCTTCTCCCCGTCCTCAGCAGTCTTCATCTGTCTTCTGGTGGCTGTGGATTGAAAATCCCTACCTACAGAAAGTGCTGCCTCTGATTGGCTGAGCGCTGTGACCAATCAGAGGCAGCGCTGTAAAAGCTGTGATAGGGGATGCTTTCATCCTCGCTGCAGGCCTCTCATCGGCTAAACACTGTGACAGCGCTCATTTGATTGAGGCCTTAGGAAACAATTGTTTCCTATAGAAGAGTTCAAATGCAGGATTTGTTGCCACACAAAGCACTTGCATGTCTCAAAAATAGGACCTGCGAGTGCTACGCCTGCACCTAGCTCCGTGGGGTGCATGAAGAGTGGACCTGTCCCGTCTTTGCTGCGTGCCTTCCATAGGCTCCTGTGGGAGCTGGAAAGCCTGCAGCTTGCACCTCGGATCATGTGAACGGGCTTGTTGAAGCAGCTTGAATTAACCCGTTCATGGGATCTTTGCTGGTAGCTCTACAGTGGTGGGACAGCGCCCGTGTGAAAGAGCCCTTACTGTGCTAACACAGACTATCAACAGGATTGTAAATGTAGCTCTGGCTCTGTTCATATCACTGTACTTTTGTTGTGGGTGATGGGATGCAGCACAGGTTGTGGAGTACGATGCAGACTACGGAGTTACAAAAATAGCAAACTTTTATTTTAAATGAAAAAACTAAAGGAAAACAATACAATACAGCTTAGAAAGCCTTAGAAACCATTGCACTTTAATTACGTATTCTGACTGCTACTAGGATGCATAACCGTTATGCGTAGCAGAAAATAGGTTTAACACACTTTGTACTGGTTGGTTACAGTGTGAACTCTCAGAAGAAATAAGGTGAACTGAACTTCAACACTCAGCAAGTAGGACAATATTTGTGTGTTAACGCGCACTGTTCATAGGTAGCAACAATAATCGCCGCCCTCAACTCCTCAGCCTGTGCCGTTCATATGCTGTAAATATCAATATCCATATTTTCGCAGGAGCCCTTTCCCACCCATGACGTATATATGCCCCCTGTGGCTGGAAGGGGGTTAAGTAATGTCTAGAGTCGTGAAGTCGCTTTGTACGCCCCCAGCTACGGGAAGGAGATTGACACAATGTAGCCATTTTTAAAAACGTTGCATATTATAAATGTCTCTAAAAACCTAACTTCACTCAAACCCCGCCCCTTTTCTAGACACTTTTGAAAAGTAGGTTGCGAGTTGGAAATCAGTCCTCTTTGGCACAAATCGATCGTAAATTTGTCTAAATAGATTTGTGCCAAAAAGGCACAACTTACACCTAAATTCTGCCACAACACCAGTCATAAATATGCTCCAATACCCACAATGCACCATTCCATGCAGAAATCATCTTCATTCCATCTCGCAACTCTCCTTGAATCAAAACGCTTCAAATGAAAGCATGGTAAGACAGAGAGTAAGGGTTAACTATCAGCAGACTTGTATCCAGGTAAGAAATGTTGTGCTTGTAGGCTTGAGAGAAAAATCCCATCAGTCCGGGCTGAAAGAAGATCGCAACGCTCTCATGCTATTTTATCACTTCATGTGAGGAGCCGCGCAGCAGGAACGCAAAATCGCACCTAGAAAGAGAAGATTGGTATAAAATACGACCTGCTGTTCTTCGTTGGACGTCTCATTACCAGGACCGGCAGTGCTGAGATCTCCGTGACGGAGGGGAGTAATACATATAATAGCAGTCCTCTGCATTCTAAAATTCCGGATTGGGCTCATCATCCTCTCAGGATGCCGGTAGAGGGCCCATACATCTCATATAGGAAGGATGAAGGATGGATATTTCGCTTACTAGGGCTAGTTACGTAGATCTGCGGTCTAAGGATGCATTCACACGGCATATGCAATTTCGGTTCGTGAAAAACGCACCATTTTTAATGCATTTGTGTCTTTTTGGTGCATATTTTACGCATATGTGCATGTTTTGCATCTGTGTTCACTGCATTTTAATGTGTGCAAGAACAAAAGTGCCCAAGTGCGGGCATTGAAAAGCGTGTATTTTCGATTTTTCCTTCATATTCGTGGATACAAATTGTGCATACCGTAAGTGGAAGAAAAATCGCAACATGCTCTATCTTACCACGGAATCCACGCAGACGGCCTCCATTGATGTCAATGGCTTGTATCTGACCCGCAGCCCATACGCAATTAACATTGTATATGTTAGCACGTCATTGCTAAGCGACGGCATGGGAAATACAAACAAAATAAAACCTGTACTGCGGGTGACTGCCTGCGAGCCTCCGCGGTCATCCGTAATACAGGTCAGTGCCGTACGTAGGGTCACTGGCCGGGCTCTCAGCCACAATCTGCTGCGGGCCTCCAATATGCGGAATCCGATCCAGTTGTTTAGGCCTGGGCTTATCAGTTTTTGCACACATTTCATGCGTGCACAAAAAATAGGAGCTACTCTATCTTTCTACATGTTTGTGCAGCAAAGTCCCTTAAACTGGAGACTTAAGTCTGTGAATACAGAACAGAATTGGACATGCTGCATTCTTTTTACACGCAATGTCGGTCTGTCTGAATGGGAGGTCAGCTGTCAGTCAAAGTTGGCCCCCCTCTACGGAAGGCGCTATACATAGGATGTAAGGAAGGCACGATACATAGGATGTAAGGAAGACACCATACATAGGACGAAAGGAAGGCGCCATGCATAGAACAAAAGGAAGGCGTCATGCATAGAACAAAAGGAAGGCGCCATACACGGGACGTGAAGAAGGCGTCATACATAGGATGAAAGAAAGGGGCCATACATAGGACAAAAGGAAGGCGTCATACATAGGATGAAGGGAAGGCGTCATACATAGGATGAAGGGAAGGCGTCATACATAGGATGAAGGGCAGGCGTCATACATAGGATGAAGGGCAGGCGTCATACATAGGATGAAGGGCAGGCGTCATACATAGGATGAAAGGAAGGCATCATACATAGGATGAAAGGAAGGCGCCATACATAGGATGAAAGGAAGGCGTCATACATAGGATGAAAGGAAGGCGTCATACACAGGATGAAAGGAAGGCGTCATGCATAGGACGAAAGGAAGGCGTCATACATAGGATGAAAGGAAGGCGTCATACACAGGATGAAAGGAAGGCATCATACATAGGATGAAAGGAAGGCATCATACACAGGATGAAAGGAAGGCATCATACATAGGATGAAAGGAAGGCATCATACACAGGATGAAAGGAAGGCGCCATACATAGGATGAAAGGAAGGCATCATACACAGGATGAAAGGAAGGCGCCATACATAGGACGAAAGGAAGGCGTCATACATAGGATGAAAGGAAGGCGTCATACATAGGATGAAAGGAAGGCGTCATGCATAGGACGAAAGGAAGGCGCCATACATAGGATGAAAGGAAGGCGTCATACATAGGATAAAAGGAAGGCATCATACATAGGATGAAAGGAAGGCGTCATACATAGGATAAAAGGAAGGCATCATACACAGGACGTAAGGAAGGCGTCATACATAGGATGAAAGGAAGGCGCCATACATAGGACGAAAGGAAGCCGTCATACATAGGATGAAAGGAAGGCGTCATACATAGGACGAAAGGAAGGCATCATACATAGGACGAAAGGAAGGCGTCATACATAGGATGAAAGGAAGGCTTCATGCATAAGACGAAAGGATGGCGTCATACATAGGACGAAAGGAAGGCACCATAAATATCTAAACTAATATAAATAAGCCTACATGCTTTTTCTTGCCCCACACTTTGCCCCCTTTGCTGTAACTTTGGTGGATGATGTTGGTGTCATTAGATGACACACATGCTCACCGCTGTCGGAAAATCATCAAATGTGAGTTTAATACATCCAGGGACTGTCAGGCGGGTTGGAAGCTACAATGTTAAGTCTATGAATGGCGCTGCTGTGCTTTAGGCATGCACTGGAATGAGTGAAGCGTTGCTAAGCAACACAGCATAAACTGTGATGCTACACCATACACTGTCCAACCAAGAGCGATATAGAGACAGACAGAGAGAGCAATAGAGACAGAGTGAGAGAGTGATAGAGAGAGACAGTAAGAGAAAGAGCTGTAGAAACACAGAGAGAAAGCAATAGAGAGACAGAAAGAGAGAGATAGATAGTGAGGCAGACAGAGAGAGCAATAGAGAGACAGCGTGATAGAGAGAGCAATTGAGAGACAGACAGGCACCATACACTGCCCAACCAAGAGCGATAGAGAGACAGACAGAGAGATAAATAGAGAGACAGAGAGAAAGAGCAATAGAGAGACAGAGTGAGAGCGATAGAGAGAGAGAGAGAGAGAGACAGTAAGAGAAAGAGCTATAAAAACACAGAGAGAAAGCGAGAGAGACAGAGAGAGCAGTAGACAGAAAGAGAGAGATAGACAGCAAGAAAGACAGAGGGAGCAATAGAAAGACAGACAGAGTGATAGAGAGAGAGCGATAGAAAGACAGATACAGAGAGCAATAGAGAGACAGACAGAAAGAGAGCAATAGAGAGACAGACAGAAAGAGAGAGAGAGCGATAGGGAAACAGAGGGAGAGTGATAGAGAAACAGAGAGAGAAAGCATTAGAGAGACAAACAGAAAGAGAGAACAATGGATAGACAGATAGCGATACAGACACAGAGAGAAACAGGCAGAGAGAGCAATAGAGAGACAGAGAAACAGAGAGAGAGAGAGCAACAGAGAAACAGAGAGAGAGCAATAGAGAGACAGAGACAGCAATAGAGAGAGAGCGATAGAGAGACACAGAGAAAGTGAATGAGGCACAGAGAGACAGAGAGAGAGCAATAGAGACAGAAAGAGAGAGCGAGAGACAGATAGAGAGAGACAGAAGAGAACAAAAGAGACAGACAGAGCGATACCGAGACACAAAGAGAGATAGACAGACACTTCTGAAACATTTTAGGTTCACGTAGTGAACATCGGGTCAATCTAGTTTCATAAATTTACATGCATTTGTAAACTAATGTCATCGGGAGGGAAGAAGTTAAGAGATTCAAAAGTACTGGTGGGCACCAGATGAAAACCTGCACCAGCTATGAGTTTCAAGGGGCTTCTTTTATAATCTAGGTCAGTTTTTCATGTATTTTATAATAAAAGATACAGGCCATGTGTGGCCACTCCGCCTGATGCCGGATATGCCCGTTTTTTGAAAAAATTGCAGACAGTGGTGTACTAAGCCCAGTTGTTCTTAAATAGGCCCCCTTGCTTTTATTGAGTATTATTCTCAAGTTCTCTAAATGTAACCTGCAGTGTAAAGAATGGAGGTTTCCCTTCTGGTTGCAATCCACAGACAGACTTAGAGCTTTTCTTCATAGCTGAGATCGAAAATGATTACCAGGAGCGGCCAGTCACCGCTGCTCCCGCCAGTCACTCCTCTCTGTTAGCTGGCAGCTACAAGCCACTTACAGGAGCCAGAAGAGGGAATTATGGGGCGCACCACTGCACTGCTTATGGGGTGATTCTTGCAGAAACAGTTTGTGGGGTTTTTCTGTCTTGCAGTATTTTTTGGAATGACTGGCACCAGGGGAACCCAGCTGGTACTCTGTGTGAGGGATTGTTATGGGGGGCTCTGCATGGTGGTCTTTATGGGAGACCACTGCATGGCTCTATTTATAGGGTGTATCTTGCAATGCATTTTTTTCTGGGGGACGTTTGGCTGATGCTCCTTTGTAAGGGGATCTCTGGATGTCATTGATTGGGAGGAAATTCTGGCTGGCAATTTTTAATAGAAACTTGTCCTGAGGGTGGCGCTGCTCCACAACAGCTCGCTATGGATAGCAGGGCATTTCTTATCTCCCTTCTTTCTTCACCTATGAATGGGTCATCTTATGAGTAAATATTCATGTGCCTTGTTATGTCACACAAAACAGAACATTTATTAAATTCTCACTATGGCGCCCCCTGCTGTTGTCTTTATTTCCTCTCAGAATGTCCACCAAACATGGACAGTGGAAGGACCCTCTTCCAGTGGACTGAGTCTTATCTGACCACCTGCCTAATGGCAGGAGTTACTGAAAAAGACCCAGGCAATAGGACTGAACTACTGGGAATGTGTGACCGCCGGCGTGGGTGTACTGAGAAGGAAGGAAAAGAGAAGCATGGGGCGCCATAAGATTAGGGATGCCATAGCAAATATGTAATAACCAGAACCAAATAATAATAGGTAATAATGAAACAACAGGGGGTGCCATAATAAGCGAACTTTCAGCGTCTCATTTGCTGGCTCTACCTCCCCTCCTCTTCCAATTGCTGTTGGGGTCCCCCAGGGCTCGGTCCTCAGCCCCCTCCTTTTCTCTATCAACACAGCCCCTATTGGACAAACCATCAGTAGATTTGGCCTCCAATACCACCTCTCCGCTGACAACACCCAGCTATACACCTCTTCCTGTGACATCTCTGCACCTTTCCTCCAAAACATCACCAACTGTCTGTCCGCTGTCTCTAACACTATGTTCTCTCTCTCTACCTAAAACTAAACCTCTCTAAAACTGACCTGCTGGTATTTCCACCCTCCACTAACCGACCTCATCCTGACATCTCCATCTCAGTGTGTGGCGCCACCATAACTCCTAGACAACACGCCCGCTGCCTTGGGGTCATATTTGACTCTGATCTCTCTTTTACCCCCTACATTCAATCTCTGGCCCGAACATGTCAGCTGCACCTCAAGAACATCGCAAGAATCCGCTCTTTTTTCACTGTAGACACGCTAAAAACGCTTATTGTTGCCCTCATCCACTCTCGGCTCGATTATTGCAACTCCTTGCTGATCGGCCTCCCCTGCACCAGACTCTACCCTCTCCAATCCATCCTGAATGCTGCAGCCAGGCTCATCTTCCTGTCCAGCCGCTACTCGGACGCCTCTGCCCTGTGCCGGTCACTGCACTGGCTGCCCGTTAAATTCAGAATTCAATTTAAACTCACTACCTTCATCCCCGAAGCCCTCCACAGCGCAGCGCCCCCCTATATCGCCTCCCTCATCTCAGTCCATCACGCAGCCCGGGCTCTCTGCTCTGCTAACGAAATGAGACTGAGCGCCCCTTTAATTCGAACTTCTCATTCCCGCCTCCAAGACTTCTCCAGAGCAGCACCGATCCTCTGGAACGCACTACCAAAGGATACCCGGGCAATCCAGGACTCGCAGAACTTCAGGCGCGCTCTAAAAACGCACCTCTTCAGGGAGGCATACCGCATACCCTAAACAAACCCCTCTGTACTCCCCTGATAACATGTTCCCTGACCTGGAAATAGATTAAGGATGTGCCAGGTGTATTCAGTCAAATATACCGATTGGTAAATAATGAGTATTCACTCACCTGGTGTCTAGCGAGGTAAACCTTGTGTGAGGTACCCCGCTGACACTGACAATCCTGGTAGGCATAGAGAAGATCTTTAATCCTAGATCCGTCCGATTACGGAGAGCCGCATGTTCCCTGACCTATTGACTGCAATCCCTGCTGCAGTCATACCGATTCTGCAGTCACACAGCTAAATGTCTGACCATTGTCTATGTGTATATCATCCCTCACTCTCCACCTCGCCATACCGTGCACATCTCCAGCCCCTTTACCTTCTGTATCACCCCACCATTCGTAGTATGTAAGCCCGTTGGAGCAGGACCCTCACCCCTATTGTCTCCATCAACTGATTACTATTGTAACCGTGGTTGTATAATGTTTGTACTTTTGTCTGTCTGTATTCCCCCGTCTATGTAAGCGCTGCGGAATATGTTGGCGCTATACAAATAAAGATTATTATTATTATTATTAGTATGCAACAGCAAGGGGTGTCATGAAAAATATGTAACAACAGGGGGCGCCATAACAAGTATGTAACAGCAAGGTGTGTCATGACAAATATGTAACAACATAGGGCGCCATAACAAGTAAGTAACAGCAGGGGGCGTCATAGCAAGTATGTAACAGCAGGGGGCATCATAACAAGTATGTAACAGCAAGGGGTGTCATGACAAATATGTAACAACATGGGGCGCCATAACAAGTATGTAACAGCAGGGGACGTCATAGCAAGTATGTAACAGCAGGGGGCACCATAACAAGTATGTAACAGCAAGGGGTGTCATGACAAATATGTAACGATAGGCGGCGCCATAACAAGTATGTAACAGCAAGGAGTTTTATGACACGTATGTAACAGCAGGGGGTGCCATAACAAATATGTAACAGCAGGGGGCACTATAACCAAGCTTGGACTGACCGGAGAATCCACCCTGCACTAAGACCTATTGCCTCCCAGAGTCCCTTCAGGTGTTGCGGCCGGTAACCACTCTCCCCAGCTGAGCTGTGCACTACAGTTTTTACTAGCAGTTATTCACTACTCCTATCTGTTGTACATTAGTAGTGCGTCGGTGAGGCTGGACCTCGTCTGCTCACTCCATGTGGCCCTAAAGTTTGAACTCAACACAATCGGGCAACCTCTCTGCATAAAGTTGTATTCACATGAGCGAGTTTCACACGCGACTTCTGTCCAATAGCGATATTTCCATGTGTTTATTGAGGCGAATGCATTATTATTCCAAGAATAGCGGACTGCTATCGCACGTGTAAGCCAATCACAATGCATCACTGCACCTGGGAAAAATGCGCATGAAAATCTCATGTTATTCCAATAGTAAAAAGAGAAAACTGCATCACACGCACATGAAAGAAGCATGTACATGTGAACGCAATGCAACTTTTTTTTTTTTGCACCCACAGGGAAGAATGGGTGATTCTTCAACAGAATTACCCAAAAATGGGACATTGGAAATAATGATTCTACTTCCATGCGAGTTGTGTGTGTCTCGCGGTGCACAAAGCCTACACAATAAAATTGCCCATGTAAATGGACCCTGAGGGACTACATGAATATTCATGGACCCCTCTAGAGGTAGCTGAGTATGACGTACAGCTAGGTATATGTAATGGTGACGCACCCGATCCATCGCCTGCATCATGCCGTTCTATGCAGATAGCCATTCTGCTATAGAAAATAGCGGGACAATTTGATGTCTATCAGACAGCAGCAGAGTGTCCTCTGACGACAGCTGTCACCGCACCAGTCTCGTCCTGATTCTTTCTTGCTGCATCTCTCTTTATTCCCATCCCGCATTCGCCGGCGACACGAGATGTTTTCTTACAGAGAGGTGGACAGGTAGATTGTTCGCAGCAGACTAATCCATTCTTCTCCACTTAAATCTAAAGCCGTGATTATAAAGAATGGGCAAGAGACCGGCATTACCCTCTAATGTTTCTCCTGCGGGAAGGGGACATACAAACAATTTACGGAGCTGATAGCAGGCAATGCTTTTACCGTCACCGGGAGCAGGAGGCGCAGATTCTTCACCAGGGCTTTGTTGTTGTCAAGACATTTCAAAGTGACTACAAAGCAGAGAAATAAGAGGAATAAAGTAAAAATAAAGGAAACCTCTGATGCGGCCGCCCGAAGCGCCAGATTGTCGCATGTAATGAAATATTTTGTAATAAATCTATTTACCTCTCTTGCTGCACACCCGGATGGGGTCTGTAGTGGCATCAGGGAGTGAAGAGACTGCAGAACAGGGGGATGTGAGATTCCCTATATCCGGTCTGGAGTCTATTCTGAGGGGGACTCTGATCTGTAGGGGGAGTCAGGTCTCAGGGTCTGTACCTATGGGGTGTGGTATCAGTATTTGTTTAGGGGGTCTGGTCAAATATCATAGACTGGGGAAGCATATTGTATATAAATGGGCAGAGTCTAAGTTATGCTACATCATGCACCTTTTCACAATGTATCCACGCCTTTACGACTATTAACAGCCTTTTATGTGACACAGGTCGCACAATTACGTGTTGCCTGCGTTGTTTCGCAGGATATCGGTCGGAAGAGGCACAGTGGTGCATGGAAGGCACCATGGGACCAGGGGGAGGTGAGGGTTTTTTTTTATTTTAGTATTAGGGATTATGCCTATATAATCCTAAAGGGGGACATTATGGCTACAGGGGGACATAATGGTTACATATAGAGGGACAATATGGATATATTGCTACAGAGGGACATTATGGCTATATTATTATTACAGGGGGTCAGTATAGCTATTTAGTACTACGGGGGAACAGTGTGGCTATATATTACTAAAAGAGACTGTACAGCTATATATTACTACAGGTGGTCAGTATGGCTATTTAGTACTACAGGGAGACTGTACAGTTATATATTACTACAGAGGAACAGTATGGTATTTTATTACCACATGGGGACATTATGGCTATATATTCCTATGGAAGTCAGTATGGATATATTGCTACAGAGGGACGTTATGGATATATATCACTACAGGGGGACAGTATGGCTATTTATCTACTACAAGGGGACTATACAGTTACATATTACTATAGGGGGACAGTATGACTATTACTACAGGGAGATAGTATGGCTCATCAATTATTACAAGGAACTAGTGTGAATCATTTATTACAAGGGAATAGTCCGGCTTGTTATTCATTACTCGGGGGGGGGGGGGGGGCACTATGAATTGCGTTGTTATACAGTACTTAGAGGAAACCATGTGTGGCACTATTAAAAATGTTTATCTTCATATAGGGATCACGGATAGAAAGACATCTATATGGGAAGCACTGAAGAGACAAGTCGTGTCCAAGATAAGCTGTCATGTCGATCTGGACTAGATGGAGAACAAAACAACAAAGATAATTAGAGATGAAACTGAGAAAACTCGGACAGAACTCAGACCCATTAAAATCAAAGGCTTTTTTAAGACAAGCATCTTTTTCACAGACCAGTGATCCATGTAAAAAAAAAAAAACACCATTCGTGGACGGGCGTAGAACATGGAGGGCCCACTCCCCAGCACAAGGAGGAGGCCAAATTGTGCATTGGTATTTTTAGGTAGTTTAGCAAAATCGTCCAGAGGGAGGAGCTGAACTAAACCTTTGTCCCGGGTGTTTGAAAGCCTAGTTGCCCAGAGCAGTAGCACAGGTTGATGCATTACGGCCACTTCACTGCAATACCCAGCTCAGCAGTATTGCAATATACATATGGCTGTGCCTGATACTGCAGCTTATCCCTGCTCAATACTGCCCCTTCATTCTGCTGAACGGTACAGATCTGCGGGATGTGATGCCACCTATCTTACATGTATGACATTTTAATTAATGATAGACTACCTCTATTACAATGCCCAGTATTAGGAACACATATTACCCCCGATGCAGCATCGAGATCTCAGCAAGGCACCGGGCGCGTGTATGTCGGATGATGAAGATTCACAAGTCTACCTCTACTATGTCTGTAGCTTCAGTAATGTCACTCGTATAACTTCCCCTCCTCCGTCCCTATGTGAAGCCGTTCTGTGCATTTGTCATAAAGGTACAATATATATGCATATTACAGCAGCCATTTTTATGACACCATAAAATAGTTTTTATTCGTTTTTATCCTCTCCCATAGAGGATAATTAGCTGTTGAAGCTGAAACATAATTATATGATAACTATATTTCCTGCTTTCAGTGAATATTATTGTCAAAAAATCTAAAAAAGCCAGAGACGCCATCTGATATGAAGCCCAGAGGAAATATTATTCCCTCTCCATTCCTCAGACTGACATTTAATGGTGTGAATGTAGTAAGAGTGCCAGGAGACAAAATACACTTTTTAGATGTTAAAAGGGGTTTTCCAGGCAATGAATATACCAGGGTTAGAGCGGGAGCGCTACTCCGATCGCTGCGTAGTGGCTGGCGCTTGTAATTGCAGGTGCAGCTCTCATTGATTTCAATTAGAGCTCTGCTTGCAATTACGAGTGCCAGCCCCTACACAGGAATCAGAGCAGCGTTTAAGCTCCGACCCCGGTGTAGCCTGGCGGACACTGTCTGAATAAGCCCTTTAAGTATACCATGCAAGCTGTGTGAGGGCTCATTTATACTGGTGCTTTTGGGTTCCATTTTTCCTCTTCCTTTATGACAGTACAGAACAGTACCAAACAGGTGCCATGGAGTGTAATGGAGTCCATTACAGGATTGGAGAGGACAAAATAGAGCTGCGTGCAGAACTTTTTTTCTTTTACGGAATTCAGCAGTGAGGTTCTGGAAGAAACCTCCAACCTTGACATGAACATGCCTTAAGTATTAAGTAAAGGTGCAGCTATATAAATATATCATGCAATGCAGGTCAGACAGCAGATACTACAAGGTCATTGGACAGAAGGAACAGTACATAATCTATGGTCAGTGCTGAATTATTTGGAAACTAAAGGGGCAAATGCCCCAGGGCCTCTGCTATCTGGGGGCAGTCACCACCCTCCCAGTATGCTTATTAATAAAGCTGTATATGGTGATATTGTAAGGGGTTAAATATCTATCTATCTATCTATCTATCTATCTATCTATCTATCTATCTATCTATCTATCTATCTATCTATCTATCTATCTATCTATCTATCTATCTACCTACCTATCATACTTTATGTCCCTACCAGGAACTTAAGAGAGAGGTCACATGACTTTGGGCATATTCATTATTGAATTCATGCACAGAGTGGGGAAAATATAGAAACCAGGAGTGTAGTATTCGGCAGTGATTGCCATCAGCTCCTGGCTGTATTCTGCCTCTTCCTAGTCCTGGTTTCTACATTTTGCACCCTCCAACTATGCTCAAAATGCAATGATGAATATGCCCTTTATTCACTCAGATTTTTGTTGCTATCAACTGACGGGATCTGATCTGCATACTGATTGGCTGAAGGGCAGGGTATAAAAGAGAGATCCTGCTCCCAGCTCAGTGTGACTCAGCGACGCAGTTTCAGAGAGTGCAGGGAAGAGACTCAGCCAGTGAGTGATCCGCAGCTGGACTTGTGTCTCCAAGAGGGAGAGTCTGCAGTGAGCTGCTGAAAAGCTGAATTCTGCTGGACTTGTGTATCTGAGAAGGAGATCTTTGAGTGATCAGTTTCAGCATCCCTGAACCGCACAGGAGGCACGGGAACTGGTGACAATGAGCTGTGCCACCACTTACCGTGCTAAGGGTGGGTCCGGACCACATCTTCTGATAACATGCACCGTTACCAGAGATGCAGAGACTAATCTGCAAGGCCAATTTAAGTACGATAACGGATGTGGAAACCGAAATAATCAACCAAGGAAGCATCCAGAAACGAACCTCAGTAGTACATATTCGGGAGTAACATTGTAACATAAGACCCCCAATTCCTTAGACAAAGAAAATCAATTTTTAGCCAAAGGTGTTGTGATTTTATATGTAAGCGGTTACGTGTGTCCCAGGGTTTGAGAGTATATCGGTACTCACATTAAAGGAGCTCTCCAGCTTTATTCTGGACTCAGTGGATCACCGCCCCTAGCCAGGTGGACTGTATAATTTGTGATCACTATATGGTGTACTAATATTTACACTATATATATATATATATATATATATATATATATATATATATATATATTGTGCTTATGTATACTTAAATGCACAGAAAAGTAAAGCATGCTACATTTTTATTGCGCAACCAAAGTTCATGTGCAAAATATGGAAATGCGAAGAACCCATTGAAATGAAAGGGTTCTATTCTCTATGCATTGTGCGCCTAAATGTTGCAGATACGCCCAAGTGATGCCGTTTGTTGTTTTTGCACCAGTCTTTTCTATGGACACCTGATTGAAGGCAATCAAATAGTTAACAATGACATTGTATTATATGATATGCCGCAGTCCTGGAGGGGGCTGACTCCACTGATTCTACTCCTGACCTTTACTGACTGTCAGCTTATAACAATTTACTTCACTTTTAGTCATTTGAGAACGTTGTAAACATCGGCCAACAATCTCCTTATTGCTGTCTAAATCATGACCTTTATAGATGACAGATGACAAGCAAAGTCTCCATTCTGAGGATCCTCCAAGATAGCATATTTGCAAAAGTATGTACAGATGCAATCAAAATTATTCACCCCTCTTCCCCTTTACAAATCTGGTTTATTTACCAAATTTACAAACTTTCAGCTGTTTCTACAAAATAATTAAGCAACAACAATTTACATAAACAACACAACTAACATAAGAAGCACTTTCTCCAAATTTACCACAAAATTCCACTTTTATTGACTGCTGCAGTCTCAAAATCATTCGGCATCCCGAATAGAGCCCCTCATAAGATAAAATGTTTGCAAATCAGGTGTTGTCTCAAGCACACCTGATGCAACTAATCAAGGGCTTTATTAGTAGCATCAGGTGTGCTTGAGATAAAACACATCAAATAACTAGACTGGGAAGGACATTGTTCACTATGACATTTGATTGTATGTTAGAAATATGGCAAAGTTAAGAAAGACGTCCAAGACGTTAAAGGCAGCCTGTTAACAGAAATACATGGCAGCCATGGAGGCCTTTACAAGACCTTAGGCTACCATGACACCCAAACAGCTGCCTGTAATCTCTGCATTTGGGACATTTAAATGCTGTTGTTAGAATTGACATCAGCATTGAGATATTAAAATAGTTAATAACCGCGATTTAAGTTATCTCCGATTCTTTTATTGCGGGATTTGAACTTGTGATCATTTGATGACCTATACAGTATAATACAATACTATAGTATTGCGTTATACTGTATTTTAACAGGCTACCTATTAAAGACATGCCACAGGAATGTCCCTAACAGGCAAACAATCATTGTAGATCTGGGGGCCTTCAGAAGGCCCCAAACTGCCAAAACTGCCATAAAACTGCCAAGACTCCCGGATGACACCCCCTCAGGGCTCAGTCACACGGGCGCATCCGGGCACCGACACGCCCGTGTTACTGCAGGATAAGACACCCGCACTGCAGGTGTGGACAACTCTCTGCACCGCCGGAAGAAAAAACACATGACCTGCTCCATGACCGGTGTTCTTTATTCCGGCAGTGCGGAGAGTCATCCGCACCTGCAGTGCAGCCGTCTTCTTCGTGCAGTAACATGGGCGCATTGGATGTGCCCGTGTGACTGAGCCCTTAAACTTATTTTGTTGGTGGGGGGGCAATGGGGGACATCCCAATCGATCTGGACTAAGTTATCTCTGATTGTGGCTGTCAACTGTCAGAGGCAACCGATACCTGCCATTTATAATGCAGTGTCAGCTACAGAGCTTGCTCCATACACAGCATATGCTGTGGACACCTATAGACATCCTAACTATACAAGGTATGTACACTTAGGACATATTTAATGTTGGGCTAATGCTAAGTTGTTAAGGTTTTCTTTGTGTTCAGCACTATATTAATTACTGCTCAGGTCATCAGGTCCAGAGCTTCATATGGTTACACTGTGACAATCACTTTTCCAAACTGTAATTGTGCATACAAATTTAGATAAATTAAGGTCTGAAAGTTAAGACCAAGTTGAGGCTTTTGCCAAGTCCCGCACTTGTGACAGGTTACAACCTCATGTGATTCATCATCTGGGGCAACGGATATATATAAATAGGTGCTTAAGTGACAACTGGACTGCAAAGACTATCACTAATCAGACTGAAACCTCATTAATGCCATGACACATTAGACTCGGATGCACGAGAAAGTCTTCCGGGGTAACTTTGTTGGTGAGAAGTTTGGGTCGTATAGACAACTTAGGCAGTTATTAATGCCAAATTATCTGAAAATGAGGCCGTATAATTTGAATCATCATTAGGAATATTCCGTTAGTCCCTCCAGCAATGTCTTCCAAACATTGATTACACAGATAGGTAAAAGACATACTGGAGCGGATTGTCTGTCAGCGTGATTAGATCAGAATTCCTGACATTTACAGACATGAAGCCTCACAATTAAATGGCAGAGAAAGGTGATGGGACACCATTAAATCTGTTCCTGTTGGACTATTTACCCCTAAACCCCTTAGTGACACAACTTATTTTGGCCATAAGCGCACAATGCTTTTGGGGGGATTTTCATCTTTTTTTCATTTTTCACTTTTGTGCAGTAAAAACCTTTTGATATATACAGTATATATATATTTTTCTGCATTGATGTATTTAAAGTCCCGTAACTCTTCTATTTTCCTATCGAAGGAGCGCTGTGAGGGCTTGTTTTTTGCATGATAAGTTGTAGTTTTTATTGGCATCATTTTGCTGTCCATTTTTGGATTACTTTATTGCATTTTTGGGAGAAGAAATAAATAAAGCCAGCATTTTTGCTTGATTTTTAATTTTTTTGTACAGTATTTGCTGTACAGGATAATAAGTCAATTTAATTTATTGTATGGGTCCTTAGGGATGCAACAATACCAAACATGTGTTTTTGTATTTTTTTTAATAAAGAGGAGAGAGTGTGCAAAAAAAGATGCTTTTTTAACTTATTTTTTATGTTTTGCTTTTTTAAAAACTTTTTTTCGCTTTTTTTGTGTTCCTGTAGAGGACTGTGTTACTATGGAAACCCATCGGCCCTCCATGATTATATAACGGAGTGCAGATGACTTCACAGAGGGAGCACAATTTCTCTGGGAGCCCTTTGCATGCCATGATCAACATTGATCAGAGTATGTAAAGGATCAACAGCAGGGATCGGTGTTCTCACTGATCCCCACTGTTGCAGCAGGAGGCTAGCTGTCAGCCAGGGTATACATTTATGTCTTGGGGTAGGAAAGGGTCAAGAGCATGACCTAGTTAAAGTGAACCTCCAAATCTGGGCAAACAAAAATGGCTGCACTGCTTCTCTGACTACCTGATGCACATAATATGCATTGGTAGTATAAGCTACAAGCTGCATTAATTGGTCAGCACTGCTCGTGCAGTAGCATTGGTTAACCAAAGCAGCTGTAGTGTCCCAGACTAAAGGCTTATTCAGACAGTTGTAGGCACAACTACCCTAAACCTGTCCTATGTTCCCCGCTCATAGTGCATACATGGTATGGGTAAGGTCGGGCAGCACCTATCTTCTATCATTTTATTTTCAAACTCCTGCACTCTGGCGCAGAGTTTGAAGAGCCAGCGAAGGCATTCCCCTGGCGCAGGCTCTCCATGCTGCCGAGCGTAGTTGTAACCACGATGGTCTAAATAAGCCCTTATTTTTAGTACATACAGTTTTAAAAGCTATACATTTATTTCTCATTTGTGTATTTAAAAAAAAGTTTGCATTTTTCATTCTCAACACGGCACTTAATTAAGATGCCAATTTAGTATTAGAATTTTGTTTTTTAGGGATATCAAGGCAAAATGTAAAAAAAAAAAAGCTGAGAAAAGTTTATTTTTTTACTTTTTAAATTTTTTATCGCACAAGATGTCACTGAGATACATTTTTCAAACATGTCCTCCTCTTCGTTAGGCTTCCTACACATTGGTGCACGCGATATTGGGCCGTGAAACCCGACCAATATTGCGCTCTCCAGCATCCTCTTTACACTAGACTCCAATGCATGGTACCAAGGCAGCAAGCAAAAGTGTAGTGAGTGGGGCACATGCCAGGGCTGGTGGAGTTGAATCATGCATATTAGAAAGAGGGACAGGAACTGTCTACCATGATGATATGTCTGTCACATGACCGCACAATGCAGAAGTGAGCAGGGGACAGTGCATCCATTACAGCTGTCGGCCAGTGATACAGGGGGTGAGTATGTGTTTATTTTCTAAGTTTAATATGTTTCAAGTTAAATTGAGGGAGCCTCACTGCTGTGCCTGACCCAGGAACCTGGATCACCTGTGACCCATCTCTGTTCACCAAGTGGAGTAGACCATATCATTTGCTTAATTTGCCTGGTGTTGATGCCAGCCATGGCTGAGACCCCTGCTGATTTTGAGAATGGGGGTCCCATGTCCCCTTATCCTCCTCACTGTGAGGTTACTGCACCAGCCACTGTGGGGAAAAGACTGAGCACTGGTCATGCAAGCTCACTAACACTCAATTCGCTGTCAATGGGGCAGCCTAGATACCTAAGCGGAACCCACTTGATTATTTCTGGCAGTGGCATTGAAGTGAATGGAGTGCTGACCATGCATGGTCGGCCAGCACTCCATTCACAGTGATGTCACTGCGAGGGGAGAAGCGACCCCGCAGTGACAAGACAGAGCACAGGAGGCCAATGCGATGAGGGTCTCAGCAGTGAGATCCCCACAAATCAGCAAGTTCGGGGATAAATTGCAATTTTGGTACATCCCCTTTAAGAAAGTTGTGATGAATGATCATTTGAGGAAGAGGAAGGACCTTGGTGCATGGTTGTACTTTAAAGAACTGAGAGTCATTGCTTGCGTATGTTGAGAGCATCAGGAGGGGATCGGCAGTGAACACGAAGCCCTGCTGTAATGTCCAAACTAGACAGAAAATGTCTTACTCAGATAGGATGCAATCGGTTGACCTAAAATGATGGATCTACACACAATATACTAACTTGGAGAACACAAATTATTTATAACGAACGGGAGTTCTCACCGTAAACTACTAATGCCATAAGACCCTACCTAAAAGCTGAACACTTGATGAAGGCAACCCCATGACAGGAACTTGAGCGACCCTGACTCTCCCTAGTCGAAAACAGGGCTACTGTATATCACAATAAATACCAATATGTACGGTACAGATGTTAACAAAGCAGGTAACAATCCAGATGAAATACCAATGCAAAAATAGTCAGGAGATAGATGTAACATCTTGTCTGACTGTAAAACAGGACAGGAACTGCCAACTAGAACAGAAACACCCTCAGACTAGAAGTATAACCAACGTCCTTTATTAGGAGCAGCCAGAATAAATATCTACAGACAAGTGCTGATTGGTCAGCTGGGATACACACCTGCCAGCCAACCAATCCATCTTCACACCAGCAGAGAGGTGTTCATTTAGTGTTAAGTGCCAGAATGATACTGAGCATGCGCCAACATGCAGATCATGGGGGCAAGGGCTGATACCATAATGTTACCCTGGTCCTGATCTGACATGGCTGGCGAGCCATAACAGAAGCCCCAAACAGAGCCACAGAAACAAGCAGGATGCAGGGCACGCAAGCCCCAAGTGGGAGAACTGAAGAAAGAAGTGGGACGCAAGATGGAAGTATGGGACGGTGTAACAAGTGAGACTGTGGAACTCTCTGCCTGAGGACGTGGTGATGGCAAAATTGATAGAAGAGTTTAAGAGGGACTAGATGCCTTTCTAGAGGGCTACGATATTACAGGATATAGACATTAAATAACCAGCAGGGTTGTTTATCCGGGTCTTGGAGTCAGGTGGGGACATTCAAAATGTTGATCCATGGATTATTCTGATTGCCAATATGGAGTCGGTAAGGACCTTTTTTCCCCCTCGTAGGCTAAATTGGCTTCTGCCCACTGGCGTAACTTTAGGGGATGCGGTTGCACCCGGACCCAGAAGCCTTAGGGGACCGATAAGGCCTCTATTCTCCATACAGGAAGACCAGTACTATGAATAAAGCATTACAGTTGGGGGCCCTGTTACAGGTTTTGGATTGGGGTCCAGGAGCTTCAAGTTATGCCTCTGCTTCTGCCCCATTGGGATTTTTTTTTGCCTTCCTCTGGATCAACAAGAGGGGGGGGGGTGGAAACAGGCTGAACTAGATGGACATTGTCTTCTTTCAGCGTAACAGGTTGGTGACCTGGGGATTATTCCGATTGTAAGATTGGAGTTGATAATACATTTTTTTCTCCCATAGGGCTTATCCACACAATTGAATATCGGCCGGCTGTGAAAGTGAATGGTCGATAAATGCTACCATGTGATGCATGCGGTGGTGTATACGCTGTTGGGTGGGGGCAGACAGTTAAGCTCTGCTAAGCTGTCTTCCCCTTCCCTACCCCTCGCCAACACTCTGCAAGGGTAGGAGGTGGGACTGGGCAGGAGCTAATGTGCTGACCTCCCGCCCCTCTCTGCCCCTTGCCGCTGTTGCAATGGGAGGGTCAGGACCGGTCTTAGCTCCACCCCTGCCCGACCCCTCCCATTACAAACAGTGGCAAGGGGTGGAGAGGAGTAGAGAAGGGGGACCGGGCGCTTTTATGCTTCGGAGATACTGCCGTGTGCACTGATGGATTGTAAACCAGCGTATATCGACCTGGGTGTGAAAACCCGGCTGATATACACCCGTGTGAATAAGCCCTTAAATGGTGAAAATTGGCTTCTGCCTTATTGGGGTTTTTTTTTGCCTTCCTCTGGATCAAAATTGAGGAATAATATGCTGGACCGGCTTTTTTTCAGCCTTACATATTCTGTTACTATGTAAAGTTTCCTACAACAACTCAGTTCCTAATTCAGTGAAAATAAATGTAAATATTGGGAGAAAAATGCAAAGACGGCAAACCAGGAGTTCACTGCGTCAGACCGTGGTAACGAGTCATTTTTAATAGTTCACATCCACTCCAAGAGTGTGAAGATCATCTGCAAGCATCTCCCTTGCTGTCAATCACAGGGTGTAATTCATCATAATTACCCGCGTATTAACAGAAAGTCCTCTCGATGGATACTTAGCAAAAATAGAATCTACGTCTCAGATAAAAACAGAGTTTCGTTTGCGGAATTCAATATTTTTTGTCATGAAATTATCCACTGCGGACTGTAAGAGACAAAGTAACCTTGAACAGCGCTGGGCCGGACGTATGCCTGGAAATATTGTTACAGTAGCAAACAAAGCAAAACAAAACAAAGCATGTATCTAATAAATTCCACAATATTTGCTTTAACCCCTTCCTGTTTTAGCCATTTTTATCTTTGTCATTTTCAATTTTTCCTCGCAATTTTCAAAAAATCCTAACTTTTTATTTTCCCAGTGACATAGCTACATGAAGAATTGTTTGTTTGTGGGACAAGTTGTATTTTTCAGTGGTTCTATTTAATATACCATGTAATGTATAGGAAAGCTAAACATTTCTAAGTGGGGCAAAATGGGAAACACTGCAACTGCGCCATTTGGGGTGTTTTTACCACACTCACAATGCATTAAAAATGACATGATATCTTTATTATGTGGGTCAGTAAAATACGGTAATACCTAATTTTAATAGTTTTTTTATGTAACACTGCTTGAAATAAATAAAATACCTTTTCAAAACATTTGCTTTCTGTTGCCATCTTTTAATTACCAAACCTTTTAAATGCATTGTAAACCAATGCATCAGAGGGGCAGCGTATATCGGCTGGGCGTGAAAGCAGGGCCAATATACGCTTGAGTGAATCCAGCCTAAAACGGACAACCAATATGTGCAACACATGTACAGCACGCATTGGGAAGAGATTAAAAACACCAAGAATAACCTTGTGGATATAGGGGAAGATTCACTATTGAAAATATTCAAGATTTTGGATGCAAATTGTACAGTAAAACTGTCTTACATGTTTGCACTACATTTATAATGTACTCCAGGCACTTTCCGCCACTTTTTCACCATGTATAAATAAGAAGTTTGGCTTCAAGGAAAGGGGCCATAATCTAAGTGCAGCATTGTGTGCCAAAAAGTTGCACCAAAATTGTGATGCAAAAACTGGCATGGAACTAAGCCAACTAATAGGTGATAGTAAATCTGCCCCTAAGTTTCTGACACTCGTGTCCCATAGTTTTTTCAGTCTTAAACAGTCAGTAGAATTTATCATCCGGAGAGTTTCTTATCCTGGTTTTTGGGCAGCTTTTCATCCTTTGGCCGGTTGTCCACGGGCAATGCAGTATCCCGCGGCGAAGCTCCGCCGTGGGAGCCGACGACCGGGAGCAGGAGCCGCTGGCGAATCTCCGCCGGTCAGCCCTATCTTGAAGAAAGGCTGTACACGGAGAATCCTGGCAATTCGCAGCATGCCGCGAATTGCCTGCCGCGAGCGGAGAATCACAATGATTCTCCGCTCGTGGACAGGTGCCGGCGCTTTTCATAGCAATGCTATGGGAAGCGTCGGCCGGCGTGATCCGCTGGCGGTTTACCGCTGGCGAATAAACTGCCGTGGACAGGAGGCTTTTCTCCAGTTTAAAATGCAGCAGATTAATAAATGTTGCACAATGTTGATAAATGTGCTGCATCTTTAAATAAGCCTAAAAATGTGGAGTCACATTGTATGCCACACAGGTACCAGAGTGAGATAGTAACAAATTTTGCAAATTTTCAAAAAATCAACTGGTATACAAGATCCTGGGTCCTGGCCAAGCAGCAAGCCACGGCCACTCTTCTAGGCAATTTTGAAAAGTGGGGCAAGAGGTGGAACATCTGTTTGTTTTTTTTGGTACAAGGCAAAGTAAATCTAAATATAAGGGGACAAATTTATTACTGTTGTAGCCGAGTTCTGGCGTAGGCTGCACCTTCTTTTTGCTGCAAATCACTTTAGACAGATTTATTATTGATTTACGCCAAAAGTGTCTAGAAAAGGGGGTGTGGCTTGATACCCGGCCAGGATTTAGAGACATTTATAACATGTGAGTTCTTAAAAACTCAAAATTTAGTAGCCATCTCACTACAGTAACTGGGGTTGGACTAAGAGACTCCACGCCTCTAGGGTGCAAAAAATATATCAACATTATGTGAGGTTTGATATATTTGCTGCACTTTAAGAGAAGGAAACAAAAATATGGCAGAAAATTAGCATAAAAAATGGCTCTGATAATAAAAAAAAACATTTTACACCAGGAAAGTGATGCGTTTTCAATGGTAAATCTGCCCCAATGTGTTTTATGTTTAATTTGTTGGAACATGCTGAATAGTGATCGGAGAACTTTACAAAAGTTCACTTCAACTGATTCAACAAGTTCAGGCAAAAAGTTCAGTTTTATTCAAATTTGTTCAAACTGAACAGGAAGTTCACAAAACTTCCTAAAACGGGTGTATAATATTGTCACAGAGCGATAAAAGCACTCTTAAGTCACCCAGGCGTTTATATAAATACTGTGCAAGCTGGTCTTAAGCCAAAGTTAATGAAGAGGAGCAAAGAGAAGAAGAAGAAGAGATAGAGGTGGAGTAAGAAAATGGGGGAAAAGTAGATAAAGGTACCAAGAGAAGAAGAAAAATAGGAATAGGAAGGAAAAGAGAGAAACAAAGAAGAGATAGAGGAAGAGTTGGAAAAAAGAAGAGGGAAAAAAGAATACAAGGAGGAAAAAGAGGAAGAACAGATAGAAGAAGACATTTTAGTGGGTTTTACTGAGACAAACCGCCTGAGGTCCGATTTTGTGCTCAACTGAACTTGTAGCAAAGTTCAACTCAAGAAAGCAATCAGTGAATGGATGATCAAACATTTATTTGTCCGCTCTTTTTATCTTTTATGATGACATAAAAATACCTGCTTATCGACAGCACATTGCCCTCATCTGCCCCCAAAGAAGAAGAAGAGCAAACACAAACAGAGCAAAAACACTTTATACAGATTTTGCCCTTGTTCAGATTTGAAGCTAGAGTTCCAGTACTGTAAAGCAGCAGTGCTAACAACTGAGCCACCACACTTCTTCCTTCTCCCTTTTTCAAAGAAAGAGAAGAAAAATGTTGCAGCCGTGCTAAGGCCTGCACCTTGCCTGCTTGACCAGGTTTTGGGTGTGCCCTTGCTTCTCCGGGAGCTGAGGGGTGTGGTAGCTGCAGGAGGAAGGTCAGTCAGCACCTGGTGCTGAGTAGCCTGGCTCCTATTTAAACAGGACCAACACTATCTCCTGTGATGGTCAATCACTTCAGTTGCATTTGGACAGCGACGGAGCAACACAGCTTAGCAGAAGCTCTTCATACAAGCTAAGTTCTTTTCTGTTTTGTTGGTTTTCTGTTTCGCTTCTATTTTGTGCTAGGGCTCCCTGATAGGGACTTGTTAGTGGCCCAGGCACGCGTGCGGGCTCGCACTTGTCAGAGCGATCGGTCCACCGAGTAGGCAGAGCCCCCTCCTGGGTTAGGGGACTATAGGGAGGGTATTCCCCATAGTGTTATTTTTCCTTTGCACAGTTGTGCCTTTAGTTTATGTTATTGAGGTTGCCCGTCCGGAGGACGCAACAAAAAAGAAGAATAAACACAACGACAATATACAAACTCCATGCAGATATTGTTCATAGTCAGAAATGAACCTATAATCTCAGCACTACAAGGCAGCTGTGCTAGCCACTGAGCCACCAAGCTTCCACCTTCTTCCTTCTTGTATAAAGTTTTTCATAGTTTATGTTGCCCTTGATTTGAACCTAGGATCCCAGCAGTGCCAGGCAACAGTGCTAACCACTGACCCTCATGCATTGAAGAGTCTCCTCTTCCAATTGTATTATCTGACCGATCATGACAAGTAACACTATTCACTTGTTAAGACTAGAGATGAGCGAACGCGTTCGTCCGAGCTTGCTATTCGTGCGAATATTAGGGTGTTCGGGATGTTCGTTATTCGTAACGAACACCATGCGGTGTTCTGGTAAATTAAACTTTCTTCCCTGAGACGTTAGCGCTTTTTTTTGGCCAATATAAAGACAGGGAAGGCATTACAACTTCCCCCTGCAACGTTTAAGCCCTATACCACCCCCCTGCTGTGAGTGGCTGGGGAGATAAGGTGTCACCCGAGTATTGAAATCTGCCCCTCCCGCTGCTCGCTATGGATGCATTCTATATGCGCTCAATGGGGCCAGCGGCAGCAGCGCTGACCCCATTGAGAACATATAGAAGACAAATCCTTCTTCTCTGGCACAGCTGTAACAGCTGTAGCAGAGAAGAACGATGTTTGCCCATTGAATTCAATGGAACCGGCAATACAGCCGACTCCACTGAATGCAATGGGCTGCCGGCGATCGCAGGATGAATGGTCGGAAAGGGGTTAAATATATAACCCCTTTCCTGCAATTCATCCAGAAATGTGTTACACTAAAAATATATACCGGCGTATAAGGCGACAGGGCGTATAAGACGACCCCCCAACTGTCACCTTATACGCCGGTAATACAGTGGAGCAAAGAATAAAAAGCATTACTTACGTTTTTAGATGATCTGCGGCGCTCCTGCAGGCTGTCACTCCCTCCTGGTCCACGGCAGACAAGCTTTCTCCACGAAAGACTTTAAATCCCTGCCTCCAGAAGCACATGTGCCTTCAGCCAATCACAGCCAATGACAATGATGTCATTGAATGGCTGTGATTGGCTATGTTTCTGGAGGCGGGGATTTCAAGGCTTGAAATCCCCGCCTCCAGAAACACAGCCAATCACAGCCATTCAATGACATCATTGTCATTGGCTGTGATTGGCTGAAGGCACATGTGCTTCTGGAGGCAGGGATTTAAAGTCTTTCGTGGAGAAAGCTTGTCTGCCGTGGACCAGGAGGGAGTGACAGCCTGCAGGAGCGCCGCAGATCATCTAAAAACGTAAGTAATGCTTTTTATTCTTTGCTCCACTGTATTACCGGCGTATAAGGTGACAGTTGGGGGGTCGTCTTATACGCCCTGTCGCCTTATACGCCGGTATATATTTTTAGTGTAACACATTTCTGGATGAATTGCAGGAAAGGGGTTATATATTTAACCCCTTTCCGACCATTCATCCTGCGATCGCCGGCAGCCCATTGCATTCAGTGGAGTCGGCTGTATTGCCGGTTCCATTGAATTCAATGGGCAAACATCGTTCTTCTCTGCTACAGCTGT
The DNA here is from genome assembly GCF_035609145.1 of Eleutherodactylus coqui. NCBI lineage: Eukaryota > Metazoa > Chordata > Amphibia > Anura > Eleutherodactylidae > Eleutherodactylus > Eleutherodactylus coqui. The sequence continues at coordinate 88,713,906 of NC_089846.1, read as the reverse complement.
TACAGCTGTGCCAGAGGAGGACGATCTTTATGCTGACAGTGGGGGGGGGGGGGGGGCACTCTTGCCGCTATTGTGGCTTAATAGTGGGACCTGTGAACTTGAGATGCAGCCCACCATGTAGCCCCTCGCCTGCCCTATCCGTCACTGTGTCATTCCCATCACTTTCCTGAATTGCCCAGATTTTCACACATGAAAACCTTAGCGAGCATCGGCGAAATACAAAAATGTTCCGGTCGCCCATTGACTTCAATGGGGTTCGTTGTTCGAAACGAACCCTCGAGCATCACGGGAAGTTAGTTACGAATAACGAACACCCGAACATTTTGGTGTTCGCTCATCTCTAGTTAAGACCAATTTACACGCAAAGTTAATCATTCAAAAGACAGGTTTTGAGTGATTGTTTTGCATAACTGCTAATGGACACTTATGTCCATTAGCAGCTTATCACCTTCATTTGCATGTAAATGAGCATCCAGAGCTGTGTGCAGAGAAAAACAGGTGGTCTGTTTTCTGCATTCAGCTCTTTAGTTCTGCCGGGGGGCTGCAAGCTGAATACAATGTAATCATTGCTCCTGTGGCGAATACAGCAAATACAGTTATCTTCTCTCCGGCTGAACAATAGATTTTATACTCACCTAAAAATCATTGTTCGGCCGACAATTGAAAGATGGGAACATTTACACACAACGATTATCGCTCATAGAATGGCTTCTGAGCAAATTGTGATCGATAATCATTGCGTGTAAATGGGCCTTTACCTTGGGCCCTTTTACAGATTTTGCAGTGGAGCTCAGAAGCTTTCAGATATGGTGTAACTAGGCAGATTGTTGAATAGTGTGTGAGATCCTTCTAGGATTTAGAGACCATAAAACGTTCACATCCTTTATCAGTGGACTGATTAAGTATTTACTCCTCTACTCATCCTCTTCTGGTATTGTTTTAAGTGCAAATTAATCATGCCATGTCTGTGCCTTGTCATAAGTGTATAGATAGATAGATGGATAGATATGCCATTATGCCTGAGGAAGAACCCTGAGTAGGTTGAAAAGCTTGCTATTGCTCATGTATTTTTGTTAGCCATTAAAAGGCATCCTATTTACAAGATTACTTGGTTTTTCTTACTGAGGACAATCACATTTAGATCCTTCTAGGTTTGCCTTATACTTTTTTTTACAACATGGGTAGAGGTGAGCGAGCATACTCGTCCGAGCTTGATGCTCGTTCGAGTATTAGGGTGCTGGACATGCTCGTTACTCGAGACGAGCACCACGCGGTACTCGTCTCAATTAAACGAGCACTGACCATTGAATTCAATGAAGCCGGCAATACAGCCGGCTCCATTGAAAGCAATGGGCTGCCGGCGATCTCAGGATGAATTTTTGGGAAGGGCTTAAAATATAAGCCCTTACCTGAAAATCATCCTAAAATGTGTAAAAAAAACACAAAAACAATGTCAGCATAAAGATCGTTCTCCTCTGCCATAGCTGAAACAGCTGTGGCAGAGAAGAACGATGTTAGCCCATTGAATTCAATGGAGCCGGCAATACAGACGGCTCCATTGAAAGCAATGGGCTGCTGGCGAGCGCGGGAGTGAGACCCCCCCCCCCCCCCCGCAATGTCAGCATAAAGATCGTTCTCTGCCACAGCTGTAACCGCTGTAGCAGAGAAGAACGATGTTAGCCCATTGAATTCAATGGAGTCGGCAATACAGCCGGCTCCATTGAAAGCAATGGGCTGCCGTCGAGCGTGGGATGAATTTTCGGGAAGGGCTTAAAATATAAGCCCTTACCTGAAAATCATCCTAAAATGTGAAGCCGGAGTTCAGCCGCGTCTGGCCGGCAGTTCTCCTGAACTGCTCTGAGTAGTATTCAGCAGCCAGGGATTTAAAAATCCCCGCCTGCTGAATGAGCTGCCTCTGATTGGTCACAGCCTCACCAATCAGAGGCAGCTCTCACTCACCCATTCATGAATTCATGAATGGGTGAGTGAGTGCTGCCTCTGATTGACAGCTGAGAGCTGCCCCTGATTGGTCCCTGCGCTGAGCTAATCAGAGGCAGCACTCACCCATTCATGAATTCATGAATGGGTGTGAGTGAGAGCTGCCTCTGATTGGTGAGGCCGTGACCAATCAGAGGCAGCTCATTCAGCAGGCAGGGATTTTAAATCCCCGGCTGCTGAATACTACTCAGAGCAGTTCAGGAGAACTGCCGGCCAGACGCGGCTGAACTCCGGCTTCAGCGGAAAGGTGAGTATACATTTTTTTTAATTATTTTTACACATTTTAGGATGATTTTCAGGTAAGGGCTTATATTTTTAAGGCCTTCCCGAAAATTCATCCCGCGCTCGCCGTCAGCCCATTGCTTTCAATGGAGCCGGCTCCATTGAATTCAATGGGCTAACATCGTTCTTCTCTGCCACAGCTGTCACAGCTGTAGCAGAGGAGAATGATCTTTATGCTGACAGTGCGGGGGGGGGGGGCACTCTTGCCGCTATTGTGGCTTAATAGTGGGACCTGGGAACTTGAGATGCAGCCCAACATGTAGCCCCTCGCCTGCCCTATCCGTTTCTGTGTCGTTCCCCTCACTTTCGTGAATTTCCCAGATTTTCACAAATGAAAACCTTAGCGAGCATCGGCGATATACAAAAATGCTTGAGTCGCCCATTGACTTTAATGGGGTTCGTTACTCGAAACGAACCCTCGAGCATCGCGGGAAGTTCGACTCGAGTAACGAGCATTCGAGCATTTTGGTGCTCGCTCATTTCTAAACATGGGACATATAATTGTAACAGTGATAAGGAGGAAAGGAAACAATTGTATCACAGCAGGACTCTGAGGAACAAGAACTATGTGTCTAACATACATGGAGCGGAGGACCAAGACCAGACTTAAGAGCAATATTTATACAGAGACAGTATGAACTACGTAGAAACTAAGCAGATGTGACCAATACTTCACAACAAGACATGAATCACAGCCATTATCGGTCTGACTGTATGGAGATGATCTGCTCCAGATGCCTCCCCTGATATAGAGCAGCCAGCAGGTTGTGGATGTTCTGCATAAACTTTACACATTACAGATGTTGTGTCAGGAATCGCACATTTGACGAGCAAATGACTTATTTTCTATTTCATTTTCTTGAAATTTCCTGACAAAGAGCATTAAAAAGGCCCCAGCATCTGTGACTATAGATGACCCTTGTATGCGAATAGGACTTCAAAGCTTTTGAGGGTGCCTTCACTCTGGCAAGGGAATCGCATGATTTCCCAGCGCTGCGAGGCTGCGAGAAATCGCAAAATTATGAAGCAAATGGCTTCCAATGGCTTTATGCACATTTGCAATGTTTTAGGCCTCATGTCCACGGGCAAAATAAGAATTAAAATCTGCAGCAGATTTTAACTCTTCTCCTGCCCGCGGATCCACATCCCATAGGGATGCATTGACCACCCGCGGGTAGATAAATACCCGCGGATGGTCAATAAAAGGGATTTTAAAAAAAATGGAGCATGAAAAAATCTGGACCATGCTCTATTTTCGTGTGGGTCTCCCGCGGGGACGGCTCCCGTGGGCTTCTATTGAAGCCTATGGAAGCCGTCTGGATCCGCGGGAGACAAAAATCGGAATTTACTCACCCGCTCCGGTTCTTCCCTTCGCCGCGGCGCCATCTTCTCTCCGTCGCGGCCGGATCTTTTTTCTTCAGGCCGGCGCATGCGCGGGGCACGTCACCGACGTCACTGACGTGCCCTGCGCATCCGCCAGGCCGAAGAAAGAAGATCCGGCCGCGACGCAGAGAAGATGACGCCGCGGCGAAGGGAAGATCCAGAGCGGGCGAGAGGTGAGTTTATTCTTATTTATTCTTATTTTCAGCCCTCATGTCCGCGGGGCAGGAGGGACCCGCTATGGATTCTCCATGGAGAATCCGTAGCGGGCCTGATTTTCCCCGTGGACATGAGGCCTTAACGTTTGCGATGCAGTATTAAAACAAAATCACAGCATGTCCTTCTTTTTTTGCGATCTTGCCCATGGTTTCCAATGGGGCCAGTGGCAACAGAAGCAGCCCCACTGAAATCAATGGGTAAGGATCGCGATCCTCTGCCACTGCTGTGACAGCAGTGGCAGGGGACTCTCCGCGACAAATATTTTCAGGGAGATGGAGCTTGAAATATAAGTCCACCCCCCCTAAATAATCAATAACTGTAGAAAAAAATAAATAAAAAGGATGAATACCTCACCTTAGTAGCGCTGTCATCTCTGGTGCATCTTCTTGAAGTTCCCGACATTATTCTTCTGCTTCTCTTCTGGCCGGGGAGTGAAAATTCCCACCTTCTGATTGGCTGAGCGCTGTAACCAATCAGAGGCAGTGCTCAGCATTAAATGACAGCTGAGTGCTGCCTCTGATTAGTCACAGCGGTCAGCTATTCAGAGGCAACCCTTCAGGAGGCAGGGATTTTTTGGCGCAACAAATAGTAAATCTGTCTACACTGATTTGTGTCAAAAAAGGTGCAAGTTGCTCCAAAACTAATAAATTCTACTGCACTTTACAACTCTTTTTAGCCACACCCCCATGTGTTAGACTTTTCAAAACTGTCCAGAGAGGTGCAACAAGTATTATGAACACATAGTACATCGGGCATATGGTACTCCACTTTTTGGGGTGCATTTTTCTGCAAGAACTCTGTTGCACTGTATAATATGTTTATGTTGCATTGTATATTTATATAGGTACTGGCTGACATCCCCGGCTTCCCCCAAGTTAATTTGGTGCAGCTGTTTACCTGTTGTTCGCACAGAAAGTTTTATGAAGTTGTGGTTACTTCAGAGTAACCCAGGAATAAAATATGTATACACATAGAGGAGTGTTAGATTCTCCTCAGACTGCATATACCGATGTCCCTCTGCAGAATGTTTCCCACCCCATTCTCCTCACGTTTTAGCTTTAAAGGTAACTCCCCTTTTTATTCACATTTCACCCCAGACTGTATGTTGGAGCCCCTTCTTAGTCTTAAAGGCTCCATCCCTGCAGTCCATGGCCGCTTCCTTATGTACTTTACAGCCTTTCAGTAGAGTCTCCTCAGTATATACACATAGAGGTGAGGTGGATTCTCTTCAGTATATACAAATAGAGGTCAGTTAGAATCTCTTCAGTATATATACACAGAGGTTAGGTAAATTCTCTTCAGTATAGAAATAATTTCCCTAGGCATTATGGTATCTGAGAAAAAAAAACTATGTCATGTAACGCAGATTTTCACAGTTTTTCATGCTTATAATTAAATAATCAAGTTGTAACCCCTTTAGTTTTCCTATTTAGGACCTTAGGAATAGTTCTGCCAAATTTCATGTTTGTACGACACCGGAAAGTTATACAACATAGGGGTGCACTTACTTTTGCAATTTGCATTGAATTATCAAGTTGTGACACTTCACTGTTCTTACATAGGATCTAAAGAATGCTCCTGCCAAAATTTGATGTTTGTACGACATTAGGAAGTTAGAGAATTAGATTAAATACATTACATAGGGGTGCACTTACTTTTGCACTTAGCGTTGCATAATCCAGTTTTGACCCCTTTACTTTTCCTACTTAGGACCTAAAGAATGCTCCTGCCAAATTTTATGTTTGTACAACATTGGGATGTTAGAGAATTAGTGGCGAGTCAGTCAGTCAGTCAGTCAATGAGGCTGACAGAGGTATTGAAATAGCCCAACATATTGAGGGGGCTTCTTGTGTCACTGGAACATCCTGCCCATAACAAAAATTACAGGCTAGCATTTGGTTACCATAGTGGTTTAGGGCATGGATGGCCTTATAAGTTTCCTCACACCTTCTAGGCGCTCTCCCTAAGGAGAAATGGTATGTTAAATAGTACAATTGAAACATACAACTCATCTCAGAAAAAAAACAAAACAAGCCATCATTGGAAGAATTAAAAAAAGTTTTAATTTTTGAAAATGAGGAGGAGCAAAAAGAGAAAAAAAAACTCAAAAGGGTGGCAGCAGGAAGGGGTTAACTATTCCTTTTTGAAACTCAGAAGTTTGTATCTTCAGCTGGTTTTTATGGCAATGATAATAGAGAAAGCAATGAGTATAAAGTCCTGCATATCATCATCACACTGCACATCTGTAATGTTGGGAGCCCAACTGCCTCTAATCAGAGCTGGTTTTTGGGTCAGGGAGTATTGGGTGACGACCCCCTAGAGGCTGTAATGGAATCTGGCCCTCACCTTGCTCCGGGTTTTGCAGCAGCTTGACATCTGATATTACTATATTCTGCATTTGGGGGTGACGTAAATAATCCCGTATATAATGAAACCTGCACAACAGATCTGTATTGTAGAATTGTCCCTTTGTGGATATTAGTGGAACGGAGCAGAACGAAGCTCGTATCTTGCGCAGCCTTGAACAATCGTCCTATTACCAGCATATCGGCATATTTGTATTCTTTAATTGGCCACTGTATATGAGGAGGAGAGCCGCGGCCTTTTCACTATGTGCATTTATAAGTCATTTTCTCCAGCAGGAAGAATTGAGACTGGAGATGTAGAAGGCTGATTTATTGTGACATTCATAGGATCCGATGACGAAATTTCACGTTTTTTTCCTTTCTTTTGCAAACGCTGTAATTACAACCCAACATCATCGTTACACACAACCTGTTAGATAGTAACCCGGGAGTGGGAAGCTTTATAGCAGCAACTGACAGGCTGTAAACAGGACAGTGACCCTATGGAAATCCAGAAGGAAAAGACGAGGACATCAGAATTACAGAAATCGTCTCTTTATTAAAGGCTTCTTAGCTGAAGAGATGAAAAAAAAGAGAAGATGTTGATAACGCTGAAATCCTCTGCTTAGCCTTCTGGAGCTTTACTATATGGGTAGGAGCTGAACCACCAGGATGGACTGTTGCACTTTATATTGAGTTATGACAAACTTGATGCCCTCAACTAATTAACTGCCACATCATAACACGGAAGTCACCATATTCATACATTAAACAAATAAGTATGGGATGGCGCCCCAAGCGTTTGAATCAGGTGGTAAGCTGTTCCAAAAGTCCTTTATCCACAGCAAGATGAAGAGCAGTTTGGGGATTTATTCAGTAAGAACACAGTAACAAGTAGAAGGCAACAAATAAATCCCAAAACTGAAGCACCTTTGAGTCTGAAGATTACTTTTCTCAACTGCCTTGACACGCTGCAGGGGAGACTTATGGAGAGATCCCCCCCCCAAAAAAAAAAACAAACAAACAGTTAGTGATGTTTTTATATCACATAGACATAGACATGCAACATCTCAAACAGAGATGTTTCTCTCAGTGTGAGCTGGTTCCAATCTTCCATTGAGCATAAACCTTTTTTCTTTTCTCTTCTTTCATATTCATACATTACTATTTATTCTGTATTGATCCTGTACTGAGTTACATCCTGTATTATACTCCAGAGCTGCATTCACTATTCTGCTGGTGGAGTCATTGTGTACACGCATTACTTATCCTGTACTGATCCTGAGTTACATCCTGTATTATACTCCAGAGCTGCACTCACTATTCTGCAGGTGGGGTCACTGTGTACATACATTACTTATCCTGTACTGATCGTTAGTTACATCCTGTATTATACCCCAGAGCAGCACTCACTATTCTGCTGGTAGAGTCACTGTGTACATACATTACTTATCCTGTACTGATCCTGAGTTACATCCTGTATTATACTCCAGAGCTGCACTCACTATTCTGCTGGTGAAGTCACTGTGTACATACATTACTTATCCTGTACTGATCCTGAGTTACATCCTGTATTATACTCCAGAGCTGCACTCACTATTCTGCTGGTGGAGCCACTGTGTACATACATTACTTATCCTGTACTGATCCTGAGTTACATCCTATATTATACTCCAGAGCTGCACTCACTATTCTGCTGGTGGAGTCACTGTGTACATACATTACTTATCCTGTACTGATCCTGAGTTATATCCTGTATTATACTCCAGAGCTGCACTCACTATTCTGCTGGTGGAGTCACTGTGTACATACATTACTTATCCTGTACTGCTCCTGAGTTACATCCTGTATTATCCTCCAGAGCTGCACTCGCTATTCTGCTGGTGACGTCACTGGGGCCTATTTATGGGTTTTGTGCCTGGGTTGAGTGACAAAAGTATTTAAAGCCACAAGCCTCTTTATACATTGTTCTATACTTACTGTACCTCCATGAACGAGATGGAAATCTCTGAGGTTGAGTAGGTTTTTGCTATAATTCTTAACCAGTTTCTGGAATCGTTTATAGTAAATGTGATGAGCCGCACGTCGTCCCTCCCTCCGCAGTCAGGACCCACCCATTTTATTTTTTTTTTAAGTGGCGTAAAGGTCCAAAAAAAATCACAGTTTTGGCTTATATCTTATCCACAACACAGAGGATAAATGACTGCTGAAGGTCTGACTGCTGGGACCCGCACCCGGTGCCAGCCCCGGGTTAGATGGCACCCTTATAGAATTTTGTTTGCTGCTCCATTATAACTATATTTTGCTTGTGCAGAAAACAGCAAGATATCAGCATAACCACACCAGAACAACTCAGTGACTAAATACTGTACCAGAACCAAGCTCATAACAGAAATACAGCACAAAACACCTTCAATACAAAAATACAATACCAGAACCAAGCTCAGTTTATAGATACAATACTAAAACACAGCTCACAACACAAATACAGCACCAGAAACAAGCTCACTAGATAAATGCAATATTAGAACCAAGCTCAGAACATAATTGCAGTTCTACCATAAATACAAGCTCATACCGTACATACAGGAGCAGAACAGTGATTATGTGGTGGGAGAGCCAATGTTCTGACAGTGGTGCCTTTAAACGTTAGAGGGGACAATACAGAGGCAGAAGGATAATGATTCATGTACCTCCACAAGATACTGCCACACAGAGGGAGAAGATCATCTGCCTGGTGACCCCCACAGAAGCTGGTGTCCCATGCTTGGTGTAATCACACGAGTCGCATGTAGCTAAGGCTGGCCAAGCCCCTACTGATTCCTAGTTCTGTGCACCCCCAATGCCCCGTGGAGCGATGGTGTGTATGGTCAGTCACTGTTTCATTCATTCTATGGGACAGGTAGAGATAACTACGCTTTGGCTACTTCTACGAAGTGAATGTAGCGGCTAGAGATGAGCGAGCATACTCGCTAAGGGCAATTGCTCAATCGAGCATTGCTCTTAGCGAGTACCTGCCCGCTCGGGAGCAAAGATTCGGCTGCCGGCGGCGGGCGGGGAGCCGCAGGGGAGAGCGGGGAGGAATGAAGGGGAGATCTCTCTCTCCCTCTCTCCCCCCCCCCCCCCCCCTGCTCATGGCCGCAACTCACCTGTCACCCACGCCGGCAGCCGAACCTTTTCTTCCGAGCGGGGAGATACTCGCTAGGGACAATACTCGATCGAGTAATTGTCCTTAGCGAGTATGCTCGCTCATCTCTAGTAGCGGCGGTCACACATGTGAGCCATCACTCCATTCACATACGGCATTCGGGTGCGTCAGTCTCAGCATTGCTGGGTGTCCTGGTGGTCAGAAACCACCCTGTAGATAGTGGATGAATATCTTTCCACACACCCTAAAAGGCACATTTCCGCTCTCCAGAGATGTTCCCATCCATTTGCCTTTAAGGGTTGTTCATATCAGAACCAGGAGCCTGAACATGTGCTGCCTGGATAGGTGAGTGCTGCAGTGCAAGGCATGGTGGCAGCTGCAGAGTGTAGCAAGCCCCTGTGTAAATATTCATGATACTTCAGGCTCGGCTCCCCGCGGGCAGCCGCCGCTTCTCAGCCCGGGTTCATATATTTGCTACATGATTTCATTAGATATGTACTTGAACTGCAGAGAGGAGATGCATCATTTCTATTTAACAAGTGAAGACTAAATATTTTATCAAACGTTTAATATTTATTCCGGGAGTAAAGTGTAAGCTTGATAGTAAATAATAAACCAAACCGACTCCAGTTGCAGAGAAGAGAAGCAGTTGGTAAGTCCCCGCGAACAGATGTTTACCAGGCGCCGAGTCTGTGCTCAAGACAAGTAGACCTAATGAGGGGAATTCATCATCAGGGGAGTTTTTGAGGCCACGTTTCCAGCGTGTTTCCTTTCTCCTTCTCCAAGTTAAAATGCGCCAGATTTATCAAATGTCTCACAATGTTGATGATTTTGTCAGATCTTTAACCCCTTCCCGCCCCAGGACATAAACATACGCCAAAGGGGGAAAGGGGTTCCCACAAATGGATGCAAACGTATGTGCTATGGATTGCATGGGCTCAGAAGCTGTGCCCATGCCATCCGCAGCAGGTGCTGGCTGTGACTGACTGCTGGACTGCCGCTGTTAACCCCTTCCCGCCACAGGGCGAAACTGTACATCCTGGAACACTGCAACAGCGGGTGTGCATCGGGACAGTGACCCCCACTGCTAACCCCTTTTGTGCCGCAATCTATGTAGATCGCGGCATGTAAGGGTTCACAGAGGGAGGGCGCTTCCTCTGTGATGTCATTGGACTCTCGCGATGTAATCGCGGAGAGCCCAATGGGTTGCCATGTGATCGCTAATACAAGCGATAAAGCATAATTTTGCCTTCCAAAAAACACAATAAAAATGATCAAAAAAGCACAGGTAACACTCTGGCCTGGTGACCCCCTAACACTAATTCAGGGACCATAAAACCTTCACATCTTTATCAGTGACTATTCAAGTATTTCTTTATTTCTCTACTGTGGTAGTAATCTTTTAAGTGCAAATTAATCACATCATGTCTGTGCCTTGTCATGAGTATGTGTGTATATATATTCATGCCCCTGCGGATCTATTCCATTAAGCCTTAGGAAGAACCCTGAGAGGTCTGAAAGCTCGCTATAACATCATGTTTTTTTGTTAGGCATTAAAAGGTATCATATCTACAAGATTACTTGGTTTCTCTTGGTGGGAGCAATCACATTAGGGCCCATAGACACGGGCACACAGACCTATGGAAATACATTGTGTATTCAGACATACATTTTTTAATTGAACGGGTATTGCACATAAAAAAAATTGCAGGATGTCCTACTTTGTTCTCCCTTTTGACGGACCGAAATCTCCCATTAAAGTCTTTTGGAGTGTAAAACAGGGGGGTGGTGGTGGCAACACACATTTTTCCGAAGCGAATATTTCCTAAAATTTGAATAATTGGAGGATATATAATTCTTAAACATTGCTGAACAGAGAATGGTGTTAGCTGTCTCATTAGAGCATTATAGTAGTACCATCACACGGCATAACCGACTAATCAAAATTAAATTGGTTTATTACATTAGCCTGACTCGTTCTGGGCTGCAGCAGTTCACTTGCTAACTTCAATGGCCGTTGGCCATAATTAACTTCCTCACACGTGGCTCAGACCTTTTCTCCCCATAGGGGTTGCATCTCTCCTACTGAGATGTTGTAGGCGTCTAATGTCACTACTTTAATACATAAGTCTATGTTCAACTAAATCCAGTTTTCTCTTAGTACTGCAGGTGAATTTCCTGCGTCCTCACATCATGAGCATTATACACAGGCCACCAATAAGCCTATTTCCCCATATCACTGGTCTGCGTATAACTCAGTTTGAAGTTGTGCACACCGAACTGATCCCAGTCGCCACTTACATCTTGGCATTGCAGCAGTGTCCAGAGTCCTCTGGTGGCCCCATCCACCACCTTTGCACTGCTGCTCCATGTGCTTGCTGACAGGTCACCGCAATGTGAGCCAGATGCGTGCACGGCTCACCCCAACTGCGACCCAGGCCATTTTCCAAGCAGAGGGGACAGCTCATGCCACTCTCAATTCCAGGTCACATAGGACCTGGCCACTTCTCAGTATGAGGGGATGGCCACTCATGATGCTTTCCACCCCTCAGTCCACCGGCTGTTGCTGTGCTCTCCTGCAGTCTGACTGCCGGCTCACACTTTGGGTGCAGTACAGGATGGCAGAAAGTCTACCAGAATAGCAATCACTCTTAGGCCGCCAGTACACAGGTGAATATTTGCTGCGGAATCCACAGTCGGCGTCCGCACCGCAAATCCGCAACAAATACCGCCTGCTACTTTCTATGGATATCCACTGCTTCCTACACACAAGCGGAAATCAAGTGTGATTTCTGCTCGCGGAGGACAAATCGCAGCATGCTCCATTTTCATGCGGGCTCCGCACGGATGGCTTTTATTGAAGTCAATGGTAACCCTCTGACCCGCTACCCGTCTGCAATGAACATTGCGGGCAGGTCATGAATTCTGTGTAATCACCTAATTACGACACTGAAAAAAAAAATTGTGCAAAAAAAATCTGTACTGCGCATGTGCGATGGTGAGCTGCCAGGTCCATCCGCAGTACAGAAAAGATGGTGACAGAGCAGATATGCATGGACACCACTGCTGCCAGAGCCGGATTCCGAATGCAGAATCTGGCTCTGTCGTTTGCAGGCGGCCTTACTGAGCAGCTCTGCATTATGGTTCATAGAGCGGGGAATCATGCTCTATGACATTTCTACGCCCTAAGGGCGCCCACCCACTGGCGATTTTTTTTTCTTTGCGTTTTGCGTTTTTTCTCAAGAGCAATTAGAATTGAATGTACTCCTGTCCACTGGCGTTTTTTTTTTGCGGTGCGTTGCGATTTTTAACATAGAAACTGTCAGTTGCATATGTGTCCTTATTTTTCTCCTAATGCACCCATGAATGTCAATGGAAATTAATGGAAAAGGCGCGAAAAAGCCGCGAAAACGCCGCAAAAAAACGCCGCGAAAAACGCGCCGAAAACGCTGCATTTATCACGCAGGAAAATCGCAAACGCCAGTGGGTGGCCGCCCTAAGGGTGCCCACCCACTAGCGTTTTTTTACTGCGAAATTCGCAGCGTTTTTTTTTTTCTGCAGGGGTCTTTGGGCTATGGGACATGCAAAGCTAAAATCGCGATCGCGCAAAATCGCGATATCGCGGTAAATCGCGATTTTGCGCGATCGCAATTTTTACATTACAAGTCCCATAGACCCCCCTGCAGAAAAAAAAAACCTGCGAATTTCGCAGTGCAAAAAAACGCCAGTGGGTGGGCGCCCTAATAGTAGATATGCACATTAACTGTTAGTGCTCATGCTCACTAAATTTCCCACAATGCATCACAGTAGAGAATGCTCTGTAAAGATACTAAGTGAAAGGAGGGCAGCAATGAGGTTTGAGGTCCTGCAGCCTGAGCTCTAATAGGAACCAGGAGACCTTAGCTTTGGATGTGACTGGAGAAGAAAATGCTGTTAGCCGACAGACAGGACATCGCTGCCTTCCTGGACTTCTCTATGAGCTGATGGGTGGCTGCTTATTACATAGGACATCTGCAGGGCATACAATACAGCAGACATGCCTGGCTCCATGGGGGTTCGCCAACCTGCATGGCATCAGGTGATCACCCAGACTGGAAGTCAAGTGGTTTCTAGACAGGCTAAATTATCACAGACTGTAGATTACACTAAGAGAAGAAATAAAATTATGTTACAGTGTGTAATAATAATCATATTATGTGCAATCAGATACTGCAGTGGAGCTACACTTTAATCTTATACAGGGTGGGCCACAGAAAAGTATCCTGCCTCTGACAATACTGCGACAGGAAGAACAAGCAAGTGGATTGTTTTTTCCAAAGCTTTATTGGTTTACCCACACATTGCAACAGATGCTGGAAGTGGTCCATGTTCACTTCTATACACCTCTGCACATATCACAAGATGTTGGCTGATACTACCTGCAGCTCTTCAACGGTGATGTGTTGGATAGTGTTTGTGTTTTCCTAGGGTCCATCCAGGGCATGCAGATTATTGGTGTACACTTTCTGCTTTAAATTTCCCCAAAAGATAGAAACCACATATGGATAATTCCAGGGAATGTGATGACCGTAACCCCTTGCTCACAGATCGTGAACCTGTGCCAGTGAGCGGTGGGAGGTATGGCATGTTGCCCTATCTAGTGCATAAAGCAATCTATTCTTTCTTCTATGTTAGTTGGTCATAAAAGTCTTCAAACATGTCCAGATAAGCTACGATGTTCGCAGTTGATTTGAAGAAAATTGGGCCCACTATTTATGTTCCTAAAGTTATGCATCAAGTACCAATTTTCTGGTCGTGCAGTGGTGGTTTGTACGTCAGGTGGGGATAATAAGTAGTCCAGTACCTCATGTTTTATGAATTCACGTGACCTGATAGATGAAGCCACGCTTCGTCCATCAAAAGGTATAGCAATGAGTCCAAAAGTCCTCTAGCAATCATAGTCAGCAACCACGTTCGGTAATCTACATTATTGGCTTTGTTGCTCTCTTTCAGGAAGTGGATTTTTGAGGGCTACTTGCAATCTGCTGCTGAACGTAATGGACGACTTCAGCTGTCCGGTCTTGGTTTCTACATGTCGTTGACAGGCCTGGTTTGGCTCTATTTCTTAAGCAGGCTCTGAATACAACAGTCAGCGGGTGGTTTTGTACCTGGATACTTGCTGTGAAGGCCTTCTGTGTTTCCTTAAATTGATCCCCTTCGCACAAAACCTTCCACAATTCCCTGTTGCAAGAAGAACGCCATCTTTCGGACGCAACATGCACCGAAGGACTAAGAAGCCGGCTAAAATAAAGCAGGAACACTGCACATGGAACAATACAACTTCCCAAGACAAGGTGCAAGGGTCTATGGCCTCCCCCACAGAGTGCAGCGCGGGGACTGGAGGCAGCCTACTTTTTCCATGTCCTACCCGATAGTATTGTCTGCATGTTTTTGTAACATAGAATTGACCTTTAGGTCTCATGTCCACGGGGAAAATCAGGTCCGCTACGGATTCCCCATGGAGAATTCGTAGCGGGTCCCTCCTGCCCCGCGGACATAAGCGCTGAAAATAAGAATTAACTTACCCGCAGCGGACCGGGAAGGTCTACTCTTCTTCCCGGCCGGATCTTCTTTCTTCGGCCGGCGGATGTACTCGGCACGCCGGCGGCATGCCGCATGCATGCGCCAGGCACATCCGCCGGCCCGAAGCAAGAAGATCCGGCCGTGAAGAAGAGAAGACCTTCCCGGTCCGCTGCGGGTAAGTTAATTCTTATTTTAGGTCTCCCGCTGATCCGGACGGCTTCCATAGGCGGAGACCCGCACAAAAATGGAGCATGTCACGTTTTTTTTCATGCTCCATATTTTTTTTATTCACTTTTATTGACCATCCGCGGGTATTTATCTACCCGTGGGTGGTCAATGCATCCCTACGGGATGCGGATCTGCATGCGGGTGATCTGCTGCGGATCTAAAATCATATGTTGCCCGTGGACATGAGGCCTTAGTGACCTTCACCTTCTTTATATGCACATTATAAGTGTACAATCATACTACTGTTTCCCATATAGCTTAGGCCATACAATGCTGAGGTTTCACCTTCAACCTGCCTATAGAGAAGACTGTGTATAGACTTAGTCTACGCCCGCATGCTGTTCCGCTGCCCCCATTATATTAGTGTACAGTACCAATAGCGGAGGACAATCCTCTCTTATTACCAGCCACTGTACAAAGCACTATATTTCTCGTTTTTAATCCCATTACAATCGTTACTATTCAGCCGGAGCATCCACGTCTCTGCAAACCAATCTAATTTGCTTAAGGCTATACGCTTGTTAATCTAACATTCATGCAGTGGAAATTGATTTTTTTGCAGATTTTCTCCGCTATGTATATATGATTTGAGAACAACAGAATGGTTAGACAGGAGGACTGCCGAGAAATCATCCTCCACGCCATGCCGAATGCATGCAAAGATATTTAAAGTCACAGTCAATGCTCTACAGGTGAGGACGACTCTTCTTATTATAGTATGGATCAAATACTCAGGGGATTGGGGTTCGGATATTTCACTGCAGGTACCGGCGGCTCAGATAGTGTTATGAAGAATAAAGTTGATTATTATATTATGAAAAGTTCTGGAACTTTTCTAATAGACTTCCACGCTCCAGATGAAAGCCTACAGCAGCTCAGAGCAGGAGCAGACTTTTCATAAAAAATCTATACCTGTTTCTGATGTAGATTAGATTAAATGTGATGGGCTGCATGCTGGTTGGTGTCCTAAAGCCAGGCCACACCCACTTTTACAAAAAGTCAAGGGGTGTGGTGTAAATGCCCAAATAGCCACGCATGCACCACAATTACAATATTTGGATGGCAGAATTGTGACGCCTTTTGCCAGATATATAGGCTATGTCTAAACTTTCACTAAAGGAATGTTCCCATCTTTCACAAACATGGCTGAGATAGGAACACCACTGAATATGAGGTGGCTCAGTAGCTTTTTGGATGGAAGTAGACAATATTGGCTTAAATACAACGTTCCTTAAAGGGGTTGTCCCAATTTTTGCTGTTTTGCTGCAGGAAGCAGACAGCTCTGTGCAATATGCAGTGGCCTGATTTGGTACTGCAGACTGAGTGCCATTCACTTCAACAGGAATCAACCTGCACTATTAAACTGAGCCACTGTGCACTGTAGAGAGCTGTTTGTTTCCTGCAGCAAAATAGTTAAAAATTGGGCAAACCTTTTATAGAAGTCAATGTCAGTTATGTAATCTGAGTAGCACAGCAAGCTACACCGTCTCCTCAGTTGCCAAATTACCAAAATAACATAGCTCCCTGGGCTACGCTGTTTGTGTAACTCCCACTAACTTCTATGAGAGTTACTTAATGTAGAGCATGGCATTCGAGTATTTCCATCCACCTGACTATGCCCAGCCACTGCATTCAGGATGACCAGGGGCCAGAACAGGTGATAGGTGCAGGTCCTAGGGATGGGACCCACTACTTTTATGGCAAATGCTGTGGATATGCCATCAAATTCTGAGATGGGATACCCTTCTAATTTCGTCTCCTTGTGCTTCATTTTCAAGTCAAGGTGTCTTTAAGAAAGACAATCTTCCAGCAAATCTAATCAAACTGAAATAGTAAATGTATCCGGCAGCAGCAGAAAAAACAAATAGTGAATTTCCTAAAACCTCCAACTTTACCAGGCAAAGAAGTAACTTAGAAGGAGAAGCTGTAGATTTTTTTTTGAGCTAAGGAGAAAATTCTATTTTTTTAAACTACATCTAGGCAAGTAAATAAAAAATGTGAAGCCCGTATTCAGCGATTAGTAAGAAAAATCCTCGGATCACATCACAGCTGCCTTTATAGGGAGGCAACAAACTTCAAACACCCTGTTCACCTGGCAGGTATCTTTTAGTCTGCACAATGAACATCTCGGTCTTTGTAGTTGACATCCCGTGTGTGAGGCCTGTTCAATAATGCATCATAACCTCATCAACTAAGAAAATACTTTGTTACATCTTAATCTTTTAAAAACTCCTTTATTCTTCCAGAGAGACTCCCTGCAGCGTAACAACGTTCTAGACTTCTGCAGGAAGATTCAGAATATGATGGTGTACACAGTAACATAATAAATGTCACACTGTATAACATGATGGATGGATGGATAGATAGATAGATATGAGACAGATAGATAGGAGATAGATATGAGATAGATAGATAGATATGAGATAGATAGATATGTGATAGATACATAGATATGATAGATAGATATGAGAGAGAGATAGATAGATAGATAGATAGATAGATAGATAGATAGATAGATAGATAGATAGATAGATATGAGAGAGATAGAGAGATAGATAGATAGATAGATAGATAGATATGAGATGGGATATAGATAGATAGATAGATAGATAGGAGATAGATAGATAGATAGATAGGAGATAGATAGATAGATAGATAGATAGATAGATAGATAGATAGATAGATAGATAGATAGATAGATAGATACATAGATAGATGGATAGATATGAGATAGATAGATAGATAGATAGATAGATAGATAGATAGATAGATAGATAGATAGATATGAGACAGATAGATAGGAGATAGATATGAGATAGATAGATAGATATGAGATAGATAGATATGTGATAGATACATAGATATGATAGATAGATATGAGAGAGAGATAGATAGATAGATAGATAGATAGATAGATAGATAGATAGATAGATAGATAGATAGATATGAGAGAGATAGAGAGATAGATAGATAGATAGATAGATAGATATGAGATGGGATATAGATAGATAGATAGATAGATAGGAGATAGATAGATAGATAGATAGGAGATAGATAGATAGATAGATAGATAGATAGATAGATAGATAGATAGATACATAGATAGATGGATAGATATGAGATAGATAGATAGATAGATAGATAGATAGATAGATAGATAGATAGATACATAGATAGATGGATAGATATGAGATAGATAGATAGATATATATGAGATAGATAGATAGGAGATATAGATAGATATGAGATAGATAGATAGATAGATAGATATGAGATAGTTAGATAGATAGATAGATAGATAGATAGATAGATAGATAGATAGATAGATAGATAGGAGATAGATAGTAGAGATGAGCGAACGTGCTCGTTTAGAGCAATTACTCGATTGAGCATCGCTTTTTTTCGAGTAACTGCCTACTCGGACGAAAAGATTCAGGGGTGGAGTGGGGGTTAGCAGGGGGGAACAGGAGGGAGCTCTCTCTCTCTTCCCCCCCCCCCCCACTCCCCACCGCAACCCCCTGCTCACCCCCTGCTCACCCAATTAGGCAGTTACTCTAAAAATACGATGCTCCATCAAGTAATTGTCCTAATCGAGCACTTTCGCTCATCTCTAATAGATAGATAGATAGATTACTAAGTGGTAATCTTGCCTTAGGAAAGTAAGAAAGTATATGTTTTAAGTGTTTTACGTGTTCTGACGGTTTGATATATTTTAATCTCCGCTTTGTATGGGCTGAATAAATGGCTATATTGGAATTATTGACTGGAGGACCAGAAAGATCAGAGGGATAGAGTAGCCCCATATAATGCTATATTCTTTAGTATCTGTCCAGAGTATTTGTCTAGACCCTTAGCTTTGTTCTGGGGGATCCAAGAAGTTTATAAAAAACCCCTGTTCAATTCCAGAAAGGAGAGCCCCTCAGGTGTAGTAACTAGTGCATACCGCTGGTTAAGGGAAAGCTACCTATAGCCTTATTCCTGTGTCTAAGGAAAGAGCAAGATACAATGTTGTAAGTGTTCTCCCAGGACCCCAGTGAAAAATCTGGATAAGCTGTGTAGAAATTTTGTTAGAAACAACGGTATCTCCAGTCACCGTCGACTGTATTAAATGTCATCATGTTTACCACCTGAAGTTATAATAAATGTAGGTTTCGCTGTTAATCTTTTCCTGACTCCTGGAGCTCCTTCCCACTGGCGGACCTGCATTGTGCTACACTATAACATAATTCCCAGGAGACCAGCCTTTACAAGTCCCCCATCATTCACTATAGTGCAGCTAGGTGGGAGTTAGAGACATCAGCCATCGTGATGCAAGCCTCACAACTGCTGGGACTCCTACTAATCTCAAGAACAGGGGTCCAGAGCATCTGAAGGTTATTCCAAAATTGAATTTTATCAACTATCCACAGGTAGACGCTAAAAGTAGATCGGTAGGGGTCTCACTGCTGAGATCCACATCAATCCCGAGAACGGGTGTCCTCTGTCCCCCTCTCCTCCTCATCAGGCGTTCACTGCACCCCCTGAAGTTAGAAGGAGATTGAATAGAGAAGCAGTTACAGATGTACGGTGCTGCTCCAATCATCATCAACAAGAGTGCCAGAAATACCAGAATACTTGTACTCGGCTATTTTCCATCAGCTTCTTTGAAATGAATGGAGCGGCCCCACACATCTGCAACTGTTGCTTCATTAAATACCCCACGTCACTGCAGATGAGTGCAGTGAGCCTGCGGTGATGAGAAGAGGGGGGCATGGTACCCTATTCTTGGAATTGGTGGGGGTTTCAGCGATGAGACCTCCGCCGATCAGACTTTTTTTACCTATCCTATGCATCATGCTGTTGATCGTGGCCATCAATGTAAAATCCTGGAAAAAAAACACTTTTAGTGAGGAGTCATATGCCAACTGATTATACACTGTTGGGTTAGAATATCCTTAAACTCTGGTGAGGGTCTCATGGGTCATGGACATATAATTGATAGGCAATATGTAGTATAAACAAAGATATGAGCGAACCAAATCGTTAGAACCCAAACTTGGGTTTCATTTTGCTAAAAATTTGGATTCGTCAAGAACTCAAACCTCAACTGGTTCATTTCTGCCGAACTGGAAGTTCATAAACGCCCCTAAAACAAGTATTGAACACTTTCTAAGAATGTAGTAGTAGTGGTCCTTCAATGAATGTGGCTCAGTGGTTAGCACTGCTGCCTTATAGTTCCTGGGTTCTAGTTTTAGATCTCACCAATCTCTTCTTCCTCCTCTTTCTTCCTCCTCTGAAGTACAAACAAGAAGGAGAAGAAGAAGAATAATATATCCTCCTCCCTTAGTGGTTAGCACTGTTGTTGAGTTCTAGTTTCAAATCTGACAAAGAACAACATCTGTATGGAGTATTTATGTTCTCCCGTGTTTCTTCTTCTCCTCCAGAGTACGAAGATGAAGAAAGCAGAGGAAGCATGATGGCTCAGTGGTTAGCACTGCTAGTTTGCAGCACTGAAGTCCTATGTTCAAATATAACTGAGGGCAACATTTGTATTGTGTCTGTATGTGCTCCACTTTGTGTTTCTTGTTCTCCTTCTCACTAGATGGAAAAATGATGATGGCGCAGAGGACAACATCTGCATGGAGCTTTTCAAAGTCTATGCAGATGTTGTTCTTGCGGAGATTTAAACCTGGGACAATGCTAACCACTGAGCCACATTCATTGAACCATCACCATTGTTGTCATATCAAGGCTTTTAGAAAGTCTTGAATACTAGTTCTAGGTGTTCATAGAAACTCCTGGTTCCAATCCAACTAAACTTTTTGATAAAATTCAACAAATTGAACTTTTCAAATGTCCACTCAATCAAAAAAGGCACTCTATAGTGCACACAATCATCAGTTAGGAAATAACAGTCATACTGATGGCATAACCATAGTTAAAGCCTGCCAATAATGCTGCTGCCAGCATCAATAGATTGGCATTGCCTCCATGATGAACTGCTGATGTCAATATGAAAGCAAGAAAGCGAATGGGGGAATGGTGCTGCTTGACAGTAGAGCCATGGCAAGTGGCTTTCAAGCTTTATTAGTGAAGGCTACATGTCTCTGTGGTGTAATGGCACCTTCCTTGGTCCGGTACTGATATGGCCTTATGAAGGTGACATTCTGGCTCCGAAATTCGTAGCCTTCATCAATAAAGCCTGAAAAACGCCTGCTGAATTTCCTCCTTCTTGCTGCGGCTCGCCTGTCAAGCTGCGCCATTCTTCTTGTCGCTTTTACTCTAAAGCCCATTCTTAGTATAGGCCATCAATGTATAATCCAGCAAAATGCTTTCAACGGGCGTACCATAATCTAAGTCTATCGTAGACTAATCCTCTGTATCGTTTGTCTTTCATTCGCCTTTTACTCTGTTGATTAATACATTTTCCCTTGTTATAAACTTGCAAGGATATTTTGACACAATCCGGCGAGTTCTTTCCGAATTCACAAATAACTGAATAATCTAAGATACAGGAAAAAAAATACTGTTTACTGACCTTCAAAAAGACAGAATAATATTTTGGAGGGTTTTACGCGCCGTCTGTCACAACAGCTGATCTCTCCTCTGAAAATCAGTTTTCTACCTTTTTCTTTGCCCATATTAAACCTAATATATTTCCTCTTTGACATCGCTTCATTGTTGCAATTTAATCATGTTCCCTACTGTGACATCACTTGCCAATCCATAATGCAGCCCTGCTATCTCTTACTTGCAGATAGTTTGAAAGACTTTGAAAAATATATCCATTTTCACAAACGCATTGTGAGATATCAACATGGACAACAGTTAAATAGCTTCATTACCTGAGATGTTAGAATATATTTGCACTATTGTTCATGGACAGAAAGCTTCCTGCAGGTAGAGCGTGGGATTGTGCAATCTGAATCATCTCTACAACACAATTACTAAGTATAATTCAAGGGAATGATTGGCCTATTCATCAATGGTTGGGGTTTTTACAAATTAGCAATGGGTAATGCTGTGAAAAAGTCTTTGTCCCTTTCCGGATGTCTGCTATTATTGCATATTTGTCACACCGTATCGTTTATGGTCTTTACAAAAGTGTTATATTAGACAAAGGAAACGTGAGTGAATATGTAATGAGATTTTCACATTATTACAATTGCCTGTATTTAAAGGGATAGGAATCTTTAGCCAATCCTGATTCACATCCTACGAGGTCACATGTATGTAATAGGAGATGACTTGCCTCTGAGAGTAATTCCCCGGCTCTCCAAGGTTTTTAGGCAGGTCTGATTGTCAAGTAACATGGTTTATTAGGGAGTCCCTAAGGACCTGACTACTAACAGCAACTTAAAGGGGTAGTCTTGAATTTTTTAAATGATGACTTGTCCTCTGGATAGGCTATCAGTAGATGATGGACAGGTGTCTGTGCTCGAGCCCCCGTTCATCAGCTGATGGTCCGGCCCGCTGTACACTGCAACAGGCCTAACATTTTCATCAGGAGATAAGGGAAAAAATGGGAGCAATGGCTTTACTCCCATTGATTTCAATGGGAACGCCATGCTGCTATTCTACTTTCTGTTATTGGCATCCTATCCTGGGCAGGAAGTGGAATAGCAGCACAGCACTGCTATTAAACTTCTTCCTGTGACCGCTGATGGCAATGCCCAGCCTGCTACAGTGCACAGGCTGATGGATGGGGGGACGTAAGTGGTGGACCCCCGTCCATGAACTGCAGAGGATAGGTCATCAGTTGAAAAGAGCGTAGATTACACATTTAAAGGAATATTTCCATTTAAAGGGGTTGTCCTGCGAAAGCAAGTGGGGTTATACACTTCTGTATGACCATATTAATGCACTTTGTAATGTACATCGTGCATTAATTATGAGCCATACAGAAGTTATTCACTTACCTGTTCCGTTGCTAGCGTCCTCGTCTCCATGGTGCCGTCTAATTTCAGCGTCTAATCGCCCGATTAGACACGCTTGCGCAGTCCGGTCTTCTCCCTGGTGAATGGGGCCGCTCGTGCCGGAGAGCTGGTCCTCGTAGCTCCGCCCCGTCACGTGTGCCGATTCCAGCCAATCAGGAGGCTGGAATCGGCAATGGACCGCACAGAGCCCACAGTGCACCATGGGAGAAGACCCGCGGTGCATCGTGGGTGAAGATCCCGGCGGCCATCTTGCTAAGGTAAGGAAGAAGTCGCTGCAGCGCGGGGATTCGGGTAAGTACTAAACTGTTTTTTTTTTAACACATGCATTGGGTTTGTCTCGCGCCGAACGGGGGGCCTATTGAAAAAAAAAAAAAAAACGTTTCGGCGCGGGACAACCCCTTTAAGACTTACATGGCTTAACCACAGGAAATGCCTTAAAAATCTGATAGTTGCTATGCTATGATCTATGCTATACTTGCTATGCTATGTTTCTGTAACTCCAGTAGAATGTGATTTATGGAAGCAGTTTTCCACACCCAGTTACAATGTCTCCACAGCTCCAGAATTATGGAAGTATTGTAGCTTGCTAAGCGACTGTACAGTGTTTCCATAAATTCACTACTATAGGAGTTACAGAAACAACACAGTGAAGACCACTCCGCTGTTTCCATAAGTCTTAACCAGTCCTTGCCACCCAAGCCCAGGGGGGCAGGTAACAGAACTAGAGATAGGTCCAGGTACCAGAGGAGGGACCCACATCAATATGATGTTCGTGGTATATCCTGTGGGTCACAGATGGAAATACTCCTTCAAGAGGAACATCTAAACCTGCACAACCCTGGACCATCAGGGACTTTAAAGAGGTTGTATCAAAATGTAAAGTTGTCCCCTATCCACAGGTGTTTGCCTGCTAGGACCCCCACCGATCCCAAGAATCAGGTCCCAATGTTCCCTGCTTGAATGGAGGGAAGGACATACATGATGCTCCATTCATTTCAATAGGAGTGCTCAAAATTGCCGAGTATGATTGCAATGATGTCATTGCAATGAATGAAGTGTGTGCATCCTCTGCATCATTCAATCAGTGACTGTCAGGACTCCAGTTCTTGGGATAGGTGGTAGTCCCAATGGTCGGACCCCAATGATCATTGAAGGGGTTTTCCGGTTATCATGTTAAATCTTGTTACTTGCTGCAGCTATCCAATATTGATAGCAAGAAATACCTGTGACAGGCTGTATGCTCTTTTGGTCAGTGTTCTGATCCAAAGCAGTGATCATCCATGTATTTACACTGGTGGCATTCAATGGTGTCACTTGACATGGATCACATGACAGGGCAAGAATCACAGTTTTCGGAACCGTATGTACATCAATCCTTGCTGTGTCCTATTAGGTGGGTGCAAATAGGTAAGAGTTAAAAGGTAACCTGAAAAGTAACCTATGAATAGAGGATTGTGGTACAACCCCTTCCACTATTTAGCTACATACAATAGTATTGGATGGAATGAACCATTATTACAGTAGTGAACTGTATTACACACCAGGTGAGACAGATACAATACAAAGTATTAAGAATTTCACTTCCAGCCTAAATGAGAAGCTTCTCAGCATGAGTCAGAAGAAAATAACATTCCTGTGATGATCGGCCCGGTTTATTAGGGAAAGACAAATGAATAGATGAGCAAATCTAGATGAGAAGAAGTTCTGTGTTTCTAATAGCTGCAGATGAAGACCATCTATGTCTTGTCAATCAGTGGTGCATCTGATGATATCTGCCTAAGTGTTAAGTGAAGACTAATCAGCATGTCATTTAGTTGGTGTTAGAATTACATTAGAAGAGAAAAAGGCTAAAAACTCTGTCTGGATTCAACTCTATAGACTCCTGTGTCGCAGCTGGTAGTTCAACTGACTGAGCTACCGGCTTTGGCTGGATGTGTCCTTGCTAACTTAGTGACCTAATCTCTTGCATTTTAGAATTTTAGCTTTGCTTTGCCTTTTTTATATGTTTGGCCCCACCTCTGCACGCCATATAAAAGCCCGTCCCTTCCACTTCCACTAACAGAAAAAATACATCTGCGCTCAGGGGAGTGCGTAATAACCATAAATGGAAAGTATATATAAATAAGGCAGCGCTCCTGGGATAAAATAAGAGGATAAGAACTTTCAAAGGGAATAAAGAGGACGTGGACTTACCTGGCGTGAGTGAACCATCCTGGGTGGGCAGCCCACTACGCCTAGGGTCTCCGTGGGCGTATAATTATTATATGGGTGTTATTCCGAGTATCGATCCTCCCTGGTCACCTGGACATCCTGATCCACAGAGAGCGACAGTGGGGGACTCCAAGATTTATAAATGGCAGGAGAAGAACAATGGCAGCAGAAAATATAAAAGGACCCCTGTACTCCAGGAGAAAAGATCAAAAGAAAGTATTACAAACAAACTAACAGGGGAGTTTTATGGACACCCCCCCCCCCCCAGTTCTGGTAAGCAGTGTAGAATGCTGGTGCTCCCAACGATGGTGTATGGATCTAATAAGGACAAAGTAGAGGTGGGGATACAGGCTATAACGCCGAATGGAATACAATACAATAATAATACAAACAAACTAAGAAATATATATATATATAGTGGGGGGATTTATATATACATAGTGGTAGGGACCCCGAAATGCATAGCAGTTTAAATCCCTCCACTGTATGTATATATTTCTTAGTTTGCTTGTATTACAGCAGTTTCCACCTGTCCCGCAGCCATAAGGACAAAAATGACATTTAATCACCTGTCCGGACATTGCAGGGCCCTCCTCCGTCGTGGCCGGATCTTCTTTCTTTTGCCCGTTGGCGTGCCACGCGCAAGCACAGTGCCGTCTTTTTTTTTTATCTCCTGCTCTCCCACGGATCAGCTGTGCCTGTGCCACAGATATCACAGTTTCCATTGACTTCAATAGAAGCCGTCCCTGTGGGATCCGCAGAAATATGGAGCATGCTGCAATTTCTTCCTGCACATGCAACCCGCACACCAGGAAAAAAATCACATCCGCATGCATTAAATTGCCCTGCAGATGCTAATGCATCCCTATGGTTTTCTAGATCTGCAGATCTCCCGCTCGGGAGACACACGCAGATTTTATAAGTAAAATCCACCCATGGAGATTGGGCCTCAGACATATTCTTTGAAAATATGGATATGCGGGAATTTGCAAAAACATTTACTGGCCCGATTCGGCTTTGCTTGTTCACATCGTTATCTGGTAAATAAAGTTACACAAGCCGCACAATGTCCTATGAAGAGACTCTTCTTTGATAACTGCAGTACCCCAGTCTTTACCCCAGTCCATCCTTTCAACAAGGCTAAGCTTTATCCAAACCCTTTACTGCTAATGTTCATGTTAAGGCCCTTTCACATGGGACAACCATTGTGAAGGAGGATTTTTTTTTAGATTGTTCACCCAACCAGTCCCCTGTGTAAACAGGGCAACGATCAGCCATTGAATGAACAAAACAATAATTCATCTGCTGATTGGATCGTTAATGCCACCGAAAAAATGCACATCTTTCCTACTGTAACAAACACTCCTAACTTGGCTGTCACCACACTTAGGTCCAGTTCTGTGATACCGCTGGGATTGGAGAGTGTCTTCATCAACAAATTGTTGAGCAATCCGAGCAAATGGAAACTTACTTTGTGTGGAACTATCCCAAAAGTTTGGTTTATCACAAATCCAGAATAAGATTTTAGCAAATTTCTTCCTGAAACAAAGTTCTACTGGTTCGGGTCACTAAGTGCTAGTCCCGAACACTAGAGTATAACAACGTCTAAGACCACAAGCCCCAACCCCCTTCCAGAATGAGCCTGAATGTTTTGGAGGGGTATAAAGGCAGGAGTTCTGCACCACAGCTAGGTAGGATGTGCAGTGAGAGACATGTAGGACAGGAGCTGTGTGCTGCAGGAAGAGCTCAATGGCCACAAACTGGACATAGAAGTAGGCAGAGCTTAACAGGATGTCAGCAATCCGGCTGGTGCTGCTGTTCGAAGAATGAAAGAACCGAAAGTGTTATAACTGTGTAGAAGGTGCAATACTCTGCAAGCTTCAAGAGGTCAGCTTAACCCTTATGTCCGCACCCGAGTACCCACTAGCCGCTTATTCATTATTTTTCTCTTGTTTGTGCAAAGATTTCTACAAGTGGCTTCAGATCCTTAGGATTTGACC
This sequence comes from Eleutherodactylus coqui, assembly GCF_035609145.1. Lineage (NCBI taxonomy): Eukaryota > Metazoa > Chordata > Amphibia > Anura > Eleutherodactylidae > Eleutherodactylus > Eleutherodactylus coqui. The sequence continues at coordinate 88,686,617 of NC_089846.1, read as the reverse complement.
TTTTTTTGATGGAAATATCATTTTACCAGAATTTTTAAAGCATGTAATCATTTTAAAAAATGGAGTTGAAAATAACGCTCCCCAGTCGCACCCAGGGTACCCTGGGAAGAGTATTAAAGTAAACATTTATAAGCATTCTTTAATGATAATATATAACTTTTATTTCAGTTATTTAATTACAAATGACATGCTTATTGAGTAACAACATTTTCACAGAGGATACATTTTGTAGGCGCTGTGTGTTCATTGCACACGGGGTTACTACAATGCGCACAAGATTCTCTTGTTTTTCGGCGTTTTCTGATAGTTTGTTGATAGCAAACGTGTCAAGAACCAACCACAACTTTTCGACCAGTTCGATCTAACTGTGACTGAGATGTCAAAAGTGGTGAAACCGTGGAAATCGATCGACCAAGAACGCGCTCAACTGCCAATTTGGTTTCATAATTTCTGATAACTTGCTGATTTTCAGAACGATCTTCCATTATCGGTCCTGCAAGCTCTTCACTCAACTGTCTCAAGAAAAGCCGTCTTTGTGTAGTTTTCTTCGGAAACATTTTATTGTTTTTGTAATAAATAATGTACGCGGCTAAACTCGCAATGTTGACAATGTTGTAAAAAAAGGCTAATGGCCATCTATGTGTCCGCCGATGCATGGGATATCTGCCCAACACTTGGTCCATAGTGTCCACACCAGCTTTGTGTTTATTATAATTCTTCCATGCTTTCCTAACCTCACTTGAATGTACACGCACAAGAGAACGCATTTGGACTCCTAAGGAAATAGAATTTGTAATGCATAAATATATATAATAACATCATAATAAAAAAAGACAGATTTTAAAAGCTCGTTTCAGTAAAAATGGGAGAAAACGATTACAATACATACCCGTATTTCTGTCAGAGAACATGTGTTTACGCACAAAACTTCGAAATATAATGAACGGCCATTACTCACAGTCCTCTCCGAGTGAGAGTGTATGCGTGACCCTCGAAGCTAGCTGCGTACACGTTCTAGAGCAGCTGTAACGCGTGTGGGTACCCGGGTGTGAAACAACGTTGATAAATCCGGGTGCGTACATAAGGGCTACAGAAGAGCAGCTGCTGCAGTTAAAAGAGAGTTAAAGATCTGTAGAACCGAATGCTTCCTCTGCATTCCACAAACAGGAGAGCACCAAGAGGATGGCCGGACTAGAAACAGGAGTACTCATGGTAAACATGGGACAGTAAGTGAGGGAGTCCTTGGAAAACACCGAAAAGAGCCCATACTGAAAGCAAGATTTTATAGACTTAATAGTTCTACAAAAAGGGAATTCAGGACTTGTGCTTTGATTCCAGTAAACTGTATCTAGTTGAAACAAAGGAATGAGTGTGCCTACTGAATGTAGCAGGACATGTTTAATCCAGGAACTTTCTGTCATCCTCTCCTTTAGTATCCACCCATTGCGGAGTTTGTTTACTTAATCAGTAGACTGTTGGCAGTAATCCGCAATTACAAATTACCAGTTTCCTTTGAAGTACTTGTATGAGTTGAAGGATGCGTTGCTGACATTAAGATTAATAATTGTTATTTGGTGTAAAGTGTAAGAAGTTGTTCCTACTGTTAGTTAGAGCTAGTCAGGATTGTGTAACGGGCCGCAAAGTTTACGTCTTTACTAGAGATGAGCGAGCACCAAAATGCTCGGGTGCTCGTTACTCGGAACGAACTTTTCGCGATGCTCGAGGGTTCGTTTCGAATAACGAACCCCATTGAAGTCAATGGGCGATCCGAGCATTTTTGTATTTCGCCGATGCTCGCTAAGGTTTTCATGTGTGAAAATCTGGGCAATTCAAGAAAGTGATGGGAACGACACAGCAATGGATAGGGCAGGCGAGGGGCTACGTGTTGGGCTGCATCTCAAGTTCACAGGTCCCACTATTAAGCCACAATAGCGGCAAGAGTGGGCCCCCCTCCCAAAAACTTTTACTTCTGAAAAGCCCTCATTAGCATGGCATACCTTTGCTAAGCACCACACTAGCTACAACAAAGCACTGCCTGGATGACACTCCGCTGCCACTTCTCCTGGGTTACATGCTGACCAACTGCCCCCCCTCCCCCCCACAGCGCACACCAAAGTGTCCCTGCGCAGCCTTCAGCTGCCCTAATGCCACACCACCCTCATGTCTATTTAGAAGTGCGTCTGCCATGAGGAGGAACCGCAGGCACACACTGCAGAGGGGTTGGCACAGCTAGGCAGCGACCCTCTTTAAAAGGGGCGGGGCGATAGCCCACAATGCTGTACAGAAGCAATGAGAAATAGAATCCTGTGCCACCGCCATCAGGAGCTGCACACGTGGGCATAGCAATGGGGAACCTATGTGCCACACACTATTCATTCTGTCAAGGTGTCTGCATGCCCCAGTCAGACTGGTAATATGTACCTTAACAGTAACCGCGTTGGTGGTAATGTGGTGGTGACTGCGGACCTAGTAGCGCGGTTTTATTTTGTTGGTTTTCAGAATGTGGCCAGGATTAAGTGGGCCGTGGCGGGGGGATGGTGGGGGGGGCTCTCTTGTAGTGTCGGTAAAGGTGAAATTCTTGGACTGGCACCAGACGAACCAATGCAAAGGCATTTGCCAAGAATGTTTTCCCTGTTGGAGGAGGAGGGGGATGTTTTTGAGGCACTACGTGTCCTCTCCACGTGTCCGTGGTTATATGCAGCTTAACAGTAACCGCGTTGGTGGGAAATGGCCTCGCCGCCATCATGTCTTTGGGAAGCCTCTGTTTCCACACCCCAGAGACATACCATTAGCAGCGGTATAGGCAGAGCCCAGAATTCGTAACATTTCAGCGGTAGTATTAGGGACAGGCCCCACTAACATATCACTAGCAGCATTATAGCGGGAGCGCAGTCTTCGTTCCATGTCAGCAATAGTAGCACTCAAAACAGGCCCCAGTAACAATTCCGAAGCAGCAGTATAGCGGGAGCGTAGTCTTCGTTCCATGTCAGTAATAGTAGCACTCAAGACAGGCCCCAGTAACAATTCCGAAGCAGCAGTATAGCGGGAGCGCAGTCTTCGTTCCATGTCAGTAATAGTAGCACTCAAGACAGGCCCCAGTAACAATTCCGAAGCAGCAGTATAGTGGGAGCGCAGTCTTAGTTCCATTTCAGTAGCTGCAGTATAGCCAAGGCCCAAGTTACATTTATGTAGCTAAAGTGTAGGCCAACCCCGCACACACTTCCGTACCATGAGTGCAGGCGAAGAACATACAAATTGCTATGATTACACTGTAGGTGAGGGCCCCAAAAAATTGGTGTACCAACAGTACTAATGTACCTCAGTAAAAATTGGCCATGCCCAACCAAGATGGCAGGTGAAACCCATTAATCGCTTTGGTTAATGTGGCTTAAGTGGTAACTAGGCCTGGAGGCAGCCCAGTTTAACGAAAAATTGGTTCAAGTTAAAGTTTCAACGCTTTTAAGAGCATTGAAACATATAAAAATTGTTTCAAAAAATTATTTGAGTGAGCCTTGTGGCCCTAAGAAAAATTGCCCGTTCGGCGTGATTACGTGAGGTTTCAGGAGGAGGAGCAGGAGGAGGAGGAGGAATATTAGACACAGATTGATGAAGCAGAAATGTCCCCGTTTTGGATGGTGAGAGAGAACGTAGCTTCCATCCGCGGGTGCAGCCTACGTATTGCTTACGTATCGCTGCTGTCCGCTGGTGGAGAAGAGAAGTCTGGGGAAATCCAGGCTTTGTTCATCTTGATGAGTGTTAGCCTGTCGGCACTGTCGGTTGACAGGCGGGTACGCTTATCTGTGATGATTCCCCCAGCCGCACTAAACACCCTTTCCGACAAGACGCTAGCCGCAGGACAAGCAAGCACCTCCAGGGCATACAGCGCGAGTTCAGGCCACGTGTCCAGCTTCGACACCCAGTAGTTGTAGGTGGCAGAGGCGTCACGGAGGACGGTCGTGCGATCCGCTACGTACTCCCTCACCATCCTTTTACAGTGCTCCCGCCGACTGAGCCTTGACTGGGGATCGGTGACACAGTCTTGGTGTGGAGCCATAAAGCTGTCCAGGCCCTTAAAGACTGTTGCACTGCCTGCGCTGTACATGCTGCTCGATCTCCGCACCTCCCCTGCTACCTGGCCCTCGGAACTGCACCTTCTGCCACTAGCGCTGTCGGATGGGAATTTGACCATCAGCTTGTCCGCCAGGGTCCTGTGGTATAGCAACACTCTCGAACCCCTTTCCACTTCGGGAATGAGACTGGGAAGGTTCTCCTTATAGCGTGGGTCGAGCAGTGTGTACACCCAGTAATCCGTAGTGGCCAGAATGCGTGCAACGCGAGGGTCACGAGAAAGGCATCCTAACATGAAGTCAGCCATGTGTGCCAGGGTACCCGTACGCAACACATGGCTGTCTTCACTAGGAAGATCACTTTCAGGATCCTCCTCCTCCTCATCCTCCTCAGGCCATACACGCTGAAAGGATGACAGGCAAGCAGCAGGGGCACCGTCAGCAGTGGGCCAAGCTGTCTCTTCCCCCTCCTCCTCATCCTCCTCATGCTCCTCCTCCTCCTCCTCCTGAATGCGCTAAGATATAGACAGGAGGGTGCTCTGACTATCCAGCGACATACTGTCTTCCCCCGCCTCCGTTTCTGAGCGCAAAGCGGCTGCCTTTATGGTTTGCAGGGAACTTCTCAAGATGCATAGCAGAGGAATGGTGACGCTAATGATTGCAGCATCGCCGCTCACCACCTGGGTAGACTGCTCAAAGTTTCCAAGGACCTGGCAGATGTCTGCCAACCAGGCCCACTCTTCTGAAAAGAATTGAGGAGGCTGACTCCCACTGCGCCGCCCATGTTGGAGTTGGTATTCCACGATAGCTCTACGCTGCTCATAGAGCCTGGCCAACATGTGGAGCGTAGAGTTCCACCGTGTGGGCACGTCGCACAGCAGTCGGTGCACTGGCAGATTAAAGCGATGTTGCAGGGTGCGCAGGGTGGCAGCGTCCGTGTGGGACTTGCGGAAATGTGCGCAGAGCCGGCGCACCTTTCCGAGCAGGTCTGACAAGCGTGGGTAGCTTTTCAGAAAGCGCTGAACCACCAAATTAAAGACATGGGCCAGGCATGGCACGAGCGTGAGGCTGCCGAGCTGCAGAGCCGCCACCAGGTTACGGCCGTTGTCACACACGACCATGCCCGGTTGGAGGCTCAGCGGCGCAAGCCAGCGGTCGGTCTGCTCTGTCAGACCCTGCAGCAGTTCGTGGGCCGTGTGCCTCCTATCTCCTAAGCTGAGTAGTTTCAGCACGGCCTGCTGACGCTTGCCCACCACTGTGCTGCCACGCCGCGCGACACCGACTGCTGGCGACGTCCTGCTGCTGCTGCTGACACATCTAGATTGCGAGACAGAGGTTGAGGAGGAGGAGGAGGAGGAGGAGGGTGCTTTAGTGGACGAAGCATACACCGCCGAACATACCAGCACCGAGCTGGGGCCCGCAATTCTGGGGGTGGGTAGGACGTGAGCGGTCCCAGGCTCTGACTCTGTCCCAGCCTCCACTAAATTCACCCAATGTGCCGTCAGGGAGATGTAGTGGCCCTGGCCGCCTGTGCTTGTCCACGTGTCCGTAGTTAAGTGGACCTTGCCACTAACCGCATTGGTGAGGGCGCGTACAATGTTGCGGGAGACGTGGTCGTGCAGGGCTGGGACGGCACATCGGGAAAAGTAGTGGCGACTGGGAACTGAGTAGCGCGGGGCCGCCGCCGCCATCATAGCTTTGAAAGCCTCCGTTTCCACAACCCTATACGGCAGCATCTCAAGGCTGATAAATTTGGCGATGTGGACCGTTAACCATTGAGCGTGCGGGTGCGTGGCGGCGTACTTGCGCTTGCGCTCCAACACTTGCGCTAGCGACGGCTGGACTGTGCGGTGCGAGACATTGCTGGATGGGGCCGAGGACAGCGGAGGTGAGGGTGTGGGTGCAGGCCATGAGACGGTTGTGCCTGTGTCCTGAGAGGGGGGTTGTATCTCAGTGGCAGGTTCGGGCACAGGGGGAGAGGCAGCGGTGCAAACCGGAGGCGGTGAACGGCCTTCGTCCCACCTTGTGGGGTGCTTGGCCATCATATGTCTGCGCATGCTGGTGGTGGTGAGGCTGTTGGTGGTGGCTCCCCGGCTGATCTTGGCGCGACAAAGGTTGCACACCACTGTTCGTCGGTCCTCAGGCGTCTCTGTGAAAAACTGCCAGACCTTTGAGCACCTCGGCCTCTGCAGGGTGGCATGGCGCGAGGGGGTGCTTTGGGAAACAGTTGGTGGATTATTCAGTCTGGCCCTGCCTCTACCCCTGGACACCGCACTGCCTCTTGCAACCTGCCCTGCTGATGCCTCCCCCTCTGAAGACCTGTCCTGAGTAGGCGTTGCACACCAGGTGGGGTCAGTCACCTCATCGTCCAGCTGCTCTTCCTCCGAATCCTCTGTGCGCTCCTCCCTCGCACTTACTGCCCTTACTACTACCTCACTGCAAGACAACTGTGTCTCATCGTCATCGTCCTCCTCACCCACTGAAAGGTCTTGAGACAGTTGGCAGAAGTCCCCAGCCTCATCCCCCGGACCCCGGGAACTTTCCAATGGTTGGGCATCAGTGACGACAAACTCCTCTGGTGGGAGAGGAACCACTACTGCCCAATCTGAGCAGGGGCCCGAGAACAGTTCCTGAGAGTCTGCCCGCTCCTGAGCATGTGTCATTGTAGTGGAGTGAGGGGGCTGGGAGGAAGGAGGAGCAGCAGACAGAGGATTCGGATTTGCAGCAGTGGACGGCGCAGAACTCTGGGTGGATGATAGCTTGCTGGAAGCACTTTCTGCCATCCAGGACAGGACCTGCTCACACTGCTCATTTTCTAATAAAGGTCTCCCGCGTGGACCCATTAATTGTGCGATGAATGTGGGGATGCCAGAAACGTGCCTCTCTCCTAATCGCGCAGCAGTCAGCTGCGACACACCTGGATCAGGAGCTCGGCCTGTGCCCACACCCTCACTTGGGCCTACGCGTCCTCGGCCGCGTCCACGTCCTCTAGCCCTACCCCTACCCCTACCCCTCAGCATGCTGTATTACCAGTGATTTCACAGCCAGGAAATAAATTGGCACAAGCCTGCAGGCAAAATAGAATTTTTTGCCTGCTTTTTACAAGGAACACCCACACTGCGTGTATTCAATGAATACTAAGTTTAATAACTGTGTTGTGGCCCTGCCAATTTGTCCCAGAACTGCAGTGATGCAAAGTAATTCGCTACCTACAGCAGATCAGGGATTTCCCATGCAGGAAAAAAATTGCCGCATGCCTGCGGTAAAACGTAGCTGACTGCGTCTGATTTTTTCTGAACGTTCAGCACACAGCACACACGTACCCAGAGCCCTGAGTACTGTCAGAGGCAGGCCAAATAGAATTTTTTGCCTGATTTTTACAAGGAACACCCACACTGCGTGTATTCAATGAATAATGTATGTCTTCTGGCCCTGCCTACACAATTCTATCCCTGTAGTATTAATGCCGGGTGCAATGCTCTGCACAGCCGGTTTTGAGAAAAAAAAAAAAATGCAACACTGCTAACAGCAGCCTGCACAGTACTGCACACGGATAGATGTGGCCCTAGAAAGGACCGTTGGGGTTCTTGAAGCCTACACTAACTCCTAACACTCTCCCTGCCTAAGCCCCACTTCTGTCCCTATTGCAGGGCGCAATGCTCTGCAGATCCAATTTTGGGAAAAAAAATAAAAATACTGTGCTAACACAGTACTGCACACTAGTAGATGTGGCCCTAAGAAGGGCCGTTGGGGTTCTTGAAGCCTACACTAACTCCTAACGCTCTCCCTACAGCAGCTCCAGCTCCAGTCCCTCAGCTAAGTCACAAGGCATGTGTGGCGAGCCGCGGGAGGGGCCGACTTTTATACTCGGGTGACATCTGATCGCCCCAGCCACTCACAGCAGGGGGGTGGTATAGGGCTTGAACGTCACAGGGGGAAGTTGTAATGCCTTCCCTATCTTTCAATTGGCCAGAAAAGCGCGCTAACGTCTCAGAGAGGAAACTGAAAGTAACCGGAACACCGCGTGGTACTCGTTACGAGTAACGAGCATCCCGAACACCCTAATATTCACACGAATATCAAACTCGGACGAGTACGTTTGCTCATCTCTAGTCTTTACTCTTTCTAAACATTTCAGAACAATTTTCCTTTTGCAGTTTATTTGTTATAATACAAATTTGTACTTTTGTAACTCTGGTGTCCACTTTGTATCCTGATACCGGTGTCACCGACCGTCTACCACGACAATACATCAGTTTTAGGGGGGTTTATGAACTACCACTTTGTATCCTGGTACCGGTGTCACCGACCATCCACCACGACAATACATCAGTTTTAGGGGGGTTTATGAACTTCCAGTTTGGTTCAAACTAATTGGGACTGAAATGAACCTTTTGCAATATTTTGACAAACAAAGGAAGTCCAGAAAACATTACCTGTTGGGAGTAATTGAGGACAGGAGTTGAGAGACACTGCTCTATACTGCTATATCTTGGACTTTGCGGATGATATAGCTCTCCTCGCACCATAGCTCCTCAAACTTGAACAAACTGTAGCAGCTTTGGAACAAGAAGCAACACTGGCTGTTTTTCAGATTAACTGCGAGAAGACAGATTATTCAAGTTGGATGCACCTCATCCACAAATGATTTTCAGTGTTGTATTGGGAATGCGTGGGCAACTTTCTAACGTCTGTGTCCTATATGGGCTACTGCTTCACTCCTGTTACAAGCAAAATAATCACTCCTGATCCCGACTGCCCTATATGCATCTGAAACATGGAAAGTGACAACATGTATCAACTGACGACTTTATGTTTTCCACCAGCATTCCTCTAGTCATCTGTTTAAGGTCACTTACCATGTTAGGGATCCCAATGAAGAAATTTCAGCTCTTGTACACGACCATTGCATTTCCAAGACACCGAAGGCAGACTCCGTTTTTCTGGACACAACTAACCCCTCCTTGAGACAAGACTGGCAAGAATTGCTATCGCTTAGAATCTAAAATCTGAGAAACATCATAATGGAAGGCAAGAGACCACCTGGCGATGTACATTTACAGAGGACTTGCGCTTTGTCGAGCTTTCATGGGATGATGCCGAAACTGTTGACTATGATCGCCAACGATGGCATTCTTTTGTCAGTCGATGCGCCAAAAGCTGTGGGAGGACCTATGTCTAAGTAAGTAAGTAAGTCTAAGCTCTATACGAATTCTGAAAAACAACACATTGTTAGTCAGAGCCGGGGAGAGAAATGATAACTTGTACATCGAATTAAACAGATGAAGTCTTGGGTGTCATGTGTTGTTTCCTTCGTCTTTGGCATATTTAAGGAAAAAATGATTCACGCTTTAGTCATAATACTTCAGATTTACAAGAAAGAAATGATATCATGGCAGATTGTAACTGAACATAAAAATGAGAAGCCAGTAAACAGCAAGATCAGCATATTATGTCTATTATGGATGCTATTTATACTGCTGCTCATAAACTAATCAAAGAAGTGTATTATCTAGTCCTCACAAAGATTAGGAGCCTCAGTTACTCATAGACCGGAGCCGGCCTGTCTCTACTGTCAAGGTATATTAATGTCAACATAAAATTATGAAAAGACAACAGTGTGGATGTTCTAATGGATACGTATTGGCCAATGGGATTGGTCCCTCCAGTTTGAGGACAAACTTCTGCTGCCATTTTTGTTTAGCCTAGATGACCACAGCTATTTTCTAATTACACTACTCACTACTCAGTGATTGGCCAGCTGCGATTATATGAGCAGCGCTGGCTTATCATTAAGTAGGTATAGTGGATCTAAAACTACCAGTTTACTGTGGACCATCAGGTAGTCTAAAGATGGTGGTGTACATCTTAGCCATCCAAAAACAGCAGTAAAAAACATCCAAGAAACAGAAATAACACCAGGATGAATGGTACATAAAGGACATGCATAAAGTGTAGAAAAGCAGAACTTATTGTACTTCGTATGGGAGCCGTGAATCACACTGACATACATACCCTCTTTAAATCCAGAAATGCGTGAAAATCAATCACTCAGGTCAAAGGCAGCTGATCTGAAACCATGTAGACCATCAGATAGGTGCCATGCATATTTCCTTAAGAAAGTGGGCAACTGATTTTTAACCCCCCAAAACATGTCACAGCCATTTACATCTTCTAGTGTACTACAGGCCAGATATAGCACTTCTCTGATGGTCTACATGGTTTCGGATTGGCTTCCCTTGATCAGAGAGTGATTGATTTTTATGCACTTCTAGACTTAAAGGTGGGGAAGTCAATGCGCTTCACTACCACCTTACAAAGTAGGATGAGCATTTTTTACACTACATGTATTTCTTAATGTACTGATACATCATACCATTTACCACTGAGCGTTGGTGTTTTTTTCTGTTTCTTGGATGTTTTTTTTTACTCTGACGAAGACCAAGTAGAACTTTGGACTTGGACTTCAAGCACTTTCCCTTCTGTGCAGGGGTGCCCCTTGCCTTTCCACTGCTTGAGACAAATAGCAAAATAGCGTCCTCTCCCCGCACTCCCCCCAAATGAAAGCATTACTTCATTGATAACAAAGAAAAAAGAAGAGATGAAATAAATAAGTGTACCATCCCCTGTAGGAATAAATAGTCATAATAATAGTCATGGCCAGTAATTTTTTTTTTTCATAATCTCGTGCACATATTGACCCATTTAAAGGGGTTGTCCCGCGCCGAAACGGGTTTTTTTTTTTTCAAACCCCCCCGTTCGGCGCGAGACAACTCCGATGCAGGGACTTAAAAAAAAATCCGCACAGCGCTTACCTGAATCCCGGTGACTTCTTACTTACCGGTTGAAGATGTCCGCCGGGATCTTCTCCCTCGGTGGACCGCAGGGCTTCTGTGTGGTCCATTGCCGATTCCAGCCTCCTGATTGGCTGGAATCGGCACGTGACGGGGCGGAGCTACACGGAGCCGGCATCCTGCACGAGCGGCCCCATTGAGAAAAGAAGAAGACCTGGACTGCGCAAGCGCGTCTAATTTGGCCATTAGACGCCGAAAATTAGACGGCTCCATGGAAACGAGGACGCTAGCAACTGAGCAGGTAAGTGAAAAACTTCTTATAACTTCTGTATGGCTCATAATTAATGCACAATGTACATTACAAAGTGCATTAATATGGCCATACAGAAGTGTATAGACCCACTTGCTGCCGCGGGACAACCCCTTTAAGGAATGCAAACTCCCTTTAAAGCTGGAGTAGGCACAAATATAGTAAACACCTCATGCTGAGGCATAACTTGAAGTTCCTGGGCCCCAATACAAAACCTGTAACAGGGCTCCAAACTATAATGCTTTATTCATAGTATTGGGCTCTTTATATGGAGAAGAGAGGCATTATAGGCCCCCCGTGGCTTCTGGCCCCAGATGCATCCTCTGCATTACCTTTAGTTATGCCCCTGACTCATGCTTTGCTAAGCATTTGGTAACATGAAGTCCATGGATAAGACAGCAATGAAGCCACGTGTTATGATGCCAGGGCAGGAGAAATAAACCGGGATTTTTCTTTTAGATTTGGGAAGGTTTTGCAGCATAAAACTATTTTAATACATTTACCACTTGAATAATTGCATCTTCTAGTCTTTCGAGCCAACAAACCTTCCAAGCCTTGGCCCACAATCACGGCTGGAGTTTGAGGCTGAATAGCTGATATGTGACAGCTATTAAGTATATCCAGGTTTACCTATATTAGACAACTTTGCCCAAAAATATTCCATTTAATAGATAGTTATTCACATCATTGTTACAGAGCTAACACAATCATGGCATGCAGGACAGGACTCGAGAAACAGACAGATATCAACTTGGAAACAAGTTTTGAACCGCGGTGGCAGTTGTCAATCAAAGCCAGGGATTTCTATATTTTATGACTGTTTTGTCAAGAGCTGTCACTGCGGAGCCAATTGAGTGGTGTATATATTAGCATACACAATGCCTGTTTAATCATGTTCGGGATGTTTCTTTTACGGAATAGAAAGTTTCTTAAAATTGCTGAAGTGACTCACGATATTGAACTTCGCTGACAAGAAGAAGCAACATGGAAACTCTTAAAGTCTCATTTAATAGTTTCAGTGCAACAAATCAGGAGCAAAAAATACTTTGCTCTGTGGAAAGTGTTATTTGTTAGTAAAATGAATGCATTATCTATATTAGTTTGTATTTATGGCTAAATTAGACAATGACCGATACTGTACAGTCTATAAAGTCAAGTATGGTAAATGGGAGCTTTCAAAAACTCCACTGGATTTATTCAACTTCAACAATTTCTAAGGATGCTTTTACATGGGATGACCTGTCCAGCAACAGATGCCCGATGGTCCATTCCAGCGATATTTGTTTCCATGCTTTTACAAAGGAATGAGCACCGCTAACTGAACGGAGGTGGAGCGAGCGTGGATCGTTCCGGCCCACCCTCTTCAATTTACAATAAGCAGGCGGTGGTTCATTGTTCAGTCGCTGCATACATCTATACTGCACAATTATTGCTCAAATTATCACTGGATTGGGTAAAAGCAGCTTAAGTGTTACAATCAGAAGTAGTTCTCATGCTGTATCATCCTCTCTTTATCTATGTTGCTACACAGCTGACATATTGGAGGAGGATCAGAAGCCAAACCTCATTGAAGTGGGGTGCCCCATTGGCTAGCTTCGCTTTGAGTTTCCTTAGCTTGCCCAATTTAGTTATGATTGATCGCTGTGACAGCAAGTGTTTATTCCAGTATACAGTACCTTGTTCTAATTTTGAATACTTTGTTCTAGTCAAGTCTACTCTATCTGTGTGGATTGCTCCTCGATTGTCCAGCCCAGTCTGTTTGTGTTTTGTCTAATATGTCCTTATTTATTTCTCTCTAACTTGGCTCATTCTAGTTATTTGCTCTTTTAGTCTCTTGTCTAGGTCCTACTGCCATCTGTTCTCAGGTGTAGTGTTTTAGATAGGATCCATGGGGAAACCTAAGGCTATTTAAGGACAGTGGGGTCTGGTGTTGAGGGACAACATCAGGAAGATATTAGGGAGAACTGGTGTTAGATTCTGCATTTTTCTGGTTGTTATTTTGTTTCCATACCATCTATTCCAGTGTCTCTATTATGGTATTTATCATTATCTTCATACTTATCACTGAGTTACTATTGACAGCTGCAGTGACCAACCAGAAGCCCACTACTACTAAATCAGAGCTGCGGAACATATTATTGGGTGGAGCGAAGAGAACATGACTGAATAAGAAATACTTGCAACAGCATCAAAGTTTGTTTTCCAATTGCCCATGGCCCTAAATGTTTTGCTAAAGATACCTTTAGGCCAGGCTCACATGGGTGGATTTTAATTGCGGAATTTGCAATTGCCATCTGCGCAGAAGGTCCACGGTAAAACGTGGCCATTAAAAGGCATGCATTCCTGATTTTTCATTCACACTTGCGGATATGAATTGCGTATTTAGCGAGCAGAAGAAAAAGTGCAGCATGCTCTATTTTAGCACAGATGGCCCGCATTGAAGTCAATGGATACAAGTGTTCTGTCGCCCATACGCAATTAACATTGCATATGAGCGGCAGAAATTCTCACAATTTTAGAAGAAAATAGATTAAAAAGCCAGAGAGATCTTTCTTCCACGCAGACGATATGCTGTGCATACGCGTACATCAATGTGGAAAACCGCATGCATCCGCGATCTTCCGCAATCATTCGCAATCACTTTCTTTGAATGAACGCAGGTCTTCAGCAGAAATATATATGCAGAATCTGACCCGTTTGTGTGAGCCTGGCTTTAGGCCTTATTTACATGACCGTATATACGCAGCCAAAAATCGTGACTATCTGACGCATCAGATTCCAATCAGATAATTGATTTTTGGGCAAGTAAAAGAATTGCGCCAGCAATAATAGGACATCGACGACCGAAAACCGATTTTATGCGCATGAAAAGATAGATCTTGCCCTATCTTTTGCCAAAATACGAACCTTGGCAGCTCCCATAGATTTCTATGTAAGCTGAAAAAAGGGAGGGTGAGGGATTTCTCCAGTGTCCAAAACTGGGAAAAGAAGACAGCTGGCTCTATTTAAGTATTGGAAGCCATTCCAAGGATTTCTGCTGAGCCAGGGATTTCCGCACTGCAGAGTAAATGGATGAGAAAATCCTAGTTAAGATCAGGACTTGATCGCAGCTATTCTTCTTTCATGCGATTTTTTTTTGGTGTACCACCAAGCGTGAAAAATACGGTCATGTGAAAGAAGCCTGGCACTCTCACTTCTGCCCCTGTATAGCGCTATTAGCAGTTTTGCAAAGCTGCTGCCCGGCTCTCTTTATCAAACAGAAAAATAAATAAAAACTGAATACCAAATTATATGTAATAAAAGCTTATATTGTGACAATAAGTGGTTTTTAGCAGGCAGGAGCGCGGCTGACGTCAGGTTTCCAAGTCCTATGTAGCTCACAATTGCCCCACTTCACACCGCTGGCAGACAATGCCGACAGAGATCCACAAACCTCACTTGTGTTATTTTATTTTGTTTTTCATCACGATACTTTTTTGCTACAATAACATTTGCTGCTGCTTAACCTCCAGGAAAACAAAGTGACAAACATAGGATGAGCGATGGAAATAACCGCCGCTGCCTTGATTACTGGTCGGTAATATTGTGTCTACAATATTAATGATTTTTAGCCTTTGATCTCTACAATCAGATGCAATTTTCTTAATCACAAGATGGGAGCAAGATGAAGAGGCAAGTACAGAAACAGTCCTGGTGATTCTCATGATTAAATATCACATTTTAAGGTTTTCTTCATGAAACGTTGGTTTGAAATTGCAAATAAAATCAGGGATTATTTTTATAAAATTGTGAAAAGTACAAAATAAAACATAAGAATTCTAATAAATGAAATCATGAATCATAACGGAGATCATTCCGTAATATTGAGTTACTGTTCATCAAAAAAATACTAATTTTATTTCATTTTTCCATATCTTAATTTACTTATTTAACCCCTTAGTGATGTATCTCCCTTTCAAAATCACATTTTTTTTTCTTTTATGGTGTTAATCATGCAGCATCAATAACATGATTTTTTTCTGCTGATTTGCATGATTATTACAGTCCCCAAATATTTTTTGTTTAGGTTTTTCCATTTTTGCACAATCAAAAATTTTGTTTTGGAAAGTAGTTTTTCTTTTGCATTGCTGCATTCAAATTTCCATAATGTTTTTTTCCCCATCAGTGGAGCTCTGTAAGGGCTTGTTTTTTACATGATGAACTGTAGACTTTATTGGCGTACATTTGGTGTTTTTGATCACTTCATTGTTTTTTTGGGAGCTGAAATTACCAAAAAAAATTGGCTCAGTTGTTTTGTTTTTCTTTTTTAATAGCACTTTCTCTGCAAAATAAAAAAAGGTGTTCAATTTTTTGTATGGGTTCAATTATGATAATAACAAACATGTGGATTTTTTTACATTTAAGAGGAGAAAGTATGCGAAAAAAATGTTTTAACATTTTTTTAACATTTTTTATGTCCCTGTATGGGACTTGAATAGTGATACTACTCAGTTAATACGCTGCAGTACTTCTGTACTGCAATGCATTATCACTTATCATACAATGGGCCCTAAGCAATTACATGACATCACAGAGGAAGCGCCTTCTCTCTGAGAACCTTTTAAATACATAGATCGTAGCATGTAAGGGGTTAACAGTTGGGATCAGTATTCATTTGCTGTTGCAGTGAGTGGCCAGCTGTCAGTCAAAATCAACTCCTGCTGCAGATGACACAGGCTCAGGTTCAGAGCCCATGCCATCCACAGGATATGACTGGATGCTGATTTTCGAGAACCCCCTCTCTACCAGGGTGTATGTGGGAAGGAGTTAAAGACATATTCAGTGGAAATTTTGAAAATTCAAAAATTCTGTCCACGGGGATTATGGTCATGTTGGGAGGAACTCTTGATAAATGGCGGCACTACATGTTACATAATATAAAGATGGCAGCTGGATACTAAATGGAAAAACTGGGCTCCACCTTTAGCAGTCATTTTTTCTGAGTGCTAACAATGTCTGACAGTACTAATATATCTCCTGCACTTAACCCCTTAGTGACAAAGCCAAATTTTGGAAATCTGACATGTGCCACTTTAAGGCCTTAGTCAGACGGGCGTTTTTTTGCGCGATTTGCGGATTGCATGACGGATGCGCATCCGCAAATCGCGTGACCGGTGCGCGCAAGTCGCCCGCAAATCGCCCGAAAATCTGCTCCTAGCCGCGTTTCATTAGAAACGGGCCGGAGCTGTCCAGCGCATTGAATTCAATGGAGACGGCAATAGAGCCGCCTCCATTTAAAGCAATGCGCTGCGGGCGAGCCTGGGATGAATTGTCGGTAAGGGCTTAAATATATAAGCCCTTCCCTGCAATTCATCCTAAAATGTGTTAAAATAAAAAAAATTGTATACTCACCTTCTCCCGGCAGCCGGAGCTCCGTGCGGCCGTCCTGCAGTGGGTGTGAAGGGGGTGTGAGTCAGACCTGCCCCCTGATTGGTTCAGCGCTGAGCCAATCAGAGGCATGCCTCACTCACACCCATTCATGAATTCATGAATGGATGTGAGTCAGACCTGCCCCTGATTGGCTCAGCGCTGAGAGGCAGCAGTCACTCACCCATTCATGAATTCATGAATGGGTGTGTGAGTGAAACCGGCCTCTGATTGGTCAGGGCTGTGACCAATCAGAGGCAGATCATTCAGCAGGCGGGGATTTTAAAGCCCCGCCGGCTGAATAGTGCCGAGAAGCAGTTCAGGAGAACTGACAGCGGCCGCGGCTGGACTCCGGCTGCAGCGGAAAGGTGAGTATACAATTTTTTTTTATTTTAACACATTTTAGGATGAATTGCAGGGAAGGGCTTATATATTTAACCCCTTCCCGACAATTCACCCCGCGCACGCCGGCAGCCCATTGCTTTCAATGGAGCGGCTGTATTGCCGCTCCATTGAATTCAATGGGCAAACATCGTTCTTCTCTGCCACAGCTGTTACAGCTGTGGCAGAGAAGAATGATTTGTCTTCTATATGTTCTCAATGGGGTCGGCGCTGCTGCCGCCGGCCCCATTGAGCGCATATACAGAAGAGAACAGGAATCGCAGATCGCAAATAGGTGCGATCTGCGATTTTTTGTTCTATAATTTATCGGACGAGCGCATAAAAAGCGCTCATGTGTCCAATACCATTGCAAAGCAATGGTTTTATAAAATCGCCGGACGCATGCGCAAATCGCGTCTAAAAACGCCCGTCTGACTATGGCCTGACTCTGTAAAGGTTTTGCATATCCAAGTGTTTCTGGTGTTGTTTTTTTGCCACATATTGTACTTCATTTAGGTGTAAAAATAGACTACTAGAGTTTGTGCATGTTAAAGGGGTTGTCCCGCGCCGAAACGGGTTTTTTTTTTTTTCAACCCCCCCCCCCCCCCCGGTCGGCGCGAGACAACCCCGATGCAGGGAGGTAAAGGAAGCTTACCGGAGCGCTTACCTTAATCCCCGCGCTCCGGTGACTTCAATACTTACCGCTGAAGATGGCCGCCGGGATCCTCTGTCTTCGTGGACCGCAGCTCTTCTGTGCGGTCCATTGCCGATTCCAGCCTCCTGATTGGCTGGAATCGGCACGTGACGGGGCGGAGCTACACGGAGCCTGCATTCTGCACGAGCGGCTCCATAGAAGATTGCAGAAGACCCGGACTGCGCAAGCGCGGCTAATTTGGCCATCGGAGGGCGAAAATTAGTCGGCACCATGGAGACGAGGACGCCAGCAACGGAGCAGGTAAGTAAAAAACTTTTTATAACTTCTGTATGGCTCATAATTAATGCACAATGTATATTACAAAGTGCATTATTATGGCCATACAGAAGTGTATAGACCCACTTGCTGCCGCGGGACAACCCCTTTAATTAAAAATGCCAAAAATAGAGAAAATTTAAAAAAATGTTGTTTTTTTACATTTTAAACTGTGATATTTCTCAAATATGTGCAAAAATACTGTACAGATTTTTGATAAGATTTATATGTCCATCTGTTTACTTTATTCTGGATGGACATTTGAAAAACGTTAGTTTTTTAAAACTATTTAGGAGACGTTCAAACTTAACATTGATTATCAACATTTTGAGGAACACTTTGTTTTCTTGCACCAAGCCAATATTGCAAAGGCTCATAGGTGTCAGAATGATAGATAACCCCCCCCCCCCAAATGGCCCCATTTTAAAAATGACACCCCTTAATGTAATCACTTAGGGGGTTATAAGTATTTTGACCCCACATTTCTTTCAGGAGTTAATGGAATTTAGAGGAGAAAAAATAAAATTTCATTTTTTTGCAAATATGTCATTTTAAAGACATATTTTTCTCTAAGATGAGGAATTACACTGCAGAATGGATACCTTCTTTATCCTGTGTAAAGAAACATACCCATTGTGGCCCTCATAATATATCTGTATGCGCAATAGGGCCCAAACCGAAAGGAGCAGCGGGTGGCTTTCAGATCAGAAATTTTGCTTGAAGGCATTTTATGTCCCATTGTCCACTTGTAGAGCCCTTGAGCTGCCAAAACGATGGAGAACCCCACAAATGACCCCATTTTGAAAACTAGACCCCTTAATGAATTCATTTAGCGGTGTACTGTGTATTTTGACCATGCAGTTTTTAAATGCATCTAAGCAAAGAAGGAGGAAAAAATTATGATTTTCATTTTTTTGGCAATTGTGTCATTTTAAAAAACGTTTTTTTGTACAGCACACATAGGAATGAAGACTTTCACCCCAAATATGCATACCTCTGTTTTTTCTGTGTTCAGAAACATACCCATTGTGGCACTAATCTTCCGTCTGTATTTAGAACGGGGCCCAAACCAAAAGGATGATTACACTTCAGCAAAAAAGAGGTTCGCCTTCAGAGATATGGAAAACTTTTACCTTTATTAATAGTGTCTCAGCATTCAATAACACCAGGAACGCATTTCGGCCAGCGTCAGACCTTGATCAGCCTACGTTACACAGGAGACTGAATCTACTTATAACTAGAGATGAGCGAACGTGTCCGTTACGGACACATCCGCACCCGGACACCGGCTTTGCCGAACACTGCAGTGTTCGCGCGTAAAGGTCCGGGTGCCGCCGGGGGGCGGGGAGATGCGCGGCGGCGCGGGCGGCAGTAGCAGGGAACAGGGGGGAGCCCTCTCTCTCTCCCTCTCCCCCCCACTCCCCGCCGCACCCCCTCGCGCTGCCACGGCGGCCCCCGAACTTTTTCGCCCGAACACTGAAGTGTTCGCAAAGTTCGGTGTTCGGGCGAAAAAGGGGCGGGGCCGAACGTGTTCGCTCATCTCTACTTATAACACCATGGTTATAAGTTGGGCAAAGGTCTGCGGATAAAGATTCCAGCATTGAACATTGCCAGGCCTATCATGGTTCCCATTTTTGTCACCCCACTCAGGGCAGGATTTCCATTCTCTACCTCCTTGTTTGCTAACAATGTAGTTCCTCTTTGGAGAAAGGTCCTGGTTCTTTGTATGTTCTCACATACAAGAGTTGATGCCCTCACTCCATAGCAATAACATTGTCTGCCTCTATAATATGTATGCCTGTCAGGGCTCAAAACCCATGACCTCTTGCATGCTAGTCGAGAGCGCTCTCCAATAGGCTCTCTTGGACATTTCTACTGCTGTAATCTAGCCTTGTTCTGTTACCCAGTTACCTAGTTCCTGCCTCCTGATCCTGACCCCGTCCCTGATTGCACTTTCTTTATAAGCCTAGCCCTGCCATTCTTTCAGTGTGTGATTATTGAGCTCCCAGCCTGTAATACTCTCCACTGCTACCCCATCCTCTGTACTGCAACTGAGACCACTTGCTAACGACCCGGCTTCCATTTGACTACTCTCCAGTCCAGCTTGGCTACTACATCTGGGCTCCAATCTAGCGCCGGTAAGACTTTGCAATGCCCTTGCATCCAATTCAGTAGTTTTGCCAGAAATTGGTACAAATTTCATCAAAAATTTACATTGGCTTGTAGAAGGCATAAGTTTAAATTTCTGGTGCAATCACAGCCAAAGAAGTGTCACATTTACTAGCAAGCAGCAGCCTCTTCATTAATGCAATGGAGTTTTGCAGGAAGCCAGTATTAATTAACCACCCCCTTCACCCTAGTCTTTTCCCAATGAGTTGGATCTTCTCATACCATGTCCAGAATAAGACAACTTTAAAATGATTGTGCCAGCAATCAAAGTTATCTAAGATCTACAGGATAAGTGATAATGTATTGATAAAAGGTGTCAATACTTCTCTGCTGCCATTATTTCACATTTGTAAAGAGTGAGGAGGATGTCAAGAATCGTTCTAATGAACAGGCTTTACACAGTCAAGAGCTACATTGGTGCTCCAACTAATGTGTCTGAATGCACAACTTAGCACAGATGGGGTATAACAGATCATCACTAGTTCCAGCACCATTGTGTCCAAGAGGAGAAGAAAGGGGAGACAGCTGGCAAAAGAGCGTAAAAAAACATTGTCTGGTCAGATGAATTCAGATTTCTGTTGCACCGTGCTGATAAGAGGGACAGAATTTGGCTCAAGCAGGCATTGGTGAACTCTTCCTGACGGGTATCAACAGTTCAGGCTCATGGATGTGTGGGAAATATTTTATTTGCATACGTTGGCTACTTCGAGACTGGTAGATAGATGCTAGAACAAATTGCTGCTGCTCTGACAGCCAACGGACGTCCAACACAATTCTACATGGGTGTCTCTAACATAGAGGATATTCAGTGAATAGGCTGCTAATTGTATGATAATATATAATGGCTTCTATTGTTGCTCTACTTTACAAGTTATATCATCCATATCTCCTCTGTTATCTTCTGCTTTATTAGGTAAGACTGGAATGATAGTAGTGAAGGGAAGGACGAGCCATTGTTCAGGAAGTCTTATTGATCGGATATGAAGAAGTGAAATGCTGTCTGCGTATGTATTGCTGTGTGATCTCCATAAGACGCCTGTAGGCCGCTGCACTTCATGAACTCATTGCTCTAAAAGCCTACAAGGTCTTTCCGTAATTCCAGATAATGTGGTAACGGACATACTGGATGTCAGTCTTGCACCATGCAGAGAAATCAAAGCAAATGGAAACTTGGAAAGGTCACCTATTGAGAATCCTCACACAACCTATTATTGTAGACATTTACCATCTTGTTAGACTGCGGCTCAATAGGAGGAATAAAACCTTATTCAGATGTCTAAAAGCACTTTTTAGAGCTTATGGAGGCGCCTCATGTACAGGGAAACAATTGGAGGGGTGACAAAGTTATTGCTGAGGATTTAAAGGATGAGGGTTTTCTTTTCAGCATCTGTCATGGCTAATCCATTAGGAGAGCTGGACGCAGACAATTTGCTATTTACGGTTGTGTCAGGCCGGATTCACAGAAGCGTATCGACACACCTATTTGCACACACAATATGCAGAAAATAGAACCCATTGATTTCAATGTGTTTGTTCACATGCAGATTTTTGGCTGCGCAATTCCATCACGCAAAAAATAAGCAGCATGCTCTAATTTCCTGTGCATGAGCAGTACAACAATACATCTTGAACTCATTAAACTAATTGAGGATTTCAATGGCTGAAAGCATCGGTGAACGGTTTGTTTTTTTTGTGGGAGCAATTGAACACGACTTGCATTACCTGCATATCATTACAAGGAATCATCAAGATGCATCACTGGTGACATAAATATCAGTCCTCAGATGTACCAAAATAGTTTTTAGATAAGGCTGCCTTCACATCTGCATTGGGGATTCCATTTTTGGGAGCAGGAAAGGGGAAAATCCTGACCAAATGGGTCCATCTTATGACGATACTGAACAGCGATGAACGGGCCCCATTGACTATAATAGGGTTTGTCTCCATTCAGTTGTCTGGCATTTTACCAGAAGAAGAAGTGCTGCATGCTATTTCTTCTGGTATTTTGTGCCGTCTCTACGATAGAAGCTCCGACCGGACGTTCCAGCGTAGATGTGAACCCAGCCTAAGGGTGGCTTCAGATGAGCGTGTATTTTGTGCGCACAAAAACACGCGTCTATTAGCCCCAATGCATTCTCTATGGTGTGTGCACATGTCCGTGCTTTGCAGGTGCGTGCCTGCAATAATAGGTCATGCGTGCACCATAGGGAATGCACGCATTGTTTTCAATGGAGCCACAGCTGCTGCCAGCGGCTCCATTGAAAAAAAATGATCTGCCGGCTCCCCTGCATTGTTTTTCAGGGAAGGGCTTTACATATAAGCTCTTCCCTGAAAAACAAATTATTTTAGTGTAAAAAAAATTAAAAATAAACTTACCCTCTGCCGCTGTGGCAACTCCCGTGGGGATGAAGAAAACATCTGCCGCAAAAAGAATTCCCTGCTGCTACATCTGTGACAGATGCAGCAGAGGAGTTCTTAAATTCTCTACCGCAGCTGTCACACATGTCAGCTGCGGTAGAGGATTCTGCTGCCTTCAACTGATTTCAGGGAGGGGCTTTAAATCCTGAAAAACAATTCAGGGGTGCCCGTAGACCATTGCCTTCAATGGAGCTGCCGGCAGCAGCCGCGGCTCCATTGAAGACAATACACGGACCTTCATACACGCGTGTTTTTGCATGTACATAGGTGCGCACCTATGTACGCACAAAACACGCTCGTGCGAAGCCACCCTAAAGCGAATTAAACAAAAATATTTCAAAATAAAATGTATTGAAATGTAATCAGTTCTGCAAAGATGCATTGCAGCTCCCACATGTGCAACAATAGGCAGCAATGCATCTTTAACCCCTTCCCGCTGTGGCCCTTCTTTGTTTCCTCATTTTCTTTTTTTCTCCCCTCTTTCAAAAAATTTGAACTCTTACTTTTCCAGTGACAAAGTTACATGAGGGCTTGTTGTTTGCAATACGAGTTGTTTGTCAATGGTAGCATTTAATGTATTGGAAAACTTTTCAATATTTCAGATTGTAAATTCACTTTGTTCACCCTTTAACTACTAACCAAATTTTGGGGGTTTTTTTCATCCTTGCCTTTCATGGGTCATAACTAGAGATGAGCGATCACCAAAATGCTCGGGTGCTCGTCACTCGAGTCGAACTTTCAGTGATGCTCGAGAGTTCGTTTCGAGTAACGAACCCCATTGAAGACAATGGGCGACTCGAGCATTTTTGTATATCGACGATGCTCGCTAAGGTTTTCATTTGTGAAAACCTGGGAAATTCAAGAAAGTGATGGGAACGACACAGAAACGGATAGGGCAGGCGAGGGGCTACATGTTGGGCTGCATCTCAAGTTCCCAGGTCCCACTATTAAGCCACAATAGTGGCAAGAGTGAGACCCCCCCCCCGCACTGTCAGCATAAAGATCGTTCTTCTCTGCCACAGCTGTAACAGCTGTGGCAGAGAAGAATGATGTTAGCCCATTGAATTCAATGGAGCCGGCAATACAGCCGGCTCCATTGAAAGCAATGGGCTGCCAGCGATCGCGGGATGAATTGTCGGGAAGGGCTTAAATATATAAGCCCTTCCCTGCAATTCATCCAGAAATGTGTAAAAATAAAAAAAATATATATACTCACCTGGTCCCGGCAGCCGGAGTTCAGCGCGGCCAGCGGCAGTCCTCCTGAACTGCTCTGAACAGCTGTGAGTAGTATTCAGCAGCCGGGGATTTAAAATCCCCGCCTGCTGAATGAGCTGCCTCTAATTGGTCGCAGCCTGACCAATCAGAGGCAGATCTCACTCACACCTGAACTGCTCTGAACAGCTGTGAGTAGTATTCAGCAGCCGGGGATTTAAAATCCCCGCATGCTGAATGAGCTGCCTCTGATTGCTCGCAGCCTGACCAATCAGAGGCAGATCTCACTCACACACCCATTCATGAATTTATGAATGGGTGAATGACTGCTGCCTCTCATTGGCTCAGCGGGACCAATCCCCGCCTGCTGAAAGCACTTCAAAGCAGTTCAGGAGAAGAAGCAGCTGGACGCGCCTGAGCCCCAGCAGCATCGGAGCGGTGAGTGTGTATGTATATATATATATATATATATATATATATATATATATACACACACACACATATATATATATATATATATATATATATATATTTATTTATTTTTTTACATCTTTTTGTCCCACTATGGAATTTGAGCTTCCGATTATTTGATAGTTTTTACAATATGAAACAATACTTCCATATATTAAATAGTAATGTTGTTCTTGACATTAGCGACAGGCAAGGCTTATTAAAGGTAAGTGTATTGCAGCTGTAAGAACCTTCACTAGCTCCAGGGCTGCCATGGCAACCTTCGGATCTCCATGATCACATAGCAGGGTAGGGCTGATAACAACCTAGAGGGGGAGCACTTTGGATGACAGCTTACATGTAAGCAAATGCCATGGTTGGAGCTCAATGCAATTGCTGCTGCTTGTGGTGGATGTCCGCTGTTTTGAACAGCCAGATATACAGATACTCGGATCACAAACCTCCTTCATACCTGATACAGTATTCTGTTAAATTTGCATAAAACTCTAAGGGTATCATAGCCTTATTAATCAGGTCCATCTAATTGTGTACAGTGCACTGAAGATGAACTCTGGAGACAAAACAGATGTGGTTGAGTCACAGTATGGAGTTCTCCTGAAAAAGAACTTCCCTGTTTTATCAAACTACTAATGACCACTTGTCTGTTAGTAGGTATGTGTGTGGGTGCTTCTCATGCTCCGCCCCTGGTGATGCTGAACCACTTCTTTCTTTTCTGTTTCCTTGTCACGTACAGGACCTCTGGCACATCCAGCAAACCTATGGAATTGTGTCACCCCCCGCCCCCAGGCATCCTGAATCAAATAATTTTGTCAGCGGCACTCCCAATGCAACCACACCATGGGGAAGTTACTTAATGCTGGTGCAGGCTTCCTAAGGAAAGAGCTGTAGACCCTCCAGCCCTTAGGTCAAGTCCAAACACATAAACAGGAACCGCACGCAGGAACTCATCTCAGTAGGATTCTTGTAGAAAGAGCTTGTAAACATTTTATTCCTCCATAAAATGCATGCTGCAACGTTTCGACCAGAATAATTGTGGTCTTTGTCAAGCATCCTGTTGTGTTTAATCCAGCTGAACTGAAGAAGGCGCTCGTCCCCAAAACGCGTTTTCAATTGCTGGTTTTTATTTTGGTAAATAATAAAAAAGAAGTGCTTTCACTATTACATATTGGACCTTAATCTTCTAGTAGATTAGAGTGTTTTTCCCCATTCTTTTTGCTATATTCACACCCAGCTTGGTGGAGCGTCATCTGGTTGGCAGCATCTCCATCATTTGAAACACTTCGTACTCCAGAACTATTTCACCCCTCTCACTGGGTCTTACTCCACCCTCCTTTTTCATCTCTTTTACTCACACCGCCCCTGGTGATGTCATCACAGGTCCTACAGCATCTATAAAACACAGAGCCTGACTGACAGAAGAAAGACAATGTTAGGGATCTCGAAAAGGGAAGTACAAAAAACAAAACAAAATGAGAATACAACTAAGGGTGCGTTTAGACGAGCGTGTGTTGGTGCGTACTTAGGTGCGTACATATGTCCGCACCTAGGTACGAGCAAAAGCAAGCGTGAACACAGCTGCGTGCTTGTTGTCAATGGAGCCGCGGCTGCTGCCGGCGGCTCCATTGAAAACAATGCTCTGCCGGTCCCCTGCATTCTTTTCCAGGGAAGGGTTTTACATATAAGCCCTTCCCTGAAAAAGAAACATTTTAGTGCAAAACAAAAAAGAATAAAAAAAAACTTACCTGCTGTGAGCCCCGCGGGCATGAAAAACACATCTGCCACATGTGGCAGATGTATCCTTCACCCCTGCTAGTTAAGAGAATTCCCTGCTGCTACATCTGCCACATCTGTGGCAGATGCAGCAAAAGGAATTCTTCAATTCTCAACCGCAGCTGTCACACATGACAGCTGCGGTAGAGAATCCTGCTGCCGACATCCTGTCAATGGCTTTTCAGGAAAGGGCTTCATAAGCCCTTCCCTGAAAAGCCATTTAAAATAGTGCAAAAAATAAAAAAAAACAATTCTCACCTTCCTTCAGCTGCCGGGGCTCCGCCGCGACTTCTAGCTCTGTCCCCGGCTCTGTAGTTCTGAGCTATCAGCAGCCGGGGACTTAAAATCCCCACCTGCTGGTAGCTCTGATTGTGGTTGGCTGAATTGCTTCAGCCAATCACAATCAGAGCTACCAGCAGGAGGGGATTTTAAATCCCCAGCTGCTGATAGATCAGCAGCGCTACAGAGCCGGGGACAGCGGCAGAAGTCCCCGCTGAGCCCCGGCAGCTGTCAGTGGCTTTGCAGGGAAGGGCTTCATAAGCCCTTCCCTGAAAAGCCTTTTAAAATAGTAAAAAAAATTTTTTAAAAAGTACTCACCTCCGTTCAGCTGCTGGGGCACAGCCGCGTCTTCTCCTGCTGTCCCCTGCACTGTGGTGCTGAACTGCTGATCCGGCAGCAGCAGAAGCAGCTCCATTGAAGAGAATGCCTGCATTTTTTTTTTTTTTAAATCCCCGCCTGCTGAAACAGTTGTATGTAATTGGCTGAGGTCAGCCAATCACAGGCAACTCTCACCTGTCATTCATTCGGGGAGAGCTGCCTGTGATTGGCTGAGCACTAGATCAGCACCACAGTGCAGGGGACAGCAGGAGAAGACGTGGCTGTGCCCTGGCAGCTGAAGGGAGGTGAGTATCTATTTTTTTTGTTTTTTAAATCAATTTTAATTGATTTCCAGGGAAGGGCTTATATGTAAAGCCCTTGCCTGAAAAACAATTCAGGTGTGCCACAGACCATTGTCTTCAATGGAGCCGCCGGCAGCAGAAGCAGCTCCATTGAAGAGAATGCCTGCATTTTTTTTTTTTTTTTTACACTAAAACCTTTCTTTTTCAGGGAAGGGCTTATATGTATAGTCCTTCCCTGAAAAGGAATGCAGGGAGCCAGCAGGCCATTGTTTTCAATGGAGCCGCCGGCAGTAGCCGCGGATCCATTGAAAACAATGCGTGCATTCCCTATGGTGCACGCATGTCCTATCTTTGCAGGCACGCACCTGCAAAGTACGGACATGTGCACACACCATAGGGAATGCAGTGTTGTAAATACAAGCGGGTTTTTGTGCGTGCGTATGCACGCACCAAAACACGCTCGTCTGAACGCACCCTAACTGTTATTATCTCAGACAAAACACAGCGGTCCTGACAGGAGACACTGACCTACCGCCACCACAGAGATCTGATGGGCAAAAGGACCTGCAGTGACGTCTCTCCCATATGACCAGCACTGCTGTGGGAGGAACCATTCTGCAGTTTGGTAGAAATTACTGTATGCTGGATAAGCCAACAGCAACTACCAGGACCTGTGATGACATCACCATCATGTGATCCCCTGTGTGGGTAGAGCCAGGGATCAAATGACCAGGGGCTGATCACTGTATTTAGGAGTCTGCTATGCTAGTGATGTCTGCAAATCAGGATAGATTTGGATGTACCACAGCTGTGTGTGTGTGTGATGTTTGAGAATCAGTATGCATGCAGTAGAGCTGTGTGTGATGCTTGGGAATCAGGATGGATGTAGTAGAGCTGTCTGTTTGTGTGTGTTATGATTGGGAATCAGGATGGATGTAGTAGAGCTGTGTGTGTGTGTGTGTGTGTGATGCTTGGGAATCAGGATGGATGTAATGGAGCTGTGTGTGTAATGCTTTGGAATCAGGATGGATGTAGTACAGCTGTGTGTGTGTGATGCCTGAAACCAGGATAGATGTAGTACAGCTGTGTGTGTGATGTTTGGGAATCAGGATGGATGTAGAAGAGCTGTGTGTGTGACGTGTGGGAATCAGGATGGATGTAGTAGAACTGTTAGTGTAATGTGTGAGAATCAGTATGGATGTACCACAGCTGTTTAAGTAATGTGTGGAAATCAGGATGGATGTAGTAGAGCTGTGTGTAATGTGTGTGAATCAGGATGGATGTAGTAGAACTGTATGTGTGATGTGTGTGAATCAGAATGAATGTAGTACAGCTGTATGTGTCATGTATGGGAATCACCATGGATTTAGCACAGCTGTTTGTGTCATGTGTGGGAATCACCATGGATGTAGCAGAGCTGTTTGTGTCATGTGTGAGAATCGGCATCGATGTAGTACAGCTGTGTGTATCATGTGTGGGAATCAGCATGGATGTAGTACAGTTTGTGTCGTGTGGGAATCACTATGGATGTAGTAAAGCTGTGTGTGATGTCTGCGGATCAGTATGAATGTAGCATGTAGCACAGCTGTGTGGTGCATTGCACCACCAGAAACACTGGTACTATAATATCCTAATAATTACTAGTTATAAATAGGCAAATGAGAAATAACTATAACCAATCAGTGCCTGACAACACCCAATAACTATCCTATCATTGACTGACAACATGCATAGCATTTCTATTAGCGAATCATTTTAAAAAACAACATATGATGCATGAATTAATTAATTAATTAATCTTATTTTGGCAAGCCTTTGTCTGAGTAAAAATCAACACTTCGTCATAGTAACACAACGACAGTTAGGCTTTAAAATAGCAGTTTCTTCTCCCTGATTGGTATTCCAAGAATCTGCTAAATTAAATGACCCAGGAAACAAATGCATTTTTAAAACAATATATATTGATAACTCTTACATACCCAACCCATTCATCCTTAGTGATACGCATGTATGTTACAGAGGACAAATGGGTTAGAGGGATCAACTATTATTAATAATAATAATACATATCCACCACAACAGAACAGACATCACACTCATTGACAAACATAGCAAAACCGCTTCATCCCAAATACTCACAAGATTAAAAATACACACACTGAGAAAATCACTAAATACACTGAACTGGCACAGGAGGTGAGACACCTGTGGAGAACGGATGGGGTACTTATTATGCCTGTCATGCTTTCTGCCACTGGGGTTGTACCGCATACACTATACAAGAGTCTGAAAACATTATATCTAAACAAAAATATATTCATGTTGCTGCAGAAAGCAGCCGGACTAAATATATGTCACAACATCAGGAAGTTTCTGGACCTGGACACAAACAACACACAGGTTTCATGTTTGTATTGCTTTGGTGGCTCAGCCTTGACCGTTGTCCGGCTCCGGCTCCGCACGTGATACCCGTATGAACTGAGGTAAACATTTAACACACCATAATAATAATAACCATAATACTGAAGAATGAGAGATAGGAGGGAGAAAAAGGAAGAGGTAGAAAAAAAGAGAATGAAGAGCAAGAAAGAAGGACAAGGGAGAAGAGGAAAAAGGAAGAAGGAAGTGGAATAAAGAAGCAGATGAAGGAGGAAGAAAAAAAGGAATAGGAAGGATGAAAGAGAAGTAAGACTAAAAAAGAGGGTGAAGGAAGAGGGGGGGAGAAGACTGAAGAGGAAGAAAAAGGAAGAGGAAGAAACAGGGAGACAGAAGAGAAAGAAATAGAAAAAAGGAAGGAAAAGGAAGGAAAAAGGAGAACAATTAGGCAGTAGATGTCATTGTACATTTGTCATCTATTTCAGATGTTTAATACGCTCCTGACATTGAGCTTGCAGCGTCTCTCATTCATTCCTGTTTATATTTGTGTTTACAATCCATTTACAACATTATTACCATAAATTTCACAAAATTAATTTACCAGTAATACTTAATCAATGTATTAGATGCATGCCTACAGTAAGTTTTCATGTTAATTGAAGTGGGTTCGGTGACGAGTTCTCACAAATGATTGATATTGTAGGAAATCTTTAGAAAACAAATAATGCGTCTGGTTCATTTGAATTTCAAAATAGTTTCCGTCTGAAACAAAATATCCTGTTCCATTCTGATACAAACATGACACAATGTTGTCAAACAAATCTCAGACACGATACAACAATGGAAATGAGCTCAATGTATAAGAAGAAATCTCAGACTGTCGACTTTGTAAGATATCTACTGTGATGATGCAGAAGATTCTCTCTCATTTTTCTCTCTGCATATATGATATGATTTTGGAAACCCTTTGTGGTTGTGTCAGAGAGACAAGAGTGCCCAGCATGTCTGGTGAGCTGTAACTAATATGATATGCTGCATCCTCCAGTCTAGTAAATGTAGCGCAGTTTGCACCATTTTACTGTGATATTTAAATCTCCCCATAGTTTCTGGTATGAGGATTTCTTCAGGAAGAATATATCCATTCTGGAAGTGCAGCATTGTCTATGGTCCTCCTGTGGCTGCTGTAATATATCTGCTCAGCTGGAGACAATAAGCTAATGTTGTCACCACGAATCAGTGTGAAGAAGACTCACTGAGATAAGATCCAATGTATGAAAGTTGATAAAATGAAAAAGGGAACAAAAATAAATAACTGCAGCTATAGTAAGTTCTAAAACAAAGTCTGTAGTTAAAAAGTAACTGGGAATATGAGATAGATGAAGAGTTAAGTAGTGGACCTTCTGGCACTGCACTCTGGGAAGCTATATACATAATCCTACAAGTTTTGCTAGAAATTTTCAAAAAAGTTTTTTTTTTAAAAACTGTAACTTTCTAACTTTCATATTAACCCTTTGCAATCATATTGTGGATTCAGGGTTTCCTAGGGGGCTTTTTCTTTCTGCCATTGTACAATGGTGCCATCTGCTGGCTAGAGCTAGTAATGTGGTATGTGACATGCTGGAGAAGCCCCCCGACAACACAGCGGCCAGTAATCTACAGTAAGAATACCCTCCGGACGTCTTCCGACATCGGAGCTGAGCTATACAGCTTTCAATCAGAATGTCTTTAAATATTAGACAGTGGATTGGAAAGGGTTACATTTGGAAAAAACCCAACTGAAAATGTCACTTTTTTATGGTAAATTTTCAATTTATGTCTCATATAAATATATTTGGCGCAAGACTCAGTTGCCTGAAGTGCATTTTTAACCCCTTAATGAGGGTCTTTTAGCCTTTAGAACCAGCAAGTAATTTCCCCTTTTGTGTTTCAGTAGTCACAACTCTATTATTATTTTGTCAGCTGAGCTGTATGACATCTTATATTTCGTGGGATGACTTCTAGTTTTACAGGAACTAATTTAGGGTACATTTAGGGTGAATGCCCACGGACGGCAGAAATCTGCGCTCGAATTCCACAGCTATTAGGTTCTATTGAACGTAATAGCTTTCTGCCTGCCAATGCTCACATGCGGAATTCTACAGCGGATTTCCACAGCGGGAAATAAATCACAGCATATGCTATTTGGTGCGGATTTACACGGCGAGAGGTCTCCATTAATATAGCATTAATGTACACCGCGGAAATCCGTGATCACCAGCAGGCACTTTTTTGTTTCTAATTGCGGTACTCCAGCGACATAAATCCGCAGAGTGTATCCTGCGACGCTCGTGGGCATGAGCCCTTAATGTATTGAATAAGTTTTATTATTTTTTTGCTTCGGGGCAATGGAGAAAAAGCTGTTTAATCATTGTATTTTTGGATTTATTTTTACGACATTCACAGTATGGTATAAACATTATAATATTTTATAGTATTGTTATGGATGTGCTGATACACTATTATGTGTAGGGTGTTTGGTTGTTTTGATTTTTTCAATATTTAAGGCCATATATAAGGGGGAAAAAAAATCTTTATTTTCCAGCAAAAATGCTTAGATGCCATGTTCAGCAATGACTGTGGCATCTGCTGGATTAAATGGTGTAGAAGAGTAACTAGATGAGCAAGTCCTCATTTTCTTAACTCCCTTTTGGGAGAAAAAAAAACACATATTTGACAAACAGAGGAGAAATATGCTCTCTGATTGATGGTGGGTGATAACATGAACAAACAAGACATTTTTATGTACATCCTAGGTCCATGTAAAGAAACGCATGTCTACATAGCCTCATTGACTGTAATGGGCAGCATGCTTTCTGTGTGTGTAGTCAGTTGCAAATATGGACAAAATACAGAACAGAAAAGCAGCCATGTGAGTAAACTATAATACAGTTATTCCAGCAGGTAAAATTATACCCATTAAATAATCCTCAGGGTGCTAAATAACAGTTAATGTTTAGCTTGTAATAAAGAAGAGACCTAATAGCTGTCTACAAATATCTGAAGGTTGAGAGGAGACTTAATAGCTGTCTACAAATATCTGAAGGGCTGTCACAGAGGGATCAGCCCTATTCTCATTTGTACAAGGAAAGACTAGAAGCAATGGGATGAAACTGAAAGGGAGGAAACACAGATTAGATATTAGAAGAAAACTTTCTGACAGTGAGGGTGATCAATGAGTAGAACAGGTTACC
Source organism: Eleutherodactylus coqui (assembly GCF_035609145.1). NCBI lineage: Eukaryota > Metazoa > Chordata > Amphibia > Anura > Eleutherodactylidae > Eleutherodactylus > Eleutherodactylus coqui. Next base: position 88,654,144 of record NC_089846.1, on the reverse strand, counting down.
ACAGGAGGTGGTGAGTTCTCCTTCAATGGAAGTGTTCAAACAAAGGCTGGACAGACATCTGTCTGAGATGATTTATTGAATCCTGCATTAAGCAGGGAGTTGGACCCGATGACCGAGGAAATCCTTCCAACTCTACCATTCAATGATTCTATGTCACATGACATAGCACGTGATCCTTCTCAGTCAGCCATCACTTCTTGAAGTATCATAGGATAGAGAGAACATAAGACATTTCAAGACTGCTAAATTGGCTGCGAGGAATCACATGATAGTCCATGTGAGACCACAAAATGTTACCCTTGTTTGGCACTGTAGAAGAATGTTTAGTGAATGAGATTGTCAAGAGTTGAATTGGTGACCTCCTGCACTCTAAGCAGTAGCCCTTCTTATTGAGCTATCCAGCCTGTGGACAGTTCCCCTGCATAACTCTCAACCTTGATCTCAGTTCTCTGCCTTCTGGTCCTGACCTCGCCTCTGTCTTTGATTGCGCTTCCCATATAAGCCTGGACCTGTCACTCCCTCAGTGCTAGATTATTCTGCTCCACAGTGTTTGATCCAGTTTCTATTCTGCCTGCTATTGCTACAAGACTTCCCAATACAGACTCTTGGCTTTCCTCCTGACTACGTTACCTGTCTCATTCTTTGTACTGTACACCTGGCTTCCATCTGACTATTCTCCAGACCTGCGACTGCTACACTGGAGGCTCCTATCCAGTGCCGACAAGATGCTACAGAAATTTAATTCACCAGATTACTCCGAAATATTCCAAACTAAACAGTATAAGCTAAGAGAAAAATAAAGGCTCTTAAACATCAGCGTTTTGCTTTCTGTTCTGAATGGATACTTAAAAACCGGATAACAAAACAGGTTTAAAACTGAACCGGACAGAAGCCATAGTTTTTGGTTTTTAATGAATCTAGTTGACAGATCTGTCAAACAACAAATTATTTTTGTTTCATTCTGTTTACATACATCTTTAACAGATCTGTTTTGTATTCTTTTGTCGTTCTTCTCTTGTGCGCATGCTTAGTTAAAAACATATCTGTTAAACGGACAACAAGAAGGGAACCAAACTGCAACCTCTATATTCAGCTCCATCACCCATTAACTATAATGTAGAAAATGCCAGAAGGATCCTTTTCATTTACTTTCTTTTTTTAGCGAAAACAATCACTCTGCAGTCTGCGCTATTTTTTTCTGTTAAAAGAATGGAAAGAAGATGGAACAGAACCGAACTGTAAAAAAACGAATCTCAGAAAATCCCATTGAAATCAATGGGAAGTAAAGCAGAACCATTATTTTCTATTTTGTTGCTCTTCTGACGAAACAGCAAAACGGAAATCAAAAATTCTTATGCGAACGCGCACTAAAGCGCGTCTTGTGGTTATATTTAGATAGTGGAAATAACAAATATGATAAATTTAAAAGACATAGAGACCCCCTTTAAAATAATTACTAATATTAGAAAATTAACAAAATGAGGAATAGAAAAATTCTAAACTGATCCAGTAATTTTAGAAGGGAAATATTAAAGAAAATTATATTTTAGGCAAAAAAAAAATGAATTTTTAGATAAGGACTAGAGATGAGCGAACGTAGTCGTTTCGAGTAATTACTCGATCGAGCACCGCGAATTTCGAGTACTTCCGTACTCGGGTGAAAAGACTCGGGGGGCGGGGGAAGGCGTGGTGGAGCAGGGGGTAGCAGCGGGGAACAGGGGGGAGCCCTCTCTCTCTCCCTCTCCCCCCCCCACTCCCTGCTGCAACCCCCCACTCACCCACGGCGCCCCCCGAATCTTTTCGCCCGAGTACGGAAGTACTCGAAAATCGCGGCGCACGGGAAAAAAAGGGGCATGGCCGAGTAGGCTCGCTCATCTCTAATAAGGACCCTTACAGCTGTAAATTCTTTCAAGTACATTGAAGGTGGCCGCAGCCCTCCAGTAGTCCTCCTGTATAGAGGGATGCATAAACATTCAGTATATAGAATTCTCTACTTCTATTTCCTGTTATGTATAAACAAATTACCTTTTAAAAGCAAAGGACAAGAAAAATAGCAGAAAATAAAGAAAAATAAACAACATGGAAAACTAATAATAGCCACAAGGGTCAGAGTTTTAACAAAACAATGAAACAGGAAAACTTGCCTTGTTGCCCACAGCAACCAGAGTTCAAGACAGAAATTATTGTAAGTTTGGGCATCGAGGGACGTTAATTAGAAATATCTTATTGTTAATTAAAGCTGAACTTTTGGCTTTTCTGACTTAGAACTAATCTGAACTAACAAGGAAGAAAACAGAGGACTAAAAAGGTGAAAGGTTTCTGGCATTTGGTCTGACTCCAGTGTTGAGACCAGGACCCCAATTAAAGGGGCACTCCGATGATTATTTTTTCCATTTGTTCTACAGCTATAAGCCGGTGTATATAAGTACGCTAGTGTTATCGTAATTCATTATTTCTTTCTGTCTGAAACTCCTGGCCTCTTTTTCTTCAGATGGTCATGTGATGTCAATTTTAATTAGCTCAGATCTACTTGGGGTTACGACATCTGAAATGAGTCAGTTTCTCAGTCGGTGTGATGCTGGTACATGATCCCTACCACAGAAACTGCCTAAAGCAGGACATAGACACTCCTGTCACAGTTGCGGATGATCATCACAGAGCTCCTGTCACACGGGTATAATAGGGGAGATCACAGCTCTTCCTCCTGACTGTATATTTATGGGCTGTAGCTTATTTAGGTGAATAGAGAAGGTAATGGTAATTAAAACTGTCCCCCAGCAGACAGCAATGGTGGAGCCTCTAGCTAATGTTGTGCTAATGCATCATGGGATTGATGCAAAAGCAAAAATCAGACCATCAAGATAGAGCCTGATATATATCAGACCGGTTGCTGCACTGCAGGGAAGTGGGTGCGATACATAGTGGAGACTCCAGAGTGTGATAGGCAATCAGGTTAGGGGGGACAGGAATGTAAAAAAAATGTGCTTTTTAATAATCATTTGCATTTGATGGGTAAATTCCTGCCCAATGTATTTTGTGGTATTTTGGTGGCGTTTTTTGGTTCGGTGGGTTTTCATTTTTTTTCATAACACAGCATTCTCTGGTGAGGCTGATTTCACGTGAACAAAAGCAATATCAGCCTAAGAAACTCAGACCGATACACTTGTAAGCCGGGGATTTTTGCTGTCAATGAGATGTGTTTAGTGAGAGAAAAATGCATCACATTGCATAGTTGCTCTTGTAATTTTCCCGCCTGTTAAAGGTGCATGTATTTTTAGTAGTAAATGTAGAAAACCACATCAAACTCGTATGAAACTCGTATTTAGGTTGTATTTACACAGATGAGCGTGATACTGGTCTGAAAAGCTCACACCGATATTGTGCTTGTCAGTTATTTTTTAATGCAAGTGCAATGCGAGAAATCACATTTTTTTCAATAGGAAATTCAAAAAGCTCACGCACTCCAATCAAACTGACATGTACTTGCGAGTACAATGCGATTTTTTACTTATCCATTGGAAATAATGGGAAAGTGTTCTGCCAATTCCCAGAAAAATAGAATATGCTGAGATTTTCTCTCACAGCATCGTTCAAGAGAAAAATTGCACTGGCAAATAAATCCATTGAAAACAATGAGGTTTATCTCCATGCAAATTTTGTGCATCTCACAACGCACAAAATTCACATGAGAAACTTGTACATGGTGTAAATACAGTCTGAGGGCTCAGTCACACGGGCGTTTATTGCCGCGATTTGCGCATGCGCATGCGTCCGGCGATTTTTTAAAACCATTGCTTTGCAATGGTATCGGACACATGAGCGCTTTTTATGCGCTCGTCCGATAAATTAGAGAACAGAAATCGCAGATCGCACCTATCTGCGATCTGCGATTCCTGTTCTCTTCTCTATATGCGCTCAATGGGGCCGGCGGCAGCAGCGCCGACCCCAGTGAGAACATATAGAAGACAAATCATTCTTCTCTGCCACAGCTGGAACAGCTGTGGCAGAGAAGAACGATGTTTGCCCATTGAATTCAATGGAGCGGCAATACAGCCGCTCCATTGAAAGCAATGGGCTGCCGGCGTGCGCGGGGTTAATTGTCGGGAAGGGGTTAAATATATAACCCCTTTCCTGCAATGCATCCTGAAAAGTGAAAAAATAAAAAAAAAGGATGTACTCACCTGCTCCCGGCAGCCTGAGATCCCGGCGGCCGTCCTGCAGTGGGTGTGAAGGGGGTGTGACTCAGGCTTGCCCCTGATTGGCTCAACCTGAGCCAATCAGAGGCTGATCTCAGTCACACCCATTCATGAATTCATGAATGGGTGTGACTGAGACTTGCTTCTGATTGGCTCAGCGCTGAGCCAATCAGGGGCAAGCCTGAGTCACACCCCCTTCACACCCACTGCAGGCCGGCCGCGGGGATCTCCGACTGCCAGGAGCAGGTAAGTACATACATTTTTTTTATTTTTTCACTTTTCAGGATGCATTGCAGGAAAGGGGTTATATATTTAACCCCTTCCCGACAATTCATCCCACACTCGCCCGCAGCGCTTGCATTCAATGGAGCCGCTGTATTGCCGTCTCCATTGAATGCAATGCGCTGGACAGCTCCGGCCCGTTTCTAATGAAACGCGGCTAGGAGCAGATTTTCGGGCGATTTTTGGGCCGATTTTTCGGCGCCGGTCACGCGATTTGCGCATGCGCATCCGTCATGCGATGCGCAAATCGCGTGAAAAAACGCCCGTGTGACTAAGGCCTTAGTCACACGGGCGTTTTTTCACACGACTTGCGCATCGCATGACGGATGCGCATGCGCAAATCGCGTGACCGGCGCCGAAAAATCGGAGCTGTCCAGCGCATTGCATTCAATGGAGACGGCAATACAGCGGCTCCATTGAATGCAAGCGCTGCGGGCGAGTGTGGGATGAATTGTCGGGAAGGGGTTAAATATATAACCCCTTTCCTGCAATGCATCCTGAAAAGTGAAAAAATAAAAAAAATGTATGTACTTACCTGCTCCTGGCAGTCGGAGATCCCCGCGGCCGCCCTGCAGTGGGTGTGAAGGGGGTGTGACTCAGGCTTGCCCCTGATTGGCTCAGCGCTGAGCCAATCAGAGGCAAGTCTCAGTCACACCCATTCATGAATTCATGAATGGGTGTGACTGAGATCAGCCTCTGATTGGCTCAGGCTGAGCCAATCAGGGGCAAGCCTGAGTCACAGCCCCTTCACACCCACTGCAGGACGGCCGCGGGGATCTCAGGCTGCCGGGAGCAGGTGAGTACATCCTTTTTTTTTATTTTTTCACTTTTCAGGATGCATTGCAGGGAAGGGGGTTATATATTTAACCCCTTCCCGACAATTAAACCCGCGCACGCCGGCAGCCCATTGCTTTCAATGGAGCGGCTATATTGCCGCTCCATTGAATTCAATGGGCAAACATCGTTCTTCTCTGCCACAGCTGTTCCAGCTGTGGCAGAGAAGAATGATTTGTCTTCTATATGTTCTCAATGGGGTCGGCGCTGCTGCCGCCGGCCCCATTGAGCGCATATAGAGAAGAGAACAGGAATCGCAGATAGGTGCGATCTGCGATTTCTGTTCTCTAATTTATCGGACGAGCGCATAAAAAGCGCTCATGTGTCCGATACCATTGCAAAGCAATGGTATTAAAAAATCGCCGGACGCATGCGCATGCGCAAATCGCGGCAATAAACGCCCGTGTGACTGAGCCCTAACATGCACATTTGATGTGGTTTTGTTTTGTTCCCAAAGAATTGCCCAAAAATAGGGCATGTAACTACCCGCTGTGATTGGGCATGTAACAGACCCGCTATGATGGGGCAGCTATGCTGGTGGTCACGGTGGCTACGCTGCTCTTCCTCACTTGCGGTAGGCAGTGCAAAGCTGGTTAAAATAAGATAAATTTAGCTTTTGGGTGCTACCTGGGCAGGATAAGATGTTAGCTGTCATGTTCATGACGCCAGTCCATATACTGGGCAAGGCCTGTGCCTGACATAATAATAATAAAAATGGGAGAGATGAAATGAAATGTTTCTTTTCCCTGAAGTGTTGTTTAGTACCTCAGTGCAGATGTTAAATGGTGGGAAGGGACTCCAGGAGGCAGAATCAACGATGAAAACATGGAACAATTCATTGCTTTAGAGAAAAGGACTTTCTAGCTCTTTCCGATACAATCAGCATTACTTTTCTTTGAGGTAGACTTCTCTTAGGCAATTCTAGTACAACAATTTAAACAAGTGCAGGAATGAAGTGCAGACATCATATCTAACACTGATGGGCTAATTAGCAGTAAATAAGCTTGTGAATCCTTTCTGTTCTCTATGCGTTTCCCTCCTGTTTTTCTCTCTTTTCTGTTTCTTCTATTCTTTTAATTACAAAGCTTCTCTTCTAGTGCGTTACAGTTATTTAAGATCCTTGCTGATTCTTCTGATTCTGTCTCTCTTCTCTAGCTTGCTGAAACTCCTCTTTTACTTTAGCTCCTTTTCCTTTCTCTAAAGATATGACACAACTTTGGGTACTCACACTTTCTTCTTCCCACCGCACTCAGCTCTTGCTCCTTCTTGCTAGCACTCCATCCTTCCTTCTCCTGAGCTCTCCTGTAGACTGTTCTAGACTACCATAGCCCTCTGTTTTATACCAACTACTCTCAACCAACCTGTGTGGAGAATCTATCTATCAAAAGCAGGGTGCTTATGTCCTGGCTTAGGTTGAGCTTCTCTAGACAAAGTGTGGTTGGCCAACAATAAATTGAAAAATTCCTAAAATTACATATGAATACAGTAGAGTCCACATTCTATTATGGAGTGTACAGTCCTGTACACTACATAACGATTTTTCATCTCAGACTATTGCTCTGGGAAAAAAATGGGAATTACATCATTGGAATCGATTGGTCATTTTCTGCACGATATCTGACCATATCCCAATCGGTCAGTTAACGCATTTGCAAATTGTCTGTGTGAAAGTACCCTTAGGGCTCAGTCACACCGGCATTTTTTCGCTCGTTTATCCGCATGTAAAAACGTTTGCACTGTGTGTGGTTAAAAAACGTGTGACCACCAAAGATAAAACATATGGGTGGGAATGGACATAGTCATGCGTTTTTTTTAACGCACACAGTGCAAACATTTTTTCGCGCGAATAAATGAGAGAAAAAACGCCCCTGTGACTGAGCCCTTAGGGTGTCTCTTTTTTCTAGTGTTTTTCCCAAATGTTTCTTCATAGGGCTTTAAAAACACCAGAAAAAAAAATTCATATACCAAATCTTGCAAATTAAAAAAACACCAAAAATGACTGTAAAAGATGATAAAAAATTATGTTCTTTACAGGGATTTAATAACACAGAAGAAAGAAAGAGGAAATCTGAGGATCCATGGAACTTTTTGGATATGAAGATTTTGGCACTTTTCAAATGTACAAATGCTAAATTTATCCCTGTTTTTTTTTTTTTTTTTAAAGCTTCATTCAAGAAATCCCAGCAGAGGGGGTCCCAGCTCCGATGTTATCACCAAGAAGAAATATTGAATCATTAGTCAAAAAAGTGCAAATCCCTTCATCAGTGGCCAGCCAAATGTTTTCTTTTAGAGACAAGTAACAGTATACATCTCAGGAAGTTTATGCAAAGCAAGGAAAATGGGTCTTAAAATGACCTTCTGATTTTGGGGCAGAACTTTGTCTCGGGACCAGAGAAGGGTGTGTATGTTACCTGCAGTTGTTCCTCTCTAAAACTCCTCCAATCTGCCAGTTCTGTGCCCTGTTTTTAACTCTACAAGATGGCTGCCATAATTTCTAACCTTCTAATGCACATTGAACACTGCTCTCTGATTTGCCAGTGCTGATCACATGACCAGTTCTGGCCAATCAGACAGCAGGATAGTGCATTGGCACTCTAACTGTACCAATGCATTGTGGGGATTAGGCAGTCTGCAGATTGCGTTGGCTATCTTGAACTGGTTTAAACTGCAACTGACGGTTCACAGGGATGGCAGAGGAGAACAACTTCAAGTAATATACCCTTCCTTCTCCGATACCAGGACAGAATTCTGTCCCAAAGCAAGTGGGTCAGATTAATACAGATTTTGTTAGTTGTTTTCTCTTAAAGGAGCATTTCCATCTCAGTCAATCATGGCCATGATGGGAACACTATGGTATAGGAGATGGGCAGGTAGCCAGGAGGATGGTAACAGCTGAGCGTGGCTGCATTGCTGTGTTTCCATAAATCCCATAGAAGTGAATGAGAGTTCCACAATCAGCACAGCAGAGTGAATTATAATGTTTCCGCAGCTCGCCAAGTCAAAGAAACAGCATATCTTGACTTCTATGGGAGTTACGGAAATAATGTAACAAAGCCTGCTTGGTTGTTTTCATAAGTCTTGACCACACTCAGCAACTGCATACATCCAGGCTGAGGGCCAGTGGGGATCACAGTTCAAGATACAGAAGAGGAACCTGCATCTATCAGACTTATAGCAAGTTGAGGTGAGAATACCCCTTTAATTCTCTGGATCTCTGAGATAATGTTAAAGGCACATTCATACATACTCCATTCTAGGTTTGCTTTAGGTCATAACTAGTGTTTGCACGTCACTGCCAGCATATATTTGGTCCTGTCCTGACTAGTTAAGGTTAATATCTCCTGTCTAGACTAGTTAGGGTTAATATATCCCTGCTGCTGTTGGCTGAGGTTGTGGATAGTGATTGACAGCTCTATCAGCTAACCAGTAGGTTCATTAATTATATCAGTAATACCCCATTGAGACACAATGATTATCGCAAAAAAGTCGCTCAAAAGACATCTGTTGAGCGATAATCGTTGTGTGCATTTACACGGCAAGATGATCGCTCTAAATTCGCTCAAACGGCATTTTGATTGACAGTTTTGAGCGTCCCCTTTGCATAACTGTGTAAATGACGGCTCACGCTGTATGCGGAAGACAAGCGGGACTGCTATCTTCGGCATACAGCTGTTGTTTTCTCGGAGCGCTTAGCTGGCATGCAGCTGAGCGCTCCTAGCGAGGTATGCAGAACACAGGCAACCCCGCAGTGATTTTCGGGGAAGGGCTTTAAATATGAGCCTTTCCCTGAAAATCATGCCTAGCTGGTGTAAAAAATAAAAAATATATATATTCACCTCTCCGTTGCTGCCGGGGCTCAGCCACATCTTCTCCCTGCACTGCTCTCAGGTTCTTTCATCAGGTAGGAATTTAAAATCCGTGCTTTCCGAAAGAGCTGTATCTGATTGGCTGAGTGCTGCGACCAATTACAGGCAGCGCTAATCTGTCATTCATTGAATGGCTGAGCGCTAGCTGTGATTGGCTGCCAGCTAATAAGGCTTATCGTTCTCTTTCAGCTAGCTGAAAGATAATTATGAACGACTTGTTAATGAAAACTGTATGATGTCCGTGCAGTTAGACCCAGAGATTCTTGCTCAAAAGATGGTCTTGAGCAATTTTTGAGCAAGAATCCTTGGGTCTAGATGGGCCTTAACTGTGCTCTCTGTGTTGATTGACAACTCTGACAGCCAATCAGCTTCTCCCCTTTTCCTATATCATCCGGCTCGTGCTGGCTGGAAGTGCCGGTTATACTTATGTATCTCTGGTCTTGTCAGCAGCCTCAGCTTACCTCTCTGTTGTCTGGCTCCTGTTTTCTTCTTAGTTTCCTGTGTTACTGTTTTTTTGTGTGTTCTGTGTATTCTCATCTTTTGTTTGTTGTCAGTTTAGTTTTTTCCCTAGTTTCTGTACTGTAGTCTGGACCTGGCTTTGTACAAGTAGTGGGGTTGTTCCTTTCGGGATGGGTGCTTTGCTTTTAGGTGGGCTCTGTCAGAGGGGTTCAGAGTGTCACGCTCAGACCGGTACCCCTTTGTTTTGCCTGCTTCTGTGTCTAAGCCACCTTTTAGTAACGAGCATACATGTCTGTCCTGGCTGCTCCGGTACCTTGTTAGCCATTGTTTTGGCAGCAGTCCAGGATAGATGTCACAGTGTTGAGTAAACCGAACCAGTGGAACCTTGTTCCACGTCAAACTTTGGTAAGTATTCGGTTAGGCCAGAACACAAAACTGAGGTGGTGGTATGGTTGTGTCTCTGTGGTTAGCCCTCTTACCTTGCAGCGCTGGGGTCCTAAGCTCAAATCTGACTAAGGACATCAGTCGATTTGAACCTAAAACAGCAAGGCAACAGAGCGAATGACCATGATTCTATTTTCTTCTGAGTAGTAGGAGAAGAAGAAGAAACACAAAGAGAACATGCAGATGTTGTCTCCTGACAGATTAGGACCGAATACTCCAGCACTGCAAGGCAACAGTACTAACTACTGAGTCACATATATTGAAGGACAACCACACTCTTAGACAGTGGTCAATAATAGTTTTAGGGGGTTATGATTGTCTAGTTCAGTTTGAACTAATTTGGATGGAACTGAACCTTTTGATAATATTTGGAGAAGCAGCCAAACCAAACATTTAAAAAAGCTCACTCATCTCTAGGCTAAACTCATAGACTCTTCCATTTGACCGAAACCGGAGTAATGTTCTAGGATCTCTATTCTTATATCTACATTTTACTTCTTGTCTCAGCTCTGCAACACTTATTCCCATTCTATAAACCTGTCATGCTGAGCTGGTGGGAAGAATAATCGCCGCCTCATTACCATTCCATCAAGTAATACGCTATTCATATATGTTTAGTATAATAAGGATGGAGGCCAATTATTTTTGTGAAGCTCCCCATAGACAAATATTCTAACATATGGCTCTTGATGTATGTTAAATCTGCACATCTTATCTCGGAGTTACAGTAATGATTCACTTTAACTGTTTGCACACTAGCAATCTATAGGGTCCCTATCGAATGACAAAGACCATGAAGCTATAGCTGCGCATTATGCTGTGAGGTTCAACTTGGCTCCTGGGATTAGTTTTCATCTTCTTTTGCGTTTTGCTACGTCAATGTTACAAACTGTTTAGTTTGTTTCTCGTTTCATCCCCTCATTTAATGAATATTTTTTCAGCGGGATGCGTTCATAGGAAATCAAAAAGGGCAACAAACAAATAAACAAACTCCTTTTCCTTGTACGTTGCATTAAGTAAAAAAAAATATCGACTACGCAGCTGAGGTTCCTCGCTGAGTCTTCTCCACGGAGATGGCACTTTTATCACCGAAAAAAAGCCTTTTATGGAGCTATAAGAGAACAGTTGGTGTGTGGGCTTTGGAGACCCCCGGAGCTCCTTTGAAAGACTTTAAGGTGATAACTGAGGAAAAAGGGAACTTTGAGGACTCCAAAACTTCCACCCTTCGCCTTTTATGTTGGCCTTATAAAAATTCGGCGGCTCTTATGCACCAGCTGTCTGGTTTAGTTTGCTTGCCGTACGTTTTTCAATAAATCTTTGTCAAACAATTTTCTGATATCTATTCCCTCGCCTTGCCTGTGAAGGCAAGAATGTTCCGGCAAGTAAAGAATTGTTTGCTGTAATTATTCCTAGACTTAAGAGCAAATTGACAATCTATACACAATGGTGTTGCAATACAATGACAAGGGAAGGAAACTGTTTTTGGTCTTGTGTCAATTCCTATGTCAGAGATAATAATTGGAAGATGGGTTTGTAATGTAAAGGAATAGAAGCGGGAGGAATATCACATCGCAAGTCACAACATGCCGAGAATGTATAACTATATACACTGAATGGACACTTTATTACAGCCCTTTCCCACGCACAATTTTCACTTCCCTGTATGTAAATTCTCCCCATGGCCCCGGAGTGCAGCAGAAAATCACGTGACAAGTTTTCTGTGGATCAGTTTCAGTGTGAATCCACATTAGATGGGAAAATCCAGCGACCTGAGAAACGAGGCCAGGTCTTCGGTGCTAGACTAGCTGGGGATAGGGTTCAATTACTAAATGCATGGGGTTTACTCGTGTAGAGGTGTACAGTATACAGAGAATGGCGTAATCAAGGAAACAATCCAGCAAAAGTGGATCATTTGGACAGAAACAGCTTTTCACCAAAAGGGGTCAGAGGAGGATGTCGGGAATGGTGCTGACCAATGAGCATTTCACAGTCAAGCAAATTGCAGCTGAATACAATGCTGCTGCTTCAACTGATGTATCCAAGCACAGAACTCACCATTCCTTAGGTAAAAGTGCAATCACTTAAAGGGGATTTTCTGGACAAAATCTATTACTGACTTACCTTTGGGATAGGTAATCAATAGTTAATCGCTGGGTACCCGGCGATGAGTTGATAGCTCAGTCCGCTGTCAGTGCAGTGAGCCGAATGTGCATCCTAAGGGAAGGGAGCAGAAGTGCCCTAGCCGGTGGCACTCCCATTGAAATCAATAGCTGAAGCAGCTATTATACTACCTTGTCCATCCCCGATGTCGGAGGCGGAAGTACCAGAAGTGTACTAGCCGCGTCAGTTAGCAGATTAGAGCCACAATGGGTTTGTTTCTGAACACGGGGCAAACAGGGACATCCTTTTCGGGGTGCAGGTCTTCATTCCTATGTACGCTGTACAAAAAGCAATGTTTTTAAAATGACATGACTGCCAAAAAAAATGAAAATAGTAATTTTTTCCTTCTGCTTTGCTCAGATTCCTTCAAAAACTGTGGGGTCAAAATATGCAGTACACCCCTAGAAGAATTCGTTAAGGGGTCTAGTTTTTAAAATATGGTCATTTGTTGGGGGGTTCTCTGCCGTTTTGGCTGCTCAAGGGCTCTACAAGTGGGCGATGGGGCTGTAATCACCTTCAAGCAAAATGTCTGTTCAGAAAGCCACAGTTGTGCATACAGACATAATATTAGGGCCACAATGGGTATGTTTCTGAACACAGGGGGATCCATTTTGGGGTGTAAATCCTTATTTTCATGTGCACTACAGAGAAAAAAAAAACTGTCTTTAAAATGACATATTTGCAAAAATATGACATTTTATGTTTTCTCCTCTAAATTGCATATTTAACTCCTGAAAAAAAATTGTGGGGTCAAAATACTCCTGACCCCTAAGTGAATACATTAAGGCATGTAGTTTTTACAATGTGGTCATTTGTGGGGGTAGCTATCATTCTGATACCTATGAGCCTTTGCAATCTTGGCTTGGTGTAGGAAAACAAAATGTTTCTCAAAACGTTAATAATTTAAAGGGGTTGTCCCGCAAAATCAAGTGGGGTTAAACATTTCTGTATGGCCATATAAATGCACTTTGTAATATACATCGTACATTATATATTGGCCATACAGAAGTTATATACTTACCCCCCCCCCCCCCCCCCCGTTGCTGGCGTCACCGTCTCCATGGCGCCGACCAAAGCCTCGATTAGACGTGCTTGCGCAGTCTGCCTCTTCAGTCTCGTTGAAGGGGCCGCTCCGGCGTGCTCGCCCAGCACAGGTCTTCTGCGCATGCGCAGACCAGCTGTGCGGCACAAGCACACCAGAGCGGCCCCTTCAACGGGACAGAAGAGGGCAGACAGCGCAAGCGCGTCTAATTGAGGCATAAGAAGGCTTCGGTCGGCGCCATGCAGACGGGGACACCAACACCGGGGGGGTAAGTATATAACTTCTGTATGGCCAATATTTAATGCACGATGTATATTACAAAGTGCATTTATATGGCCAAACAGAAGTGTTTAACTTCACTTGCTTTTGCGGGACAACCCCTTTAATGTTAAATTTGTACATCTCCTAAAAGGTTAAAAAAAAACTTAAAGTTTTTCAAATGTGCTTCCTGAATAAAGTAAACAGGTGGAAATATATATCTTATTAAGAATTTGACATATTGCAGTTGAAAATGTACATATTTAACATATTGCAGTTGAAAATGTGAAATACCAACTGTTTTTTCAAAATTTTCCCAAGTTTGGCACTTTTAATAAATATAATCAAATTCTGTCAGTCTATTTTTACCACCTAAATGAAGTAAAAATGGCAAAAAAAAACTATGTCAGAATCACTTGGATATGCAAAACCTTTAAGGAGTTATTTTTTGTTAAGGTGACTCATGTCAGATTTCCAAAATTTGGCCTGGTCATTAGGGAGCAAACAGGCTTGGTCACTAAAAAGTTAAAAAACACATTTATTTTCCAACTCATTTTTCAGCGCTCTTCATTCTTTTGAAGAACATTATCCTGAAAATATAATCCTAATGAGCGCTGAAGAAGCTGCTTTGTGCACCTATTTATATATTGTTCCAGTTTCTCGGCAGGGTCAAGTGTTCTTGTGTATTATGCAGGAGCTCGGTGACATGTGGCACCTCCTCCTAGTACAGTTCACGCACTCCTACTCGCAAAATGTCAACCTCACAGTCAGACCGAGGGCCGGGCGGACAAAAGTGCCTTGTCTCGCATTGTATTAGGTCATTGTTATTATTATTTATTAGTTACATGTTATTTCTGCCACAGGTAAAGACCGGATGTGATAGAGGCAGATTTCTTTTTAGCATTTTGTTTTTTAGGTAAAGTGTCTTAATGTCACTGCTTCATGCTGGTCATCAACCTAATGAGTTGTTAGCTTTATTACACCTGCCCGAGGGTCAAGCTGTTATGGAAACAGTTCTATGAGATAATTTGTTTGCAAGCTAAAGTTATACAATTACTGCTCTGTAACATGTCGGAAAACATCTCTTACTCCATCCAATCAAATACTATAGATGTTCTTATACTTTATTGACTCTAATTCAACACAGATTATCTGCCTGTTGGGTGGACTCACATTCATTGTTACTAGCTTGACCAGTCTAGTCGTGAATTGGCTAGTAGAACTAGTGGCAATGATATATCCTCTTGGATATCACTTGCTGAGAACATGGCCAACCTTAGCTATGTGTGACTAGTGTGGTTGCACAGGGCGCTGGCCACCAGCTTCTGGGGGAGAGTACCAGGAGGATGTGGGTTGGGGATGACCGCTTCTCTTAAATTGCCCTACCAGATGATCATCTTCCATTGTGCAGCCATGTCTTGTGGAACTACATGAGTCATCCTCCTCCTGGCTCTGGCTCCTCCCTTCTGATGTTCCGAGGTGCCGCTGCCAGCCCATCAACATTCTCATAACATGATCGCATAGTTCTGCTACTGTATTTACGTACTAAGCTGGGTTCTGGTATTCTTTCTGTATACTGAGAGTGGCTGGTGCTGTATTTATGTTATTAGCCTGGTTCTGTGTCTGGATTTATGGTCTGAGTTTAGTCCATCCTGTATGTATGCTATATATTGGTTCAAGGGCTCTATCTGTGTACTGAGCTTGGTTCTGGTGCTGTATTTATGTATTGTGCTTGGTTCTGGTACAGTATTTATGTTCTGAGCTGTTCTGGTGTAAGTATGCTGCTATCTTTCTGCTGTTTACACAAGCAGAACACAGACAGACTGCCTATCAGTGCTATATATATATATATATATATATATATATATATATATGTCTTTTTCTTATGATGGGAGTGGTGCTAAACATTCTGCTCAGGTGCATGTAACCTATAGCTGGCCCTGGCACACCGGTATAATAAGGTAAAACACTCTCAGGATGTGTGTGGCCATACTTACTAATATACTGATACAAAATACAAAGACAGGTATAGAGACCACATCCCTCAGCATGCAGGCAGTCACATTTCTATAAAGTGGAGCATTGCACAGATGCAAAATACTGATGAACAACCACTCACATATTGAGAGGAGTGGTGATACATATTTTTGGTCTGCCACCTTTTGCATGCCTAATCTATA
Source organism: Eleutherodactylus coqui (assembly GCF_035609145.1). Classification (NCBI taxonomy): domain Eukaryota; kingdom Metazoa; phylum Chordata; class Amphibia; order Anura; family Eleutherodactylidae; genus Eleutherodactylus; species Eleutherodactylus coqui. The sequence continues at coordinate 88,638,423 of NC_089846.1, read as the reverse complement.
TGCAACCATAATACTAAGCAGCCCCCCCAATGTGTGGTCGGTGTGTGAGGGGTTGTTCATCAGTCTATTGCACCTGTGCAATGCTCCTGTGGCAACCAAGACACGAGGCCCACACTGAGGAGCTGGTAGGGGTAGTGGTGTCACTTGTCATGGTGGCTCTACCAGACTCCTCGGGTCACATTGAACCTCAGCCAACACACCACTAGGCCTCTTCCAGGCAATGCTGGTGCAGCGGTTACCTGAATATGTGTAGTGGACTTGAAGTTGTCACGCGTGACGTCACCGTTCCTTCACACCGTTGAGTATCTGGCGGTTGAATAAGGATAGTCCACACACGCCGTGGTCCCACAGGACTTAAAGAGACATGGAAAGTGGATTTCTGCTTCTCACATGCTACTTATCAGCTTTACAATTGGGTTTTCCTCTTTATATCTTGCAGGGCCCACAACACAAATTTGAAATCCATATTCCAGGGCCCCTGGAACCTCAGTGCATACATACAATATCAGAACTAAGCTCATAGCATAAATACAGTAGCAGAATTAAGTTTACACCTGCCTGGTGCCCCACCCCCATCCCCTTCCTCACCCTCCCAAGCTATCATCTGCTTAGGTCGCGCAAAGCTAAGGCCGGTCATGCAGTGGACAACCCCTTTAAATAATCCCATGGCTGCTTTTAAAAATGTTGTTTTCCCTTCCTTCCGTATGTAAAATAAAGTGCGAGGCTGAGAACCGCTCGCTCATAAAAACAAGATAAAAGTTCTACAGAACAAGCAGTGAAAATTGAAATGTTCAGCTTCTTGCAGGGAACGTTATCACAGCAGGACGGAAGCAATCAGCCCGCCGATCCAGGTGTGTTGGATACAATGGACTGAGGCATTCACAACCTAAGCCAGAAAATACACTTTCTCCTGTCAGATTGCTAAATCTCTTTCTGCTTCAAGAAGTGCCATTTTCCGCCGGCCCCTCTCTAGACCCCACACTGCAAGGATATCAATCCTCTGATGAGGAGGGAATAAACATCTTCAGAGATGACAAAACATCTCGGCTTACAGTCCCCAAAATGATACTTTTTATATATACCGTATATGAATCAGTTTCATTCTGAAAGACTCTAATTATGTTCAATATGGCGGCCTTCGAGGTGCCATAAGTGGAGGGTAACAGAGGAGAGGTCATAACAGTGCTGAGGTAAGTCTAAGGGCTCCTGCATATTTGCGTTTTTCTTACACGTTTTTTTCACGTGATTGTCAATGGGACTTTCTAATGTTAAAAACGCATCGCAAGGTGGTGCTTTGCATTTTTAATATTAGAAAGTGACATTGACAATCGCGTGAAAAGCATGCAGCAATATCGTGTGAAAAAAATGCGCAAGAAAAATGCAAATGTGCAGGGGCCCTAATGGCGCCCTCACACACTGGGGCAGATTTACTAATCTTATCTAATAGATAGCGCAAGTTCTGACCTGGGCTACACTGCAAAGTTCTGTAGTGTTACTGATTCATTTCAACTATTGGCAGGGGTGCTCTGTCTCAGGTGGCGCCCTTTCCTTACTGCAAGGGGTGGCAATTTGCAGAACAGCCAATGCCTAAGGCTAATTTCATACAGGCGAGTGGGATATTAGGCCGTAAAACTCTGCTAGACATCACGCTGAGGAATGTGCAGCAATTTCCCCGTGGATGCGAGGTGTTTTTGTGTCAAAAATGCTTCGCCTAGCTTCAGGGTAGTAGCGATCCACCGGAGGATAGGCAAGGGTTCCCATTGTTTTCAGTGGGAAACCTTGCATCGCACTAGCGTGCACCTTGCATGCCGTGCAATGCTTTTCCCGGCCTCATTGAAAACAAGAGAACGCCCAAAGATAGGCCGTGTGAAAGCTGCCTAAGCCTATCGCCAGTTTTAGATGAGTGGATCCGTAAATACAGATAGGTTATAGAAGACATTTCATCCACACGTCATCAGCATTTGCCTCCATATATTTTATTTTCTGATCTGTATTTGCTCGATAGGAAATAATACAAATACGGAGGAAAACGCAGAAAAAACAGGTCATGATGTGTTGAAAAACAGTTTTGAAAAATACGTCCATGTGAATAGATCCATAGATTTACATTAGCTCCATATTACAATCCGCAAAACATGGACCAAATATGGAGTTAAAATATGCTCGTCTGAAAGCTGGCTGAGGGCGACTTCACACTGATGTTTTTCTTGAGTGTTCTTTTCACGCGATTTTGCTGCAATTTTTTTTACGGGAAAGTCAATAGGACTTTGTAATGATAAAAATGCATTCCGATTTTTAACGCCGCGATATCGGTGGGTTTTTTAATGCGATTATCAATGGAACTTTCTAATGTTAAAAAACGCATCACACAAAAATCGCAAAGCACAAACTTGCAAAGTGTTCTTAACATTAGAAAGTCCCATTGACAATCGCGTTTAAAACGCAGATGTGTGGGAGCCCTAAGGTTGCCTTCTGTGCGGAATTTATGTGCGGCAAATCCGCCCGTGGCTCCTAATCCCAGGATTAGCCAGCCATGTGGACGAAATTTTGCTAAAATTTTGTCCAAAGGAGCAGCCAAATCCATTGCAGCAAAGCCACGTTGAGCCGGCGCTGGAATTTGCAGCCGCAGAATGTTAATCCTTTTTTTTTTTCCGTTGCGGCCTCACTCCTCTCTACGGGGAGAGAAAGCTCCAACGGAATGCCGAACCGCTTCAAAACTCACTGCAAACTGCAGCTTCTTTTTATCGCAGCACAGCAAACACACGTTGCGATTTTAACATTGCCAAGTCCGATTGACGTATACGATTAAAAAACGTGTAAATTTGTCGCGCTCAGTGCCTCGCGGGCGGCAGTGATGTGAGATTATTCTCCAAAAAAGCAACGCTAACACTCATAAATCTCAATGAATAAATTTGTGGTTTTGCCGCGATTTTCTTGCTTCAAAATTACAATCACCCGTGTGGAACCAGCCAGAGACTACTTTCGGGAAAGCATATCGTAACATGCCCATAATGTGGATCCATAGTAGGGACGTGTTACAGATAACATTGCAGGTCTACATCATCACTACTCCATCACTATGTCATATGTATTTGCCTAATAGAAAATAGTACCAATGAATGCAAATACGGTTTTAAACATGGCCATAAAAAGTACAGCCCCGCGAATAGATGTATAGATTTACTTGTGTTACATTTTAAAATCCACAAAACAGGGACCAAAGGCATAACAATAAAATATGCACATTTGAAAGCCTCTAACGGTACATTGACAAGTGAATATATGGGGGAAGATTGGCATTTGTTTTACCGTTGCTCCTCTTTGTACCCATGAGATGGGCACCCCTGTGATCACAATATGGCGTAGTTGGCAGGATTGGCCCAGAGGAAAGTGCAGAGGAGATAATGTCTTGCCAGGATACTGCTCTACCGCAGACATCGATGGTGAACCAAGGAGATGATATGAAAGCACAGCTGATTCAGGACTACAAGAACAAGCATGATGGGATTGAACAACATATTTGTTGCCCTCATGGAGGCGGATGGTGAATTTTAATGGTCACCATGAACTCGGGGGGAGGTGGGGCAGTGTTATGGTTCAATGTGTTAACCAGGCATGGATTTACAAGAAACTCAATAAAGAAGGACACGGTCCTTGTCTGTCAAGGGTACATTAGTTCCAATCCCTAGCAAATTACAGAAGGGAGGAAAAGTATACTTCATGTGGGTCCATGGCCCACAGAGAGCATGAACCATGACTGTGACCCGCACAGATGAAAGGGGCAGAGAAGTGCCCTAGATGTAAAATTGGGACACTGATGTGTCTGAAGAACCAGTCACTATTGACTTCCATTCTATCCAAGCTGACTTGGACTCAGGGGCCATTTTTTTGCGCAGTGACCTGCAGTTTTTATTAACACTATTTTGGTGTATATACGTCTTTCGATCGCATTTATTCAATATTTTTGCATACCGGGTAACCAAACAGTGCAATTCTAGCTTTGCTTATATTTTTTCTGATAGTGTCCATCGCATGGGATTAATAATGTGGTATTTTCATAGTGCGGACTTTTGCATAAACAATGCTACCAATTTTTTTTATTTTTTTATTTTTCAAGGAGACGAGTTGGAAAAGTTTTGTTTTTACTTTTTCTACCTTTTATGCTGTCATTTTTTAGACCCATCATTGGTCGCTCATACAGTATTGCATTATAGCACATTCTGACAGGCAGTCTATCAAGGCATGCCTTGCTAGTCAACCAGTCGTGGCTGCCATGACAATGGAATAGGACTAGAGATGAGCGAGCACCAAAATGCTCGGGTGCTCGTTACCCGGGACGAAATTATCGCAATGCTCGAGGGTTCGTTTCGAGTAACGAACCCCATTGAAGTCAATGGGCGACCCGAGCATTTTTGTATATCGCCGATGCTCGCTAAGGTTTTCATTTGTGAAAATCTGGGCAATTCAAGAAAGTGATGGGAACGACACAGCAACGGATAGGGCAGGCGAGGGGCTACATTTTCGGCTGCATCTCAAGTTCCCAGGTCCCACTATTAAGCCACAATAGCGGCAAGAGTGCCCCCCCCCCCCCCCTCCCAACAACTTTTTCTTCTGAAAAGACCTCATTAGCAATGCATACCTTAGCTAAGCACCACACTACCTCCAACAAAGCACAATCACTGCCTGCATGACCCTCCGCTGCCACTTCTCCTGGGTAACATGCTGCCCAACCCCCCCCCCCCTCCCCACACACACACACACACACGACGCAGTGTCCACAACGCACACCAAAGTGTCCCTGCGCAGCCTTCAGCTGCACTCATGCCACACCACCCTCATGTCTATTTATAAGTGCGTCTGCCATGAGGAGGAACCGCAGGCACACACTGCAGAGGGTTGGCACGGCTAGGCAGCGACCCTCTTTGGGCGATAGCCCACAATGCTGTACAGAAGCAATGAGAAATCCAATCCTGTGCCACCTCCATCAGGAGCTGCACACGTGGGCATAGCAATGGGGAACCTATGTGCCACACACTATTCATTCTGTCAAGGTGTCTGCATGCCCCAGTCAGACCGCGTTTTTTTATAAATAGTCACAGGCAGGTACAACTCCGCAATGGGAATTCCATGTGCACCCACAGCATGGGTGGCTCCCTGGAACCCACCAGCTGTACATAAATGTATCCCATTGCAGTGCCCATCACAGCTGAGGTAACGTCCAATTAAATGCAGGTGGGCTTCGGCCCACACTGCATGCCCCAGTCAGACTGGGGCTCTTTAGAAGTAGACACATGCAGTAGACACAACTCCGTGTGGACTGACAGCATGGGTGGGTGCCAGGAAGCCACCGGCGGTACATAAATATATCCCATTGCATTGCCCAGCACAGCTGAGGTAATGTCATGTTTAATGCAGGTGGGCTCCGGCCCACACTGCATGCCCCAGTCAGACTGGGGTTCTTTAGAAGTAGACACATGCAGTTACAACTCCCTGTGGACCCACAGCATGGGTGGCTCCCTGGAACCCACCGGCGGTACATAAATATATCCCATTGAAATGCCCAGTACAGCTGATGTAACATCAGCTTTAATGCAGGTGGGCAAAAAATTAATTGGATTACACTGTAGGCGAGGGCCCCAAAAAATTGGTGTACCAACAGTACTAATGTACGTCAGAAAAATTGCCCATGCCCAACCAAGAGGGCAGATGAAACCCATTAATCGCTTTAGTTAATGTGGCTTAATTTGTAACTAGGCCTGGAGGCAGCCCAGTTAAAATAAAAATTGGTTCAGGTGAAAGTTTCAACGCTTTAATGAGCATTGAAACGTATAAAAATTGTTTACAAAAATTATATGACTGAGCCTTGTGGGCCAAAGAAAAATTGCCCGTTCGGCGTGATTACGTCAGGTTTCAGGAGGAGGAGCAGGAGGAGGAGGATGAATATTATACACAGATTGATGAAGCTAAAAGGTCCACGTTTTTGATGGTGATAGAGAACGATGCTTCCATCCGCGGGTGCAGCCTACGTATTGTTTAGGTATCGCTGCTGTCCGCTGGTGGAGAAGAGAAGTCTGGGGAAATCCAGGCTTTGTTCATCTTGATGAGTGTAAGCCTGTCGGCACTGTCGGTTGACAGGCGGGTACGCTTATTCGTGATGATTCCCCCAGCCGCACTAAACACCCTCTCTGACAAGACGCTAGCCGCAGGACAAGCAAGCACCTCCAGGGCATACAGCGCGAGTTCAGGCCACTTGTCCAGCTTCGACACCCAGTAGTTGTAGGGGGCAGAGGCGTCACGGAGGACGGTCGTGCAATCGGCTACGTACTCCCTCACCATCCTTTTACAGTGCTCCCGCCGACTCAGCCTTGACTGGGGAGCGGTGACACAGTCTTGGTGGGGAGCCAGAAAGCTGTCAAAGGCCTTAGAGAGTGTTCCCCTGCCTGTGCTGTACATGCTGCCTGATCTCTGCGCCTCCCCTGCTACCTGGCCCTCGGAACTGCGCCTTCGGCCACTAGCGCTGTCGGAGGGGAATTTTACCATCAGTTTGTCCGCCAGGGTCCTGTGGTATAGCATCACTCTCGAACCCCTTTCCTCTTTGGGTATGAGAGTGGAAAGGTTCTACTTATACCGTGGGTCGAGCAGTGTGTACACCCAGTAATCCGTAGTGGCCAGAATGCGTGTAACGCGAGGGTCACGAGAAAGGCATCCTAACATGAAGTCAGCCATGTGTGCCAGGGTACCTGTACGCAACACATGGCTGTCCTCACTAGGAAGATCACTTTCAGGATCCTCCTCCTCCTCAGGCCATACACGCTGAAAGGATGACAGGCAAGCAGCATGGGTACCCTCAGCAGTGGGCCAAGCTGTCTCTTCCCCCTCCTCCTCATCCTCCTCATGCTCCTCCTCCTCCTCCTCAACGCGCTGAGATATAGACAGGAGGGTGCTCTGACTATCCAGCGACATACTGTCTTCCCCCGCCTCTGTTTCCGAGCGCAAAGTGTCTGCCTTTATGCTTTGCAGGGAACTTCTCAAGAGGTATAGCAGAGGAATGGTGACGCTAATGATTGCAGCATCGCCGCTCACCATCTGGGTAGACTCCTCAAAGTTTCCAAGGACCTGGCAGATGTCTGCCAACCAGGCCCACTCTTCTGTAAAGAATTGAGGAGGCTGACTCCCACTGCGCCGCCCATGTTGGAGTTGGTATTCCACTATAGCTCTACGCTGCTCATAGAACCTGGCCAACATGTGGAGCATAAAGTTCCACCGTGTGGGCACGTGGCACAGCAGTCGGTGCACTGGCAGATGAAACCGATGTTGCAGGGTGCGCAGGGTGGCAGCGTCCGTGTGGGACTTGCGGAAATGTGCGCAGAGCCGGCGCACAATTCCGAGCAGGTCTGACAAGCGTGGGTAGCTTTTCAGAAAGCGCTGAACCACCAAATTAAAGACGTGGGCCAGGCATGGCACGTGCGTGAGGCTGCAGAGCCGCCACCAGGTTACGGCCGTTGTCACACACGACCATGCCCGGTTGAAGGCTCAGCGGCGCAAGCTAGCGGTCGGTCCGCTCTGTCAGACCCTGCAGCAGTTCGTGGGCTGTGTGCCTCTTCTCTCCTAAGCTAAGCAGTTTCAGCACTGCCTGCTGACGCTTGCCAACCGCTGTGCTGCCACGCCACACGACACCGACTGCTGGCGACGTGCTGCTGCTGACACATCTTGATTGCGAGACAGAGGTTGCGTAGGAGGAGGAGGGTGGTGTAGTGGAGGAAGCATACACCGCCGCAGATACCACCACCGAGCTGGGGCCCGCAATTCTGGGGGTGGGTAGGACGTGAGCGGTCCCAGGCTCTGACTCGGTCCCAGCCTCCACTAAATTCACCCAATGTGCCGTCAGGGAGATATAGTGGCCCTGCCCGCCTGTGCTTGTCCACGTGTCCGTTGTTAAGTGGACCTTGGCAGTCACTGCGTTGGTGAGGGCGTGTACAATGTTGCAGGAGACGTGGTCGTGCAGGGCTGGGACGGCACATCGGGAAAAGTAGTGGCGACTGGGAACTGACTAGCGCAGGGCCGCCGCCGCCATCATACCTTTGAAAGCCTCCGTTTCCACAACCCTATACGGCAGCATCTCCAGGCTGATCAATTTGGCTATGTGCACGTTTAACGCTTGAGCGTGTGGGTACGTGGTGGCGTACTTGCGCTTGCGCTCCAACACTTGCGCTACCGACGGCTGGACGCTGCGCTGAGAGACATTGGTGGATGGGGCCGAGCACAGCGGAGGTGAGGTGGTGGGTGCAGGCCAGGGGACGGTAGTGCCTGTGTCCTGAGAGGGGGGTTGGATCTCAGTGGCAGGTTGGGGCACAGGGGGAGAGGCAGCGGTGCAAACCGGAGGCGGTGAACGGCCTTCGTCCCACCTTGTGGGGTGCTTGGCCATCATATGTCTGCGCATGCTGGTGGTGGTGAGGCTGGTGGTGGTGGCTCCCCGGCTGATCTTGGCGCGACAAAGGTTGCACACCACTGTTCGTCGGTCGTCTGCACTCTCGGTGAAAAACTGCCACACCTTTGAGCACCTCGGCCTCTGCAGGGTGGCATGGCGTGAGGGGGCGCTTTGGGAAACAGTTGGTGGATTATTCGGTCTGGCCCTGCCTCTACCCCTGGCCACCGCACTGCCTCTTCCAACCTGCCCTGCTGCTGCACTTGCCTCCCCCTCTGAAGACCTGTCCTCAGTAGGCGTAGCAAACCAGGTGGAGTCAGTCACCTCATCGTCCTGCTGCTCTTCCTCCGAATCCTCTGTGCGCTCCTCCCTCGTACTTACTCCAATTACGACTCCATGAGTGATAGACAACTGTGTCTCATCGTCATCGTCCTCCTCACCCACTGAAAGCTCTTGAGACAGTTGCCGGAAGTCCCCAGCCTCATCCCCCGGACCCCGGGAACTTTCCAAAGGTTGGGCATCGGTCACGGCAAACTCCTCCGGTGGGACAGGAACCATTGCTGGCGATTCTGGGCAGGGGCCCGGGAACAGTTCCTGGGAGTCTGCCTGCTCCTCAGAATGTGTCATTGTAATGGAGTGAGGAGGCTGGGAGGAAGGAGGAGCAGCAGCCAGAGGATTCAGAGTTGCAGCAGTGGACAGTGCAGAACTCTGGGTGGTCGATAGATTGCTGGATGCACTTTCTGCCATCCACGACAGGACCTGCTCACACTGCTCATTTTCTAATAAAGGTCTACCGCGTGGACCCATTAATTGTGAGATGAATGTGGGGACGCCAGAAACGTGCCTCTCTCCTAATCCCGCAGCAGTCGGCTGCGATACACCTGGATCAGGAGCTCGGCCTGTGCCCACACCCTGACTTGGGCCTCCGCGTCCTCGGCCGCGTCCACGTCCTCTAGGCCTACCCCTACCCCTCAGCATGGTGTATTACCAGTAGTGCAGAAACAGAACGCTGTAATTAAATGTGCCGCTTATTGGCCTGTGGTTGGAGGCTGACTTCGCTTACGGAACGCCAGGAAATAATTTTGCGCAAGCCTGCTGTAACACTTAGCTGGCTGCGTATGAATTAGGAGGACAACTACACCCAGCACAGACCCAGAACACTGAGGACAGTCACAGGCAGCCCAAATAGATTTTTTTCCCCAAATGTTTTTGGAAAGGCCCACTGCCTATATACACTGTATATGTCTTCTGTCCCTGCCTCACCACCACTGGCCCTGGAGTATGTAAAATAACTGCAGACTGTTGCACTGTGGACTGGAATACAGCGGTGATTTAACAGCCAACACAGAGCCAGGAAATAATTTTGCGCAAGCCTGCTGTAACACTTAGCTGGCTGCGTATGAATTAGGAGGACAACTACACCCAGCACAGACCCAGTACACTGAGGACAGTCACAGGCAGCCCAAATAGATTTTTTTCCCCAAATGTTTTTGCAAAGGCCCACTGCCTATATTCAATAAATATATGTCTTCTGTCCCTGCCTCACAATATATGTCTTCTGTCCCTGCCTCACAATATATGTCTTCTGTCCCTGCCTCACCACTACTGGCCCTGCACTATGTATAATTACTGCAGGGCGCAATGCTCTGCACGGCCGATACACACAAAAAAAAAAAATGTGCAACACTGCAAAAAGCAGCCTCCACACTACTGCACACGGTTAGATGTGGCCCTTAGAAGGACCGTTGAGGTTCTTGAAGCCAAAAATACTCCTAACACTCTCCCTATAGCAGCTCTGGCACCAACAGCACTTTCCCTCCTCTACGTCAGAATAAATCTGTGGCGAGCCGCGGGCGGGGCAGATTTATATACTCGGGTGACACCTGATCTCGCCAGCCACTCACTGCAGGGGGGTGGTATAGGGCTTGAACGTCGCAGGCAAAAGTTGTAATGCCTTCCCTGTCTTTCTATTGGCCAGAAAAGCGCGCTAACGTCTCAGAGATGAAAGTGAAAGTAACTCGAACACCGCGTGGTACTCGTCACGAGTAACGAGCATCTCGAACACGCTAATACTCGAACGAGTATCAAGCTCGGACGAGTACGTTCGCTCATCTCTAAATAGGACCTCACATTTGCACTACAGAGGGAGAGGGGTGTTTAAATGGAGCTGTGAGAACTAACAGCGACTTTTAAAGGGTTAATAGCCTATCTGCATGGATGCTGATTGCAGCTGTTGCTGGTGGGTGTTAGCCGTTAAAGATGGCTGCCACCTACCCATAATGTAGCAGCTTCAGCTTCCCAGCCCGCTCCACATCCAGATACCTGTGGTGCGCCGTACATGTACGATGCATGTTCTGCAGCAGGACAATGTGACAAGATACTGCTTATTCATGCTGCCCCCCACATATGAGGGAGCGAGGACCTGGTTGCTGAAGCAACCAAATCTTTAATCTAGCCATCACGCCTGGGCACCAGATCTAGAAGTGTACCTTATCTACCAAGGGTAGGGTCTGCTTTCTCACATCTTTGGGCTAAGCCCACGGGATGGGAACCCTGCCAAACACTAAGGTGCGATTACATGAAGTACCCTTATACTGCTAGGGAATCTTTTTCAGGCCGCACTATGCTTTGCAGATTTCCCAGAGTTTTGTCCCTTTGGGAAAAGCAAAACAAAAAAGACATCTAAACCCACAATCTTATGTCTTCACACACACCATAATAATACTACAAACTTTGCCAAGTAATATTTAGTTGTTTCTCTGCTAGCAAGGACATGTGCGCAGGTTCACCATCTTTCTTCAAGAATCTTGCTTTGCAGTCTCACTTGGTGATACCCAGACATATGCTCTTTTGAAATGTTTCCACTGACTCTATGATCTATAGACGGCACTACTAGCTAATTAGTGACACTACAGCTGCCTGTTGATTCATGAAGCGGCAGAAAGTGTCAGGCCACCGAGAACCAGGGGAGACGTAAAACATTTTATTTTTATAAGTATTGTGAGCCAACACATTCTGCAGAGAGAATATTCCAGAACAGCGGCTGATGCTTCACTAAAGTTTAAAATTCAAGTAGAGAGTACGGGCAAGGCATGCCCACTGACTGACAAAAAGGGTCAGACTAGGGATTTCAGATTTTACAGCAACCATAAGGTCAGTACTATCTGTAAAGATCTATACACATTGAATACATTGATCTCCCCCTAGTGGTGGCCCTGTGCAGCCAGAATTGTATCATTAAGTAAGAATAGTCCCCCCAAAACTAAGCAGATCCCTATTCAACTGTAATCTTTGCGTATACCACTGACGGAAATGCTGTTCCTTCTTCTAGAGAGAGACAGTCTTTATTGCTAAGCTCTCTTCTGGCTGTCTAATGAGACAGAGTTACTCCTTAAAAAAATAGATTCTACCACCAAGAAGATAGACAGAGTAGCAACGTTATTAGAGACCCTTGTATAGTAGTGTATTGGACCACCTTTGACTTTGAGAACCTGCCTGAAACAGTCCCTCTAGGTGCATAGCCAGTCTAGTGGCTCTAGATATAGACAAACAATCCAAGGAGAGCCGGCTCCATAAAGGCATTCTTCTTTATTACAAAATGCTAAAATATTATATAGATAAAATGGTCGGCACAAACTCAGTGTCATTGCTCACTGTCATGAAAGAATATGTATAGGGTGAGACTGAAGTCTGGACATACCTGTTTAACTAGTGTAATAATGAGAAACTTCACTTCCAATGTATGAAAGTATTCTTTTTCTGGTAGCCATTTTGAACTTCGTCATATTGTATTCAGCTCAGGTTTTTCAAATAGAAAGGGGGTCATCTGATATATCACTCTTGGCTATAATTTTCTCAGAAACACTGGAAGTGTCAGCTTTGCCCTATCTTTACTATGTCAGGAGTTAAGCAAGGGCAAAGTTGGTAAACTGTGTCTGACATCCGGGGCCTTTTTTCATTGATGGATCCCTTAATGCTGAGAAATTTCTCCAGATGTTACAGGATACCAAATTCTGTTCTGTGCTCAATCAGAACAGTGAATTCCCATGTTATTTTTAACTGGCACATCTCTGCACTTTGCTGTGTCTGTATGCAGATGGCTGGGTGTGCAATTTCCTGGGCACTCAACTGGACATAGAGTTCTGGTAGAATGGTGGCCAAGGTCACCGGACTTCTATCTCTTGGACCATTTAAAGTCTCTTGTAAATGCAGAAAGTATACGCGATGGTTCACCTGAAATGGTGAATCCTACAGTGCTGTGAAGAAATATCACCTGCAGTTCTTCAATGTGTTCATATAGGCTGGATTAAACATGGAACCCTGTGCATGTGGCAGAATGGTGGACACAATGAACATGTCATGTAAAGCACTTTGTGAAATGTGGCCTTCATTTACCTCCTTAACTAGTCATTTCCAGTGTGTTTCTGAGTAAATTATAGCCAAGACTGATAAATCACATGACCCGCATTTGAAAAACCTGAGATGAATTCAATATGCTGAATTCACAAAGGGCTGCCAAAAACACCTCTCTCACCAAAAAATGCAGCCGCCTTCACAATTCATACTTTCGTACATTGGAAATCCATTTTCTCATTAGTACACCAGTTAAAAGGGTGTTTCCAGAATTTTGCTGCACTGTGTATTTATGCCGTTGTTCGTGATAACTATGGGTGTTTCCTTATTATATGTATGTGATAGGTCAGCTGGGTTTTATAATAAGTCACACTGCTTTCTATAGAGTGAAAAATGAGCTTTGCTCTCTGAAATGCATATGTTGGGCACTGAGCTTGTGCTGACCGTTATATCTACAAAATATTTTATGAATCTGCAATAAAGAAGAATTCCTTTTAAAGGCAGCTGACACCCAACGCATCAGCGTACTGCTAGGGGTCATAATTGTGACCCAGCCCTTTCACTAATGGGGGCCCTGCAGTTGTGATTGGTCACAACTGCTATCTATCAGTGCACTGCCAGATGCGTGATTGGAGGAGCGTGGAGTTAGTGGATCATGCTCGAACCCAGGAGCTCCTATGCCCCAAGTGGTGGCTCTCCCTTTGAGCTATCCAGCCTTCTAGACAGTTCCCTTGCTCGATCTTGGTTTGACGTATTCCTGATCCAACTCCCTGTCTTGGCTCTATCCTGGTCCTGATTAGACTTCTTATATAAACTTGGCCCTTTCACTGCACCATTGCATGATTATTGTGCTTCACAGTCATAGCCAAGCTCCTTAATCTGCTTGCTTCTCTGCAACCAAACTGATACCTACCGTTTCCAACCCCTGGCATTCCTCTGACTACGCAAACTGCCTGCTCCTTTGTACTGCAACAGATATCTACCGTTACCAACCACTGGCTTTACTGATCATGCTATCTGTCTGCTTGGGTTACAACACTGAGACTCCAAACCAGAACCAGATCATGGCATCTATTCTCATTTGCACAAGGAAAGACTATAAGTATTGAGATGAAACTGAAAGGGAGAAGACACAGATTAGATATTAGACAGTGAGAGTGATCAATGAGTGGAACAGGTTACCACAGGAGGTGGTGAGTTCTCCTTCAATGTAAGTCTTCAAACAAAGGCTGGACAAATATCTAGGATGATTTAGAGATCCTGCACTGAGCAGGGGTCCCTTCCAACTCTACCAGTCTATGATTCTATGATAAATTAAGGGCTGGCAACAAAGTCATGAATAAGCTGTAAAAATCACTTTTGCTCTCAGACTAGACATTAGACAAGACATTAGTGTGCAGCTAAAAATGATCTGAGCAGAACAAGACAAACCACTAACTCCTACGCACTGATCTTACCGCGTCTGGACTCTACTGCTCAGCATAGGATAACTGTTCGGAGACGCGCCTCTTAGCTCAGGAGAACTAACAATGTTATATTGAGTGATGTCTCGCTATAAGCAACTCTCAGCACAGTCATCTTAAGGAAATCCTATGTTCTTGTTTCCCAGGTTGTGCTATGACTCAGGTTGTTCATGTCAGGTAGGTAATACAATCATTAATATGGGAGTCCTGTCCTAAAATGTGAACTACTAAATGTAATTATTTATTATGTGATTTTTCAGGACTCCCAACTAATCATTTCCTTGCAGACTGTGTTGTGATCATTTCCTTCAAAGGGGGCAGCAGGAAAAGCTGGACACAATGATGTAGATAGGAAAGAAGGGACCCCACAGCACGATCAAAATAGGCCCCTTATGAAGGTGCTGGATTTTGATGCCCAGGACAGAAAGCTCTGGTGATTGCTTTCCTCTCATTCCCTACTCTCTTAAATGGGTTTTCTAGGACCATAATAAAGTTAAAAGGGCTTGAAATTAATTAAAAAATGTAATATTTACTGATTCTGGTGGCGTTCCGTCTAGCGCTGCAGCCCTGGCACCCGCGGCACAGAACCTGAAGGAAGCGGCAGGAGGTCATGTGCCGTTCAATGTGCACGTGACCACTCTGCCACTCACAGGTTTCAGCAGTGATTCTTCTATGGCCACTGAAGCCTGTGAGTGGCTGAGCGGGCATATGACTGCCCACCGCTACTTCCAGGTCCTATGTGGTGGGCATCTGGGCTGTAGCGCTAGACAGGAAGCCACTGGGATAGGTGAGAATTCCATTCTTTAGTTCTGTAAAAGCCCTTTGCAACCCCTTTGGTTTTGAACAATTCAGATCCTTTGGAAGGGGGATTCTGCAGTATTTATTCACATTTCTTTATAACGAGCTACCAAGAAACTGCAATTCTGCCTTTGTGTATTTTTTTTTTTTTCTAATGATGTTCACTGTGCAGAATAATTAATGAGATATTATTATAAATGTGACTTTCACAGACATGATAAAACCAGCTGATTCAGGAAGGGTATGTTTCTTTTTAAGTGAAGACTTACAAGGCTATGCATGCTTCTCTGGGACATATAGAAATGTAAGATAAAACAATGCCTCTACAGTACCACCTATAATTGATGATACGTTTATGTTTTTACTTCAAGCTGCCATGAAAACCTGACAGCACTCCCAGATCTTGTTGTGGGGGGGGGGGGGGGGGGGGGTATTCAAGAAACAAAGGGAACCCCCTTCCTCTGCCAGGCCATTTAAATGCTACTATCATGCCATCTCTCCATACTCTGACACCTACAATCCACTGTACATATATAGCAAATGTCAGTAAGTGGCAACAAATTGAAGAAGGTCCAGAAACATTAGAGCCTCTATGGATCGCCTTTAACCCCTTAGTGGTGTATATGTATATCCTGGGTGTGTGGGGTTTGTAGGGAGAAGGGAGTTTGGGATTTCTTTAACTTTTGCTATAAGGAGTAGGATTCTACTTGGGTACCAACGTTTGGAGTGCTATGCTGAGTCACTGCAGATTCCAGTCCATGGTCCTCCACCTCTGTTATCTTCTGGTATGACTCAGATTTTAAGCTGACTTCTCCTTTAAGGGTTGTGTTTTATTTAGAGAACATAAAACTAATACATTTGTGAGGTCTTTGAGAAGTTTAGTCAGTGTTTTGTAGAGCAAACAAATACCAATAAATTATGTGTGAAGCGCGGTAGTATGAATCGCAGCAGATAAGAGGAATTCAGCACTGCGGACAGCTCGCTCTAACTCCGCAATCTCTCCACAGGGAAGTTTATATCGCTGTGTAAAGCGGAAGCTGGATGCTATTACTCGCTTTAACATAAACACGACGCTGTCCCATGGCTGGCCATTATTTGTATTTAATACCGAGGACCGAAATGTGCTTTTCTGCTGCGTCCAAGTTCATCTCCTGGATACACAAATAAAAGACAAACACAAATAAAGGAAACACGCCTGTCACCCTGGAAGGGACAGAAACGAGAAACTGAATATTCACGTGTCCAAGTAACTATTATTAATACATATTCCAATATATTAATACTCGTCTAATTTACAGCAGAGCAGGTGTGCGACGCCTCCTCAACACACAATTGCAAATTAGTTTTATTTGATACATCTACAAAGTTTCAGGTGTTTGCAAAAAAAAAGGAATCAATCAAGTAAGAACAATTTAAATAGCTGAACACAACTAATATAACAAGCGGTTTCTCCAAATTCACCACAAAATGCCACTTTTATTGGCCCCAGCAGTCCCAGAAGTATTACCCCCTCCATGACAAGCGTCTCTAGTACTTAGTTGAGCACCTTTTGGTGTTATGAGCTGCTACAGATGTGATGTATAACCAGACAGCAGCTTCTGAGAGCTTCCTGAGAGATCAGCCCACTCCTCATGGACAATGGCCTCCAGGTCACTAATATTCTTTAGTTTGCCTGCAGCAGCCCTCTTCTTCCCATCCACCAAAGATTTTCTATAGGATTCAAGTCACATGACTGTGATGCCACTCCAGAGCCTTACAGGACTTCTTCTAAAACCAAGCCCGCTTGGGATCATTGTTCTCTTGGAAGGTCCAATGACACTCAAGCCTCATCTTCCTCACAGAAGGCATAATGTTTTCTCTTAAGATTTCCTGATACTTGGTGGAATCCATCTTGTCCTCCTCACACTGCAGGTTTTCAGCGTCAGAGGAAGCAAATCAGCCGCAGAGCATTACTGAGCCACCACCATGTTTCACTGTAGGCAGCATATACTGCTGATCCAGACATACCGCTGATCCAGAGGCCCGAAAAGTTCCAGTTTTGTTCTCAAAACTTCTGTGTGTTATTTATATGGTATTGAGCATATTGGGGACAAATTTCCTTATGCTTTTGGGCCTGTGGAGCTGATGTCTTGGAGATCGGGCATGCAGGCCTTACCATGCAAATGGAAACTGCAGTGCCTGGCACAGGCAGATCTTCCTGCAGATCTTCTGCAGTCACTGGAGGGTTCTTGACTACCTACCTCCTTGCATAAGGAGTTGATCTCTTCTGTAAAATTGTTGGACCTCTCTCTTTTCACTTACCCATATTTCTAATATGTAATGAAATATCACAGTCAGCAAAGTTCTCACCAATCTGTGCATTTGACGAGTTTTATCTCAAGCACACCCAATGTAACTAATAAAGCCCTTGATTAGTTGCAGCAGGCGTGCTTGATAAAACACCGGACTTCTAAATGTGTGCTCTTATGATGGATTCTATTCAGGGGGTTGAATCATTTGGAGACTGCAGTAGCCATTAAACATGGCATTTATTGGGGAATTTTGACAAAATTAAAAAAAAACTTGCTATATTGATTTGTCTTTTGCTTGTTTAAGTAGTTCTTGTGTATTCCTTTTTCAAACAGCTAAATATATATATATATAGATATATATCACTATATATATCACTATATACATAGTATATATAACTTATACCAGCTGTACATATATGAATATATACAGTAGATACCCAGGTTAGATCAGCATGGTCCATATCACTATATACAGGATGCATAACGTATATCAGCTGTATATATATAATTATATGCAGGAATTAACCCTGTTGTAACAGCATGCTCCATATCCATACATACAGGATATGTATAACTTATACCAGTTGTATATATATATATATATATATATATATATATATATATATATATATATATATATATATATATATAATTATATACAGAAGGTACCCAGGTTATACCATCATGCTGCATATCAATATACAGGAGATGTATAACTTATATCAGCTCTACATATATAATTACATATAGGAAATACCCAGGTTATAAGAGCATGGCCCTCTCTATACAGTAAATTGTCTTGTTTGCAAGATGTCAGTATCTTAATATGCTTGGATGAATTCCAATGAGTTCCTCTTAATAAAGACACTACCAGCAGTTGATTCTGGGGCTACACTATATGTGATCACTCATATGAGAGTCAGACCATACATGTGAATCCCTGTTTGTCAATATTGCATATAGTGGGGATGATTCATGGGATGGTCCACATTAAACATATGATGCTTCTTCCTACTGGTGTAGGGATACTTCGGAGCACACAAGGGGTTACACACATTTATTAACCTCCATTACTGCCAGGGTGTGGGCATTATTAAATATGTTCTTAGGAAACGAAGAATAAATGAAGTGATTGTGCAAATTGGGGGAACATTTGTCTCAGCTCCACATTGAGCAGGAGATTATCAAGCAGAATGATGTGAAACTTCCCCGGTTCGTGTCAGATGTGCTTCACTGGCATCTACAACACTGAGATGTTGCAGAGTTTTTTTTTCCTTCCTTGCTGCCAGATGGACCCCTCTGTTGCTGCCAGTTTGAAAGATATTTCTGAGAGCCGGCTTTCCATTTACATCTGACAGAGATCCTTCAGGAAGAAAGAGTGGGAGGGATTCTGCAAACCTCACACAGCGGGGCGCCCGACTCCCTAACTTGCGGCTTTCTGTGCACAAAGTATCCTGGTATTTATAGACCGGAATAAAGTTTTAGAACACCTGACACATAATATATGACTGCGGAGTGGAGTGTTCAGTCCAAAATTGGCTATTCAGCAGTTTTTGTTTAATGCAGTTAATGAAAGCTAATGTGATTTAGGGCTTGAAGGTGAAGATTTTAGGGGCAAATACATGAAGTTAGAAGCTCATTACTCAAATAGCAATGAGAATATTCTGTAGGTGTTGAGTCATGCCCTTTGCTCCCCTTTCTTTTCAGATAAGTAATACAGCATTGAAGGGTCTGACTTAAATGCAAAACCATTTTATGCCCTAATAGGGTATAAATCCACTGAATGATCACAGCATTAGGAACAGCTGGTGTGTGACATTTTGTGATCAGTAACATGGTACCATGTGATGGGTATGTCACAATCTGAACTCAGATAATGTGCTGACTTCCCCTCTGTGCAACTGAAGGCAACATTTGGCACTCATGGGTAAATGGGGTGACTTGAATGACCTTGACTGCAGGCAAATTGTTGGTGCCAGGAGGTGTAGTGCCAGTATTTTTGAAACAGTCACACTTGTTAGCTGTTCCTACACTACAGACTATTTGAACTTTCTATGACAGAATCACTGACTGGGGAGGGGCGGAGCCTGACCGTTGCGCTGTATGGCCGTGTGAGAGCAGAGCTCCAACGGCAAGACACCCACAGAGGATCACAGCGGCTATCTGAAGCGCCAATATGAGGAGAGTCGGTAAGGAGAAGGGCTCTGAGCACACGGGGACCCCGCGGGTGAGCAAGGGACAGGCAGATATGCAGCGCTATCTAAAAGAAAAGAGTTCCCGCTCACCGCTGTTCCCTGCCAAGATGGCGCCGGTACAGACCTCTGCAGCAGCTCACAGTAAGGAGGGGGAGGAGGGGACTATCTCAGACAGCGAGGATGGAGAGGCCGTTTCAAGAGGCTTTATGAAAGACCTCATTATGAATGCCTTACACCCCATCATGACTGAACTGGGTGAAATTAAGGAGGACATTAGGCACCTGGGACGGCGGGTGGCCGATTTGGAAACCTCTACCTCCTCTATAACTACCCATGCCACCGAAATGGCGCAGATCCTGCAGGAACATCATAATCATCTCAGCAGAGCCCTATTGATGCAGGAGGACTTAGAAAATAGAAACAGGAGGTGTAATATACGCATCAAAGGGCTGCCGGAATCGTGGGCCATGGACTGCCTCCCTAAAGTGGCCAAAGAAATTTTTTCAACCTTGCTCGGCTCAGAGAGAGCTGCCCCCATCACAATAGAACGGATCCATAGGGCCCTCAGACCCCTCCTGGCGAACACAGAGCCTCCAAGAGATGTGATTTGTAAATTGCTGTCCTTTCAGGATGCGTTCACCATACTAAGGGCCGCTAGAAGCTATAGGGATTTAAAATACTCAGAGGCACCCCTGCAGATCTTCCAGGACCTTGCCCCCACTAATCTGGCCAAGCGCCACCTCCTCCGGCCACTCCTGGACGTACTTAAGGAAATAGGAATCAAATATGCCTGGCTATTCCCATTTGGCCTGGGCATTTCGCATAAAGGCCGTAGGATCAACATCAGAGACTCGGGGGATCTGCCGGCGTGCTGGCAGTTTCTGGAGATAGAGCCGGTAGACCTCCCATGCTGGCTCCCGCTCCCGGAGCTGCCCAATTTGCCTAAGCTCCCTTCTCCGGCGGTATGGAATACGGCCGGTCCTGCAAAGTCGCCCAGTGGGGAGCTGAAGGTCTGTCCGCTCCAACCTGACTTATTACATGCCAGAGCGCTCTGGGACAGCGGCTGAACTCGGACTGAGTCCCGAAGTTTTCACGCCGTAGCCCCTGCCGACTCGCAAGGAGTTCCCCGCTGGCCTTGCTGGACTTACTGTTTGTTCTCTTTCCTCTCCGCAATTTGCTGAGGGCTTCTCTTGCCCTTCTACCCTGACTCACTTAAGTTATATCTTTCTTGTTTTGTATTCTGCCTTTTAACTAGATCCTCCAGGGTGTCTGTCAGGGCAGGTTTCGTGCAACTCGGTACCTCTGCCTGGTATCGCTTCCATACCAGTTTCCCACTTTTAGTGGGATATACCGCCTTGCACACCACCCCCACTGACTGTCCTAGGACTAATTGGTCTTTCTCATAACTAGTTTATATATTCAGTTGCTGTGTTACCCCTCCCTTGCGTGTCTTCTTCCCACCCCGGGTGTCTGTCCTCTCCCTATATCTACCCTCCTCACCCCTAATATTTTGTATAGTGCATACAGATTTACTGACATACCAGTCTCTCTCCTCTCTAGGTTACTTCTGTGACACGCCATGCCTCCGCCTCTACGACCAGCTGCGGACGATAGTCTTTGCCTCTCCTCCTTTAATGTGAGAGGGATCAATTCTCCCTTCAAACGGCATAATGCAGCTCAGCTACTCCGAAAATACGGCACAAAAATCGCCTTTCTTCAAGAAACCCACTACAAGAGGGGTAAGTGCTTAGCCTTACCGGGCAAATAGTTCTCGCAGGGCTTCCACAATCCACATCCAACATCAGCTTCCAAGGGAGTTTCCATCCTGTTTCATAGGTCTATTTCCTTTATATGCGAAGCGCAACATATGGATGGGGAGGGCAAGGTCATCTACCTAAGAGGGCACATTAACAATTTTAAGATCACCCTGGCCAACTTATACACACCAAACGCCAATCAGGTCTCGTGGCTGGTCGGGCAACTGGAGACCCTCAGGGAGTTTGCGGTGGGCCCCATCATATTGGGCGGAGATCTGAACCTCACAATGAATCCTTTGTTAGACTCGTCTGTGGGACACTCTCAGATTTCTCAAGTTAAACTGAGGCGATTGCACCGATCTCTCTCAGAGATGGGATTGGTCGACGCGTGGCGCCGGTGTTCTCCCTCCGTTAAGGATTATACTTACTTTTCTCAGGTACATGCCTCATTTCAGAGGCTAGACTATATTCTCATAGCCTCAAAGCTCCTACCTTTCCTGGTTGACTCAACCATCGCCGCTACTACCATCTCTGACCACGCCCCATTGCATGTAGATTTAAAACCACTATGCAACGCTCCTCGGGAGTGGAGATGGCGGCTGAACCCCTCCCTGTTAGACTCCGAGGAAGACAAGGCCTCGCTCTCCAAACAACTAGACGAATTCTTTAAGTTCAATACAGGAGGGGACCAGTCACCGACTCTAGTGTGGGAAACGCACAAAGCGTTCATTAGAGGTCTACTGATAGCACTGGGCGCCAGGAAGAAAAAGAGCCAACAGAGAGAAATAGACGATTTATTGAAGCAAATCGCAAAGTTAGAATATTCCACCAAACTCTCACTATGCAAAGAGAACCTAACCAAATTGATCACCCTTAGAAAAGAATTGAAATTATGTTTGAAGTTAAGATTCAACAAAAGATGCCTCCATCTTAAACACCTAGTTTTTGTCCAAGGTAACGGGCAGTAAATATATGTCAGCAATGATCAAAAAAGCCCACACCAAAAATCAGATTAACGCAATAAAAACCCGCGCAAGGGCGAAAGTCACATCCTCTCCCGACATTGCGGCGGAATTTCAGCAATTCTACTCCCAACTATATAATTTGCGCCCCCAGAGGGATAGAGACGACATCACAAAAGCCAGCGGCCAGATAACAGAGTTCTTAAAAAAGCTCCACCTCCCATGTCTAGAGACAGAATCAGCCAATGAACTCTTAGCCCCTGCGATGGAGGCGGAGGTGAACGGGGTCCTCGACTCTTTCCCCCCCAGGAAAGAGTCCCGGCCCAGATGGCCTCTCTCTTATATATTATAAATCTCTTCGCTCCACTTTAGTTCCGCGCCTAACGGAAACGTATAATAATCTTCTGAAAGGCGGTTCTCTTCCAAAGCAGGCCCAAGAGGCCCATATTACTTTAATACACAAAGAGGGTAAGGACCCGGAGATGTGTGGTAGTTATAGGCCCATCTCTTTAATAAATCTCGATGTTAAGTTATGGGCCAAACTACTCGCCAAGCGTATGGAGAAATACATTCCGCATCTGGTTGATAGGGAGCAGGCGGGCTTCGTGAAGGGTAGGGAGGGGAGGGACCATTGCATGCGTGTCCTACACGCAATGCACTATGCGCATGTGAAAGGAATCCCACTAGCCCTAGTAAGCACCGATGCCGAAAAGGCTTTTGACAGAGTCGATTGGATATATATGAGATCTGTCCTGCTCCACTTCAATTTCCCTCCCCCCTTTGTCGAGGCCATTTTCTCTCTATATGCGGAGCCCTACGCGAGGTTAAAAATAAATAATATCTTATCTCCCTCCTTTGAGATAAAAAATGGCACGCGCCAGGGGTGCCCATTATCCCCTACTCTGTTTATACTGGCCCTGGAACCCCTACTTCAGAGTGTTAGGATGGATCAGGAGATACGGGGACTGAATGCTGGGGGCTGCACGCTTTCTGCGACAGCCTTCGCAGATGACATCATTTTTCTAATCACTAACCTCGAGAGAGGTTTGCCCAAACTGATTGCAAGTTTGGAACATTTTGGGACCCTTTCAAACTTTAAAATCAACTTTAACAAATCAACAGTTCTGAATGTTTCTATCCCGGGAGCTAGATGCGGGAACTTGATGTCGGGATCCCCGTTCTCCTGGTCCAACATGGCAGTCGATTTTCTGGGGGTAAAACTGACTAGCAAGGCTGGCGATCTTTATGCAGCAAACTTCCCCCCACTGTTAGCTAAAATCAAAACCTTGTTACTACGATGTCCCTTACATTTCCTGGTTTGGGAGGAAAAATTTAATAAAAACCTACATATTCCCTATAATTCTATACCATATCAGATCCCTCCCGATCCAACTACCCTCCAGCTTCTTCAGCACCCTTCGCTCGTTGTTCATAAAGTTCATATGGAGACAGAAGAGCCCCAGGCTGGCTTACAGCTTGATGATGAGAAGGAGAGAGGAAGGAGGAATAGGAATGCCCAATATCCACGATTTTTACATAGCCGCCCACATTAGCTATTGGCTGAGACTAATCTCACCCTCAGGTGACCCCCTGCTGTATCAGATGACTAACGAAATGTACGGAACCTCAGTAATGGGGAATCTGTGGTTTCCCAGGAGAGCTATATATAGAAACAGAAAGTTCATCCCCCTGTTAAAGGGACCCTGTGAGGCGTGGGACTTACGGAGGGAGACGCTGGCTCCAACGCCCTCTCCGATCACCCCTCTAAGTTCTCTACCCGCCCTTCTGGGACTACCGCCGGACCCGTGCACAAACAAACTCTGGCTGAAACTCGGAAGCAAACCTCTCAGCGAGCTTCAGTCCTTGAGCCATCTGAGCCCTAAAGAGGTAGTGGGGACCCTGTTACCCGGCCAGCCACTGACTTTTCTCCAACAAGCACAGGTAGAGGGAGTGATTGGAGATTTCACCAGGACATTTGTCTCCACTAGACCCCTCACAGTCTTTGAGAGAGCTGTGAAAGAGAATAGGCCATACGGCAGGAGAATTGCATTCATTCGTAAACACTGCTTCCCTCCTCTGTCAGACGCTATACCAGCATTTCTTTTTTCATGGGAAAAAGAGCTACATATCACCCTGACACCTCATGAGATCCATCTAATCTTAAAACTTGCGTATGGGGTTTCTTCTTGCATCATCACACAGGAAGCTCACTATAAGCTTCTTGCCAGATGGTATAGAACCCCACAGTGGCTCTCTGATCATAAACTCTCGTCCTGCAACAAATGTTGGAGATGCGAAGGAGATACAGGCACCTTCTTACACATCTGGTGGAGTTGCCGAGCCCTGAACATCTTCTGACAAGGGATAACAGAGTCCCTCCAAAAAATAGCCCCTAACTTCATACTCACCCCTGAGGTGTTGTTTTTGTGGAAGCCCTCGAGCAACTTTAACCCCCTGAAACAAAAATTGCTAGCACATGCGATTGATGCTGCCAAGGCACTTATTCCTCTTATGTGGCTGCAAAAAACTCCTCCTTTCTTGAGCCAATGGAAGGACAGAATGGATCAGACCTATAATCTGGAGGAACTCTCTGGTTGGTCTAAGGGTTCTCATGAAAAATTTATGGAGATTTGGGGCCCATGGAGTGTCATACGCTCTACGATAAGTTCTTAAGGCTTTAGAGGAGTGGGACTGAGACGCGTCCGCGGTGTCTGAGAGACAGGGAGAGGCTTCGGCGTCTGGGGCGAATGGTGCCCCTGATGACCCTGCGTAATAGCAAACAATGCCTCACATGGGTCCAGGAAAGACATCAATGGGCCTTGGCACATGGCAGATGGTAATCTGGAATATTGATTCCCATTTCCTGCTGAACCATACAGATGGCCTGGTTTGCATCTGGCGTAAACAGCAAGAAGCTGTATCCTATGGATGCACTGATTGGGTTCAATAGGCTGGTGGTGGCAGTGTCATAGTCTGAGGAGTATTTTGCTGGCATGGCCTAGGACTGTTAGTCATCATACTATCATACCACAATCCTTGAATAGTAAACACTACAGGGACCTATTAGTTGACCATCTGTACATATTAGTTGACTATCTACAGGACGTCTACCCAGACCACAGTGCCATCTTTCAGCAGGACCATACTCCATGTCATTGAGTTCTGATCATTAGGAAGTAATTGTAAAAACACAACAATCAAATCTCCACACTGCCTTGGCCCCCGAACTGGCCAGACTGTAAACCCATTGACCATGTTTGGGATATACTGGAAAGGGTTATAAGATCGGCTCCCACTTATCTGCACAATGTGTGGCTAACTAACGGGGCTACTGCAGCGGGCGTGAAAATGGAGGATGCTCGGCACCTTTTAGAATCTGTTCCCTAACTTCTGAAAGCTGTAATCACACAAATAGGTGGACCAATCTGTTATTGAGTGGGTATTCCTAATGTAATGATTGTTCAATGTAATTGCACCATCTCCATGTGATACACAACTGGAAAACACTTTAAATCTGCTTTTACATGTTCTATGCTTTGCTACCTAATATAGAATAAGAATGAGAGGAACCAACCAGCAGTCCCTGCTATGAGGAACAATAGTGGAATCAAACTAATGCTTGAGCAGAGTTGGTTCAGTGATTATCACGTTTTCATTTGCACCTTTATAAAATTCAGCATCCTGCAGAATTGAAATATTGATAGTCAGGACACCCCTGGACATTGTCACAGTGTAGTACCAGCACAGAGAATGACTAAAGGACTGGGGGTGATTACAGCCATAATTACAGGCACAGACAAATATACACACTGAATGGCCACTTTATTAGAACCCCCCCATTTGGTATCACATTGAACCTTCCTCTGGCATTTGGAACTACAGCAATTTGTTGTGGCATAGATTGCTCTAGGTCTCAGAGTACCCAGTGTAGTACCCCAGAGTTGGGTACTATGCAGCGACCGAGGCACAAGGCACACCACTAAGGAGTTGGCGGAGAAGCTATTAGGGTTGTCACAGTTGCACTACCAACTCCTCCTCTGAGGAATGCGTGCGATCCTTAGCCAAGGCACTGACAGGCCTCTCCAGGAAATGCTAGGGTAGCAATTACCTGAATAGATGGCGTAGTGGACTTAAAGAATTCTGTCACGGGTGACGCCACAGTTCTCTACTTCAAGGGATGTCTGACGGGAAATAAGAAAGTCCACACACAGTTAACTTAATAAAATCAGTTGCTGGGAATAGTCAACTACTGGAACTTTACTTGAAGATACATAGCTTGATACAGGCTCACAATTTTCTGTGGGAAATTTCACAGGCCAGTGCAGGAAAGACAAGGACAGAGGTCAGGGATGAAACACAGGATGGCACCAGGCATACAGTTCAGTTATCTGTATGACTCCGCTCCAGGACACACACTCCGGAACACAGGATTTCAACGGGCCTACAGTCCTAGTTATCTGTATGACTCAGCTCCTGGACACGCACACTCCAGGACACAGGATGACACCGTGCCTATAGTCTAGTTATCTGTATGACTCCACTCCTGGACACACACACTCCGGGACACAGGATGAAACCAGGCCTACAGTCCTAGTTATCTGTATGACTCCACCCCTGGACACACACACTACCGGACACAGGATGACCCTGAGCCTACAGTTGAGTTATCTGTATTACTCTGCTCCTGGACACACACACTCCGGAGGAGGACATGAACACTCCACTGAACACTCACTTTTGGGAAGCTTCTAGACACTGCATGGCGGACTCATCTCTTTCTTCTCTTCTCCACACTCACTTTCTCTCTCTCTCTTCAGGGTTGGGGTCCTGGGCATGAACCTCCAGGGTACCGCTCCTCTGCTTTCATTCTTCACCACAAGGGGGTTGAAGGTACCCCCATGTGGCCGGCACTCACTCTCTGACTGACTAGAATGGAACTCCCTTTACTTGCACCTTGCACTCACATATATCAATCATACTCATGTGAAAACACAAATTGTTACATTTTCCAGGTATATCCCAGATATTCACAGATATTAACCTCTTACATGCTGCAGCTGTGAAATACACACAACTAGTGACAAGACAATTTGTACAGAGCATCCACACTAAAGACATGACACTTACAGAAGTTATAGACCATTTTGGAGGGGCCAGATATATATACTTAAAGGGGTTGTCCCGCGGCAGCAAGTGGGTCTATACACTTCTGTATGGCCATAATAATGCACTTTGTAATGTACATTGTGCATTAATTATGAGCCATACAGAAGTTATCAAAAGTTTTATACTTACCTGCTCCGTTGCTGGCGTCCTCGTTCCCATGGAGCCGACTAATTTTCGCCCTCCGATGGCCAAATTAGCCGCGCTTGCGCAGTCCGGGTCTTCTGCAGTCTTCTATGGGGCCGCTCGTGTAGAATGCCGGCTCCGTGTAGCTCCGCCCCGTCACGTGCCGATTCCAGCCAATCAGGAGGCTGGAATCGGCAATGGACCGCACAGAAGCCCTGCGGTCCACGGAGACAGAGGATCCCGGCGGCCATCTTCAGCAGGTAAGTATGAAGACGCCGGACCGCCGGGATTCAGGTAAGCGCTGTGCGGGTTGTTTTTTTAACCCCTGCATCGGGGTTGTCTCGCGCCGAACGGGGGGGGGGGGGGGGGGTGTTAAAAAAAAAAAACCCGCTTCGGCGCGGGACAACCCCTTTAAGGTCTCTACATACTGCAGCACTGCTATGGCCACTTTCAACAATTGTGTGTATATGCCTTTAAGTGGTTTATGGTGTATTAAATTTGTGTGCTCCTGCAACAAAACCCCACATAACACTGCAGAATGTTATCTAACCCCCTGCCATGCCTGTCAGTCACCCCTAGCTAGCTCAGGTATTAGCTAGTTAGCTATCTAGTTGTTAAGGGTCCTGGGATTGAAGGTTGAGCCTTTTCCTCTTGGGTGAGAGGAGAGAGATATAAGGTACAGGGGGTGGAGCTAAGTGATGACTGAGTAGGCAAGAGAAGACGAAATATCAAGAACAGCTAGTGCGGTGGGAAGGAGTAAAAATCAAAGTGTGAGTACCAAAAGCCAGTTTGTGTTTAGTGGAGGGAAGAGGTGATGAAAGGGGGATATTTAGTATGAAGAATTACCAGCAAGAAGAAAAAGCAAATCAGCAAGAAAGAGGAAAGTAAATTGATATAGACATAGCCAGAAAGTAAAACTCTCAAATCTAGGAAAAATGATTTCTTATCATAATTGACATCATCTGTCTCAAGTATACGTAATCCCATCTGTGTAACTGCTGCAAAGTCAAGAACTTCCTCTCTCCCTGCCATTAGTGTGTTCAATTGTTTTACCATTTAATCCTGTCTCCTGCAGTCCCTTCTCACCAGCTAAAACATCTGCACTGGGGGTAGATTTTGTCCTACATACGGACTGGTGTTATGACAAAACAACATCTTACTGGGAATGACCACCTTACCCTACCCGACTGCACCTTAGAAATTACTGCCTGAACGTAACATGTATTTTACCTCTGGTGTAATGCCGCACCAGGCCGCACTTCCATCAGAGAGGAGCAGCCGTGCCCCCGTGACTAACATCATTTCGCTGCCTCCTCCTTGGTCTGGCCCATTGCACTAGGATGTACCAAAAAAAACCTTCCTTGCACCAATACTCCATCCACCTCCATCAGCCTGACAAGAAGGGGTCATCAATTCATTGTGCTTCTGCAAAATTCTGACCTCCCATCAGCATGGCGCAAGAGAAATCTGGACTAATTTCACCAGGCAATGTTTTTTCACTGCCCAGTAATACTGTTTTTGCGTTCTTTTGACATGATGGCGATGGACCTGGTTATTGCCTGTTATAGCCCATCTGTGCTAAGGAATGATAAGCTGTGCATTCATAGCCATTAGTTGGAGCAACAGTGTTGTATTCTGCTACAATTTGTTTGACTCTGCAGACTGTGGGTCAGAATAATTCCTGACATCCTCCTCTGACCCCTTCTGGTGGCGAGTTGGTTCCATCAATTGGATTCACTTTCACTAGATGTTTTTCATCGATCATGCCATTCTCAGTATACTCATCACACCATCACACGAGTAAATCCCATGTGGTGGGCAGTGAGACCCTGCCTAGTCTAGCACCAATGACCGGGCCTCGTTGGAAGTCGCTCCGATCGTTGGATTTTCCCATCTAATGTGGATTCACACTGAAACTGATCCATGGGAAACTTATCATGTTATTTTATGCTGCCCCCCAGGGACAATATTTAACCTGCCTATGGAGCTGACCGTGGCTATAATTGTAAGCCTTTTGAAACAGCTGGATACTCCATACAGAGCAGAGAGTTTTCCGTGAGAAGTTTTTTTGTACTATTTGGTTGTTGTGAAACTCAGTGATTATATTAAAGAGCATATTGCAGAATAAATCAATGTAAAGGTAGAAAAAAACACCTGTAAAGTTATTCAGCTTCGTGTTTTGTTCCCGCGGCCAAATTATTCATAGTGAAGTTATTATCGCATGTAAATTTTGGAGCAGTAATTATCTATGACTGTGTTCTTATTTAGAACAAGTTTTCAGGGTCTTGTAAATTAATCTGTAATGACGGAGGAGGGGTGCTCACACTTTGGTGAGTTTGGCAGTATTGCAGTGACGTTTTCTGGTGAGGCAGTAATAGGAAGATCAACAGAGATTATGACAAAACTATTGAGAGTGAAGAATTTCATGATAATGATGAACTCTGTTATACTGGGATATTTACCCCCCCCCCTGCTTCCTGCAGAATCTGCGATATCTTCTTTCCTCCCTGCATTCTCTATGTCTGAAGCAAATAACAAAATAAGGACAGAACACCTCTAGGGTCAGGGTTACAATATACAGTATGTCTGACTTAGTGAGCTTGAGAGTATTAGCCGACTGCAGTTTGTATTGGAATTAAAGCCACCCTCCGGTTTCAGGACATAATTCTGTCCTGGGACAGGAACCATCAGGAGGTATATTACCTGCAGTTGTTCTTCCCTGCTGGTTTTGGGCTTCGTTTTGTCCACTGCTCTCGAACTGGTCAGTGCTAAACACGTGAGCAGCTCTAGCCGAACAGAGAGCAGGTAGGCTAATACTACCAATGCACTATGGCAATTATGCTGTCTGAAGACTGCGTTGGCCATGTTCGCCAAAAAATGGGACATGGTACCAAGAGATCAAAGGAACAACAAAGTAGAACAATTGAGGTAATATACCTTTACACTAGGCAATTATCACCCAAAATATCACTGGATACAGCTATTTGGGGTTATGATCGCATCATGTACATATGGTCGCCAACAGGGCTTTGAGCAAGAAATCTTTCATTTGTTGGAGTTGCTCGGTTTTTAGCAGATCAAAAATCCACGCGACTGTTGGGCCGTGTAAACAGGGGACATTCAATCTTTAATTAAGTGAATCCTGTGTACTGTGAGTGGAGGCGGCCGGCCACTCTGCCTCCATTACTTGAATGTACAGGAGCTGTAGTCTGGCGATAGTCTGGCAAAAATCGCATCTAAGGGAACCTATTGTTTTCTATGGATTCTTTCAGCCCAATGATTTTTTGACGCGCCTAAACAATTGCAGGTCAAAATTTCTGACGCCAAGACTTCTCTCCGTCAAAAGATAGGACGAGTCCTATCTTTTCATGGCACAATGTCAGCCAGCAAAGGCAGATGAAGGAAATTCCTGCCGCGGGGATGAAGGGAGCCCCCCACCATAGGGATGAAGGGAATCCCCTGCCATGGAAATGAAGGGAATTCCGTGTCATGGGGATGAAGGGAGTCCTCCACCATGAGAATGAAGGGAATCCCCTGCTGTGAGGATGAAGGGAATTGCCTGCCGATAGTGAAAACGAAACCATTGAAATCAAGGGTTCTGATTCGTCCCATTATGCGACCATGATTTTTAGAGCCACATAATGGGTCTAAAACACATTCATCTGTTTAAGCCCTAAAGCAGGATTTACATGAGCGTATTTGCGCATGAATTCGCACACTAAACATTTGCCTGCGTGATGCACAGAAATTAGAGCCCATTGATTTCAATGGATTTGTTAATGTGCGCTTATGTGGCGTGCGCAATTCGGTCACACAAAAAAATAACAACAAAGTATGCACTTTATTTCTGCACATTTGCATTTTTCTTGACGGCCGTTCAAACTCCGCGCCATAGCGCAGGAGTTTGAAAGAAATAGTGGTTAATACTACGTGCAGGAAAGATAGGGCAAGTCTTATCTTTTCTCTGCCGTACTATTAATGGGCGAGAATCCTGACAGTAAAAATGAAATCATTGAAAGCAGCGGGTTCGTTTTGTCCCGTTATGCAGCCGTAACTGGAGAAAAACACTTCCATGCATTTAAGCCCTGGGATGAGAGGTTCTCGGGGGTCTGACTACATATACATATCCACCATGAAGAATGTGTGGACAGGCGGCAGCATCTGCAGAGACTGTAATACAAAGTAGTGCACACATCTCCAAAAACTTTATTCCATTGTCCTCAAGAATATGAAAGTAAGCAAATGAACCCGAAATGTGAGAAATGTTCTTTAGGATATGAATTTACACATATAATACAGTCACAAAGTATGAAATGTTGCAAATGATGTGTTAAGGAACAAACAAGTGATACATTGTTGCCAGACACTCACATGTGTCCCAAATGTACACATTTTTTTACAACTTTCCGGTGGAGAGAAGAAGAGAAGGAGACTCTTACTGATGCTGCACTTGGGTGAAAAATCTACACTTAACCAATTCAGCCGCTTACATTCCATAATTGAAGTAAAGAAAGTGAGTTGCTACTTGTTGCTCAGATGAGATTATGTTCTGAGAATCGGTGATTTTACATGAGATGGAAAGTCAACTTTGTGCGCTCACTAGCATCAAAAAGTACTCACAGCATCACCCTTTATTTGACTTACCTTGTAATAACCTTGAGTTATATCATGTATTATACCATTCTCCATTCATATCCTGAGCTGCATGCATAATTGGCCACCTCATATACAGCACTGCACCAATTGCTGCCATGTTTTGCTGAAATAGGAACACCCCTTTAACCGCTATGTAATTGCCTTTGATAAAATTATGTCAATGCTTGATGGAATCTATGCAGCAGCAACGTAAATTTATGGTCCGCACTCCGCTGGTCAACACATGCTCAGAGCAACTGAGGTACCCAAAACAGGCTGCTTCTAATGTAAAAGACTCACCCCAGGGAGGTTCAAAGGAATTGTCCAGCTGTAAGCTATTGATGGCCTATCCTCAGCACAGGTCATCAATATTACAACCTAATTCCCAAAAAGTTGGGATGCTGTGTAAAATGTGAACAAATGTAAGGAAAAAGAAAGTAATGATTTGGAAATCTCATCTTACCATATTTTATTTACAGTAGAACATAAAACATATCAGAGGGGAAGGGATACATTGTTTCATTTTATTTAAGAGATTAAACTCATTTAGAAATTTAAGGCAGCAACACATCTCAAAAAAATTAGGATAGAGCTGTGTCTACCATTGCGTAGCATCCCCTCTACCTTTTACAACAGTCTGTAAACATCTGAGAAGTGAGGAGACAAGTTGCTGGAGATTTGGGAGAGGAGTGTTTTCCCATTGTTGTCTGATGTAGGATTCTGGCTGCTCAGCAGTCCTTGGTCGTCTTTGCCAGATTTGTCATTTCATAATGTGTGGCCAGTTCAGTACTTGGACTCTTCTTCTTTGAAGTCATGCTGTGATGGATGCAGTATGTACTTTAGCATTGTTTTGCTGAAATATGCAAGGCCTTCCCTGAAAGAGACATTGTCTGGATGGGAGCATATGTTGTTCTAAAACCTCCATATACTGCTCAGCATTGATAGTGCTTTTCAAGATGTGTAAGCTGCCCATGCCATAGGCACTAATGCAACCCCAAACCATCAGAGATGCAGGCTTTGAATCGTGCGCTGATAACAAGCTGGGTGGTCCCTCCCCTCTTGAGTCTGGAGGACATGGCATGCGTGGTTTCCAAAAAGAATTTCAGATTTTGATTCATCTGACCACGGAACAGTTTACTATTTTACTCAGTCCATTTTAAATGAGCTGTGGCCCAGAGAAGACGCTGGCATTTCTGTATTGTGTAGAACATATGAAAGTCACTATATTAAATGGCTATTTCAAACCACAAAGCCATAGTAGAATTTGGGAGTTCAGGTTTATAACCACCTTTGACACTTTCAACAGAGCCTAAAGTTTTTAAGAGAATTCATACGTGACTGGGAAGTATGAGAAATCTATAACACAGATAACACGCTGGCCTGTTGACCCCCTAACACAGTGATGGCGAACCTTTTAGAGACCAAGTGCCCAAACTGCAACCTAAGGGTGACTACCCACTAGCGTTTTTTTTCTGCTGCAAATTTGCTCCTATTTTTCTTCCAATTGTCAATGGGACTTTCTAATGTTAAAAACGCAAAGTTGCGTTGCGTCGCGTTGCGGTTTTAACATTAGGAAGTCCCATTGACAATTGGAAGAAAAAATAGGAGCAAATTTGCAGCAGAAAAAAAACCGCTAGTGGGTAGTCACCCTAAAACCTACTTATTTATCGCAAAGTGCCAACATGTCAGGGGGCGGGGGTTATCACGACGTATGATTTTAACCCCGCCGTTCTAAAAAGGACAGGGCTGCTTCAAAATAAACAGCGTGCAGATTTTGACTGCTTTTTGGATGCGGAAATACTGCACGATGTCCGATAAAAGTGAGCCCCACCCCACAGCAGCCCCAGCGGTAATAGTGACCCCCCCCCCCCCAGCAGCCCCAGCGATAATAGTGCCCCCCACCCAACAGTAATAGGGACCCACCACCCTCCAGCAGTAATAGTGACCCCCACCACACAGCAGCCCCAGCGATAATAGTGACCCCCACCCCACAGCAGCCCCAGCGGTAATAGTGACCCCCACACCACAGCGGCCCCAGCGATAATAGTGACCCCCACAGCGGCCCTAGAGATAATAGTGACCCCACCCCACAGTGGACCCCAGTGCATTAAGGACACCCCACAGCAGCCCCAGTGGTAATAGTGACCCCCAGCCCACAGCGACCGCAGCGGTAATAGTGATCCACCCCACAGCGGCCCCCAGTGCAGTAGTGACACCTCACAGTGGCCCCCAGTGCAGTGGTGACACCCCACAGCGGCCCCCAGTGCAGTAGTGACACCCCACAGCGGCCCCCAGTGCAGCAGTGACACCCCACAGTGGCCCCCAGTGCAGTAGTGACACCCCACAGTGCCCCTTCCGAGACCCACATACTTACCTCCTCCTCCTGGAAGCTCAGCTCCTCTTCTGGTCAGCGATGGTCCCGGCATGCATATTAACTTTTTCTTACCCACTTCTGCCTCAATAGGTAATTCCCAGCAACCTGATTGGTTGTTTGGTGAATCAGCCAACCCAAACAACCAATCAGGTTGCTGGGAATTGCTGATTGCGACAGAAGTGGGGAAGAAAGAGTTAATATGCTCCCGGCACACACTGTGACTTCAGTGTGCTGCCGGACGCCTCCCCCCTCCCGGCGGAACCAAGTAGTAGGAGACGTCGGGGGAGAGGGGAGGGCGATTCCAGCTGCACACTGAAGTCAGTGTGTGCCGGGATCAGCGCGGCTAGCAGTGCCGTTTGTGAATTGCGGCAGTGAAGCCGCGGCCCCTGCTGGTATTCACAAGTGGTGAGTGGCCAATGGGGCGCGTGCCAGAGGGAGGGCTCTGCGTGCCGCCTCTTGTACGCGTGCCATAGGTTCGCCACCACTACCCTAACACCTATGCAGAGACCATAATACTTTCACATCCCTATCAATTTCATATCTACTCATCCTGTTCTGGCATTTTTTAAAATGCTAATTAATCACATCATGTCTGTGTCTTTTTGTATGTATGTATATATAAATGCATGTGTCTTCAGATCTACTCCATAAGCCTGAGGAAGAACATGATGTAGGTTTGAAAGCTCGCTATACCATCATGTATTTTTGTTAACGATTAAAAGGTATCATATCTACAAAATTACTTGGTTTCTCTTGCTGAAAACAATCACATTTAACCTCAGTATAACATGTATTGTTACACTCAAGAAAGATGTCCAGCCCCTCTTGAACTCTTTTAATGAATTCACCATCACCGGGTCCTTAGGCAGAGATTTCCATAATCTCATTGCTCTTACAGTAAAGAAGCACCTTTAAGGTTGGTGTAGAAACCTTCTTTCTTCTAGATGTAGAGAGTGCCCATTCCTGGCTATAAGTAGATCTCTGCACTGACCTCAGATATAGTTATACATAGTTACATTTTAATTATCTGTGGATAGCGTCTAACTACTCAAAGGTAAAAGTTCAATTGCTTAATTATTTTAATTCTACTGTTCATTTTCATTTCTGCACTCTTAAAAAAATTGTATACTTTGGTTACTCTATCTGTTGCATCGTATCCTAAATCTTGCATCGTTATACCTCGACCCGTGACACTAACAGTCGGGTGCAGTCATTAGGAACTGATTGGTTCTGTTCCTGAGGATGCAATTTGAGTGACAGCCATTCATAGTGCCTTCAGGGAAAGTTTGTTGTAGTAACAAACTTTCCCAGCATTTCAGTGCTATAGAAACCTCTCTATAGAGAATAAGAGCCTACTATGAAGTAGAACTAAGATTAGCCCCAAATTAATACCTTCTATTTCTTTTGCCCTATTAATATATTTATATTAATTTAGTATAGGTGATTCTACAGTGTAGGGTTAATTTTTTTCATTTATTTTGAAAAAAATGAAGTGCATGAGGGTGTGTCCCCATGTAGGAGATTTTGGTGTGGATCCAGATCAAAATCCAATTTAAAAAAATACACAGTTCGCTGCATATTTTGATACAGTTTTTGATGCGGCTCTGCAGCTGATTTTATCCTTTTAATTAAAGGGATGAAGTCTGCAGCGAACCTAGTCATAATTCACACCAATTGAGCGGTTTTTAATGAGGTATTTGATGTGAATTTTGGTGCAGATTTTCCTCAGCAGAGGTTCTGCAACAATTCTATTATGTGTGAACATAGCCTTACATTAAAAAGGGTTTTCCACGCAGCACTGGCTGTCAGAGTCGGGGTATAGTGGGGTCAGAGTGTAAGCGGCTGCTCTGACCCCTGTGTAGTAGACAGCACTAGTATTTGCAGGCGCAGCTTCCATTGATTTCTTCTTCCTTCCCAGATCTGCTACTCTGTGCTTCTTAGGCCCCACTAAGCATCTATTTTGCCTAAAACATCAGAATTGGCCATCAAAGTGACAATTTGTCTAGACACATGAAGCCTATTGTGACAAGGAAATGATGACAAATCTCCGCTGATGGTGTGTATTACTCCTGGCCCGCATGGTGAGATAATACTGCACCTTTAAGTGCATGCTTTGAATGCCGCACAGTTTATGGGCCATGTAAATTGTCTGTGATTGGGAATATTGTATCACAATTGGGCTGCGATGTAGAATAACCTTGGCTGTACTGATTCCATTTGGCAACCATTTCTGTATTTTAAGATCCTAATCAGAAGAGAGCAATCCATCCTGAATGGCTCACATTTGTCTGTAAATGAGAGAAAAGTGTTCATTAAATGTGGAGGTAAAGATGAAAGCGTTGTCAGGTGCGAGACAAAGGATACAATGTAATCAGGAGGGAAGGAATAATGGAGACCATAATGAATAATTAGAGATATCTGTCCTGGATATATATAATCCTTCTGGTGCTGACCGGAATACTTATAGAAGTAGCCACAGCTTTATACCCAGACATCAGGACTGGTTACATTTCATTTACCCAATAAATGCCATCTGAAAAAGGGTGATATATCATAGCGATTGTATCTTGAAGGCTTAGTTCTGTCTATTGTTGGACTAGAGCTCCTTAAACCCCTCAGAGGTCCATTCTCCATGTACTTTAAAGAGAACCTGTTAAGCTTTTGGGTATTAAGCTGCCACCACAGTTGTTTCACACACGCTGGCTGCTTTACTGACACATTTTTGTACAAAATGAACAACTGTTAGCCAAAATGTTACTTTTATGTTTTTGCAGCCTGTTTGCTAATCTTCCTTTTCCATTGATCTGGGCAGCACTGCAAGCTCCCTAAGTCACTGTGTCAGGGCTCTATCAGCACCCCTTCCTCCAGAATGTCATCTTCCCCAGCTCCTAGTCAGAGGCATACAGCAGTTAGTCTGCACCCTTTGGCCATGAGCATCCCATCTACTTCACCCCATGTCAAATCCCTTGCACTGTACAAAGCAGTCAACATAGATCAGTCTGAAGAGCTGTTTGATCATTCAGTATCATGGATGTCAACCAGGCAGTCCAAACAACCAGAAGGAGAAAACCAAGACACTGAATGTACTGATGCCCAACCATTGTACTCAGGAGGATGTGGGAACGGAGGTGCCAGCTCCCAATGCTCACTGTGACATAGAGTCCACTAAGGAGAAAAAGGACAACAAAAAGGAAGAGGAGGTTGAAAACGATTAGGTGCTTGACCCAACATGGACAAACAGGGAGAGTCATCATAGCATGTGCAGGGGGAAAAGAAAGAGGTGGGCGTTGCAGGGCAGGCCATGCTAAAACAGGGAGTAGAGGGTCACAGACAAACATCAGACCCAAAGCTAGGTCTGTTCACAAGGCTTATGCAGGTCTCTCCTCCACAACTGACAATCAGGCTGCAGGCTTCAGAGCCGGAGGCATTACATATCCTTAACAGCACACTAGGTGAATCCAGTGTTCTGCAGGTGACGCATGAAGCCAGAAGTGGTGGTCCATATTTTATGGTACACCCAAGAGTTTTGGGACATTCATCTTGTCTGTCCTTTCCTCACCCCCTCCTCCTTCTCTTACTCCTCTCTTTATACCACCTTAAACACCCTTCACATCGGCACAGATATCTCTATGTGACAAAACCCAGCCTCCATACAGTGGTGCACATGGTAAACTCTAACATATTCTCCTAAAACTCAAATTACTAAAGAAGCTCATCCACACAGCCACAGAGCTGTTGACGGCTGTGCAAACCTAGGGTGGCACATGGCTGAACCTGCACAATCTGAAGCCAAGCATGTTCATGTGTGTGTTACGTCTGCCAGGCACTAAAGCACCACGCCTCAGAATGGACACAAGCATGTCCATTTAATACCTGCAAACACATTTATATAGTATTTGTACTACAAACTACACATCTCCAGGTAAACCATGGAAGGACCTCTATCCCTTAATAATTAGGGAAAGTGGGTAACTCCTGACTTAAAACAGGGTAATCGTCCCGATAAGGTCGGTCCCACTGTCCTCATCTGGGACCTAGCTGTCACTGATTAGAAACCTGAAGAATTACACAAAACACATGTAGGACATGACACTGTTCACACACACACTGAACACAGAGCAGGACAGTTCACCACTCATGTCGGGCAACCTACACGAACACACAAGGTTACACATACCACACAGGACTGCACATAGAGCACATGTCTGGCCAGCTGCACAAACCTACAAAAACACATTGCTGTTCACACTGTAACGACTGGATGTGGAACCACTGTGTCAACCTACCGGGTAGGTGATGATCCAATCCAGCACGGCTGACAGCTGACCCTAGCGTGGTAGGTAAGGTACCAGGTGTACAAACCCTGTATACAAATGGAAACTAAGGAAGGTATCTTACCCTGAACTAATAACCAGGAGAGGGAAACCCCTGCCTATAAGTGGTGCTGGTGTCCTGATAAGGATGACCCCACGGTCTTCCTCTAGGCGCTGACTGACCCTGACAGGACAGAACACCTATATGACAAAAAACCGAACAATACCGGAGAGTACAGAAACAAAGGAGGAACAAGCTGACAAAGATAAACAGAGAAGCAGGCTCACAAGGATAACAGACAGCAGAATACACAAATGAAGGAACAATAAAACACAGAACACAAGCAGATAGCAAGATAGTAAGATAACTGTCGAGCAGCAGCTAAACATGGAGTTATGGACACAAATCTCCCAAAAACACTGCAGCACTATCTGAAAATCCCAGGACAGCTATATAGGTGATTAGAAAAGATGTCTCAGCTGTGCAAGAGGCCCAGAGGTAATTAACTCTAGGAGTGTTGGAAGACAATAAGTATAAGCTCAGTGAACAGGAAGAGCAGGACGATGCCCACGTCTGCCAGACACAGAAGTAGAGGTTTGTGTCTGAACAGTGCACCTAAGACACACCAACACACAATGTTGTGCAAACCACATAGAGCAGGACTGCACATAGAGCACATGCCTGGCCACCAGCACAAACATAACAAATGTCACTGTTCATACCAACACACAATGCTATGCATAAAACATATAACAAGAACACTTTGAACTATATGAGCACTTATATGCTGTAATGCTTGCAGAAGGACCGTCACATAGCCCTCAGATCATAGCTGGGTAGCCAGCCCCGTTAGAATGCCAAAATGAGAAATCTCATTCTGGCAGTCAAGAAGGACTTCAAAATACAGCAATATCAGGACAGACTGTCAGGCAGCTTGAGGATAGAATTTCTCCATGGCAATGGGGATGCATTGTGCACCACATTGTGCCCTCAAGGTGCTGTTGCTGCTGGTGGTGGTGGAACTGCTGCTACTCTTCTTCTCCTGCTTCCACCATGTTTTCTTCTCTTTCTCAAAAAAATGAAAATCTTCTAAAGCACAAAAAACATCTGTAGATCTACAACTGATCCTTGGAGAAGGTTTGTGCTTGACTTTTCTCTTCACCTGGTAGAATATGTTCTTTGCCAACTTTATATCATTGCTTATAAAACAAGCAGCACACCTGCTTTCTTCCTTGATGTAATTTTTGTTAACTCTTCAGCGGTTCCTTGGAGCAGGCCCGTGTTTGAGTGTTGTCTTCACCTGGCAGAATCTGTCTTTGTAAAATTTTTGACATTGCTTATAAAACAAGCATCACACCTGCTGTCTTCCTTGATGCAAGTTTTGATCTAGGAGACCCTATGTGAGCTTAGTTTTATTTTCAGTGACATCCATATGCTATGATCAACACCAGTATAGACTATTTTGACCAATTCACGGGAGCAGCAGCACAGTGTTCCACGGATATGTGGCTGTATTCCCATGCAATCTGAGGAGCTTTGGCTGCATTGGGGAACTTTCTGGAGGGCAAATTAGTGAACCCGATTTTTACTGCCATTGACCTTAATGGGAGCTGGAATCAACCATTTCAGTTCATGAAACTTTTCGTGAAATCGGCCCTATACCGACACAAACGGATTATCCGACTAAATTCTCATCACTATCCTCTAATAAAGTGGCCATTCAGTGTGTACACGAAATGTAAAAGGGCAGTAGAGCCTTGGGTGTTTCTCCATTCAGTGTATACACTATAGGATGGCCCAAAAAACTCTACTTTCAACTACGACAAGGTTGCACTCAAAGACCATGAATTTTCAGACTTTTTACTAATGACGAAGAAGAAAAACAATGGTTGCTTCAAGTCGTGGAAGACTGTTCCAACACAGATGACCAAGAAGTCTGCTGCCCAGTCCTTAAGCACCGACTAACAAGTATTTGTGTCACAATGCTGGCTATTTTCATATTTTAGAGGTATTTTTGCAGGAACAGCACAAATGTGGAGATGGTCAGGACAAATGCTGTTGTCAATACTTAATGTTTTAAAGTATTTTACTTAAAGTGGTTTGTGTGGTGCAGAGTGTTAAGGCAGCGGATAATGCAGTCCTAAGTTCTCACTCACGACCTGAAGGTTAGAGTTCAATCCCCGCATGGTTCAGATATCTGGCTCAAGGTTGACTCAGCCTTCCAATCTTTCCGAGGTTGGCAGAATGAGCACCCAGCTTGCTGGGGGTAATAAATAAATATACAAATAACAAGACCTTACCTCTTTCTTTTGTAAAAGCAAATTGTTAATATTAATGCTGTAGCTTGTGTAATTGGAAATCTTGCACGTAAGCACCATTTCTCATAATATACATTAGTTTTGAGCACCATCTTGCAGTTGGAATTTTAAGCTAAAACTTTACCCTAGCATGCCTATTAGCTGATGTGACACATTGGGAAGGTATCTTGATGTATAGCTGCCACTTAATTTCTGTCATATCTCTATGGGCCACCCTAGTATACAGTTTAGGACACTAAGAAAACTCATTGGCACAACCCATTTTCTTAAAAAGGGTTGTCCCGCGCCGAAACGGGTTTTTTTTTTTTCAACAGCCCCCCCGTTCGGCGCGAGACAAACCCGATGCAGGGGTTAAAAAAGAAAAACGGACAGTGCTTACCTGAATCCTCGCGCTCCGGTGACTTCTTACTTACCTGGTGAAGATGGCCGCCGGGATCTTCTCCCTCAGTGGACCGCAGGGCTTCTGTGCGGTCCATTGCCGATTCCAGCCTCCTGATTGGCTGGAATCGGCACGTGACGGGGCGGAGCTACCAGGAGCCGCTCTCCGGCACGAGCGGCCCCATTCAGAAAAGAAGAAGACCGGACTGCGCAAGCGCGTCTAATCCGGCGATTAGACGCTGAAAATTAGACGGCACCATGGAGACGAGGACGCTAGCAACGGAACAGGTACGTGAATAACTTCTGATAAGTTCTGTATGGCTCATAATTAATGCACAATGTACATTACAAAGTGCATTAATATGGCCATACAGAAGTGTATAACCCCACTTGCTTTCGCGGGACAACCCCTTTAATTCTGCAGATTGATAGCCTTTACTTCACTGATACATTGCAACAATTACATTAGCTGTATGAGCAGGACAGATTTTCAGGCTGTAAGTGTAAGGAGTGTAAGGAGGATTTGGGATCAGAGATGGGCTGATATCTTGTTACTGTGCTCCTATTCTCATATGACATGCAAAAGAGAAAAAACATATGCAAACAGGCATACACTGGAATATTGGTTACTAGAAAAATGTCTATCTGTAGTTACACCATTGACCCCAGAAGCTATAAAGCCCACTGAATATTGTTGTACAAATTGTGCGGTTGGTTTATTAGGTGCCCTGAAAATGACTCCATTGTTACAATACAATCTGTTCCTTGGAACATATGAGTGTAGCCCCCCTCCTCTGCCCGCCGCTCGTGCTGATGTGACAGCTTGTCATTTACACATTCTGCATATGTTGGCACAAATAATGATTTTTCTGTTGTTTTTGCTATTTCCGATGATACTAAGTAAATAATTTCATCCCACGTTAAGCCCTCTCCACTGATTTACTGTACGCTGTAAAACAAGTGAAGAAAGTGAAGCAGTAAAACTTTGTGCCCGTGGTGCTTTCCGTCATGGATTGAACTGTCTGACATTTTCCAATTACATTTTTAATACTTTTTGTTTTATTTAATGCCATAGGTGTATGTGTTAGAGCCTTGCCATCGCAACAGCAACGAACCTGAGTCCTAATGTTATTGGCAATGTATTCCAGGCGAATCAACTGCAGTATTAAAAATGAACGTTCTGTATAGCCCTAGAACTGAGAGAAAAACAGATTGTACCAAACAGGGAGGATTAATGAGTTTCTGGTTTGTGAAATTATATATCGTTTCAAACTTTCATCCACCTGATTTGCTGGTTGTTCGGTCCATAGAACATAAAGGGAAATCAAATGACCAAATGTTGCATCCAAGTAAAGTAAAAATGTATCAAATGCGTTGGCCACATATATCCTGGGTATACAAATGATACTCATTGAACGATCACTGCTTTAGGGACAACTACTCAGTAATAGGTTGGACCACCTTTTTGGGTGACCACGGCTTGTAGACATCGGTGAACAGATTGTAAAAGGTGCTGAACATCCTCCATATTCAGCTCATCCCATGCCCATCAGTTGGAGCACATTTTGGGGATAAGTGGGAGCACATCGCACAGCCCTTTTCAGCATATCCCAAACATGTTCAATGGTGTTACAGTTCGGTGAGTTTGGGGACCAAGACAATGTTGAGAACTCGTTGTAATGTTCCTCCAACCGCTCTCTAGTGATTCGAGCTCAATTACAAAGAGTGTTGTCCTGTTGAAAGATGGCACTGTGGTTGGGGAAGACTTCCTGAACATATGGGTGCAGATGGTCAGCTAACAGGTCACTGTTTACCATTCATCGATTGTGGTATGATGACCAACAGTCCTGGGCCCCAGGCCAATGGCACGGTAAACACTTGCCTGTTAAACCTCAACGGCGCACCCATACGATACAGCTTTTTTTCCATGTTTTTTAATGTTCATTCCACCTCCTAAAAAATGCAATGAGTGATAAAAAGTCATAAAAAATGGTGCCAATAAAAACTACAACTTGTTGTGCAAAAAAACCCCAAAAACCCTCACACCACTCCATCCATGGAAAAATAAAAATGCTCTCGGTCTTTGAATGGATTGGTGTCAAAAATAAATTAAAAACAAATGTAATAAATGTTTTTAACATGCAAAAGTGGAAAAATGTCAAAAGTATCTTTTTTTGCTACCATTTGTGAGTCAATATGACTTTCTTTTACTTTTTTGATCACTTTTATTGTGTTTTTCAAGAGTTGAAATGAACAAAAAAAGTATTTAGGCTCAGTATTTATTTTGCTTTTTTTTTTTTTATAGCATTTTCCATTCGAGATAAAGTGGGCGAGATAAAGAGGGCGAGTTCTTGTCCCATTATGTTTCCATGATAATCACAGCCATATAACAGGACAAACCATTGATCACAATTATTTGGTTTTCACTATGGGGATTCTTGCCTGTTAATAGTACAGGTGAGAAAAACTAGGACCTGCCCTATTAACTACGTGCAGGAAAGATAGGGCAGGACCTCTCTTCCTGCTATTATCTTCAAACTCCTACATCGTGGCACGAAGTTTGAACGTCCGTCAAAAAAAAAAAAGTTCATACGCAACTACACTCCCTAGCGATGAGCATAGTTGCACAAATAGCCGAAACCACTTAAAAAGTGTTTAATTTATTGTATGGGTCAGTGTGAATGTGGTGATGCCAAAC
This sequence comes from Eleutherodactylus coqui, assembly GCF_035609145.1. Taxonomy (NCBI): domain Eukaryota; kingdom Metazoa; phylum Chordata; class Amphibia; order Anura; family Eleutherodactylidae; genus Eleutherodactylus; species Eleutherodactylus coqui. The sequence goes on along the minus strand of NC_089846.1, from coordinate 88,594,173 downwards.
ATTTATGTTCTCTTTTTTTTTCAATAAGGTAAAGTGCACAAAAAAGTTTATATATATAATTTTTTTAATTACAACCGCAAAACAGGACGAAATGAAAGAATAGACTTCAATGTCTTTGTTTTCACCAGCAGGATCCTCGCCCATTAATACCACATGCGAGAAAAGATCTTTCTTGCGTCTAGTTCTTCTACGTGTGAAAGAGATAGCGCAGAACTGATTTTCCCACTTGTTTGTTTTTTTTAAACTTCTGCCTAAGGCCTTAGTCAGACGGGCGTTTTTTCGCGCGATTTGCGGATCGCATGACGGATGCGCATCTGCAAATCGCGTGACCGGTGCCCGAAAATCGCCCGAAAATCTGCTCCTAGCCGCGTTTCATTAGAAACGGGCCGGAGCTGTCCAGCGCATTGCATTCAATGGAGCCGGCAATACAGCCCGCTCCATTGAAAGCAATGCGCTGCGGGCGAGTGTGGGATGAATTGTCGGGAAGGGCTTAAATATATAAGCCCTTCCCTGCAATTCATCCAGAAAAGTGTTAAAATAAAGAATATATATATACTTACCTGCTCCCGGCAGCCGGAGTTCCGCGCGGCCGGCCTGCAGTGGGTGTGAAGGGGGTGTGAGTCAGACCTGCCCCCTGATTGGCTCATTGCCGGCTCCATTGAATTCAATGGGCAAACATCGTTCTTCTCTGTCACAGCTGTTACAGCTGTGGCAGAGAAGAATGATTTGTCTTCTATATGTTCTCCATGGGGTCGGCGCTGCTGCCGCCGGCCCCATTGAGCGCATATAGAGAAGAGAACAGGAATCGCAGATCGCAGATAGGTGCGATCTGCGATTTCTGTTCTATAATTTATCGGACGAGCGCATAAAAAGCGCTCATGTGTCCGATACCATTGCAAAGCAATGGTTTTATAAAATCGCCGGACGCATGCGCATGTGCAAATCGCGGCAAAAAACGCCCGTCTGACTAAGGCCTAACAGTGTGGGATTTGAATAGTCAAAAAACCCCAAACACTGGTTCATGAGCTAAAACGCTCCGTAGCGGTGTGCCCCCGTCTGTTTAAGGCTAATACAACACGGCGTGCACGTTTTTGCGGTGAGAAATTCGCAGCCAAATCATGTCTCTATTCACTGTCATTTTTGAGCGTTAGCGCTGCTTTTCTTTTAGAGAATAATCTTGCATCGCATCGCTGCCGCCCGAGTTAAAGTCGCACGAGAAAATCACACTTTAACACAAAAGTCAATGTGATTTTCTAAGGGTAAAATCGCATCGAAACGCATGTTTGTGGCGTTGTAATACGATAAAATGCAGGCTCCATAGAGATACATGGGTGATAGAAAAAGGTGAAATCCAGAAAGATAGAGCGTGCTGCGTTTTTTTGTTTTTTTTATCCCTCAACATTGCATCAGTGAAAACATCGCAGATGGGAATCATTGGTTTCACAATCTGCTTTTTTAATTATTACGCTATAAGTGGTCTTCCTCCTATTCGGACTGGGGCGGTGGGGGGAGGGGGCGGTAGAGAAGTAACGACCTTTCTGGGCAGGAAACTTTCCTTCCAAGTGGAGAAACGTTTGTAAGGTATTTCAGTGCAGCAAACAGAGGAGACATTACCAGTTCTGCACATCAATATCTTACTAACAATCATAAGTTTTACTTTCACATTTGCATCCTCAGTGATTTGTGCCGCTGTAATTAGAGCGAACCTTCGTCTACCTCTCCATTGTAGCGATCGCCATGAGCTCATAGCACGCAGCCAACTATATGTCAGCCTCCCTGTTTCATACCAGACATGGATGTTCATATATCCATCACTTAATGAGTTAAATATAAGGATTATCTCACATGATGTCAACCTTCCAATATCTCTCCATAATATAAAGCTGGAAAATGAGAGATTTTCTGCTCTATTTTATGATTTCCAATTTCGAGCTTTAAAATACGCACTTATGATGACAAAAGAAATCGATGCCACAAAGTCTCTGCTCTGGAAATAAAATGTGAAAAAGTATATATCTGTACATGTAACAGAGGAGGAAAAATCCCATCGGTGATAGACGGTGGCGAGTCTCAAATTACCGTCTGGCTGAGATCACTCAGCCTATTGGGCTAAATGGATTAGACAGAATAAAGGTTTCTCCCGGCGGCACTCATGTTCTACAACTACAACTCATACTGTAATATTAACTATCGCACCCATTATATCCCAGATAGTCACCTCCTTGGTTGTACGCAGGTTTATAGGGGTCATGTGGTTGGTTTTCTACCTTATTTCAATGGGCCTTTACGATTCTCACTAATGAGCTTTAGGCCGGTTTCACATGGCCGATAAAGTTGCATCATTTGTGTGTTGGGAGACGCACAAATCACACACAAATGTGAACCCCATCCATTTGAATGGGTTCATACTAGAGATAAGCGAGCACCAAAATGCTCGAGTGCTCGTTACTCGGGACGAAATTTTCGCGATGCTCGAGGGTTCGTTTCGAGTAACGAACCCCATTGAAGTCAATGGGCGACTCGAGCATTTTTGTATATCGCCGATGCTCGCTAAGGTTTTCATGTGTGAAAATCTGGGCAATTCAAGAAAGTGATGGGAACGACACAGCAACGGATAGGGCAGGCGAGGGGCTACATGTTGGGCTGCATCTCAAGTTCACAGGTCCCACTATTAAGCCACAATAGCGGCAAGAGTGCCCCCCTCCCAACAATTTTTACTTCTGAAAAGCCCTCATTAGCAATGCATACCTTAGCTAAGCACCACACTACCTCCAACAAAGCACAATCACTGCCTGCATGACACTCCGCTGCCACTTCTCCTGGGTTACATGCTGCCCAACCCCCTCCCCCCCCGCACGACCCAGTGTCCACAGCGCACACCAAAGTGTCCCTGCGCAGCCTTCAGCTGCCCTCATGCCACACCACCCTCATGTCTATTTATAAGTGCGTCTGCCATGAGGAGGAACCGCAGGCACACACTGCAGAGGGTTGGCACGGCTAGGCAGCGACCCTCTTTAAAAGGGGCGGGGCGATAGCCCACAATGCTGTACAGAAGCAATGAGAAATATAATCCTGTGCCACCGCCATCAGGAGCTGCACACGTGGGCATAGCAATGGGGAACCTATGTGCCACACACTATTCATTCTGTCAAGGTGTCTGCATGCCCCAGTCAGACGGCGTTTTTTTATAAATAGTCACAGGCAGGTACAATTCCGCAATGGGAATTCCGTGTGCACCCACAGCATGGGTGGCTCCTTGGAACCCACCGGCTGTACATAAATGTATCCCATTGCAGTGCCCTGGACAGCAGAGCTAACGTCAGATTAAATGCAGGTGGGCTTCGGCCCACACTGCATGCCCCAACCTGACCGGGGTTTTTAATTCATAAACACAGGCAGGTACAACTCCCTATTGTGAAGTCCCTGTGGACCGACAGCATGGGTGGGTGCCAGGAAGCCACCGGCGGTACATAAATATATCCCATTGCATTGCCCATCACAGCTGAGGTAATGTCATGTTTAATGCAGGTGGGCTTCAGCCCACACTGCATGCCCCAGTCAGACTGGGGTTCTTTAGAAGTGGACACATGCAGTTACAACTCTGTGTGGACCGACAGCATGGGTGGCTCCCTGGAACCCACCGACGGTACATAAATATACCCCATTGCAGTGCCCAGCACAGCTGAGGTAATGTCATGTTTAATGCAGGTGGGCGTCGGCCCACACTGCATGCCCCAGTCAGACTGGGGTTCTTTAGAAGTGGACACATGCAGTTACAACTCCGTGTGGACCGACAGCATGGGTGGGTGCCAAGAAGCCACCAGCGGTACATAAATATATCCCATTGCAGTGCCCAGCACAGCTGATGTAACGTCAGCTTTAATGCAGGTGGGCAAAAAATTTATTGGATTACACTGTAGGCGACGGCCCCAAAAAATTGGTGTACCAACAGTACTAATGTACGTCAGAAAAATTGCCCATGCCCAACCAAGAGGGCAGGTGAAACCCATTAATCGCTTTGGTTAATGTGGCTTAATTTGTAACTAGGCCTGGAGGCAGGCCAGTTAAAATAAAAATTGGTTCAGGTGCAAGTTTCAACGCTTTAATGAGCATTGAAACGTATAAAAATTGTTTCCAAAAATTATATGACTGAGCCTTGTGGGCCTAAGAAAAATTGCCCGTTCGGCGTGATTACGTCAGGTTTCAGGAGGAGGAGCAGGAGGAGGAGGATGAATATTATACACAGATTGATGAAGCTAAAGGGTCCACGTTTTTGATGGTGATAGAGAACAATGCTTCCATCCGCGGGTGCAGCCTACGTATTGTTTAGGTATCGCTGCTGTCCGCTGGTGGAGAAGAGAAGTCTGGGGAAATCCAGGCTTTGTTCATCTTGATGAGTGTAAGCCTGTCGGCACTGTCGGTTGACAGGCGGGTACGTTTATCTGTGATGATTCCCCCAGACGCACTAAACACCCTCTCTGACAAGACGCTAGCTGCAGGACAAGCAAGCACCTCCAGGGCATACAGCGCGAGTTCAGGCCACGTGTCCAGCTTCGACACCCAGTAGTTGTAGGGGGCAGAGGCGTCACGGAGGACGGTCATGAGATCGGCTACGTACAACCTCACCATCCTTTTACAGTGCTCCCGCCAACTCAGCCTTGACTGGGGAGCGGTGACACAGTCTTGCTGGGGAGCCAGAAAGCTGTCAAAGGCCTTAGAGAGTGTTCCCCTGCCTGTGCTGTACATGCTGCCTGATCTCCGCGCCTCCCCTGCTACCTGGCCCTCGGAACTGCGCCTTCGGCCACTAGCGCTGTCGGATGGGAATTTTACCATCAGTTTGTCCGCCAGGGTCCTGTGGTATAGCATCACTCTCGAACCCCTTTCCTCTTTGGGTATGAGAGTGGAAAGGTTCTCCTTATACCGTGGGTCGAGCAGTGTGTACACCCAGTAATCCGTAGTGGCCAGAATGCGTGTAACGCGAGGGTCATGAGAAAGGCATCCTAACATGAAGTCAGCCATGTGTGCCAGGGTACCTGTACGCAACACATGGCTGTCCTCACTAGGAAGATCACTTTCAGGATCCTCCTCCTCCTCAGGCCATACACGCTGAAAGGATGACAGGCAAGCAGCATGGGTACCCTCAGCAGTGGGCCAAGCTGTCTCTTCTCCCTCCTCCTCATCCTCCTCATGCTCCTCCTCCTCCTCCTCAACACGCTGAGATATAGACAGGAGGGCGCTCTGACTATCCAGCGACATACTGTCTTCCCCCGCCTCTGTTTCCGAGCGCAAAGCGTCTGCCTTTATGCTTTGCAGGGAACTTCTCAAGAGGCATAGCAGAGGAATGGTGACGCTAATGATTGCAGCATCGCCGCTTACCATCTGGGTAGACTCCTCAAAGTTTCCAAGGACCTGGCAGATGTCTGCCAACCAGGCCCACTCTTCTGTAAAGAATTGAGGAGGCTGACTCCCACTGCACCGCCCATGTTGGAGTTGGTATTCCACTATAGCTCTACACTGCTCATAGAGCCTGGCCAACATGTGGGCGTAGAGTTCCACCGTGTGGGCACGTCGCACAGCAGTCGGTGCACTGGCAGATGAAACCGATGTTGCAGGGTGTGCAGGGTGGCAGCGTCCGTGTGGGACTTGCGGAAATGTGCGCAGAGTCGGCGCATCTTTCCGAGCAGGTCTGACAAGCGTGGGTAGCTTTTCAGAAAGCGCTGAACCACCGAATTAAAGACGTGGGCCAGGCATGGCACGTGCGTGAGGCTGCCGAGCTGCAGAGCCGCCACCAGGTTACGGCCGTTGTCACACACGACCATGCCCGGTTGGAGGCTCAGCGGCGCAAGCCAGCGGTCGGTCTGCTCTGTCAGACCCTGCAACAGTTCGTGGGCCGTGTACCTCTTCTCTCCTAAGCTGAGTAGTTTCAGCACCGCCTGCTGACGTGCTGCCATGCCACGCGACACCGACTGCTGGCGACGTGCTGATGCTGACACATCTTGATTGCGAGACAGAGGTTGCGTAGAAGGAGGAGGAGGGTGGTTTAGTGGAGGAAGCATACACCGCCACAGATACCACCACCGAGCTGGGGCACGCAATTCTGGGGGTGGGTAGGATGTGAGCGGTCCCAGGCTCTGACTCTGTCCCAGCCTCCACTAAATTCACCCAATGTGCCGTCAGGGAGATATAGTGGCCCTGCCTGCCTGTGCTTCTCCACATGTCCGTTGTTAAGTGGACCTTGGCAGTAACCGCGTTGGTGAGGGCGCGTACAGTGTTGCAGGAGACGTGGTCGTGCAGGGCTGGAACGGCACATCGGGAAAAGTAGTGGCAACTGGGAACCGAGTAGCGCGGGGTCGCCGCCGCCATCATGCTTTTGAAAGCCTCCGATTCCACAACCCTATACGGCAGCATCTCCAGGCTGATCAATTTGGCTATGTGCACGTTTAACGCTTGAGCGTGCGGGTGCGTGGTGGCGTACTTGCGTTTGCGCTCCAACACTTGCGCTAGCGACGGCTGGACAGTGCGCTGAGAGACATTGGTGGATGGGGCCGAGGACAGCGGAGGTGAGGGTGTGGGTGCAGGCCAGGAGACGGTAGTGCCTGTGTCCTGAGAGGGGGGTTGGATCTCAGTGGCAGGTTGGGGCACAGGGAGAGAGGCAGTGGTGCAAACCGGAGGCAGTGAACGGCCTTCGTCGCACCTTGTGGGGTGCTTGGCCATCATATGTCTGCGCATGCTGGTGGTGGTGAGGCTGGTGGTGGTGGCTCGCCGGCTGATCTTGGCGCGACAAAGTTTGCACACCACTGTTCGTCGGTTGTCTGCACTCTCAGTGAAAAACTGCCAGACCTTTGAGCACCTCGGCCTCTGCAGGGTGGCATGGCGCGAGGGGGTACTTTGGGAAACAGTTGGTGGATTATTCGGTCTGGCCCTGCCTCTACCCCTAGCCACCGCACTGCCTTTTCCAACCTGCCCTGCTGCTGCACTTGCCTCCCCCTCTGAAGACCTGTCCTCAGTATGCTTAGCAAACCAGGTGGGGTCAGTCACCTCATCAACCTGCTGCTCTTCCTCCGAATCCTCTGTGCGCTCCTCCCTCGGACTTACTCCAATTACTACTACCTGAGTGATAGACAACTGTGTCTCATCGTCATCGTCCTCCTCACCCACTGAAAGCTCTTGAGACAGTTGCCGGAAGTCCCCAGCCTCAGCCCCCGGACCCCGGGAACTTTCCAAAGGTTGGGCATTGGTCACGACAAACTCCTCCAGTGGGAGAGGAACCATTGCTGCCCATTCTGGGCAGGGGCCCGAGAACAGTTCCTGGGAGTCTGCCTGCTCCTCAGAATGTGTCATTGTAATGGAGTGAGGAGGCTGGGAGGAAGGAGGGGCAGCAGCCAGAGGATTCAGAGTTGCAGCAGTGGACGGCATAGAAGTCTGGTTGGTCAATAGATAGCTGGATGCACTTTCTGCCATCTACGACAGGACCTGCTCACACTGCTCATTTTCTAATAAAGGTCTACCGCGTGGACCCATTAATTGTGAGATGAATGTGGGGACGCCAGAAACGTGCCTCTCTCCTAATCCCGCAGCAGTCGGCTGCGATACACCTGGATCAGGAGCTCGGCCTGTGCCCACACCCTGACTTGGGCCTCCGTGTCCTCGCCCGCGTCCACGTCCTCTAGGCCTACCCCTACCCCTCAGCATGGTGTATTACCAGTAGTGCAGAAACAGAACGCTGTAATTAAATGTGTCGCTTATTGGCCTGTGGTTGGAGGCTGACTTCGCTTACGGAACGCACAGCAGAGCCAGGAAAGAATTTTGCGCAAGCCTGCTGTAACACTTAGCTGGCTGCATATTAATTAAGACTACTACACCCAGCAGAGACGCAGTACACTGAGGACGGTCACAGGCAGCCCAAATAGATTTTTTTCCCCAAATTTTTTGGAAAAAGCCCACTGCCTATATAGACAGTATATCTCTTTTACCTTTTTCACTGTCCCTGCCTCAGCACTACTGGCCCTATACTATGTAAAATTACTGCAGACTGTTTCCCTCTGGACAGGATGACAGCGGTTATGTAACGGGCAACGCAGAGCCAGGAAAGAATTTTGCGCAAGCCTGCTGTAACACTTAGCTGGCTGCGTATTAATTAGGACTACTACCCCCAGCAGAGACGCAGTACACTGAGGACGGTCACAGGCAGCCCAAATAGATTTTTTTTCCCCAATTTTTTTGGAAAAAGCCCACTGCCTATATAGACAGTATATCTCTTTCACCTTTTTCACTGTCCCTGCCTCAGCACTAGTGGCCCTATACTATGTAAAATTACTGCAGACTGAGGACGCAATGCTCTGCACGGCCGATATACAAAAAAAAAACTGCAACACTGCTAAAAGCAGCCTCAACAGTACTGCACACGGTCAGATGTGGCCCTAAGAAGGACCGTTGGGGTTCTTGAAGCCTAAAATCACTCCTAACACTCTCCCTATAGCAGCTCCAGCATCAGCAGCACTTTCCCTGAGCTATGTCAGAATGCATCTGTGGCGAGCCGCGGGCGGCGCTGATTTAAATACTCGGGTGACACCTGATCTCGCCAGCCACTCACTGCAGGGGGGTGGTATAGGGCTTGAATGTCACAGGGGGAAGTTGTAATGCCTTCCCTGTCTTTCTATTGGCCAGAAAAGCGCGCTAACGTCTCAGAGATGAAAGTGAAAGTAACTCGAACATCGCGTGGTGCTCGCCTCGAGTAACGAGCATCTCGAACACGCTAATACTCGAACGAGTATCAAGCTCGGACGAGTACGCTCGCTCATCTCTAATAGAAAGACAAGTGATGTGACTGTTCCTTAAAATCACGGACCCCATTGTTTGCAATGAGTTACGTTGATGTTCAGCACATGGCACATTCGACAGCAGTATTAATTTCTTTGTACTGTCCTTACAATGGAGCCATATAGTACATGCAACACCGATATTAACGAGCCCAGAGCTTGATTTACACATATCTGCTCTAATTAGCTGATCATTTATTAATATACAGTGTGAGGCGTAAAAATCCAAAGGCACAGATATTTGATGCACATTTTCATTAACATTCAAGCATATTTGGCATCGATCTTCAGCCTCTGATTGATTTCAGTGGCAAATTCAGCACATTCTCTGCACAGAAAACGCTCTAAGAACCGACACTTTACTTTTTTTTTTCATTTCACATGTAGAAAATAACGTGGGTCGCAATCTGATGGCACGGATTTCCATTGAAACCAATGAGATATGTCAGCCATGCAGATTTCAGCACAGGTTTCAGCGTGAAATGCGTATCTGAATCCGATCACAAGAAAAAGTAGAGCAGCACTGAAGTTCCAATAGAGAACTAATTAAAAAGATACAAAGTTCAAAGAAATTTAATAACAATAATAACTATAATAACAGTAAACATAATAATAATCCTAACAACAACATAACAAGCACAGCAGTAACACTAACAATACTACTATATTATTATTAATGAAGGCTGTATACTTCATTTGTCACAATCAGATGTTACTGGAAGGTCAAACAAGATACATTTTATTTAACTCCTCTTTTTGTATCATTTCCTTTAGTTTAACCTTTCTCTAGCAGTTTCTTATATTTTTGCATCTTTCCTCTTGTGTTTTGGAGACAGCCTGAGTTTTACTTTTGACTGAACAGATCTGGGAAGATACCTGCTGTAATATACGGGACGTTGTGCTGATGTTTTTGTTGTGACTGCCCCACAGTGGTGCCGGAGAATATTAATGTGAAGTCGTTCTGCCAGGATTCAGGGTCCGGCGCTTCTGGTTATGCGGAAGATAGAACGATCTTTAGTGCCGACTATCAGTTCTTGGAAACTAAGACAGTGCTCCGTGTTTCATTGTATGAGGGCTTAAACAGAGGGGCACATGCACTAATACGCTCGTTGCTACGGTGTGTGTTAGCACATAACCCGGGCTGTTTTTTTTTTGGTTTTTTTGGACTATTCAAACTTGTGCGCAATAGCAATAAAAAAAGGTGGTAAGATAGGTGCTGCCTATCTTTTCATGCACGAAGAAAAAAAGTGCGCAATAGTGAAAACAAAACCATTGAAATCAGTGCTTTTGTTTCATCCAGTTTTGCGGCTGTAAAAATGGAATAAAATCACAGCCGTGTGTTAAAGCCCTCAATATCTTTTAGGCGGCTGCACATTCGCATATTTGCGTACGCAAAATTTGCCCACACAATACACACAGAATAGAGCCCTTTGAAGTCAACGGATTCATTTCAATTTCTTTTTTTTTTTTTTGTGCACACATTTCGCGTATGCAATGAAAACACAGAAAGCTTTACTTTTTTGCACATTTGCACAGCAAAGGTCCTCATAAAAGTCTATGGGGTGGTGCGCAAATGTGCATGTAATGAAGAGCGGTAGCACAGTACGCTGCACAATTCTGCGGGAAACAGAAGACATCGGGAACTCATTAGACTAAATAGCCCTAAGTGCGGCTTCTGTTCTGGTGGGCCTTCTGCTGCCCTGGTATTAGGGGATGGCAATGTATTAGAATGGCTGTCCTGTAATCCTGCATTTCCCTTGTAGAGATGTGTGGCTTCTGCTGGCATAATGAGCAGAACCCGAGGCTATCAGCTAGTAATCCCGGCCTGCATTTTGGAAGGGATTCTACAAGTTAGCACAATCCCTTTGATGAGAAATCCCCATAATTTTTTTAAAAAAGTCAATAAGAAGCTAAAGGTTTTTTTTAGGACTACACTGTTGATGACTATCCTCAGTATAGATCATCAATAGTCGATCGGTGGGGTTGTATCACTCAGGATCCCGCCAATCAGCTAATTGAAGTGACAGCAGTGGTCAGGTGAGCATTGTTGTCCCTAGATACAGTGTTGTGCATTGTTAGTGGCTATACCTGGTATTGCAGCTCAATCTCCTGTGAAGGAGCCCTTAGATACAGAATGCTGAGCACAAATATGTCTGTGTTAATTGAGCCCTTAGTTTGCTTTGGGTTGTTCTCCATCACTTTGGAAATATTCTGGCTCGGACTGACCGAACATAAGGGCTCATTCACTTGGGCTTATTTGTGCTCCGCAATAGGGCTTCTTCAGACAACTACTCGTCTGAGCGGAACATATTTGCGCAGTGAACAAGGTTGATTTATACGCATATTGGCACATAGCACTTTACTTTTTGCATACCCAGAACATCTTCACACCCACACGCAAAACAACCCCGGGCTTATTTAAAAGGCTATTTAGCCTAATGAGGTCCAGATGTGGAATTGCACAGTGTATTGCATATTTGCGCACATATTTGCACACCTCCTACAGACTTCCATGGGAGCCTTTACTGCACAATACCCAGAAACATGCTCATGAGAACAAAACCGTTGACAGCAATGGGTTTCATTCTCTGTACATTGTGCGTGTATATTTTTATGTGCAAATACGGTCTACTAAAGAAGCCCTTTTACATGCACAATCCAGACAGCAGGAACCCCATTAATTTGTATTGGTGTATTCAAATATGTGTTTTTCACCTGTGTTAAAAAAAAATTGCATTTCTTAATTTGATTTGTATAATGGACCAAAATTGCCCATTAAGGGCTTTGGCAAACAGGCAATTTTGCGTGCATTTTCTTTACCCGCAAAACCGCTTGCGCAAACTGCAGAGGGTAAAACATGCATAGAGGCATATTTTTCACTTACACTAAAATATACGCTATGTGCTCTATTTGTGTGCATATTTGCACACCCATGGCACGAATCTGCACAATTTTACTGTGTTAATTGATAACACTAGGGACTCAGTAGGCTGCTGAGCTGGCACAAAAATGGCGCAGGTGTATCCCACGCCAGAGTGAACCGGTCCAGCAGCATAAAAAAGGACAGTACAAAGCCCCAAAAAGTTTGCTAAAGATTTCGGTCTTTCGGCGTCATGCCTGACAAGCTGTCTATCATGGCATGAGTTAAACCATTAGACACTTGTGATACCCAGAAGGATTAATCAGCTCCTCGGAGTTTGAGCAGTGCATTAGCAATGATTTGCTTTCCACAAGCAGATTTATATATTATTCCAGGAGAATCATTTTTTATTCTGAGGAACGAGTTCTGCTTTTCAGCTGAGGTGGAAATTTCCACGTTGTATTGACCAGCGCGGCGCGCTCTCCGAGGCTCATGATATAATAGGCGTCTATTGAAACAACACATAAGGGATTTTTCGTGTGTATTTACTAGAAAAAAGGTGTAAAAAAAACTCATTAACAAAACTCCCACAGACGACAGCAGAAAAATACTCGTATAATTGAAAGACAGGCAGCGGCTCCGAGTCGCTGTATTATAGAGGATTCATATTCTCTGCTCACCATTACCTTCGGATAGTTGGGGCTCTTGAGTTGCTATATTTTACTATGATGCGCCATTAGCTCGCAATTCTTCTCAGTGTTTCTCCATTTGTGACACAATGACTCCAGCTGACAGTAGATTGTGAGAATGTCTGCCTTAGGCAAACTTCACATTGCGAGTGCGATATTGGGCCGTGAACCTCGGACCGATATTGTGTTCGCCAACGTGTGATTTCCTTAAAGATGTGGGACGTTTTTGTGTCAAAAGAGGATGGGCAGGTGTTTTGTATTGTTTTCAATTGGAAACCTCGCATCGCACGCGCATGCACTTCATAATGGGTGATATGTTCAAGGAAACGCCCAAAGATTGGACATGACACAATTTTTTCCCACACCGCGATGTGATAAGGACAAAAAATGCGCAGATGTCAAAAGAATGGAGTTTATATTTGTGCATCTCGCAACGCAAAAATCTTGCATGATTTTCTTGGCTGTGTAAAACAGAAGGAGTGACACCTCCACTAGCACTACCAATTAAGTTCACCATAGACCCTGGGCTGCTCGCACAACTTGGGGTTCTCCAATACATTTTTTTTGCTGTGCCCTCACAAAGTAATAGAGTTCACGTTGTGCCCCCAGAAAGTAACAGAGCCTTTACTGTGTTCCCATAGAGTAATAAAGCCCATGCCATTTCCAAAGAAAGTAATAGAGCCTGTGCTGTGCCTGTACAGTGTTAGATCCCACCTTGTGCCACCACAAAGTAATAGAACCTGAGTTGTGCCCCCACAAAGTAATAGCGTTCGCATTGCAAATAGAGCCTACCTGTCCCCCCACAAAGTAACAGAGCTTCTGCTGTACCCTACAAAAGTAATAGAGCCTGCACTGTTCTTACATAAAGCAATAAAGTTTGTGCTTTGCTCCCAAAAAGTTATACAGCCAATGCTGTTCCCTCACAAATTAATAGAGCCTGAGTTGTGGCCCCACAAACTAATAGAGCCCCCTCTGTGCCTCCACAATGTCATACTGCCCCCTCTGTGCCCAAGCAATATTTTGCAGTCCCTTCTATGACTCCTTCATTGTCATATCCCTGGAAGCCCCTATTTAAATTCCGGCTGGCAATTACAGGTTAAGCTCACTCCCAGATATGGTAACCTCATTACAGCCGGTCCATGGATAGCCCACTCCCTCCCGTTAGCCTTTCCATATGGGGATCGGCAATAGGCTCCCTAACTCTGCCTTGCCCCTTGCTGACATCATGTGCAGTATTTGTACTATGGTTAAAAGTGTTGTTCCACTTCTAGCTGTTTTGCTGCAGGAAGCAGACAGCTCTGTACAGTGCACAGTGACTCTGGTTGGTACTGCAAGCTGAATCCTATTGAAGTGAATTGGACTCGCAGTACCAACCCGAGTCACTGTGCATTGTACGGAGCCGTCTGCTTCCTGCAGCAAAACAGCTAGAAGTGGGACAACCCCTTTAAAGGGCCTTGGCTTGGATATTTCCTTAAAGTTACCCTCCAGTTTCAGGACAAAATTATATCCCAGAACTGAAGGGAGAGGATATATTACCTGTTATTCTTCTCTGCCAATGTTCCTCCAATCCACTGGTTTAGTTCTTGTTTTTAGACATCCAAGATGGCCACTGCAATTTTCTAGCTACCAAATGCACACTGTGCAGGGTCTTGATTGGCCACTACTGATCATGTGAGCAATGGTGGCCAATCAGAGAGCAGGCATAGTGCATTGGTAACTTAACACTACTAATGCACTGTTGAGGTTAGATAGTCTGAAGCTTGCATTTGGCCATCTTGAATAGCTGAAAATGGGACCTGGAATCAGCTGATCAGAGGGGCATCAGCACTGAAGACCAACAGGTAATATAGCTGCTCCTTCTGGTCCTAAGAAAAATATTGTCTCAAAACTAGAGGATCACTTTAAGGTAAGCTTAGCATGGAAGAGCTCGTGAACAAAAAAATCCCCATAATCCCTATACCCCCATCATCACTACTGTAAAAGTGCAAACTTTTCCTGTCAATGTTTTCAATAGGAACCATTGACCAAGTAATCTCCAGACTTCATGGACCTCCTATTGAGAAACATGCCTCCCAGAATAGACACAGCCATTGTTAGTTTTTCAACAAGTGACTGTGACTCACTCACCCTAATGTGGTCTAAATGAGAGGAAGTAGTTAATTTGTGATATTCAATTTTGCCAATGGCCCATATTTCATTCTTCACTGTTGTCTTGCAGCACTGGAGTTTAAATCTGGCAAGGGACAACATCTACATGGAGTCTAAATGTTCTCCCTGTGTTTGTTTCTTCTTCATAATAATAATCATCTTATATAGAGCATTTATTGAGAAGAAGGGGAAACACAAGGAGCCCATACAAACTCCATGCAGAAGATGTCCTCAATTTGAACCTGTGACTCCAGCGCTGCAAGGTGTAGTACCCCAGAGTTGAGGTCCCATGGCATTTCTATCGCTACCTCACAGGAAATGTATATATCTATATATAAAATGTGTGTAAATTATGTGTATATCATTTTATATGTTAAATTATGTGTGTATATGCCTTTAAATTGTTAATTAAGGGTTAATTAATGTTTGGTGCTCTCACTACCTAGCACTGAATGACTATGCAGCATATACCCTAACCTGCTCTCACACATGTCAGTCACCCTTATCGAGTCCAGAGATTGTCTAGTTTGCTTATCCTTATCTCAGGATTGGTAGACAGGAAGGGTCTAAAAGTCAGAGAGTGGGTGGGGTTAGTCAGTCCATCTAGCAGACTAGCCAGCTTAGAAGAGACTGAGGGAGACCATAGAGAAACTAGGAGACCATCTACTTTAGCTGGTGCGGTGGAAAGCAGCAACTAAGTATGAGTACGGAACCAAGTTTATGACGGAGAGACATAAACTTATATTCTATGGACGATAGAGGCTCAGAAGTTGAGCCCGTGCCATGCACAGCAGTAACTGACAGCCGGGCTCCCAATGCAACAGCAGGGTTAACTAAAAACAGCAATCCCTGCCATTAACCCCTAATATGCTTTGATCAATGTTGATTGTGGTGTGAAAAGAATTCACAGAGGGAGGATACTCCATCTGTGATGTCATCAGCCCGCCACAATGTAAAACAATGGATGTAAAATAACAATGGCGTCTGGGTCTCCCATTATAGGGATCATATCTGCACAAGTTTAGGTCCCCTAAAGGGACATAAAAAATGTAAAAAGAAAATACAAATAGTAAAAAAAAAAATGTAAAAAAAGACCACACTTTCTGGTCTTTGATTGTAAAAAAAAATAAAAATAAATTGAGCACAATTTATTCTACATTGCAAAAACCATTAGAAAAATTTAAAAACAGAGCCAAAATGTTTATTTTATTCAGTAAACGTAATTTAAAAAGCTGAATGTATCCCAAAATGGTAACCATACAAACTATAGCTCTAATGAAAACAAAAGTTTGGTACCGTGTTAGCCAGTAGAGCAAAATGTGATTGTTCCCAGCAAGAGAAACCTAGTAATCTTGTAGATATGATACCTTTTAATGGCTAACAAAGATACATGATGTAATAGCGAGCTTGCGAACCTCTCAGGTTCTTCTTCAGGCTAAAACTATAGCTCATCATGAGGAAAACAAGCTCTCACAAAGCGCCACTGATGCAAAAATCTAAAGGTTATAGGGCTCTGAATGCAGTAATGCATAAAAAATAATTTCCGAAAAAAAGAGATTTAATTGGGCAATGTGGAAAAACCAAAAAAAAGATAATTTTAGTATTGTCGCAGAAAAAATCTCATTCATACTGCATGATTACCGCTGTTAAGGGAAAAAAAAAACAATGGCAGAATTAAGAAGTTTTTTCTTCCTGCTCTCCAAAACAATTTAATAAAAATTAAACAATATGTACACAAAAATGGTACCAATATAAACTACAGCTGTGACTACGACTATGGCCATGAAAAATAAAAAAAATTATGAACTTTGAAGAGTGGAGGGGAAAATTCCCCCCAAATCATTGCATCCTTAAAACCAAAAGAGGCCATGTCACTAAGGGGTTAAAGATTTTGGATGGCCAAAAAGGCCGATTTTAAGCATTTTCTGCCAACCATCAGTATATATTCATGATACAAACAAGAGTAGTGTAGTGGCCCAGGTTAATGGGGTCCCCTCAGGAATCTTCTGTGTTTGTCACGTGCACTGTCTTGTTTGCAGAATGCATCAGGTTTAGGTGTATTGGATGGCTGCAGGCATGAATGGGTTAATGTCTGGAAAATGTATTGTTTTGTCTGGTGTGATATAAAAGAGTGGTCACATAATTAGGGAGAGAGAGAAGGGAGAAGCTCAAATAAGAATAGAGAGTAAGGTACAGAAAGTGAAGTTCTGAGAGAGAAGAGCTGGAGGATTAGAAATGGAGGAGTCTGAGAGGTGGTCCGTTGTCCCCCCCTGGGCCTAAGCCTTCTAAAGAAATTCCCCTTAGCCTCAAACTCTAAAAGGAATGAATGTACCCAGGCTAGAAGAAATGCGTGGAAACCGCATGAGTCTGGAGAGGGAGAAAGGAGTCGCTAGCAGGCGAGAGAAGTGTGAGTGTCTGACAGTAGAGAGAAAAAGAGTTACCGGGAGAGCTAATGCCTACAGATAACTGGGACTGTAGAGATACAAGTATCCCATGAATCCACCACAGAGGACGGAACGTTGGTGTCACAAGGGACAAATTGTAATTCAGGTAACCATGCTTACTGTTCTCGTGATCTCCCCCAGCAGTAACGAGGTTCGGGTCCCGAGCTACTCTTAGGGAGGGGACAGTAGAGCCCCGTGACAAGGTTATCTCTCGAACGTGCTGTCTCCCCTGGCTAAGGGCCTTCTCCTCGTATGCTGCAATTGGAAAACATGACCAATGGCGAGCAGTAGGGTGGCTGAATGATTAGCGCTGTTATCTTGCAGTTCTGGGGGTCTTGGGTTCAAATCAGAATCTGCATTGAGTTTATATCTTTCCCCCATATTTGATGGGGGGGCACCTATGCACACTGATAGGCAAATATAGATTGTGAACCCCCATAGGGTGAGGTCCGAGGATAGGTGATAACAATCTCTGTACAGCGGTGTGGAATATATTTTGCTGTATAAAGGAGTCGAATAAGTATCAGGAAAAAAGTTGACCAGTTTTGTTGGACTTTTTGGTCAATCTGAGGGGTTTTGACTGACTAGCATCCCTCCGTCGGTCAGAAGCGTATCCGCGGTGTCCGTTCTATGTGTTATGAATCTCCAAAGAATTCTTAATAATGTTTTGACTTTTATTGGATTCTGGATGATGAACTTTTTCTTCTCGTTTCCAAACGGTAGGTAATTTAGAAAGACTATTTGAATTTTTTTTTAGTACAGAAGCACTGAAGAAAAGCAAATATAATACAAAAGTGAACATAAAATAATCCAGAGAGGGACGGTATCATCTGTATTACTAACTGAAACCAGATAGTGAAACATTTTCCATTTTTCTAATCAGTTTTTATTTTCTGATTGTAGATTTTTATTCTATAGTCTGACTATGGGGGCAGCCATCTTGCCTGAGCTGTAATTAACAGCATTTAAAGGTATACTTTATGACAGTATCACTGACCATAGACACAATGGACAGAAGGGATCCATTGACTTCTATGGTAGAGCGTTGTGAGCACGCTCCATGACCTGTGCAGGGAGAAGCTGAGCTGTTACATCACCTATTCTAAATGGTGCATCCTGTGTTTTATATATGTATATATATATATATATATATATATATATATATATATATACACATATATATATATATACATACACACACACACACACACACACTCATTATAATAAACAATCCCTCCCCTAGACGTTTTCAGAATCAAATGAAATGTTCTGTGTGATCGAAACTTTGAAATAAGTGAGTGATTACAATATCAGAGAAAAAGGGTAATTTATTGTGGAGAACCGACCCCTTGTAGGGAGGCTCTAGTACCCTGTTGTACCACCTCTGGCTTGTATACAAGTTACGATACAGGCAGGCATGGAGGCTCTAGTACCTTGTTGTACTGCCTCTAGCTTGGATATAAGATGTGATAAGGTGGGCATGGAGGCTCTAGTACCCTGTTGTACTGCCTCTAGCTTGGATATAAGATGTGAGAAAGGCAGGCATGTAGACTGTAGTACCCTGTTGGGTTGTCTCTAGCTTGGATAAAAAATGTGATACAGGTGGCCATGGAGTCTCTAGTACCCTGTTGGGCTGCCTCTTACTCAAATGCAAAATGTGATACGGGTGGAAATGGAGGCTCTAGTACCCTGTTGTACCACCTCTAGCTTGGATACAAGATGTGATATGGGTGGGCATGGAGGCTCTAGTACCCTGTTGGGCTGCCTCTAGCTGGGATAAAAGATGCGATATAGGTGGGCATAAAGGCTCTAGTACCCTGTTGTACCACCTCTAGTTTGGATACAAGATGTGATACAAGTGGGCATAGAGGCATACAGGTTCTGTAATGTATCCTGTGACATAGCACTCCACATTTGCTGTAACTGAGTCTCTAGATCATGAAAACTCGTAGGCTGTAGAATTTGGTGTCCCAGATGGTCCTATACATGTTCTATTGGTGATAAATCTGGTGACTGGGTGGCCATGGAAATGTGACAATGTTGTGGAGGCATTCCTGTGAACCCCTTGTGTGTGCAGCCAAGCATTATCCTGCTGGAAAATGCCTCTTGGAAGGCACCATGAGAGGAACACATCTGGCTGTAGGATGTCCTGAACATATTGCTGATCTGTCCATTGTCCCTCATACCACTACTAGGGGTGACTGACAGTCATATGCAATGGCCCCAAAGACCATCACACCAACAATCCTGAGCCTGGTCGCTTTGTGTGCCCTCACACATCCACTGGTCCCAACACCACCTAACAGTCTGGTCAGATGCTCCTCTCTACTGGTGGTCTGGAGAGGGCGTCGTGAGCCCAGTCACCTTGTGTGCCCTCACACATCCACTGGTCCCACCACCTCCTAACAGTCTGGTCAGATGCTCCTCTCTACTGGTGGTCTGTAGAGGGCATCCTGAGCCCGGTAACCTTGTGTGCCCTTATCCACTGGTCCCAACACCTCCTAACAGTCTGGTCAGACAGCCCAGCGGGGGACAATTCATCAATATGACCATCCAGCTTCTCACATAGCAATAATGCGCTCCTCCCAGACTCTGGTAACGGGGTGAAATGTCTTCTCTGCGTTGTAGAGGCATCTAGTGGTCAACAAGCTCCACACAAGCGGAAGAATAGGTCACTACACACAAGGAGCCTCCAAGAGCCTTTTATAGGCCAAGGGTGGAACCGCTTCTAGGGCTCCAGGTAACAAGATTGTTCATCTAATCACCACAACTCTCATCATTACAGATCTGCCGAAGATAGATATGCATGCCAGGTTTTGCAGCAAAACAGCAACTTTCAGGGACTGGATTTTTTTTTACACAGATTGCCTGTGATAATAATGAGATGATGCTGAGAATTTTTTTCTGTAGAACTGGAAGTATCAGACTATTATTAAGCTCAGTGGTCAGTGCGAGCAGGATTTTAGTACTTTTTAACATAGATCATGACATACAAAATAAAAAATCTAAAAACCTGATTTATATAAGAGGCAATTTTCTGATGACGATTAGGAAGAAACGCAATAGAAGAATTGGTTAACATTAGAGATGATCGAACATGTTCGGCTCCGCCCCTTTTCGCCCGAACACCGAACTTTGCGAGTACTTCCGTGTTCGGGCGAAAAATGTTCGGCGGTCGCCGTGGCAGCGCGGGGGGGTGCGGCGGGGAGTGGGGGGGAGAGGGAGAGAGAGAGGGCTCCCCCCTGTTCCCCGCTGCTGCCGCCCGCGCTGCCACGGCGACCCCCGCCCCCCGGCGGCCCCCGAACATTTACGCCCGAACACTGAAGTGTTCGGGAAAGCCGGTGTCCGGGTGCGTAAGTGTCCGTAACGGACACGTTCGATCATCTCTAGTTAACATCCAAATAAAATAAATGAAATGTACAAACGTTACCTTGTAACTAAGCTCTGATCCGGCAGCAGTGAGCAATATGTCTGCGTCATTCGCCTTTACTATCTCTCCATTATGCATGGCGCTATACAGGAAAATGTCTCATATACCGAGCAGCACAAGGAAAACCTACAGGTTGCATTAGTGAGAACCGAGCCTGAAAATCTGAAGCTAATTTTAGTCAGGATTTAATGAAGATATAAAATGCTCTGTGAGAGATGGTTGGATTCGTTATTACGGAGTGGCTGCGATCATCGGCTCCAACAGTTCTGTTATATTAATGTTATGAGGCATTGAATTCAGGGCAGGTTAATACGAAGCCCTGCGGTGCAGCTCACCCTCTGGATACTAAAGGACCGCAAGAAAAAAAAACACAGCAGCGAAGTGCGACATCACTTTATGGTCTTGGCGTCTTCTCTAATCACGGTCATTAAAGTTTAAATATTCATCTAGCTTGTGCAGAACGGATCTACGGCGACTTCACAGGACGTTATTCTTCAGGTTTTGGGGTATTACACAGAAAGGCCCGATGACTAAAGGGGAAACGTGTAACCATGCAAGCTGTAAACAGGGCGAGGACTGAAGTCACATTCTGTTTTATAGTGCAGCTTACAAGCAGAGATTCAATCAATCTTCTTATTGCACGGTTAGAAGGATGCAAGAGGAGCCGTCTCACTGCATCTCATTGGGCTGCTGTCGCGGGTGATAGGTTCAGAATGGCGCAGCAGCAAACAGACGGAGGCTCGATTATTTTATAAGCATAATTTTTTATTAAACTAACACGGGTAACTATTACTGCTCCATTGGAGGGCTCGCTACATGAATGCTGCATACATTCTAACCAGCAATCCACATTAACAAAATGCCTCAACTCTCAGAATGGTGAGGCACCGCGATCTTTGTGGTTACTGTCCTTCTTTTAACTAGTGCTGCATACTTTATTTCAGGAGGTCCGGAGCACACACTAACATCGTGGCCTCAATGCATTATAGGCGCCATATGCATATACTACAAACCATGATCTATTCATATTTTATAGCAACGCCTACTCGGGGACTTGACGCATGATGGGTGTGTAAGTTACATCACTTCCATATTATAGCTTCACTATTGCATGTAGCGCCTCTATGAAGTTGCCTGCCATACCGATACATACACACCATTAGCCCCCGAATAACCAGTACACCATGTTAACCCTTACATTACTCGTGAACATATCAACACCTAATCACTAGTCACATGCGTATGTCATAATTCATAAAGTCTGTCATGTGTGCACACACTTAGTCACTGTAGGTGGCCTCACATATCTGGCAGCTTTCGATGTTACAGATCCATTTTGCATTTACTTTGGGACCTAGACCTTGTGGGAAGGGAGCCTCCCCCTCATTCAACACGGTCTATGTCGTTAGGGTCAAGATTTTTAAATGGCTGTCACCACGTGATCTCAGGCCTCTCTTATGTTTGCTAGGCCTCTGCTGGGTGCTACAGAGCACACACTGCTCTCATGTACTGTAACGTCTTTCCGGCGCTGGAAAGGAGCTGTGGGAGTAGTAGCTGTGCAGGGCACTAGAGAGTAGCCAGGTGTAAGCCAGGAGTCAGTAATGGAGAGTCTCGATTGCAGTACAATGGATTAGGCAGGTAACGTAGTCAAGAGGAAAAACCAGGAGTAGATATTGGGAAGTCTTGGTTGCAGTACAATGGATGAGATGCAATCAAAAACAGAGGCAGGGCCAGGACTAGGAGACAACAGCTAGAGAAATGGGATCAGGGAACAAGGCTGAAGTATACAGGAACACTTGTTCAGCAAGCTGGATAGCTCACTGGGAGAGCTACTGACTGGAGTACAGGTCATGGGCTTGATTCCTGAGAGCAGCCCTCCCCTTGAGGATTGCATCTGGACATCCCAGGTGCTGGTTTTCCAGGACAGCTTTTGTTGAATTCTCTTGTGAGTATCGGGGCATGCACATTTTGTTCAAGTTCCCAGGCGTTTTCCTCTGTCCCGCATCCCTGCCACTGAACGAGGTATTGCAATCTTCCTCGATATCGTCTGCAATCAAGGATCTCTTCTACCACAAATTTCTCTTGGCCTTAAACCTTCACAGGAGGGGGAGGCAGTTGATATCTTCTGATGAAGGTGTTTTCCTGAAATGGCTTTAGCAAGGAGATGTGGAAAACAGGGTGAA
Source organism: Eleutherodactylus coqui (assembly GCF_035609145.1). Taxonomy (NCBI): domain Eukaryota; kingdom Metazoa; phylum Chordata; class Amphibia; order Anura; family Eleutherodactylidae; genus Eleutherodactylus; species Eleutherodactylus coqui. The sequence goes on along the minus strand of NC_089846.1, from coordinate 88,571,600 downwards.
TCATTAGGCTGCCCGAGAGCTTTAATCGAAAAGCCACTTGGCTGATTCTTGCTGAGACTGGGAAGGTCCCAATGAATTTTTGCCCAAGGTTGGGAGAGGATATGTGGGCCTTCCAGTTTTTAGTGGACAACCACACCTTTTCTCGAACCCAAAAGGTAGCAGCTGCTTGGTGATGTTGGCTTCTTTTAATTCCTTCTGGGTTTCTGCTAACTCCATCATTTTGTTATAGATAATTGGGGCAGGGGTGTTAATAGGAAGGCCAGGAATGAAAACAGGGTGCGTCTCGTAGTTGGCATAGAATGGGCTCTAGGCAGTAGAACTGTGTTGAGAGTTATTGTAAGTGAATTCTGTTGTTGATAATCCACCCAGTCATCCTCCAGATGGGAAATGAATCAGCAGAGATACTTCTCCAGAGTCTAGTTTGTTCTTTCAGTCTGACTGTTAGATTGAGGATGAAAGGCAGAGGAGAGATTCACAGTAGATCCCAGGGCCGTGCAGAAGTGTTTCCAGAACTTTGATGTGAACTGTACCCCTCTGTCAGAGATCATTCTTAGATCATCAACTCCGCAGTGGGAATTCCTTTGATGGGGATGAAGTGAGCCATTGTTGTTAGTCGGTCCACGACAACAAGAATGGTGGTCATCCCTTTCAAGGGAGGTAGCTCTACAATGGAGTCCATAGATGTAGACCTCCATGGCCTAGATGGGACTTGAAGGGGTTGTAGGAAACCCAGAAGGGGAGCTCTTGGCGTCTTATTCTGAGCACATACCTTGCAAGAAGTGACATACCTCTTCATATCCTTCCTGCAGTAAAGCCACCAGAAGAAACAAAGCAGGAGTTTGAGAGTTCTTGTGATCCCAAGGTGACCAGCCAGCTTGGAATCGTAGACTTGTTTGAGGACTTCGAGTTGACCAGCCTCAGGAATGTATAGTTGATGTTCTCGCCACCAAAGTCCATTCTTGAAAGAGAACTTGGCATCCTTAAAAGGATGACTCATGAAAGTGTCACTCTCGTAGCCTCCCTTGAGCTTTGTTAGGAGGTCCTCAGAATGCAGGATACCCAAAATTTGGGGGGGGGGGCAGAATTGTGTGGTCTGCATTTAACTTCTCTTCAGGCTCCGAAAATATCCTGGACAAGGCAACTGCCTTGCTATTTCAAGAACCTGTGTGGTAGGACACAACAAAATTTAACCTGGAGAAGAAAAAAGGCTCATCGTGCTTGTCTATGGTATCATTCACCCAGCGACAAAATTTTGCCATATACTCTGCAATGGAACATTGTCCTTGCCGTAGGTTATGTAACCTCCTTTCAGCTGTGTCACAGTGGTTTGGAAGATTTGACCCATAGCGGTTGTGAAGGCATCAAGGTTGTCTAGGAGATTACTATTTGTCTCTATGTACAGTGAGGCCCATGCGAGCACCTCATTAATGAAAAGGTTAATGATCTTTTTTCTACATCTGGAAATAAATCCAGCATTGATTAGAAAGCCTCTATACTGGCGATGATCCCCACCGAATTTTGCAGGCAGTGACATGCGGACATCAGAGCCTGAGTGATGCAAATCCAGAAGTTGCCTCTGTAAAATGATGATTTCCTTTTGTTGATCTAGCAACAGTGTCTGTAATCCAGCAAACATCTCTTGGTAGGAGGCACAAAATTCCTGTAGCGCTGTAACTTGCTTCCGCAGGGTGCTCACTTCAGACTCCATGTTAGGGCGAGATTATTTTGTAATGTCTTACCGACACTGGAGAGGATCTGTGGGAGTAGTAGCCATGCAGCGCACTAGAGAGTAGTCAGATGGAAGCCAAGAGTCAGTAACAGGAGTCTTGGTTGCAGTACAATGGATAAGGCGGGTAACATAGTCAGGAGGAAAAGCCAAGGCTGAGGTATGCAGAAGAATTTGTTCAGCAAGCCAGATAGCTCACTGTGGGGAGCTACTGACTGAAGTACAGGAGGCTGTGGGTTCAAGCCCTGACATGCCTGCTGGGTCCTGCAGTGCAGTCACTGCTCCAATGTCCTCTCTAATGTTTGCTAGTCCTCTGCTGGGTGTTGCGGATCACACACTGCTCTAATGTCCTCTCTTATATCTGCTAGGCCTCTGCTGTGGAGCACCAACACCTCTCATGTCGGCTCTTATGTTTGCTAGGCCTCTGCTGTGGAGCACCAACACCTCTCATATCGACTCTTATGCTCTCATGTCCTCTCTGATGTCTGCTTGTCCCCTGTTGGGTACTGCGGAGCACACACTTCTCTAATGTTCTCTCTGATGTTTGTTGGTCCTCTCTTAGGTGCTGCGGAGCACATACTGTACTCATGTCATCTCTAATGTCTGCTAGGTCTCTGCTGACTACAATGCTTTCTCTCTCTTTACATCCGGTGACCCTGCTGCAATGTTAGAAATTAATACTTCAGAATAGTAACAATGCACTTTGAACATTAGTATAGAAAATCAATAATCAATTCACACAGTTCACAAATAAAGAATTAATCCTCCGCACCTCACAGACCCCAGAAACAGTTCACCTAACTCTTTCTTCTACATAAATGTCCCAGCTTAGTTCTGGCTGGTCCACTCCTAGTGGTTCAAGTCCCCATGAAATTTCTTCTGTCATACCATCAGGCTGGTAACTACAAAAGTTCTTAACAGTGTGCATGCCTAACATTAGGTGCTTTACTTACACCCCGTTGGTGGGAGGTGCAACCTTGCAGCTTACAGTGTTTCTTATCACAGTCCCATTCCTATTTCTCCTGAAGGTACTGCCGCTATCTCTCTAGATCCGTGCGATCGCTTTTCAACTCCCAGATCATATGGGCACTTTTGGTCCTTTCCTTTCAGCCCCCAGCTTTCAGGGCCCTTTTGGTCCCCTCTGCAGATCCCCAGCAAGGGAATGCAGCTGCTCACATGGCTGTCCGTACACAGCGGCCACCACCACTTCTGCAGTATGTGCCGTTGACCGTTTAGCAGCCTCTTCTGCGGCTCTCCTGCAGCTGCATTTTCTTACTGATGCTGCGTCACAGGTGCTGCTTGGTCTCTTTCTCTGCTGTGGTGCAACACTGACATCACTGGAAGCGGGACTTAAACCTATTTAATATCCCCTGCTTTGCAGTAGTGAGGTCACTGTAAAAGGGTAGAGCCTCCTCTCAGCAGCTCCCCACAGCTTCCTCTTGCTGCCCACCCTCCCAGCTAAGTCACATGGCTGGAGGGGTATGAGCTTAGTCCATCCACCAGGTCTGTGTTTACTGTTAAGGGGAGAGCAGGGTAGCTTTACCCTTACAAGGGCTGATGACATCATAAGGAGAGCTAACTCACTCTGTTAGCACACATTTAAGGAGTATTGGCCGTTGCAGCAGAAGTCCTGTTGTGAATGGTGCAAACTAAGTTCCTGAAGCCACACTACCCTGTTTTCCCCAAAATAAGACCTACCTCGAAAATAAGCCCTAGCCTAATTTCGGGGAGGTTTGAAATATAAGCCCTACCCCAAGAATAAGCCCTAGTTAAACTACATAAACATAAAAAAGAACACATTAACTAGCAGGCACTATCCAGGTCCCTCCCGCTGCTCTCTAGAGGTTTGGCGCAGTTCCCGCAGTCCTCAAACACTCATGGCTTTTGGGATTCATAAATCCCACCTCCATGAAGTGATGGTTGTGATTGGTTCTTCCACCGCTGCTCAGGCAATCAATGCTGCACTGGATGACCCAATGCAATGGTTGTGATTGGCCACGGCTCAGCCAATTCATGAATCCCTCCTCTACAACGCGATGGCTGTTGATTAGTTCTTCCATCGCTGCTCAGCCAATCAATGCAGCGCTGCATAAACAAATCACAGCCATCGCATTAGTTAATCCATCACTGCATTGATTGGCTGAGCAGCGGTCGAAGAACCAATCACTTCCTAGAGGATTTATAAATCTCGTAACCAAAAAGTAATGTTGTATGTGCGCCCGAAGACTGCAGGAAGCGCGTCGGAACTGTGGAGAGCAGCAGGAGGGACCTAGTGCCTTTTTTCCGACAAAAAAATTATATAAGACAGGATCTTATTTTTGGGGAAACACGGTATCTACATGACATACATGTATGGAATTTTTTGCTAATGCTTCCCACCCATGATGTACATGTATATCACAAGAGGGCAAAGGGTAAAAGTATGGGGGATAAGAAATATGTGCAAAAATCGAATGACTAAGAAGGAAAGTCCTAAACTGTAAAGATGACTTTTAGAAGCAATGACTAGAAATAGGTTTGGATATGACAAAGTATAGTGGGGGGATGAGGATCCTGCTTTTATATACGAACCTCCCGCAGAAGACACAATGAAGGTTTACAGCCCCAGAACTAACAAACATTGATGGCACAGCCGAGGCTGGAAGTGTGGTGCTAAAAATGACGTATCTCCAGCTGAGACTCCATGCGGCACCGCAGCTGGAAACAACGGCAATGACTACAGGGCTCCACAGTACGCGGCTCGTGTGACTCCATTAGACAGGCAAGGACAGAAACAGAGAAAAGCAACCAGAAAATAATCTGAGATCTTCACATTCACTTGAAATAGAAGATATCCATGAAGCAATAACTTGGAAAGGCAAAATCTCAGTTCACACATCAACATTTTCCTTACTGGAGATGATTTACAGGTAAATCTTAACAGTGACAATTGCAATATTGGTACCCAACATGACACCGCAATGAGACTCTAAACTGGCAAAACCAGCAATAAGGATGGCTAGAATTCACTCAAGGAGTCTGGCCAATGTCAGGCCTCCATCTCTGTCATGTAACTCAGCCTATTAGACCCTATCTCCGGCAGAGTCTAATAGGCTGATGTCATAGGCTCAGTAGAAAGCACTAGATAAGTACTGTAAGAGAGGACTTACAGGGCTCTGCTTCATTGAGGGAACAGGAAAGGGAAATCCGCATGGATGAATGGCTCAGTTTCAGGAGGGAACCGAATAGCGCCGAACGGATCCCATTAACTATAATGTCGTCTACCCAGTTTCTGCTCAGCTGCCTGACTTGCAGACGGAAAAAAGTACTGCATGCAGTGCTTTTTTTCTGATATTTTGAGCTGGATCTACAGCGGAACCTCCAACGCAGACGTTAAACCGGTGGAATGCAGTTATTGAACGATCACATCTGCATATGTTACAGGATGTAACTCAGGATTAGTACAGGATAAGTAATGTATGTACACAGTGACTCCACTGACAGAATAGTGAGTGCCGCTCTGGAGTATAATACAAGATGTAACTCAGGATCAGTACAGGATATGTAATGTATGTACACAGTGACTCCACCAGCAGAATAGTGAGTGCAGCTCTGGAGTGTAATACAGGATGTAACACAGGATCAGTACAGGATAAGTAATGTATGTACACAGTGACTCCACCACCAGCAGAATAGTGAGTGCAGCTCTACAGTATATTACAGGATGTAACTGAGGATCAGTACAGGATAAGTAATGTATGTACACAGTGACTCTACCAGCAGAATAGTGAGTGCAGTTCTGGAGTATAATACAGGATACAACTTGGAATCAGTACAGTATAAGTAATGTATGTACACAGTGACTCCACCAGCAGAATAGTGAGTGCAGCTCTGGAATATAGTACAGGATGCAATTTGGAATCTGTACAGGATAAGTAATGTATGTACTCGGTGACCCCACCAGCAGAATAGTGAGTGCAGCTCTGGAGCATAATACAGGATGTAACTCAGGATCAGTACAGGATAAGTAATGTATGTATGCAGTGACTCCACCAGCAGAATAGTGAGTGCAGCTCTGGAGTATAATACAGGATGTAACTCGGGATCAGTACAGGATAAGTAATGTATGTACGCAGTGACTCCACCAGCAGAATAGTGAGTGCGGCTCTGGAGTATAATACAGGATGTAATTCTGGGTCAGTATGGGATAAATAATGTATGTACACAGTGACTTCACCAGCAGAATAGTGAGTGCAGCTCTGGAGTATAATACTGGATGTAACTCAGGATCAGTACAGGATAAGTAATAAACGTACACAGTGACTCCACCAGCAAAAAAGTGAGTGCAGCTCTGGATTATAATACAGGATATAACTCAAGATCAGTGTAACATAGTGGAAAGAGCTCCTGCCACTTTGATAGGCACTCTGGCGAGTACCTAGACTGAGCCATGGCCCCTCCCTGATTGGCAATCCCACCAGGTGCTGGGAAGGGAGCCTAGCCTCCTTGATAGCATAGTCAGGGACCTGGCTAGCATGTCACTTGCCCAGAAGATACAGAGGCCATTAGGGAAAGTAAAAGTGATTAAGCTTCATCCCCAACATGATGTGGCCAGCAAGCTAGAGAATATTAGAGAATCATAAAAGCTCAGATAAGCACTATTTGATTAGTGAGTGACACAGCAGAAAACTGTTGAAGTGGCGGAGGTTGCCTTCAAGTGATGGGAGTGGCATCAGTACCCCACAATGCGATCACAAGCTGCCAATGCTTTTGCATGGCAGCGGAAGCCTAACAATGGCCTCTGTTTCTGTAATTTAACTCAGCCTATTAAACTCCACCTCCAGCAGAGTTTTGAAAGCCTGATGTCATTGGCATTATAGAGTGCACTACATAAGTACTGCGGTGTACTATTCTAGTGATTGAACGATCACATTGTCCAGTTCACTTGAGCAACTAAAAATAGTTTCAAAATAATTCAATAAAATTTAATTTAAAAAATGCAGTTTAAAAAATATACCTGATTCTGACATTGTTTTTTCACTGCATATTGTACTCCATTTAGGTGGTAGAAATAGACCAATAGAATTTGTGTATGTTTATTAAAAGCGCCAAATTTGGGAAAACTTTTTTAAAATTGTCATTTTTTCACATTTTCAACTGAAATATCTCCAATATGTGCAAACATACTGAACACACTTTTGATAAGATATATAATTCCATCTGTTTACTTTATTCTGGACGCACATTTGAAAATTTTATTTTATTTTTTAACCATTTAGGAGACGTACAAATTTAACATTAATTATCAACATTTCGAGGTACACTTTGTTCACTTTGTTTTCCTGCACCAAACCAAGATTGTACAGGCTCATAGGTGTTTGAATGATAGATACCCCCATAAATTACCCCATTTTAAAATCTACACCCCTTAATGTATTCACTGAGGGGGGTCAGAAGTATTTTGACCCAACAGTTTTTTTTTTTTCAGGAGTTAATGCAATTTAGAGGAGAAAAAATAAAATTTCATATTTTTGCAAATATGTCATTTTAAAGGCAGGTTTTTTCCTATACTGCACATGAAAATGAGAATTTAAACCCCAAAATAGATACCCATGTCTGTCCCCTTTTCAGAAACATACCCATTGTGGCTCTAATCTTCTGTCCGTATGCACAACGGGGCTCAAATGGAAAGGAGTAGCTGGTAGCTTTCAGAACAGACATTATGCTTGAAGGCCTTTTATGCCTCATTGCCCACTTGTAGAGCCCTTGAGCTGCCAAAATCACAGAGAAACCCCACAAATAACACTATTTTGAAAACTAGACCCCTTCATAAATTCATCTAGGGGTGTACTGCGTATTTTGGATCTAAGCACAGCATAAGGGGGAAAAAAATTACAATTTTCATTTTTTGGGGCAATTGTGTAATTTTAAAAACTGGGGGTTTTTTGTACAGCACACATATAAATGAGGACTTTCACACCAAAATGGATGCCCTGTTTGCCCTGTGTTCAGAAACATATCCACTGTGGCCCTAATCTACTTACAGAACACATGACTAGGCCTATAATGGAGGGAACACCCGTTGGATTTCAGGGCACAGCTGAATAAATTCCAGGCCCCATTGCCCACTTATAGAGCCATTGAGCGGCCAAAACAATAAAGAACCCCCTCAAATGACCCCATTTTGAGAACTATTGGTGTACTGCTTATTTTAATCCAGCAGAAGGAAACATTTTGATTTTAATTTTTTTGACAATTGTGTCAATTTTAAAACAGTTTTTTTTAGTACAGTACACATATGAATGAAGACTTGCACCCCAAAATGGATCCCCCTGTTTGTCCTGTGGTCAAAAACATACCCATTGTGGCCCTAATCTACTTACAGGACACTTGGCTCGGCCTGTAATGGAGGGAACACGCGTTGGATTGCAGGGCTCAACTGAATAAATTCCAGGCCCAATTGCACACTTGTGCAGAAAAATATTGACTCCCTAAAAATAATGCACTCCCCCCGCGCCCTTTTTGGCGTTCCCTAAATCTTAGATAAAAGTAATAATGTAAACTGTGTGGTATGTCCGGAAACAGGGGTAATTATGGAGGCCCGGTTGGGATGGGCATATGGGGCAATAAAATCGGATATCTCTCCTCCTTTCATGCTTTTTTGGGGGTATTTCTTGACCCCAGTGGCAAGGATGGGGTGTGAAAAGTGGCACTCGTGAGTCTCCGTAATCTTGCTGAGGTGCGGCGGTCTCACACAGAAGGCACTCAACAAGCTGCTCCTGGAACTGCAGAAAGGTGAGCATTCCCGGGGCTTTCTGTAAATTACATCGGCATTACAGGTGCATGCTGCATTCTGTTTTCTGCGAGTGGACTGCGTAATTCCCACCCGCTAATGTGAGCGGAATTATGTAATCCATCGCATTTGATTGTTCTGTGTATTACCATGGCTCAAACACATGCAGAATCCACAATTTCTATCCGGTCGTGTAAGACCGGCCTAAGGTAGATGGCTACATTTTTATCACATGACTGTGGACTGCTCAACGAGGCCACCGGTCACTGCTACAGGCTCTCAGCGACCGTTGGTAGCCAGGAGCAAGGAGATTTTAAATTCCTGGGCTCCCTGGCTCCTGCGTATGTGTCTGACATTTTGCTAGCGGGCGCATGCGCAAATTCCGGGGAAGGTCTGTCGAGGAGTATTGCATTGGGGTTGAAATGCAGAGTCCTTTGGTAAAAAGTATCATCTCCCGTCACTGATCACATCAACCTTCAGTAGCCGGGAGCCAGGAGATTTTAAATTTCACATGCCTCCCTGCCTTCTGCACGTGCAGCTTCCAAAATCACGCCTGGCACGCACGTGCAGAACAGACTGCCGAGGGACATCGGCAGAATGGGGGTGAGTATTCTCAGCTGCCCTCATGGATCTGATCCATGAGGGCAGCTAAATCTTTAACTTTTTAAAAACTTTTTTATACTTTAATGCGATTGGCGCTATCCATTGGATAGCGCCCATCACTTGATCGGTGGAGGGGGAGCTTCCCGCGGCCGCCCATGACAGCTCCAGATTGTCGGGTAGCTCTGGCAGCCAGCAGTATTGAGTTGTCACATCCTCAGCCCACGTTGCTTTAATCCCAAGAGGCAGCCTGTTTTTATGTCCCTGGGGAATAAAACCCATTACAGCAGGCCGTAAAAAGGTAATGGGGTGGTCACTAAGGAGTTAGCTTGTTTTTTTAAAATGTTTTATTGTGTTCAATTAGTTAAAAATGTTAAAAAAAATCTCTACAAACTTGGTATCTCAGCAAACATGCTTACCCAGATGAGAAAGTTATTATCTTATTTTTACCCAATAGTGGATACTGTAAAAACAAAAAACAATGGTGGAATTTCTGGGAGGTTTTTTTTTCATCTCTTCTCCAAAAAAAAATTATGAAAGTTCTGCAACACATTATATGTACCCCGGAGTGGTGCCATCAGAAAATACAACTCATCCTATAAATAAAAGAAGCCCTCATATGGCTGAGTCAACGAGTTATGGCTCTTGCAATGCAATGCTGAAAATCGGTCCTTAGGGCACAAAATAGGCTCTTCAGTAAGGGGTTAATGCACAAAATAGGCTGGTCAGTAAGGGGTTAATGCACAATACAGGCTGGTCAGTAAGGGGTTAATGCACAATACAGGCTGGTCACCAAGGGGTTTAGTTTTATACATAAATTGTAAAACAGCGACGAAAGTTGACTAAACATTTCGAGTCCCTGATGATGAAGCCCGGTGACTATTTGCTGTCCATTGCACATCACTTACCTGCAGTATTACAGATGTGGACAGTATTAAGATTAATGACACTGATTTATTTTGGATCTATAGACAAAAGAGCCTTAGAGGAAATGAATTGGGAAATACTCGAAATTCAATGTAGAACTGCGCAAAGATCACCGAATATTTATAAATACCAAGGATGTGATATTTGATCTTTAAATGTTATCCTCTCCCAAACAGGTGCGATGCAAAAAGCCCACAAAGTAGCGATACTTCATTTCCAGCTGCATAATCACACCGTGCACATTCAGGATTTATTATCTAACCTATAAACTGTGGGCATAAATCCACCCCCCCGCGTTAACGCCATTAGTCAGCGTGATTACCGACACCATTTTCTAAGTAGAAAAACTAAATTAAACACCAAAAAGAAAACGTGTTTCATTCTATTTCCCCGGTTGAGATCTGGAAGTGAAATATGATTGCTGAAAGTCCATTATTCCACAGCATTAGGTAATAAATAAACAAGTGAGGACCCGTGGGCCGAGCGCCGCTGCGGAGACCTTGCCCCTTAGATATTTTCTGGAACAGAATAACCTACTTCTGGATTGTTACATCTTTCATATATATCAGTTTCTGTCAGCAAAATGCAGTTTATAGGCTCGGCAGAAAAGTTTATGTTTGAGTAAAACAGAGGTGTTCTCTTTACAACATGCAAACAGCCTTCGTATTCCCAGCGCGCCAATACGCTACAGAATTACCTGCGGGATATATGTTTCCTACCAACAGATGAAATGGAGAAGCATTTTGAAGGAAAAGGGCAGAAATAAGAAGTGTCATCAGTATATGATGCAGGTAAATATGCGTCCTCAAGGATCTGTTCTGTCTTACCGCGTTTCCCCGAAAATAAGACACTGTCTTATATTACTTTTTTGCCTCCTGATGGTCTTCGGCAGCACTGCGGTAAACTGCGTCTCCTCGTCTCACAGCCGAGCTTCTTCCTAGTGACGGGGCTTTGAATACCCAACCTCTAGCAAAGTGAGTGCTGTGAATGGCTCATCAATCACAACTGGTGCTCGATGAGCCTATCACAGGCATTCTGTGATGTCATTCACTGAATGGCTGTGATTAGCTCATCAAGCGCAGGTGTGTTAGGCTGCTGGTGCTCAATAAGCCAATCACATCGCTCACTTTGCTGGAGGCAGGGTATTCAAAGCCCTGTCACCAGCAGAAGCTGAGATAGCAGACAGGGGGGACTCAGCAGTTTGCCGCAGCATCACCGAAGATCATTGGGATGCCGTGGACCAGGTGAGTATTGCTTTTTTTCTTTTTTTGGGTGTGGGGGGGGGCATGTTAGCTAGGTCCTATTTTCGGGGGAGGCCTTATATTTCAAGCCTCCCCCGAAAACTCGGTCAATCTTACTATCGGAGTAGGACCTATCTTCGGGGAAGCATAGTAGTGAGGCGTAACTGCATGTCCGTAGACGCTCCCCTCCCATGTCCCAGAAACATGCTATACATGATGGGCAAGCTGTGTCATGGGGAGCTACGCATCGTTCTACACTATGCTCTGTCTAAATGTTTTCTTTGTACACACTCAGTTATACAGTTGCAATCAAAATTATTCAACCCCCATATCTAATTTGGATTCTTTGCCAAATTTATAAACTTTCAGGTATTTGAAAAAATAAATAAATAAATGAAAACAATCAAACAAGAACAATTCAAAAGCATAGCAAAATTAATATAACAATTAAATTCTCCAAACTCAACACAAAGTAGCGCTTTACTAGCTACTGCAGTCTCAGAATTATCTTTTGAAGTCACAGGAGGGTATTTGACCACCTGCCTCCTCAGATATGTGGTGGCAGCAGTGATAGTGTCCTCTTTTTGCAAAGTCATGGTCGTGTAGCCATTATTCATTTAACTTTGAACTTGTGAACTTCTTCCAGCTGGATCTCTTGGAACAATTAGGGTCTTTACTGTCTTTTTGTATCCTTCTCCTTCTCTTAACTTTTTGAACCAATTTCTCGCCATATTTGTAACATGAAATCAACATCACAGTCAAAGTCCTTGCCAGTCCAGGTATTTGATGTGTTTTACCTCAAGCACACCTGGTGTAACTAATCATTAGTTGCACCGGGTGTGCTTGAGACAACACCTGATTTGCAAATGTGTGCTCTTATGAGGAGTTCTATTCTGAGACTGCAGGGTTCCTTAAAAGTGGCGAATTTAGAGAAAGCACTTGTTATATTAGTTGTGTTGATCTACCTACATTTTTCTCATTTGATTGTTTTTTTAACATCTGAAAGTTGTTCAATTTAGTACATTTAAGTTGAAATTGATTACAAATGTAGCATTCCTTATTGACTCCCTCACAGTAATAGTGCCTGATAGTGACCCCCTCATAGTAATTGTAAACTTTAGTGGTCCCTCACACTAACAGAGCAGTTTAGTGACCCCCTTACAGTAATTGTGCCCCTTAGTGCTCCTCTCAAAGTAAGAGTGCCCCCTAGGGAAACCCTTACAGTACTGATGCTCTTACCTATCTCACCCACCATCTGGGGTAGTCAAGTGGCAGTGATCAGTAAATGGAAGCTGAGGTGATGTGTGCATCAAACCAGGGATGTCATTGGGGTGGGCTACATTGTCTGGACTACAGGTAACGAGATGGACGGTAGAGAGAGGACCAGGTGGCTGGTGCTCCACCATTGTATTCAACTGTATCTGTGTCCTGTGCCTCTGTGCAGAGCATTCCCTAACCGTTCTCTATAGGCACTGGGGTTGGGGCGGGAGAGTCACGTCTGCTCTGCATGGAGCCACACAGCATCCAGCAGTCCTGTGAGTTGGGATGATAGTTTTGCTACTAATCAGAGTTTCAGAGTGTGAGTACACAAAAATGGCTCTACAACTTTGACCCATGTATAGCCAGTCCTGCTCTAGTGGCTGCCTCTGAATATAAAGCAGAGTGTCCTTATTGACTCCTACTGATTGTGTATACAGCTCCTATACAGACCAATGTGTCTTCATGTTTACAACCTACTAACAGGCCTCTGTATGATCTTAGGGCGGCATCAGACTGCCGCGTTTTGGGCACTGTGGAATACCGCTCGCAAAACACAGACGATAGAACCTATTGATCTCAGTGTGTGCATTCGCACTCCTGTTCTTCACATCCGCGGTCCTGAAGGTCACAAAAAAAAAAAATAGAACTTGTTCTGTTATGTACATCAAAGAGCCACATAGAGGTCTCAGGAAGGTGCACAAACACACACATCTGTATGTGCGGGCATGCGCAAAACACTGCACATACCCATGATTGCTGTTGCCTTGTTAGGCTAATTAGCTATTTAAATCAAGATGGGGTGATTCCCCTGCCCATGTGAAAATGTATTTTATATACGCTCATCTAACGCTGCTCTTATACTGCAGTTAAGCCCCTTTCACACAATTTTGCGCTTCTGAAATCCCCATAGAAGTCAATGGGGTTGTGCAAATACACACACAATATGCTGGTAGATATGTGAAACACTGAGTAATTGCACAGGAAAAAGAACATATCTGGAACTCATGAGAATAATTAGCCATTTCAATTGGTGCGTCTTTGTTTGCGGCGCGCCAATAGAACATGCCTTGTGGGCACAAAAAAGAAAGTAAAATACGCTGATGCATGCGCAAAAAAGCATTGTCCATTTTGCAAATATGCAGTGCTCAGGTGCACACAAACACGCATACGCTTGTGTGAAGGTTCTGCTATATTCCCTCTGCCCCTGCTCCTAATAGACATATCAATCTGTATGGGAGTTGTGCACAGAAAGCGGTAAGAGGTTTTTAATCTGGACGGTTCTATACTGTGTCCCATACTGCACCCTGTACTGGAGTGAATTGCAGTTAAAAAATAACTTTTTGGGATCTCTAAATGCTTCAATATAAACCGAAAGGCTTTTAAAATTTGTAATCAGTCAGCACCGAATAATCTGTGAACATAAAAAGGCAAAGCCCGAGCCTTCAGTGACCTTTAAAAACTCTTTATAGGTTCCATCTCCAAGTGGACTCTTTAGCTTTGTTTTATTAAATCAACTTCATTACTTGCAGAAGAGTAATCGCCACTTTGTTCTAATGATGGAAATGTCACATTACCATTCCTTCAATCAGATATCTACATTGCCATTTACACTAACCCGAAAGTGTTCCAGTGGTCACAAAATATTAACCTTACTAGTGAAACTTGTAGCTCAACCTCAATAATTGAGAACGGGATAGTCTAAAATGGCATCTTGAATAGAATCCAAGATACATCAAGTAGACATTATATTAGAGACCGTGGCCCTTTAATGATTAGCACATCCCAATATGGAAATTATCCCGGTGACCCATAAAATCATGTGACAAGTTTTCCATGGATCAGTTTCAGTGTGAAGCCACATCCAGCAATCTGAGCGACTTCCATCAAGGCCAGTGCTAGACTAGCCGGGGCCAGGATTTCACTGCCAACCCTGTGAGGTTTTCTCATATAACAGTGTGAAGAGTATACAGAGAATGATGTGCTCAAGGAAAACATCCAGCGAGAGAAAATCCTGTGGAATGAAACGACTAATCATCGAAAAAAAACAGAGGAGGATGTCAAGAATCATTCTGATAAACAGGCTCTGCAGTCAAGAGCAGCCGAATATAACACTGCTATTCAAACTAACTGTTATGTTCCCCCCGAACTGCTAAAAAAAACCTTGCGATGACTTGGCACTGGAGCAGTCAGGACTGACGTGCTTGCTTGCTACTCGGGTGGCTAGACACAGGAGCAGACAGAAACAAGAGGTAGCGAGCAGAGCGGGGCAGTCTGAACCCCTCCGACAGAACCCACCTCGCAGCGGAGCACCCATCCCGAAAGGGACAGCCCCACTACTTCCACAAGGACAGGTCCAAGGTCAGAGGGAAACCAGGGACAAACAGAGACTGACAATAAATAAAAGACAAGAAGACAGAATGCAAGACAAACAGAAACACAGAGGACAAATCAGAACCCTGAAGCCAGACAACAGACAGGAGCACTGAGCAAGCTGACCTGATCAGGAACACTGAAATGTAACCAGCACTCCCAGCCAAGACAAGCTGGGTTATATAGGAAGTGGGGAGAACCTGATTGGCTGACAGAGCTATCAACCACCAGCCACCACCTCAGCTAACAGCTTCAGGACTAACTAGACAGGACAGAAAACATTAACTCTATCTAGACAGGATAGAACACACAGAAGCAAAGGTGTGCTGGGAGAGAAACGACAGAGTGCTGGCAGTGACGTGACACTAACCTGTTCAAAAGCACAACCCGCCGTTCCTTAGCACAGATGGACTATAACAGAAGATGACCAGTTCCAGCGCCATTGTGTCTAAGAGAAACCAAAATGGTATCACTGAATAGCAAAAAACATCTCCTGGTCAGATGAATCCAGATGTAACAATCTGTTGCGGCATTGGAGCCTCTTGTTGTAACCCCAGGGGACAGACAGTGTGGTCAGTAAAGCCAGGGGTCAGTAAAGGGTAAGTATCAGTTGCAGTACAAATGAGCAGGCAGGTAGCATAGTCAGAGGAAGACCAGAGGTTGGTAACAGGTAGGTATCAGTCTGCAGTGTGGATGAGCAGGCACATGGTGGAGCTGGACTACTGGCTGAGCGCTCAATAATCTCACAATGAGAAAGTGGAAGGGCCAAGCTTTTATAGAGTGTCCTATCAGGAACAGGCTGGAGCCAAAACAGGGAACTGGTCCACGGGCAAGTAAACATGGGCAAGGTCATGCAGGGAAGTTATCTAACTCTCTGAATAGCTCAGCAGGGAGAACTTCTGCCTAAAGCATAGGAGTACCAGGGTTCAAGTCTTGATAGCAGCTTTCTGTTGTGCCATGCTGATGGGAGGTCAAAATTTGGTGCAAACAGCATGAATCGATGAACCCTTCCTCTCAAGCTGGTGGAGCAATGGTGAGAGGAAGGCTTTTTGGCATTCCATGGGTCCTTTGACACCTGCCGATGGATACCCCAAGACATTTTTTTGCTCTAAAGAAAGAAGTAAATCCAATGTGCTACCATGCTACTAGATGGGGATCTCTAATAAAGTGACCATTTGGTATCTCCCAATAGTTCAGCGTGCCTGCTTACAGAGAGTTTGCAAAAGTATAAGGTGGTGGACTATTGGTAGAGAAGATTATAACATCTTAAAAGGACCTCGCTGATCAGCTGTAACTGAGCCTTTGTGCTCATGCACTGAGCTGATTTATGTAGGATGAAATATTTAGAGATGAGCGAACGTACTCGTCCGAGCTTGATACTCGTTCGAGTATTAGCGTGTTCGAGATGCTCGTTACTAGAGGCGAGCACCACGCGGTGTTCGAGTTACTTTCACTTTCATCTCTGAGACGTTAGCGCGCTTTTCTGGCCAATAGAAAGACAGGGAAGGCATTACAACTTCCCCCTGCGACGTTCAAGCCCTATACCACCCCCCTACAGTGAGTGGCTGGCGAGAGCAGGTGTCACCCAAGTATATAAATCGGCCCCTCCCGCGGCTCGCCACAGATGCATTCTGACAGAGATCAGGGAAAGTGCTGCTGGTGCCGGAGCTGCTATAGGGAGAGCGTTAGGAGTGATTTTAGGCTTCAAGAACCCCAACGGTCCTTCTTAGGGCCACATCTGACCGTGTGCAGTACTGTTGAGGCTGCTTTTAGCAGTGTTGCACAATTTTTTTTTTTTTTTGTATATCGGCCGTGCAGAGCATTGCGTCCGCAGTCTGCAGTCATTGTACAAGTATAGGGCCAGTACTGGTGAGGCAGGGAAAGAGATATTCAGGCTATATAGGCAGTCGGCTTTTTGCAAAAAATTGGGGAAAAATACTATATTTGGGCTGCCTGTGACCGTCTTCAGTTTACTGCGTGTCTGCTGGGGGTAGTAGTCCTAATTAATACGCAGCTAAGCGTTACAGCAGGCTTGCACAAAATTGTTTCCAGGATCTGCTGTCTCTGTTACATCAGCGCCGTCATCCCGCCAGAGGGAAACAGTATACATAATATTATACGCTGCCTACAGTATCTATCTGCTGGGGGTTGTAGTCCTAATTAATACGCAGCTAAGCGTTACAGCAGCCTTGCGCAAAATTGTTTCCTGGATCTGCTGTCTCTGTTACATCAGCGCCGTCATCCCGCCAGAGGGAAACAGTATACATAATATTATACACTGCCTACAATATCTATCTGCTGGGGGTAGTAGTCCTAAAAAAAATACGCAGCTAAGCGTTACAGCAGCCTTGCGCAAAATTGTTTCCTGCATCTGCTGTCTCTGTTACATCAGCGCCGTCATCCCGCCAGAGGGAAACAGTATACATAATATTATACGCTGCCTACAGTATCTATCTGCTGGGGGTAGTAGTCCTAATTAATACGCAGCTAAGCGTTACAGCAGGCTTGCGCAAAATTGTTTCCTGGATCTGCTGTCTCTGTTACATCAGTGCCGTCATCCCGCCAGAGGGAAACAGTATACATAATATTATACGCTGCCTACAGTATCTATCTGCTGGGGGTAGTAGTCCTAATTAGTACGCAGCTAAGCGTTTCAGCAGCCTTGCGCAAAATTGTTTCCTGGATCTGCTGTCTCTGTTACATCAGCGCCGTCATCCCATCAGAGGGAAACAGTATACATAATATTATACGCTGCCTACAGTATCTATCTGCTGGGGGTAGTAGTCCCAATTAATACGCAGCTAAGCGCTACAGCAGGCTTGCGCAAAATTGTTTCCTGGATCTGCTGTCTCTGTTACATCAGCGCCGTCATCCCGCCAGAGGGAAAAAGTATACATAATATTATACGCTGCCTACAGTATCTATCTGCTGGGGGTAGTAGTCCTAATTAATACGCAGCTAAGCGTTACAGCAGGCTTGCGCAAAATTGTTTCCTGGATCTGCTGTCTCTGTTACATCAGTGCCGTCATCCCGCCAGAGGGAAACATTATACATAATATTATACGCTGCCTACAGTATCTATCTGCTGAGGGTAGTAGTCCTAATTAATACGCAGCTAAGCGTTTCAGCAGCCTTGCGCAAAATTGTTTCCTGGATCTGCTGTCTCTGTTACATCAGCGCCGTCATCCCGCCAGAGGGAAACAGTATACATAATATTATACGCTGCCTACAGTATCTATCTGCTGGGGGTAGTAGTCCCAATTAATACGCAGCTAAGCGCTACAGCAGGCTTGCGCAAAATTGTTTCCTGGATCTGCTGTCTCTGTTACATCAGCGCCATCATCCCGCCAGAGGGAAACAGTATACATAATATTATACGCTGCCTACAGTATCTATCTGCTGGGGGTAGGAGTCCTAAATAATACGCAGCTAAGCGTTACAGCAGCCTTGCGCAAAATTGTTTCCTGGATCTGCTGTGCGTTCCGTAAGGGAAGTCAGCCTCCAACCACAGGCCAATAAGCGGCACATTTAATTACAGCGTTCTGTTTCTGCACTACTGGTAATACAGCATGCTGAGGGGTAGGGGTAGGCCTAGAGGACGTGGACGCGGGCGAGGACGCGGAGGCCCAAGTCAGGGTGTGGGCATAGGCCGAGCTCCTGATCCAGGTGTATCGCAGCCGACTGCTGCGGGATTAGGAGAGAGGCACGTTTCTGGCGTCCCCACATTCATCTCACAATTAATGGGTCCACGCGGTAGACCTTTATTAGAAAATCAGCAGTGTGAGCAGGTCCTGTCGTGGATGGCAGAAAGTGCATCCAGCAATCTATCGACCACCCAGAATTCTGTGCCATCCACTGCTGCAACTCTGAATCCTCTGGCTGCTGCTCCTCCTTCCTGCCAGCCTCCTTACTCCATTATAATGACACATTCTGAGGAGCAGGCAGACTCCCAGGAACTGTTCCCGGGCCCCTGCCCAGAATGGCCAGCAATGGTTCCTCTCCCACCGGAGGAGTTTGTCGTGACCGATGCCCAACCTTTGGAAAGTTCCCGGGGTCCGGGGGATGAGGCTGGGGACTTCCGGCAACTGTCTGAAGAGCTTTCAGTAGGTGAGGAGGACGATGACGATGAGACACAGTTGTCTATCACTCAGGTAGTAGTAATTGGAGTAAGTCTGAGGGAGGAGCGCACAGAGCATTCGGAGGAAGAGCAGCAGGACGATGAGGTGACTGACTCCACCTGGTTTGCTACGCCTACTGAGGACAGGTCTTCAGAGGGGGAGGCAAGTGCAGCAGCAGGGCAGGTTGGAAGAGGCAGTGCGGTGGCCAGGGGTAGAGGCAGGGCCAGACCGAATAATCCACCAACTGTTTCCCAAAGCGCCCGCTCGCGCCATGCCACCCTGCAGAGGCCGAGGTGCTCAAAGGTCTGGCAGTTTTTCACTGAGAGTGCAGACGACCGACGAACAGTGGTGTGCAAACTTTGTCGCGCCAAGATCAGCCGGGGAGCCACCACCACCAGCCTCACCAGCATGCGCAGACATATGATGGCCAAGTACCCCACAAGGTGGGACGAAGGCCGTTTACCGCCTTCGGTTTGCACCGCTGCCTCTCCCCCTGTGCCCCAACCTGCCACTGAGATCCAACCCCCCTCTCAGGACACAGGCACTACCGTCTCCTGGCCTGCACCCACACCCTCACCTCCGCTGTGCTCGGCCCCCATCCACCAATGTCTCTCAGCGCACCGTCCAGCCGTCGCTAGCGCAAGTGTTGGAGCGCAAGCGCAAGTACGCCGCCACGCACCCGCACGCTCAAGCGTTAAACGTGCACATAGCCAAATTTATCAGCCTGGAGATGCTGCCGTATAGGGTTGTGGAAACGGAGGCTTTCAAAGGTATGATGGTGGCGGCGGCCCCATACTCCTCAGTTCCCAGCCGCCACTACTTTTCCTGATGTGCCGTCCCAGCCCTGCACGACCACGTCTCCCGCAACATTGTACGCGCCCTCACCAACGCGGTTACTGGCAAGGTCCACTTAACAACGGACACGTGGACAAGCACAGGCGGGCAGGGCCACTATATCTCCCTGACGGCACATTGGGTGAATTTAGTGGAGGCTGGGACAGAGTCAGAGCCTGGGACCGCTCACGTCCTACCCACCCCCAGAATTGCGGGCCCCAGCTCGGTGGTGGTATCTGCGGCGGTGTATGCTTCCTCCACTAAACCACCCTCCTCCTCCACCTACGCAACCTCTGTCTCGCAATCAAGATGTGTCAGCAGCAGCACGTCGACAGCAGTCGGTGTCGCGCGTCGTGGCAGCACAGCGGTGGGCAAGCGTCAGCAGGCCGTGCTGAAACTACTCAGCTTAGGAGAGAAGAGGCACACGGCCCACGAACTGCTGCAGGGTCTGACAGAGTAGACCGACCGCTGGCTTGCGCCGCTGAGCCTCCAACCGGGCATGGTCGTGTGTGACAACGGCCGTAACCTGGTGGCGGCTCTGCAGCTCAGCAGCCTCACGCACGTGCCATGCCTGGCCCACGTCTTTAATTTGGTGGTTCAGCGCTTTCTGAAAAGCTACCCACGCTTGTCAGACCTGCTCGGAAAGATGCGCCGGCTCTGCGCACATTTCCGCAAGTCCCACACAGACGCTGCCACCCTGCGCACCCTGCAACATCGGTTTCATCTGCCAGTGCACCGACTGCTGTGCGACGTGCCCACACGGTGGAACTCTACGCTCCACATGTTGGCCAGGCTCTATGAGCAGCGTAGAGCTATAGTGGAATACCAACTCCAACATGGGCGGCGCAGTGGGAGTCAGCCTCCTCAATTCTTTACAGAAGAGTGGGCCTGGTTGGCAGACATCTGCCAGGTCCTTGGAAACTTTGAGGAGTCTACCCAGATGGTGAGCGGCGATGCTGCAATCATTAGCGTGACCATTCCTCTGCTATGCCTCTTGAGAAGTTCCCTGCAAAGCATAAAGGCAGACACTTTGCGATCGGAAACAGAGGCGGGGAAAGACAGTATGTCGCTGGATAGTCAGAGCACCCTCATGTCTATATCTCAGCGCCTTGAGGAGGAGGAGGAGGGGGGGGGGAGGATGAGGAGTAGGGGGAAGAGACAGCTTGGCCCACTGCTGAGGGTACCCATGCTGCTTGCCTGTCATCCTTTCAGCGTGCATGGCCTGAGGAGGAGGAGGAGTAGGAGGAGGAGGATCCTGAAAGTGATCTTCCTAGTGAGGACAGCCATGTGTTGCGTACAGGTACCCTGGCACACATGGCTAACTTCATGTTAGGATGCCTTTCTCGTGACCCTCGCGTTACACGCATTCTGGCCACTACGGATTACTGGGTGTACACACTGCTCGACCCACGGTATAAGGAGAACTTTTCCACTCTCATACCCAAAGAGGAAAGGGGTTCGAGAGTGATGCTATACCACAGGACCCTGGCGGACAAACTGATGGTAAAATTCCCATCCGACAGTGCTAGTGGCCAAAGGCGCAGTTCTGAGGGCCAGGTAGCAGGGGAGGCGCGGAGATCAGGCAGCATGTTCAGCACAGGCAGGGGAACACTCTCTAAGGCCTTTGACAGCTTTCTGGCTCCCCAGCAAGACTGTGTCACCGCTCCCCAGTCAAGGCTGAGTCGGCGGGAGCACTGTAAAAGGATGGTGAGGGAGTACGTAGCCGATCGCACGACCGTCTTCCGTGACGCCTCTGCCCCCTACAACTACTGGGTGTCGAAGCTGGACACGTGGCCTGAACTCGCGCTGTATGCCCTGGAGGTGCTTGCTTGTCCTGCGGCTAGTGTCTTGTCAGAGAGGGTGTTTAGTGCGGCTGGGGGAATCATCACAGATAAGCGTTCCCGCCTGTCAACCGACAGTGCCGACAGGCTTACACTCATCAAGATGAACAAAGCCTGGATTTCCCCAGACTTCTCTTCTCCACCAGCGGACAGCAGCGATACCTAAACAATACGTAGGCTGCACCCGCGGATGGAAGCATTGTTCTCTATCACCATCAAAAACGTGGACCTTTTAGCTTCATCAATCTGTGTATAATATACATCCTTCTCCTCCTGCTCCTCCTCCTGAAACCTGACGTAATCACGCCGAACGGGCAATTTTTCTTAGGCCCACAAGGCTCAGTCATATAATTTTTGTAAACAATTTTTATACGTTTCAATGCTCATTAAAGCGTTGACACTTGCACCTGAACCAATTTTTATTTTAACTGGGCTGCCTCCAGGCCTAGTTACAAATTAAGCCATATTAACCAAAGTGATTAATGGGTCTCACCTGCCCTCTTGGTTGGGCATGGGCAATTTTTATGACGTACATTAGTACTGTTGGTACACCAATTTTTTGGGGCCCTCGCCTACAGTGTAATCCAATTAATTTTTTGCCCACCTGCATTAAAGCTGACGTTACATCAGCTGTGATGGGCACTGCAATGGTACACATTTATGTACAGCCGGTGGGTTCCAGGGAGCCACCCACGCTGTCGGTCCACACGGAGTTGTAACTGCATGTGTCCACTTCTAAAGAACCCCAGTCTGACTGGGGCATGCAGTGTGGGCCGAAGCCCACCTGCATTAAACATGACATTACCTCAGCTGTGATGGGCAATGCAATGGGATATATTTATGTACCGCCGGTGGCTTCCTGGCACCCACCCATGCTGTCGGTCCACAGGGACTTCTCAATGGGGAGTTGTACCTGCCTGTGTCTATGAATTAAAAACCCTGGTCAGGTTGGGGCATGCAGTGTGGGCCGAAGCCCACCTGCATTTAATCTGACGTTAGCTCTGCTGTCCAGGGCACTGCAATGGGATACATTTATGTACAGCCGGTGGGTTCCAGGGAGCCACCCATGCTGTGGGTGCACACGGAATTCCCATTGCGGAGTTGTACCTGCCTGTGACTATTTATAAAAAAACGCGGTCTGACTGGGGCATGCAGACACCTTGACAGAATGAATAGTGTGTGGCACATAGGTTCCCCATTGCTATGCCCACGTGTGCAGCTCCTGATGGCGGTGGCACAGGATTATATTTCTCATTGCTTCTGTACAGCATTGTGGGCTATCGCCCCGCCCCTTTTAAAGAGGGTTGCTGTTTAGCCGTGCCAACCCTCTGCAGTGTGTGCCTGCCATTCCTCCTCATGGCAGATTCACTTATAAATAGACATGAGTGTGGCGTGGCATGAGGGCAGCTGAAGGCTGCGCAGGCACACTTTGGTGTGCGCTGTGGACACTGCGTCGTGCGGGAGGGGGGGGGGGTTAGGCAGAATGTAACCCAGGAGAAGTGGCAGCGGAGTGTCATGCAGGCAGTGATTGTGCTTTGTTGGAGGTAGTGTGGTGCTTAGCTAAGGTATGCATTGCTAATGAGGGCTTTTCTGAAGTAAAAGTTGTTGGGAGGGGCACTCTTGCCAGTATTGTGGCTTAATAGTGGGACCTGGGAACTTGAGATGCAGCCCAACATGTAGCCCCTCGCCTGCCCTATCCGTTGCTGTGTCGTTCCCATCACTTTCTTGAATTGCCCAGATTTTCACAAATGGAAGCCTTAGCGAGCATCGGCGATATACAAAAATGCTCGAGTCGCCCATTGACTTCAATGGGGTTCGTTACTCGAAACGAACCCTCGAGCATCGCGAAAATTTCGTCCCGAGTAACGAGCACCCGAGCATTTTGGTGCTCGCTCATCTCTAGAAATATTGTTTTTGCTTGCTTTTAATGCACCATGAAAACCATATAATAAATGTGTCTCATGTCTTGTTTTTTTTATCCTGCACACTAATTAAAGTTTGAAAGTTGTCAATAAATATACAAAGTCACACCAGTTACATTATTCGTATGGTAAAAAATGATGGTTATAAAAAAAGTAAAAGGGTTGTCTCAAGACCAAGGTCTGATTATAGGGAGGGCACATGAGGGTCTTGCCCTGGGATCTTCAACAGCTTGGGTACCTCGGGGTTATTATAAAGAAGATTTCCCCACAAACATAGGACGAACATACTGTACAAACTCAATTCAGATGTTGTCCTAGGTCAGATTTGAACCTAGGATCCCAATGCGGTGAGGGGGAGATGTTTTATGGCTCGTAGGCAATTTTATACACCAGTTTAAGTTTGGTTTAAACTAATTTGGACCAAACCAATCTTTTTGCTGAAGCTCAGCAAATCGGCTGAACCAAAGTTTTCAAGAGTTTGTTCAACAATAACCGTGAAAATGCAAATTTAGGGCAAAAGTTGAAAAATTGGTATCAGTTCTATTTGTAACCAGATTAACCGGTATGCAGAAGCCAAAAATGCACAACATGGATTATCATACAGTATCATGGTCTTTTATGATAATTTGATACAATGCATTTCAACACTGGACCAGCATCTTTTACAGGTTAAAGACAGTGCTGAAAAAATTCCTCATCTTATACTCACACCTCAAATTGGGGGTAGAACAGGCACTGGACTTCAACTAATGTCATTATCTATAGCGTTTTGCTACTCATTTAATTTGGAGAGATAGGCAGGAGTGTGCGGCCATTTTGAATTTAGTGTCGGGACCCATTAATTCAAGACATCAAAATAATCCCACCATCTAGACCCAGACGATGTCACCTTCAAGAATCAGTAAACAAGTATTCCACACCGATAGTGACCACAGTCTATTGAATTCCATGGAAGATTGTAACTTTATCAAATGCTTCTGCCGTTTTTCTTTTACTCTAGATCCTTCAAATTCCGAAAAATATTGTACGTTTCTCTGGCAACCAGAAACTGACATCTAGATCAGCTTATATTGAGGAACCCTGCAGCATTAATTAACAACCCCCTTATGGTTTTGAATATGAATTGGAATAAAAACAAAAGTATTCGCTCATCTTTAATGGCTGTCTATCAATCAGTCTAACAAGCAATGGAAAAAACACAAAAGAAAAAGTCTGACAAAAGTCTCTAAAAAGGACTGAAATCCATGTAGAGCAGGATGAAGAAGCCACGGCCAAGGCTACAAGTAAATAAGAAATCATTTTCAATTAATCACAAAAGTTCTTCACCAAATTAAGACAACTGTACAAAAAGGAAGACAAACAAGTCAAAGTATTCAAAGTCCATAAACAGCAAAAAAAAACCCACTACTAACTAAAAAGGGGACAGCGCTGTGATACCGTCACCGGGGGACATCCATACAGGAGGGTGTTGGGCTGTATCTGTAGCGGAGGACTTCTGGTCATTTTAATGTTCTTCATTTGTTTCACTCTGTTTATTTCTTATAGCTGTACGTTGTCACACTGTTTCTCTAAAAAAATGTGAATGAGAGCAGCACAGGGATGAGGTTGCTCAAACAACACCAGAAGAAGAAGGAGGTGCTAAAAAAGAGCGCATTCCATGCGCTTAAGGAGGCTGTGACACTGGTGTTGACGGGTGGGGATCTTCCTGTTTTGTGTTTGCTCTGTAATTACACCAGAAAAGAAGTTGGTTGTGATTTTGGCCTGTAATACAGAGAATGCTGGTACTCTGCTTTGCTGCTTGAAGGACACTCAATGATTTATGGCCTGAGAGACCTCCAGGACTCCATTCTGCTCTACCTCCTTGACAGTTGCTACTTGATTGAAGTAAGTCACTGGCAATAAAAGCCTGGTTATCTGGCAGAGTGACTTTGCTAACATGTGATAACAACCCATTCACCCAATAACTTCGCCCTTGGTGATGCCATGTCAGGTGGGTGAAACTCCTGATGTAATGAGCTCACTCCAACCACTTTACTGGATGTACCGGCGGTCTGGGTGGGGTGGGGGGGCATCACACAAATGTTTGCCACGTGTAATAACCCCCTTGCTGCTGGCCCATTGCTTCCATCCCCTGCATATCAAAGAATCCAGAAGGTGTTGAAAGAATCAAACAAAAGAAAATCATATGGACCATCACTCAGGAATATGCCACCTGATGCGTCAAAATAAAAGAGCAAAACAAAATAGTGGAAGATGTACCCCAAGGGTCATGCCAGAAACACCAACCCCCAATCCAGATTCTCCCACAGAGTACTCCAAATGGTCAATAGCCTGATATACATAGTGGTAAACACCATCCAAGTTTATTGCTAATAAAGGCTAGATACCAACAATACAGATGCAACTTGTTTCTGAGGTCCTTCCCGACCTCCTTCATTAAGTATCCTGCCTGATTAAGGAGGCTCAGCAGGACCTCATAAACATGGATGGTGCTTACCCCTATGCATAAGGGGGTACCTAAAAGACACATCCTTCTTCTCATGGAAGGGGTGTTACTTGTACAGGCTTCGGTGTCGGAATGTGCATTGTTACCTGTTTGCCCACACAGCGATGAGTGTTAAGCAATTTTTGACAAAAAATGGTATGCACCCTCGCCTCCCAAACCATATTCACCCAATATCAGCCAATGCCACTTTTTTACGAGCGCTTGCTTGAGCAGACATATACATGCAGAATGGGAGGAGTCTTGTCTATATGCCTCTCATAACCCGCTTCTGCAAAAGATCTGTTGATATGGGAGATTTCCTCGTGTAAAGTCACTGGCACTGAAAGGGTGTTTCGCCCTGCAAGAAGTGGAGGTTGGTTTAAACAATTGTTTTCAAGAGAGGCTTATTAGATTATTCAGTTAAGAACCAGATTTTCATTTGGTCTTATGCTTATAGACTAATGTTTTTTATTGTTTTTCATGTGTTTCATTTCCTCATTTCTAGAGATGAGCGAGCATACTCATACAAGCTTGATGCTCGTTCGAGTATTAGGGTGCTTGAGATGCTCGTTACTCAAGACGAGCACCACGCGGTACTTGTCTTGATTAAACGAGCACTGACCAATGAATTCAATGAAGCCGGCAATATAGCCGGCTCCATTGAAAGCAATGGGCTGCCGGTGAGCGCGGGATGAATTTTCGGGAAGGGCTTGAAAAAATTAAGCCCTTCCCTGAAATTCATCCAGAAATGTGTAAAAAGTAAAAAAAAAAAAATACTCACCTTGTCCTGGCAGACGGAGTACACCCGCGGCCGGCCGGCAGTTCTCCTGAACTGCTGTGAGTAGTATTCAGCAACCGGGGATTTAAAATCCCCGCCTGCTGAATGAGCTGCCTCTGATTGGTCACAGCCTCACCAATCAGAGGCAGCTCTCACTCACCCATTCATGAATTCATGAATGGGTGAGTGAGTGCTGCCTCTGATTGGCTCAGCGCACGGACCAATCAGGGGCAGCTCTCAGCTCATTCAGGGACAGCTCATTCAGCAGGCGGGGATTTTAAATCCCCACCTGCTGAATACTACAGAAAGCAGTTCAGGAGAACTGCCAGCCAGACGCGGCTGAACTCCAGCTGCAGCGGAAAGGTGAGTATACATTTTTTTTTTTTTTTTTACACATTTTAGGATGATTTTCAGGTAAGGGCTTATATTTTTAATCCCTTCCCGAAAATTCATCCCACGCTCGCCGGCAGCCCATTGCTTTCAATGGAGTCGGCTGTATTGCCGGCTCCATTGAATTCAATGGGCTAACATCGTTCTTCTCTGCCACAGCTGTTACATCTGTGGCAGAGGAGAACGATCGTTATGCTGACAGTGGGGGGGGGGTCTTACTCTTGCCACTATTGTGGCTTAATAGTGAGACCTCTGAGCCCGAAATGCAGCCCTGCATGTTGCTCCTCGCCTGCCCTATCCATTTCTGTATTTTTTATATGACTTTGGTGATTTGCTAAGATTTTCACAAATGAAAACCTTAGCAGAGCACCAGTCATATACAAAAATGCTCGAGTCGCCCATTGACTTCAATGGGGTTCGTTACTCAAAACGAACTCTCGAGCATCACTGAAAGTTCGAATCGAGTAACGAGCACTCGAGCATTTTGGTGCTCGCTCATCTCTACTCATTACCTATTAATTAGTGAGAGTGGCCATGCTTTTGTTCCATTATATCCTGTTACCTTTAAATTACTTGCTTCTTGTAGAGGCTATATACTATAATTAAGGCTTAGTTTTTTGGCGAAACGCGCGAGTGTCTGTTCGCACATATGAGTGTTTTTACCTCTCTATATTCTACTAAAGATTCATTTTTATGAGAAGTTTTGGAACAATATACATAAGTTTTTCGTCATTGCATTCCTGAAAAATCGACTTAGTGTTTTTCTCCCATTACTGGAGGTTGTCTGTTTAGCATAATGCTGTGGATCACAATTTTTAGTGAGCGGTATTTTACCTTTATACCATATGTTGTTGTCTTAATATGTTTTAAAGTCGAGAAGTTTAATATATTACAAGAATGTCAAAGACATGAACAGAAACTTCCATCCTATTGATATTGTTCAAAAACACACAGTTTGACGTTATTCCCAAGTGTCACACCTTCGCAGACAAAACGTATCAAAGAAGTAAGTAAATACGTCTCCTGCTGTGTGTTTTACCTTCCATAATAAGCTGCAGACATTTGAAGACATTGCAGACGGAGCAGAATTAAAAGTGGCTAATGTGTTTTTAACTCAAGAAAATAGAACTCTTTAACATGGAAGACATAAGTGTATAAGCTGCAGCATTTAGAAGTTAAGCTCATCTGAAATTCACTCCACATCGGTTTCTTTATGTCACTTTGGTTATAGTGAGAGTTTATTCAAACAAGATATATTTCTTAAGGAAACGCTTGTCGGCTCTGCACCCTGCGGCACTCCACCGCGCTTCATTTTGTGTCCTCTTTGGAATCTGCTTTTGTATTTTTGCAGACTTTTTTTTTACAAATGTTCATATTGTTTATTTTGTTATTTCATTGTTTTTTACACTCCTATCCTTGTTTTTCTTCAAAATGACTGTTTTATGAGATAATAGGGTATGCAAGTCAATGAAAAATGCTAATTAAATAGACAAAGGAAAAATATATGGATACAAAAGTTACCAGGAATGTATATGGATTTGGTTTATGGACATGTCATTATTTACAATATGCAACACTTAAATGTATTATCCAGATAATAATACTAACCTATAGACAAAATTTTCCTATATGCAGGAAAAAAAACTACTATAAGGCCGGCTACACACGGCCATGACGGGCTCCGCCGCGGAATATTCCGCGGCGAAGCCCGTCACGGCGCCCCCCAGAGACCCCATACTTACCAGCGGATCCGGCGTCCTCGCTCCTGCATGACGCTTCCCCGCCCACCCACCGCGTCACATGACGTGGCTGCCCGTGTCATGTGACGCGGCGGCGGTAGGCGGGGAAGCATTTTCACGCTATCTTCCGCTGTGCTACAGCGGACGATAGCGTGAGCGGACGGCTTCCATTGACTGCAATGGAAGCCGGCCGCGCGTACACCCGCGGCAAATAGAGCATGCCGCGGGTGAGGACGGGAGATTTCACGGTGCAGAATTCCGCGGTGGAATTCCGCACCGTGAGCACTGCGCTATTAGGTTCAATAGAACCTAATAGCAGCGGGCAATGCAGCGGATTTCCGCCGCGAGCTACGCGGCGGAAATCCGGTCATGGGAAGGAGGCCTAAGACAGTCCCATTTGAAAGAACTATAATATCTTTGTATAAGAATGTAATAAGTGTAATACTGACCTCCTAAATGTTAGACTAAAACTATTGTAATACCCCCCCTATATAGAATATTAAAACTACTGTAATACTGCCCTCCTGTGAAAAAATATGACTACAATAATACTCCCTCCTGTTTATAAGACTATAACTACTGTAATACTGCCCTCCTGTGAAAAAATATGACTACAATAATACTCCCTCCTGTTTATAAGACTATAACTACTGTAATATTGCCTCCTATCTATAAGACTATAACTACTATAATACTGCCTCCTATATACAATAATATAACTACTATAATACTGCCCCCTATGTACAAGAATATAACTACTATAATACTGCCTCCTATATACAATAATATAACTACTATAATGCTGCCCCCTATGTACAACAATATAACTACTATAATAATGCCCCTTATGTACAAGAATATAGCTACTATAATACTGCCTCCTATGTACAAGAATATAACTACTATAATACTGCTCCCATGTACAAGAATATAACTACTATAATGCTGCCTCCCATGTACAAGAATATAACTACTATAATACTGCCCCCTATGTACAAGAATATAACTACTATAATACTGCTCTTATGTACAAGAATATAACTACTATAATGCTGCCTCCTATATACAACAATATAACTACTATAATAATGCCCCTTATGTACAAGAATATAACTATTTGTCACCGTGACAGAAAGGAAAACCCTGTGTGTCAACAAGCCTATCACCGAGGGAATCACTAAAATATAACTTTTATTAGGTAAAGATAAAAATAAAAATGTATAAAAGGCGTGGACTCTTATTCCAGTTACACTCCTACTGGACAAGTAGATATTCTAACAGTAGTAAGTCCATATAAGTATATACCAGATGATGCGCTAAGTTCTAACTCCACAACCACAATGACCCAATCTATATTGTTAGTGCATGGGTTGAGATATATATTATGGTTGTGTACAGCTCCACGTGTATAAATGGCCACAAGGGCTAACAAAGCACAATGTAGGTTATATTTTCTGTATTTATACGTTGGAGCCGATAAATGGGTAAAGGCCAGAATAATAAATGTAACCCCCGTCTGGCAGAGTATTAAGGCATATATTAATGCCCAGGAAATATAGCATCAATCAGGTATATACTATGTGGTATATCCCCTATTATGGTGGATTATACCCTGTTGCGATAACCAGCTATAGTAAACACGGTCACTAATTTCATCTATATAGTGACTCGCTTGACTGACGTCATTTAGCGTGTTTATCTAGTTTATATAAAAGCTGGCAAATAGACTGCAGCGCTGAGTGGTCTGTAACTCGGAGTTAAATGGTGCAAGGACATATTACAGCACCAAACGTTCCTTTTATTTTACCACATTCCCATTAGGGACAGACACAGCGGAGAGTCTTAGACCAGGGTCATTAACTCATAAGACCCTGTCACATGGACTGAACACTGCTGAGTGCAGCTAATAAAAACAGCTGATCACTGCTTCACTAGAGATGAATGCCGCTGTTTGTGAGATTTTATAATCACCAGCAGCTACGAGCAGCTGAACTGAAGAGGGTTCAATAAGATATATAATGAACCCTCTTTGTCAGTAACTGCTGCATTCACTATCACCATTTAAGCATAGATAGCCCGATATACAATGATGTGGACATCTGTGGCATGTCAAGCACAACAATGAGGCTATCTTAGGCTGGCTAACACCATCTACGCGTTTCCGCGGTCCTTAATGCAGTGACCGCATAATCAGGATGGTGAGTCTAGGTTATAGAACCGAACAGCCTGAACGGCTGTGTGAAAATGAGCAGCAATGAAAATTTTCATATGTATAAGAATATAACTACTATAATACTGCCCCCTATGTACAAAAATATAACTACTATAATACTGCTCCCTATGTACAAGAATATAACTACTATAATACTGCTCCTATGTACAAAATATAACTACTATAATACTGCTCCCTATGTACAAGAATATAACTACTATAATACTGCCCCTATGTGCAATAATATAACTACTATAATACTACCTCCTATGTGCAAGAATATAACTAATATAATACTGCTCTTCTGTACAAGAATATAACTATTATAATACTGCTCCTTTGTACAAGAATATAACTACTATAATACTGCTCCTATGTACAAGAATATAACTACTATAAAACTGCCTCCTATGTACAAGCGTATAACTACTATAATACTGCCTCCTATGTACAAGCATATAACTACTATAATACTGCCTCCTATGTACAAGAATATAACTACTATAATACAGCCCCCTATGTATCAGAATTTAACTACTATAATATTGCCCCTATGTACAAGAATATAACTACTATAATACTGCTCTTCTGTGCAAGAATATAACTACTATAATACTGCCTCCTATGTAGAAGGATATAACTACTATAATACTGCTCCTATGTACAATAATATAACTACTATAATACTGCCCCATATGTACAAGAATATAACTACTATAATACTGCCTCCTATGTACAAAAATATAACTACTATAATACTGCTTCTATGTACAAGAATATAACTACTATAATACTGCCTCCTATGTACAAGCGTATAACTACTATAATACTGCCCCCTATGTACAAGAATATAACTACTATAATACTGCTTCTATGTACAAGAATATAACTACTATAATATTGCCTCCTATGTACAAGCGTATAACTACTATAATACTGCCCCCTATGTACAAGAATATAACTACTATAATACTGTCCCCTATGCACAAGAATATAACTATTATAATACTGCCTCCTATGTACAAGAATATAACTACTATAATACTGCCTCCGATGTGCAAGAATATAACTACTATAATACTGCCCCCTATGTACATGAATATAACTACTATAATACTGCCCCTACATACAAAAATATAACTACTATAATACTGCCTCCTACCGTGTTTCACCAAAAATAGGTCCTACCCCGATAGTAGGAACTATTGGGTTTTGGGGGGAGGCTTGAAATATAAGGCCTCCCCCGAAAATAGGACCTATTTCAGATGCCCCCCCCCCCAAAAAAATCGATACTCACCTGCTCCGCAGCGTCCCGACGGTCTCTGGTTGCTCTCCGGAGGCACGGCGTCCTCCTCTATCTCACATATGCCTTCTGCGGGTGACGGGGTTTTGAATCCCCCACCTCCAGCAGAAGTGAGCGCTGTGATTGGCTAATCGAGTGCTGGCAGCCAATCACAGCCGGCGCCCGATGAGCCAATCACAGCTATTCAGTGAATGACACGAGAATGACGCCGCGCTGTCGCGGAACACAAGGACACCATCGGGACGCTGCGGACCAGGTAAGTCCAAGCCCCCGCCCAAAAATAAGACACTGTGCCTTTTTTGCGGTAAAAAATATATAAACAGTGTCTTATTTTCGGGAAAACACGGTATGTACAAGAATATAACTACAATATTTAAATTGTTGATAGGCTGAACTATATTTACAGATGTCCCTTCTCACCCTTGCACCCTGTGTTACTATTCTGCCTCTTCTGTGGATGACGTTCAGTATCTGATCTCACATTGAGTAGATTTCCATGATATCTGAGCTTTGATATAAAATAGATCCATTTTCGGAGCATCTTGATGACTTCATTAAAATCTTTTCCAGCAGAGAAACTGTTTGTTTTCCACGTAGAAATGTCATTGTGTAGAAGTTTGATTAAGCGTCTTAACTGCCATGCAAATGTAGCTATTAAAGGGTTTAGTCTTTTGAAAAATGCAAACACCATCTCTATCAGGAGATTCTGGAAGAAAAGGTTTCCATGCAATAATTTATGAGACATTTAAAACTGACTGTCTATTCATGATATTAAAATGAGTGGAGATGAAATTTACATCATTCTGCATTTATATCCCGAAACATTTTAGTCTTTACTCGTAAAAACAGCACAATAAAACTATTTAACACAGCATAAGTGTTACTCAGGTCTGAAAGGATTCGGGACATGAGCCCAGTTTGGAATCATTCAGTAATATACAGTAGCGCGCTCGTCCTCATAAATATTACCGCAATATAGGATTAACTCCCTACAGTCACGTTAAAATTGGAAAAACCCTTCTGGAAATGTCACTTTTTTATTGTACCTTTTGATTTTATGTCTTATGTAAATATACGGTATATGACGCAGAACTCAGTCGCCTTAAGTGCATTTTAACCCCTTAGTGACATAACTAATTTTAGTTGCTAGAGCCAGTAAATCATTTTCCCTTTAGTGCCCCAGCGGTCATAACTTTTTATTTTTCCGTCAGTATAGCGGTATTTTGCACGAAGAGTTCCAGTTCTTATCGGATCCAATTCCGGTTCTGTATAATGTATTGAATACCTTTTTTCTTTTTTTTTTGCTGTGCAATTTAAAAAAGCTCTTTTACCAGTGTTTTTTGGATCTTTCTTTTGGCGTTCACCATGTTGTATAAATATTAGGTTATCTTTATTCTATGAGTCATTATGATTTCAACAATACCAAATTTATACAGATTTTATTATGTTTCACCACTTTTGCAAATATAAACATTATTCTTTTTGGTGTCACCGCATTCCAGAGCTCTAAGTGGGCTTGTTTTTTGGGACAACTTGTAGTTTTTATTGCCACCATTTGGATAGATATACAACTTTTTAATTATGCCTAATTCCTGTTTTGGGGAAGCAATGTATATGATCAGAAAATAGCTACTTCAGCTATTTTTATTTAAAGCCCTTCCCTGAAATCCAATGACGGAGATGCCGGTAGCACAATGCTCTACCACAGCTGACATGTGTGACAGCTGCAGTAGAGAATTGAAGAATTCCTCTGCTGCATCTACCATAGATTTGGCAGATGTACCAGCAGGGAATTCTTTTAACTAGTGGGAGTGAAGGAAACATCTGCCGCATGCAGTAGATGTGTTCTTCATCCCCGCAAGGGTCACGGCAGCGGCGGAGAGGTAAGTATTTTTTTTTTCTTTTTTACACTAAAATGTTTCTTTTTCAGGGAAGGGCTTATATGTAAAGCCCTTACCTGAAAAAGAATGCAGGGGTGTCGGCAGAGTATTGTTTTCAATGGAGCCGCTGGCAGCAGCCACGGCTCCATTGACAACAAAGCGTGCATTCTCAATGGTGCATGCATGTCCTATCTTTGCAGGCACGCACCTGCAAAGTACGGACAGGTGCACACACCATAGGGAATGCAATGTTGCAAATACAAGCTTGTTTTTGTGCGTTCTTATGCACGCACAAAAACACGCTTATGTGAAGCCACCCTTACGAGATGTAGAAGAGTGATTCGATAAGTAAATCTTCATTGTTTGATTCTTGTTCTGGGAAAAAGTCTATATGGGACAATCAGAGAGTAAATTTGCTCTCTGATTGATGGTATGTTATAACATGCACAAAAATTCATGTCATCCCTGGGGCAGAGAAAATCGTGTGTATGTGTGTGTGTGTGTTTATATATGTGTGTATATATAAGAATCACAGAGCTTCTCTGCTGCCGCTGGTCTCCCCTTTCTCTCTCTCTCCTCTACAAACACACTGACTGAAATGACAACTGTAAATTCAGTATTCCCAAGGCAACTTCAAACAGCTGTATCTCTAGTTCTGTAAGGGATACTGATCTTTTTGTCATAATCTTGCTTTTAAAGTGATACCAAAGCATATTGGTCACCCAGATAGAACTGGAGCTACAGTCATTCAAAATAGAACAAGCACTGTTCGCCCCATACTGTAATGTTCTTTCACTGCAGAACGAATAGAGCTCACCCCAAACTGCTGGGGGTTAAAGAAGTTTCCAGAATTAGAAATACATGGCTGCTTCATTCCCAAAACAGCCCCACGCTTGTCCGTGTAATAAAGAAAAGATACTTGAGAAAGGGATTAAAACCCAGCAAAGCAGGACATAAAAAGTTGATGGGGTGGTCACGAAGGGGTTAAACAAATGTATAATATAATCAGCACCAGTGAATGTGTAACGCTAAATATTGTGGATTTTCTGGTCAGCGTCTTTTTAAGACTGGATTCACTCATTGCTTCTACTTCTGCATGTGGCCGTCAAGCTGTGTTTCAGAATAATCATTTTTATGCAACAATTTAGGCTATAAAAGGATTATTTAAATCCGGCAGTACACACAATTAAGTCAATGGTGATGTATAACACCAGCTGATTCATCAAAGTCGTAAGGATACAGATGCAAATATAAAGGGAGCTCATCAGGCCTTTTTATCTCAACAAGTTCTGTTCTGGAAATTTAACAAGACGAAATGCTATAGATGACCTTCATTCACCTCCAATAAGAGAGGGAAGAAGCCTGTGCTGGGGAATTTGTAATAAAATGCTTTATACACTTCTATTGTATTATCATTTATTTTTAATAATTTTTTCAAAATGGACCCGTTATTAGACCCCACCTTGTATAATGTTGGACATCTTTTGGCCTTTATGTAAAAATGGCAATGCTTCAGAATTCTAAAACAATGCCAATACATGTATAGAAAAGATATATAAGAGATTCACCTGCAGCTGGACCCAAAAGGGGCCAGCCGCCACACCTTTAGTTCCTATATGCTTAACGGAAGAAGCACTTGGAGGACCTTAAGTTTCCACAGAATGGGGAGCGTGTCTGGGAGGATCCGAAATCCAAGATGGCTTCCTTGAGTGTGGGTGTGCCAGCGCTGCAGCACACTGATGTTCTGGTTTTCCTACCATTTATAAGTTGAGGTGACATCAGGTATGTCTTTACATATTTGAGAAAGGGGATTTGCAGCCGAAACGCATTGCATGACTACTATGTCTGTTTATCTGTATGTTCCCTGTTGCTATTAAAGCATTTCCTAAGGAATACCTACACCAGTGCCTTGGCTTTTCTACCTATGGCTTCCACATTGGGATGTCTGTAGTTTAATCAGACCCCTTCTTCTAGTAAGTGTCATTTATTAATACTTTACTGTTGTAACTGTATACTTGTAGCGGTTTTGGGCACTAGGCTGAAGCCTCAGGTATAATGGCTGCGGGTCCAGAGAGTAGCGAGAATGAGCCGGAAGTCAACAATGGGAGGTCTTGGTTTGCAGTACAAATAGATAAGGTGGGTAGTGTAGTCAGAGAGGAAGCCAGAAGTCAGCAACAGGAGGTCTCAGTTTGCAGTACAAGTAAATGAGGCAGGTAGTGTTGGCAGGGAGGAAGTCAGAAGTCAGTATCAAGAGGTCTTGAAGAAATAGCGGAGGAGCAGGCAACGAGGAGCTTGATAAAACAGTGCTGTGAAGCAGATTAATCATACGCTGATGCAGTAGCAGTGTCAGGCTTTTATAATGAGCCTAATCAGGGACAGAGGTGGGGCCAGGACCAGGAGGCAGGAAATAAATAACTGGGATCTTGGAACAAGGCTGATAGTAATGCAAGGGTACTGTCCACAGACTGGATGGCTTAGTAGTGAGAGCCACTAAGTGGAAAGTAGGAGGTCTCCGGTTCCATTCCTGTATACTTAGCGTGGACCTTTTGGCCTTTATAATCTCTTGGCCTTTAGACCTGCAGTGATTCATCGTGATGTAGATCCTAATAGGTGATGAAATTGTTGTGCAGGAATATCGGCTCCTGCGGACAGGAAGCTGCTTGTAGTTGCTACAGATTAGATGGAGGTGCTGACATGTTCTGACCAGCTGACAGGAAGGGGTCATCAATTCATGCTGCTTGCATCAAATTCTGACCTTCCATCAGCAACGGAAATCTGGATCCATCTGACCAGGTGATGTTTTTCCACTTCTCATTGATGCAATTTTTGCGCTCTTTAGCCCCACTTTCTGTTTCTCTTAGACACAATGGTGCTGGAACTGGTCATCTGCCATTATAGCTAATACTTGCTAGGGAGTGGCAAGTTGTACATTCGGACATGTTAGTTGGAGTATCAGTGTTTTATTAGGCTACTCATGACTGTGGACCGCATGTTGGTCAGAACAATTCCTGACATCCTACTCTGACAGCTTACAGTGACAAGTTCTTTCCATCCACAGGATCCCCTTTTTGCTGGATGTTTCTACTCAATCACGCCATACTCTGTATACTCTTCACACCGTTATACAAGAAAACCCCTCAAGGTTGGCAGTGTAATCCGAGACCTGACTAGTCTAGCACCGATAAGTGGTGGGGAAGTTAAAATCTAGGACTCTGCCACAACCTATAGGTAGTATCAGTATAGGTTTTGTTGCCAATAAACTAACAGTCGTGTAAAATCCAAGGATGATTTATTTTTCGAATTAAAGCCCACAATGTAATGTATTTTGAGGTTCGCAGACCTTTTCATCAGACAGCTGGGAGCATACTAGTATTAACAGTGCAAGGTAATATTCAGAGTAAAGCAAAAGAAAAATAGTAACAGATAGTAAAAAGAAAAGTAAATGAAAACGACAATATTAGAACAAGATATGTCACAATAAAAATAGTTCCACAGAATCAAGAAGACAACTGAATAATTAAACAATCAGGTGTCAAAACATTCTTAGGCAATTTGTTTTTATGCAATAGTTCCTTTACATTAAATGTATTCCATGTATAAATAAAATCATATAATTACAAAGGAGTAAGTATAAAAATGACGATGTTTTAGTGCGGCATCAGTTCTACTGTGTATTGAAAAAGACTGCAATCAGTAGGATATATAAGTCACACGATTAGAGAATATAAACTGAATGATTAAGGAACCAAATAGTTAAAATGATAGAAGTTTTCTGATTCATTGATTTCCATAAAATAATCGATGTTTAATAGAGATGAGCGGGCATACTCGTCCGAGCTTGATGCTCGTTCGAGTATTAGGGTGCTCGAGATGCTCGTTACTTGAGACGAGCACCACGCGGTACTCGTCTCGATTAAACGAGCACTGACCATTGAATTCAATGGAGCCGGCAATACAGCCAGCTGCATTGAAAGCAATGGCCTGCCGGCGAGCGCGGGATGAATTGTCAGGAAGGGCTTAAATATATAAGCCCTTCCCTGCAATTCATCCAGAAATGTGTAAAAATAAAAAATATATATATACTCACCTGGTCCCGGCAGACGGAGTTCAGCGCGGCCAGCGGCAGTCCTCCTGAACTGCTCTGAACAGCTGTGAGTAGTATTCAGCAGCCGGGGATTTAAAATCCCCGCCTGCTGAATGAGCTGCCTCTAATTGGTCACAGCCAGACCAATCAGAGGCAGATTCCACTCACACACCCATTCATGAATTTATGAATGGGTGTGTGACTGCTGCCTCTGAGTGGCTCAGCGGGACCAATCAGATGAGAGGCAGCAGTCACTCATCGCGGGATGAATTGTCGGGAAGGGGTTAAATATATAAGCCCTTCCCTGCAATTCATCCAGAAATGTGTAAAAATAAAAAATATATATATACTCACCTGGTCCCGGCAGACGGAGTTCAGCGCGGCCAGCGGCAGTCCTCCTGAACTGCTCTGAACAGCTATGAGTAGTATTCAGCAGCCGGGGATTTAAAATCCCCGCCTGCTGAATGAGCTGCCTCTAATTGGTCACAGCCTGACCAATCAGAGGCAGATTCCACTCACACACCCATTCATGAATTTATGAATGGGTGAGTGACTGCTGCCTCTCATCTGATTGGTCCCGCTGAGCCACTCAGAGGCAGTTACAGCTGTGGCAGAGGAGAACGATCTTTATGCTGACAGTGTGTGTGTGTGTGGGGGGGGGGTCTCACTCTTGCCACTATTGTGGCTTAATAGTGGGACCTGGGAACTTGAGATGCAGCCCAACATGTAGCCCCTCTCCTGCCCTATCCGTTTCTGTGTCGTTCCCATCACTTTCTTGAATTTCCCAGGTTTTCACAAATGAAAACCTTAGCGAGCATCGGCGATATACAAAAATGCTCGAGTCGCCCATTGACTTCAATGGGGTTCGTTACTCGAAACGAACTCTCGAGCATCACTGAAAGTTCGACTCGAGTAATGAGCACCCGAGCATTTTGGTGCTCGCTCATCTCTAATGTTTAACAAATTATACAGAGATAACTCTAAAAGACAAATGTGCCAGCAGAGCATCAAATTTACTATATTATTTACTATATATTAAAACAACTATCATGGCAAATATAAAAAAAACATTTAGCAAAATACAGTAAATGAATTGTATAGGATATATGATAATAATAATGTCAGTGCACTGTTGTATAATTGGATAGTTCAGCTAAATAAGAGGAAAACAAAAAAACACGTGTAACTGGAATTTTATATATATTCTTCAGCAATAATTAATAATAGACCTATAATAACAAAGGACAGCATTATAACATAATCAAACCAAAATAATGCATCCTAGAAAAGTAACACATGATGCACCCAAAAATGACTTCACATTTGACAATTTGAAAAGTCATCCACTAGTTCCAAATAACACCAATAATTCTAAAAATTCCCAAATGGATGGTCCGAGTGAGGAAATAAAAGCTGTTTTGTCTTCTCTTCTTCTCCCCCTGACATTCTTCTCTGACGTTAGCTGAAATCCATCAATCTACTCTACTCATTGCAACCCAACTAAATCCAAAAGGGCCACTCCCAAAGTAGCCAGAAAGAAGTCATCATCATCATACAGTTTACTAGATGATTTTGAATCTGCCAGCAATTAAAAAAAGTCTACCCAACCATGCCTTTAAAAAATATAAATAAATAAAATTAATCTTGGCATTTGTATAGCACCAACTTATTCCACAGCACTTTCAGGTAATTATTACCAGCCACCAAACTATTTTACCGACCTCAGAAGGATGGAAGGCTGAGTCAACCTTGAGCCAGCTACCTGATGCATGCAGGGATCAAACTTCCAACTTTCAGGTCGAAGGCAAGAGCTTACACTCTGCACCACACGAGGCTCATATCCAAGAAACCATTCATCCTCTAGTGGTAATAACTAGAGATGAGCGAGCACCCAAATGCTCGGGTCTGCGTTATTTGAGTCGAGCTTTTCCTAAAATTCGAGAGCTCTACTCGAGTAATGAACCCTATTAACCAGAGGCGTAACTTGAAGCTCCTGGGCCCCAATGCAAACCTGTAACAGGGCCCCCAAGTATAATGCTTTATTCATAGTACTGGGCTCCCTATATGGAGAAGAAAGGCCTTATGGGCCCTCTAAGGCTTCTGGGCCTGGGTGCAACCGCATCCCCTGCATCCCCTATAGTTACGCCCCTGCCGTTGATTACAATGGGAGACTGGAGCATTTTTGTATGTGGGATGTCAAGTCCCGAGCTTTTTTTTTTTTTTTCTCTCTCTCTCTCTCTCTCTCTCACTGCCAGCACAAAAATTGCCATTGACACGCATGCTACGTCACGTCGGGGAGGGGCCAAAACAGGCACGTCACAGCGGGGAGGACCCAAAAACTGGGGCGGGGTCGAACATGGCGTGATGCTCATTCGAGTAACGAGCATCATCAAGTACGCTAATATTCGAACGAACATCAAGCTCGGCAGAGTACGTTCGCTCAACTCTAGTAATAACTACTTCCATTCAAAACATCCATCCTAACATTTCTATCTTCATTAACCAATCAGTGTTTTCTTTTTGAACTCCCATTGAGTCTAACCACTTTATCCGGTTATCATATTTGCCAAAATCCTACAACCACACAGATCACGGATTTTAAGCTTTTTGAAACAGAAATGCAAACTAAAAACACAAGAAAAGGGAAAACAAAAAGAGGAATATGAAAGAAGAGAAGAAAACAAACTGTATCCAGAATGAAGAACTGTACCCAGATCTAGCGGGGCCTTTTCAAGTGACCACAAACTCTACAACATCGCGAATAAAAGAAAAGTATATCATAGCAACACCTCAGGCCAATCCTTCACAATAAAATCCTTCATGAACTGCTTGTCTGACTATATCATCTGTCTGCTAGAATGGCCAAGCAACGTACAGTATGTGGGAAGAACGACACAAAATCTACGAAGCAGAATAAACAAACATCGATCTAACGGTACAAATGGCGTCATGCAGCT
The DNA here is from genome assembly GCF_035609145.1 of Eleutherodactylus coqui. Classification (NCBI taxonomy): domain Eukaryota; kingdom Metazoa; phylum Chordata; class Amphibia; order Anura; family Eleutherodactylidae; genus Eleutherodactylus; species Eleutherodactylus coqui. The sequence goes on along the minus strand of NC_089846.1, from coordinate 88,530,161 downwards.
ACAACACATAATTGGGATTTCTAGTCTTCCAAAATCACTCCAATTGAAGAAATTAGTAAAGCAACGGATAATAGGTTTGAGATACTGAAGTGTAGAGAGATGTTCTGGATCTACAAACTGAACACCTTGACATGAAGTGGGTAAACGAAGGGCTCAAGAACAAGGGTGATTCATTAAGCTCCCCTCCCAACTATGTTGCCTCAATTAGTGTTAGGCTCTGTATATCTTTATGACCAATCCAATCTATCACGTTGTATGCAATCCATATTAAATGCTGACTATTAAATCCCTGTGCAAATATCCATATATATAAAGCTGAAAGCCCTCACTGACTCACTGACTCACTGATTCACTGACTGACTGACTGACTGACTCGCCAAAAGTTCTCCAACTTCCCGATATCGTAGAAACATGAATTTTGGCACGAGCATAGATTATCTCCAAAATAGGAAAAGTAATTGGGTTCCAACTCGATTATTCAATTCTAGCGCAAAAGATTTGGCGTCGAAATTTTACGTACGGAATCTAATTCTCTCATTTTCCGGTGTCATAGAAACGGGAAATTTGGCACGAGCATTGATTATGTCATAAATAGGAAAAGTTCATAGGTCCCAACTCGATTATTCAATTCTATGCGCAAAAGAATTGGCGTCAAAATTTTACGTGCGGAATGTAATTTTTTCACTTTCCGGTGTCAGAGAAACGTGAAATTTGGCACGAGCATTGATTATGTCATAAATAGGAAAAGTTCATAGGTCCCAACTCGATTATTCAATTCTATGCGCAAAAGAATTGGCGTTGAAATTTTACGTACGGAATGTAATTTTTTCACTTTCCGGTGTCATAGAAACGGGAAATTTGGCACGAGCATTGATTATGTTATACATAGGAAAAGCTAATGGGTCCCAACTTGATTATTAAATTCTAGTGCAAAAGAATTGGCGTCAAAATTTTACGTGCGGAATGTAATTTTTTCACTTTCCGGTGTCATAGAAACAGGAAATTTGGCACGAGCATTGATTATGTCATAAATAGGAAAAGCTAATGGGTCCCAACTCGATTATTCAATTCTAAGCGCAAAAGAATTAGTGTCCAAATTTTACGTATGTAATCTAATTCTCTCACTTCCTGATGTCATTTTATATAAAGGAAACGCCGCATGGTTACCTCCACGTGGTATTTCCTGGGTAACGCAGAGAACTATGCAAAATGGTGAACATATTTTTTTTCCTCAGTATCTCTAAAGTAACCACGACTTCATAAGCTTTTCCGTGTGAATACCAGATAAACACCAGCACCAAATTAACTCGGGCGAATCCGGGTATATCAGCTAGTATAATATAATTTCAGCAATATAATATAATTATTGAATTAATTAGATATATTTGCTGTTTATTCGTTCAGTCGCTTCCGACTCTTCGTGACCTCATGGACCAGCTGACAGAGCTTCCAGTCGGCTGTTGCCACCCCCAACTCCACCAAGGTCCATCCTGTAACCTGAAGGATATCATCCATCTTGCCCTTGGTTGGCCCCTCTTCTTTTTGCCTTCCACTTTCCCAAACATCAGCATTTTCTCCAAGGTATCCTGTCTTCTCATTATGTGGCCAAAGTACTTCAGTTTTGCCTTTATTATCCTTCCCTCCAGTGAGGAGTCTGGCTTTATTTCCTGCAGTATGGACTGGTTTGATCTTCTTGCGTTCCAAGGTACTCTCAGCATTTTCGTCCAACACCACAGTTCAAAAGCATCTATTTTCCTTCGCTCGGCCATCTTTATGGTCCAGCTCTCACATCCATAGGTTACTATGGGGAATACCATTGCTTTAACTATGCGGACCTTCGTTGTCAGTGTGATGTTTCTGCTCTTCACTATTTTATTGAGATTGGTCATTACTCTCCTCCCAAGAAGTAAATGTCTTCTGATTTCCTGGCTGCAGTCCGTGTCTGCAGTAATCTTTGCACCTAGAAATATGAAGTACGTCACTGCCTCCACGTTTTCTCCCTCTACTTGCCAGTTGTCAATCAATCTGGTTGCCATAATCTTGTTTTTTTATGTCTAACTGCAACCCAGCTTTTGCACTTTCTTCTTTCACCTTGGTAATAAGGCTCTTCCGCTTCTCCTCGCATGCAGTCATCAAAGATGTATCATCTGCATATCTAAGATTGTTAATGATTAGAGATGAGCGAACGTGTTCTTCCGAGCTTGATATTCGTGCGAATATTAGGGTGTTCGGGATGTTCGTTATTCGTAACGAACACCATGCGGTGTTCTGGTTACTTTCACTTCCTTCCCTGAGACGTTAGCGAGCTTTTCTGGCCAATTGAAAGACAGGGAAGGCATTACAACTTCCCCCTGTGACATTCAAGCCCTATACCACCCCCCTGCTGTGAGTGGCTGGGAAGATCAGGTGTCACCCGAACATAAAAGTCGGCCCCTCCCGCGGTTCGCCTCAGATGCCGTGTGAGTTAGATGAGGGACAGTGCTGTTTGTACCGGAGCTGCTGTAGGGAAAGAATTGGTAGTTAGTGTAGGCTTCAAGACCCCCCAAAGGTCCTTATTAGGGCCACTGATAGCTGTGTGTTGGCTGCTGTTAGCAGTGGCAATTTTTTTTTTCCTCAAAATCGGCTCTGCAGAGCGTTGCACCTGGCATTAGGGACAGAAGTGCTGCATAGGCAGGGAGAGTGTTAGGAGTGAGTGTAGCCTTCAAGAACCTCAATGGTCCTTTCTAGGGCCATATTTAACCGTGTGCAGTACTGTCCAGGCTGCTGTTAGCTGTGCTGCATTTTTTTTTGCTTCTCAAAATCGCCTCTGCAGAGCATTGCACCCTCCATTGATACTGCAGGGAAAGAATTGTATAGGCAGGGCCACAACACAGTTATTATTCATAGAATATACGCAGTGCTGCCTTTTGCTTGTAAAACAAGTGAAAATAATTCTATTTGTCCTGCCTCTGTCCGTCCTAAGGGCGGTGGACACGTGTCGGCTGCGTGTGCAACCTGTAAAAATCAGACGCACCCAGCTACGTTTTACTCCTGGCTTCGCCATTTGCTTTCCTTCATTGGGAAAAAAAATACCTGCTCTGCCACAGTTAATAACTCTGCTACCCTCACGTTCTGTGACACATTAGCAGGAAAACAGCACAGTTATTAAACTTCTCATGTTCATAGAATATACGCAGTGCTGCCTTTTGGTGCAAAAAAACGGAAAATAATTCTATTTGTCCTGCCTCTGTCCGTCCTAAGGGCGGTGGACACGTGTCGGCTGCGTGTGCAACCTGTAAAAATCAGACGCACCCAGCTACGTTTTACTCCTGGCTTCGCCATTTGCTTTCCTTAATTGGGAAAAAAAATACCTGCTCTGCCACAGTTAATAACTCTGCTACGCTCACGTTCTGTGACACATTAGCAGGAAAACAGAACAGTTATTAAACTTCTCATGTTCATAGAATATACGCAGTGCTGCCTTTTGGTGCAAAAAAACGGAAAATAATTCTATTTGTCCTGCCTCTGTCCGTCCTAAGGGCGGTGGACACGTGTCGGCTGCGTGTGCAACCTGTAAAAATCAGACGCACCCAGCTACGTTTTACTCCTGGCTTCGCCATTTGCTTTCCTTCATTGGGAAAAAAAATACCTGCTCTGCCACAGTTAATAACTCTGCTACCCTCACGTTCTGTGACACATTAGCAGGAAAACACCACAGTTATTAAACTTCTCATGTTCATAGAATATACGCAGTGCTGCCTTTTGGTGCAAAAAAACGGAAAATAATTCTATTTGTCCTGCCTCTGTCCATCCTAAGGGCGGTGGACACGTGTCGGCTGCGTGTGCAACCTGTAAAAATCAGACGCACCCAGCTACGTTTTACTCCTGGCTTCGCCATTTGCTTTCCTTAATTGGGAAAAAAAATACCTGCTCTGCCACAGTTAATAACTCTGCTACCCTCACGTTCTGTGACACATTAGCAGGAAAACAGCACAGTTATTAAACTTAGATTATACATTCACTAGAGGCAGTGGGGCCTTTCGTTTTCAAAAAAGGGAAAAAATTATATTTGGCCTGCAGTCTTGCGCCAATTTATTAGCTGCCTGTGAAATCAAATCACTGGTAATACAGCATGCTGAGGGGTGGGGGTAGGCCTAGAGGACGTAAACGCGGCCGAGGACGCGGAGGGCCAAGTCAGGGTGTGGGCACAGGCCGAGCTCCTGATCCAGGTGTGTCGCAGCCGACTGCTGCGCGATTAGGAGAGAGGCACGTTTCTGGTGTCCCCACATTCATCGCCCAATTAATGGGTCCACGCGGGAGACGGTTATTAGAAAATGAGCAGTGTGAGCAGGTCCTGTCCTGGATGGCAGAAAGTGCTTCGAGCAACCTATCGTCTACCCGCAGTTCTGCGCCGTCCACTGCTGCAAATCCGAATCCTCTGTCTGCTGCTCCTCCTTCCTCCCAGCCTCCTCACTCCACTACAATGACACCTGCTAAGGAGCGGGAACACTCCCAGGAACTGTTCTCGGGCCCCTGCTTAGATTGGGCAGCAGCGGTTCCTCTCCCACCAGAGGAGTTTATCGTCACTGATGCCCAACCATTCGAAAGTTCCCGGGGTCCGGGGGAAGAGGCTGGGGACTTCCGCCAACTGTCTCAACAACTTTCTGTGGGTGAGGAGGACGATGACGATCAGACACAGTTGTCTTGCAGTGAGGTAGTAGTAAGGGCAGTAAGTCCGAGGGAGCAGCGCACAGAGGATTCGGAGGAAGAGCAGCAGGACGATGAGGTGACTGACCCCACCTGGTGTGCAACGCTTACTCAGGAGGACAGGTCTTCAGAGGGGGAGTAAAGGGCATCAGCAGGGCAGGTTGCAAGAGGCAGTGCGGTGGCCAGGGGTAGAGGCAGGGCCAGACCGAATAATCCACCAAGTGTTTCCCAAAGCGCCCCCTCGCGCCATGCCACCCTGCAGAGGCCGAGGTGCTCTAAGGTCTGGCAGTTTTTCACAGAGACGCCTGACGACCGACGAACAGTGGTGTGCAACCTTTGTCGCGCAAAGCTCAGCCGGGGAGCCAACACCAACAGCCTCACCACCACCACCATGCGCAGACATATGATGGCCAAGCACCCCGCAAGGTGGGACGAAGGCCGTTCAGCGCCTCCGGTTTGCACCCCTGCCTCTCCCCCTGTGCCCCAACCTGCCACTGAGATGCAACCCCCCTCTCAGGACACAGGCACTACCGTCTCCTGGCCTGCACCCACACCCTCACCTCCGCTGTCCTCGGCCCCATCCAGCAGTGTAGTTCAGCGCACCGTCCAGCCGTTGCTTGCGCAACTGTTGGAGCGCAAGCGCAAGTACGCCGCCACGCACCCGCACGCTCAAACGTTAACCGTCCGCATAGCAAAATTCATCAGCCTTGAGATGCTGCCGTATAGGGTTGTGGAAACGGAGTCCTTCAAAAGTATCATGGAGGCGGCGGCCCCGCGCTACTCAGTTCCCAGTCGCCACTACTTTTCCCGATGTGCCGTCCCGCCCCTGCACGACCACGTCTCCCGCAACATTGTACGCGCCCTCACCAACGCGGTTACTGCCACGGTCCACTTAACTACGGACACGTGGAGTCAGAGCCTGGGACCGCTCATGTCCTACCCACCCCCAGAATTGCGGGCCCCAGCTCGGTGGTGGTATCTGCGGAGGTGTATGCTTCCTCCACTAAAGCACCCTCCTCCTCCTCCTCCTCTGTCTCGCAATCAAGATGTGTTAGCAGCAGCATGTCGCCAGCAGTCGGTGTCGCGCGGTGTGGCAGCACAGCGGTGGGCAAGCGTCAGCAGGCCGTGCTGAAACTACTCAGCTTAGGCGATAAGAGGCACACGGCCCACGAACTGCTGCAGGGTCTGACACAGCAGACCGACCGCTGGCTTGCGCCGCTGAGCCTCCAACCGGGCATGGTCGTGTGTGACAACGGCCGTAACCTGGTGGCGGCTCTGCAGCTCGGCAGCCTCACGCACGTGCCATGCCTGGCCCACGTCTTTAATTTGGTGGTTCAGCGCTTTCTGAAAAGCTACCCACGCTTGTCAGACCTGCTCGTAAAGGCGCACCGGCTCTGCGCACATTTTCGCAAGTCCCACACGGACGCTGCCACCCTGCGCACCCTGCAACATCACTTTAAGCTGCCAGTGCACCGACTGCTGTGCGACGTGCCCACACGGTGGAACTCTACGCTCCACATGTTGGCCAGGCTCTATGAACAGCGTAGAGCTATAGTCGAATACCAACTCCAACATGGGCGGCGCAGTGGGAGTCAGCCTCCTCAATTCCTTTCAGAAGAGTGGGCCTGGTTGGCAGACATCTGCCATGTCCTTGGTAATTTTGAGGAGTCTACCCAGGTGGTGAGCGGCGATGCTACAATCATTAGCGTCACCATTCCTCTGCTATGCATCTTGAGAAATTCCCTGCAAACCATAAAGGCAGCTGCTTTGCGCTCGGAAACGGGGGCGGGGGAAGACAGTATGCCGCTGGATAGTCAGGGCACCCTCCTGTCTATTTCTCAGCGCGTACAGGAGGAGGAGGAGGAGCATGAGGAGGATGAGGAGGAGGGGGAAGAGACAGCTTGGGCCGCTGCTGACGGTACATTGCCTGCTGATTGCCTGTCATCCTTTCAGCGTGTATGGCCTGAGGAGGAGGAGGAGGATCCTGAAAGTGATCTTCCTAGTGAAGACAGCCATGTGTTGCGTACAGGTACCCTGGCACACATGGCTGACTTCATGTTAGGATGCCTTTCTCGTGACCCTCGCGTTGCACGCATTCTGGCCACGACGGATTACTGGGTGTACACACTGCTCGATCCACGGTATAAGGATAACCTGCCCACTCTGATTCCCGAAGAGGAAAGGGGTTCGAGAGTGTTGCTATACCACAGGACCCTTGCGGACAAGCTGATGGTAAAATTCCCAGCCGACAGCGCTAGTGGCAGAAGGCGCAGTACCGAGGGCAAGGTAGCAGGGGATGTGCGTAGATCGAGCAGCATGTACATCCCAGGCAGTGCAACAGTCTTTAAGGGCCTGGCCAGCTTTATGGCTCCCCACCAAGACTGTGTCACCGCTCCCCAGTCACGGCTGAGTCGGCGGGAGCACTGTAAAAGGATGGTGAGGGAGTACGTAGCGGATCGCACGACCATCCTTGGTGACGCCTCTGCCCCCTACAACTACTGGGTGTCGAAGCTGGACACGTGGCCTGAACTAGCGCTGTATGCCCTGGAGGTACTTGCTTGTCCTGCGGCTAGCGTCTTGTCGGAGAGGGTGTTTAGTGCAGCTGGGGGAATCATCACAGATAAGCGTAGCCGCTTGTCAACCGACAGTGCCGACAGGCTAACACTCATCAAGATGAACAAAGGCTGGATTTCGCCAGACTTCTGTTCTCCACCAGCGGACAGCAGCGATACGTAAGCAATACGTAGGCTGCACCCGCGGATGGAAGCTACGTTCTCTCTCACCATCCAAAACGGGGACATTTCTGCTTCATCAATCTGTGTCTAATATTCCTCCTCCTCCTCCTGCTCCTCCTCCTGAAACCTCACGTAATCACGCTGAACGGGCAATTTTTCTTAGGGCCACAAGGCTCACTCAAATAATTTTTCTGAACAATTTTTATAAGTTTCAATGCGCTTAAAAGCGTTGGAACTTTAACTTGAACCAATTTTTCGTTACACTGGGCTGCCTCCAGGCCTAGTTACCACTTAAGCCACATTAACCAAAGCGATTAATGGGTTTCACCTGCCCTCTTGGCTGGCCATGGCCAATTTTTGGGATGTACATTAGTACTGTTGATACAGCAATTTTTGTGGGCCCTCGCCTACAGTGTAATCAAATTAATTTTTAGCCCACCTGCATTACAGCTGACGTTACCTCAGTTGTGTTGGGCAATGCAATGGGATATTTTTATGTACCGCCGGTGGGTTCCAGGGAGCCACCCATGCTGTAGGTGCACACGGAGTTTTTAATACATGTGTCCACTTCTAAAGAACCCCAGTCTGACTGGGGCATGCAGTGTGGGCCGAAGCCCACCTGTATTACGCACGACATTACTACCTCAGCTGTGTTGGGCAATGCAATGGGATATTTCTATGTACCGCCGGTGGCTTCCTGGCACCCACCCAGGCAGTGGGTCCACAGGGAGTTTAACCTACATGTGTCCACTTGTAAAGAACCCCGGTCAGACTGGGGCATGCAGTGTGGGCCGAAGCCCACCTGTATTACGCACGACATTACTACCTCAGCTGTGTTGGGCAATGCAATGGGATATTTCTATGTACCGCCGGTGGCTTCCTGGCACCCACCCATGCTGTGGGTCGACAGGGACTTCACAATAGGGAGTTGTACCTGCCTGTGTCTATGAATTAAAAAGCCCGGTCTGACTGGGGCATGCAGACACCTTGACAGAATGAATAGTGTGTGGCACATAGGTTCCCCATTGCTATGCCCACGTGTGCAGCTCCTGATGGCGGTGGCACAGGATTATATTTCTCATTGCTTCTGTACAGCATTGTGGGCTATCGCCCCGCCCCTTTTAAAGAGGGCCGCTGCCTAGCCATGCCAACCCTCTGCAGTGTGTGCCTGCGGTTCCTCCTCATGGCAGACGCACTTCTAAATAGACATGAGTGTGGCGTGGCATGAGGGCAGCTGAAGGCTGCGCAGGGACACTTTGGTGTGCGCTGTGGGGGGGAGGGGGGGCGGTTGGTCAGCATGTAACCCAGGAGAAGTGGCAGCGGAGTGTCATCCAGGCAGTGATTGTGCTTTGTTGTAGCTAGTGTGGTGCTTAGCAAAGGTATGCCATGCTAATGAGGGCTTTTCAGAAGTAAAAGTTGTTGGGAGGGGGGGGGGGGGCCCACTCTTGCCGGTATTGTGGCTTAATAGTGGGACCTGTGAACTTGAGATGCAGCCCAACATGTAGCCCCTCGCCTGCCCTATCCGTTTCTGTGTCATTCCCATCACTTTCTTGAATTGCCCTGATTTTCACACATGAAAACCTTAGCGAGCGTCGGCGAAATACAAAAATGCTCTGGTCGCCCATTGACTTCAATGGGGTTCGTTGTTCGAAACGAACCCTCGAACATCGCGGGAAGTTCGTTCCGAATAACGAACACCCGAACATTTTGGTGTTCGCTCATCTCTATTAATGATTCTTCCAGCCTTGGATTCATCAAGCCCCACTTGTCACATGATGTGTTCTGCATACAAGGTGAATAGGTAGGGTAAGACTATACACCCCTGTAGTACTCCTTTCCCAATCTTAAACCAGTCTGTGGTTCCATGGTCTGTTCTTACCATTGCTACTTGGTCGTTATACAGATTCCTCAGGAGGCATACAAGGCGACGTGGTATCCCCATACCACCAAGAACTTGCCACAATTTATTAGGATCCACACAGTCAAAGGCTTTAGAATAATCAAGAAAACAGAAATAGATGATTTTCTGAAATTCCCTGCCTGCATTATCCAGTGGATATTGGCCATTTGGTCTCTAGTTCCTCTGCCTTTTCTGAACCCAGCTTGTACATCTGGCAACTCGCTCCATGAATTGCTGGAGTCTACCTTACCGGATCTTGAACATTATTTTTCTGGCATGTGAGATAAGGGCCACTGTGCGATAGCTAGAGCATTCTTTAGTGTTTCCCTTTTTTGATATGGTGATGTAAGTATATTTTTCCCAATCTGATGGCCATTCTTGTGTTTTCCATATTTGCTGGCATATGGCATGCATTACCTTGACACCATCATCTTTCAAGATTTTAAACAGTTCAACTGGGATACCGTCGTCTCCTGCTGCCTTGTTATTAGCAATGCTTCTTAAGGCTTATTCAACCTCACTCCTCAGGACATCCAAGCACTGCTTTAGACATTTTATCATTATTTATGAAGGCTATTCCAATTCTTCTGTGGTCCTCCTGTCCACAGTAGTAGATCTAGTGGTCATCTGTTGTGCAGTGGCCCATTCCAGTCCACTTCAGTTCACTGACACCCAAAATGTTTACATTTAATCCTGACACCTCACCAATAACCACATCCATTTCCCTTGGTTCATTGATCTAGATATAGTAGCTATTCAGTAATATATATATATATATATATATATATATATATATATATATATATATTAAACATAAAATCTCAGACAATTTACTGTGTTTACCATTATACTGTGACATCTCTGTGGTGATTATCCCTGTACTGTGACATCACTGCGACTATTATGTCTGTACTGTTGTGAGGAAGGATGCAGTTTTTTGTCCCTCTCCTCTACATTTCTGTATTGTTTCCTTTGTCATTTTACAAGGTGGCAGTCAGTACAGTTTCATATACAATCAAAAGCCACTTGGAAACTGGAGGAAACTCTGACAGGAAAAGATCTGGCAGACCAAAGACCACTACAGAATCAGATGACAAGCTTTTGAGAGTCAACAGTTTGTGTGATCGGCTCCTCACAGCACAAAACCTTCAAGCGCAGCTTAATGGGGCAAAAAATAAACAAGTTTCCATTTCAGCTGTGAAGAGAAGACTTCTATCTGCAGGTCTGACAGGTAGAGTACTTCAGTAAGAAACCACTACCAAGATTGCAAAATAAAAAGACTTGCAAAACCAAGCGACACCTACAGTGAAGTACTGAAGAGTGGAAGAAGGTCTTATCGACTGCTAATTCAAAGTTTGACATCTTTGGTACATCACACAGGGTTTTGTATGCCGTCAAGTATGTGACAGGATGGATCCTGAGTGTGTGACACCAACTGTCACACATGGAGGAGGAAGTGTGATGGTCTGGGGCTCTTTTGCTGGATCCAGAGTTGGCAACTTGCACAGAGTGACTGGACACTGGAGAAAAAGGCTACCACAGCATACTGATACATGCAATACCTTCTGGTGTACGCCTAGTTGGCCAGGGGTTCACATTATAACAAGACAATGATCCAAAACATACTTCTAGGTTTTATCAGAACTACTTAAGAAAGCAAAAAGCCGGTAGGCTACAAAGAACAGAATTGTCTGCATTGTCTCCAGACTTAAACCCCATTGAGCTTGTTTAGGATGAACTGGACAGAAGAGAAAAAGCAAAAAGCAAACCTACAAGTGCAGCACATTTGTGGGAGCTACTGCAATAGATCTAATGCCCACAGACAGATTTCTGACGGTTTATCAGCTAAAAGGGCAACTGTGAAGACTCAAAAATCTCTATTTAGTTTGGTGAAATAAAGTTAATTCATTTTTTTTATTCATCTTAACTTGTTTATTTGTTCTGTGCTTTCATTTCAAAGTATATTTGAGACATAAAACTGTATGAATTATCAATGAAAACTGGAAAAAGTGAGGTGGTTTCAACTTTTGATGATCTATCTATCTATCTATCTATCTATCTATCTATCTATCTCATACCTACCTATCGTCAAAAGTTGGGAACACCTCACTTTTTTTAGTTTTTATTGATAATTTATACAGTAAAAAGGGATCACAACTTGATTATTCAATGATCAGTGCAAAAGTATTGGCACCCCTATGTAATGTAACTTCCCGGGGTCGTACAAACATGAAATTTGACAAAGCATTCTTTAGGTCCTAAATAGGAAAAGTAAAGGGATCACAACTCGATTATTGAATACTAATTGCAAAAGTAAGTGTACCCTGTGATGTAACTTCCCGGGGTCGTGCAAGTGTGAAATTTGGCGCATGTATCCTGTAAGTCCTAAGTGAAGAGAGTGGGAGGGGTGGCACATTCTGTAGTGGACATTGGTACATGCAGTCTGAGGAGCATCTAACACTCCTCTATGTGTATACATATTTTATTCCTCGGTTACTCTAAAGTAACCTTGACTTCATAAAATTTTTCTGTGCAAATAACACGTAAACACCTATATCCAATTAACTCGGTATATCAGCTAGTGTATGTATATATATATATATATATATATATATATATATATATATATATATATATATCGTCAAAAGTTAATAACACCTCACTTTTTGCAGTTTTTATTGATAATTTAAACAGTTTTATGTCTCAAATATACTTTGAAATGAAACCACAGAACAAATAAACAAGTTTAGATGAATAAAAATGGTGGATTAACGTGGTTTTGAAAATGCACGTAATGCATGCTTTAAATAACGTGGGATTATACATCATATTTCAATAAGGCATGCAGAGGCATATTTTAAATGGAGGTAATATGACACAGATGCTACCGGACAGAAGTAAACATCTGCTGAGCAACAAGGTTCCATTGGTCAGGGGTTGGAGTCACTCAGCTGCTGTTACCAGCCGACTCCTAAAGCGACCCAGAGCAGAGCAAGAGGTGAAGTAAACACAAGTTTGGCAAGAAAGCTCTCAGCTAAGCAGGAGTCAAAAGGTCAGCTCAGTGCTAATGATTAAAATCCCATGCATTTTGTACGATGTTTTCATTTTTTTGTCCACCACTTGTACGTCTGTGTGTATTTCATTAAGGGTAGCAGTGGATGTTCTCGAGAGAAATGGAAGTACCTGTTGGCGCCACTGTGTGCAGAAGTAGTGGGCACATGTTAGGGCTCCTGCACACTGGCGATACAATTGTGCGAGATTTGTGCACTGCGAGATTCACAAATATGAAACCAATTATTTTAAATGGGTTCATTCACATTTGTGATGTTTTCCTGCATAGCACCGCGTTGCGATGTGATGCAGGAGACAAATCGTAACATGTTCATTCTCTTGGCGATATCGCCCATTGTTTTGATTTGGGCTGGCCCCATTGAAACCAATGTGAAAACATTATGATCCCCTGCCGCGGCTGTGACAGCTGCAGCAGGAGATTTCTTCAGCGATCTTCTCCCATTGATTTCAAAGGGACCGGCGCTGCTGTTGCCAGCCCTAATGAAAACAATGGGCAATATCGCCAAAAAAATGAACATGCTGAGATTTGTTTCCTGCATCACATCGCAACGTGGTGCTGTGCAGTAAAACATCACATATGTGAGTAAACCCATTCAAAAGAATAGATTTCATATTCTTGAATGCCACTGTCCTCATTGAAAACAGTGGAGAACAGCGCGATCTCCTGCAGCGGCTGTGACAGCCACGGGGGAGATGAAGGGAACCCCTGCAGTGATGAAGGGAATCCCTGCAGGGATGCAAGGTTGTTTTCAAATGAAAACACCTTGCATCCAGGGGATTCCACATGTTTTTCAATGGGAACGGCAGTAGCAGCGCCGCCCCCACTGAAATCAATGGGAGAAGTTTGCTATCTCCTGCCGTGGCTGTGACACCCACAGCAGGAGATTCCTTCAGCCCTGCAGTGATGCAAGGCTGTTTTCCTATAAAAACAGCTTGCATCCACAGGTTTCAGAAGGATTGCGAGGGTGATATCGGGCCATGAATCACGGCCAGATCTTACTTTCGGCAGCGGCAGGGGCCCTTAGGGTGCATTCACACATCACTGAGTTGCTGCAGATTTTGTTGCAGATCTCACTCATGTAATTTGAATTGAACTAAAAGAATGAAATCGGATGCAGTTCTGCACCAAAATCTGCATCAAATCAGCGATGTGTGAACACATCTTTAGAAAGAGTCGCCGCTGTTTTGCTGGTTTCCAGTGCAGGGCAGATTTTACCCACGGAGAAGAAAAAGATGTTTCTGCTTCTGGTCCCGGGAATTTCAGCAACACGAAACAGGGTCATACAGATACTCTGCCCATCCGGTGCTTCAAGAGATATCACCCACCCCAGGCGGTGGCTCACGAGTTTCAAGCACGAGAAATGCTAAGAGTTTCATTTGAACTGTATCATTCATTAACATTAAAAAGTACAATCCGGCAGCACCAGGTAGCGCAGATATGCATCTTTGACCAGCTTCAGGAGAGGCCAGGTTGTCAGCCCTGGGAGCCTCTTCTACCTTGGCCCATCTACACTAGAACATCACTGTATTTATTATTCATGTACTGTGACATCACTGTAAGACTTACTTCAATGGGAAAGAATAGTTGGTTGTTGGGAGGATTTCCACTTTTGTTGCAGTGTTTTTGCAGACATGTTTTATAGGAATATATTGGAAAATTGACAAAAAGTTGAAAAAAAAATACAGAAGTTATTGTGATACAAGCTGCTGTCCATCCAAAATAACTTGTTCAGGTCCAGTTCACAGATCTCAGACCCTAAATACGTGCAGGAATAAAACTAATTGCTGCATATAAAGTCCTAAAAATCTCTTTAAAAAAACCTGAATTCCCCAGTTGGATGTTTATTTATTGGCTGAGTTTCAGGTAGGAGATTAATTCTGCATACATCCCTGCAGCTCTCCCTATAGGCACAATCCATGACTTGTTAATTATTGGAGCCCAGAACTCACCGGCTGGCTAAGTAAATGTTTAGATAGGACATGAGTCCGCTCGTGTGGAATTACAATACAACACGGCGAGCATCATTAGCACAATGCACAAACAAGGTGACACCTGGGATCATGGCAGGGATGGCATTAGTGAATGGTGATGAGAACCTCATAGGACTCCTCTTAATCCCTTCCAAGCATCAAACTGCACTCAAGGCGTAATATGTAGACTAAATGATATACAATGATGTCTGATGTGACAAGGCATTAGTGCAGATGATATGCCTGTTCTCTGGTAGTGTTCATCTAATCACTTCCCCAATGTTTTCCTGGGATATGTTGAGTGCAGATTATACTGCAGAGCTTGGCTGTCTTACAAACAGGTACTTCTTGAATCGGTGCCAGGGTGTCCCCCAGGAAGACTTATTCCCTGAAATCTAAATAAATTGTTCTAGTAGAGCTGCAGTTCATACCTCAGCACGGCTGCGATGCAGCCCAATGGATCATTAATCACATACAGTAGGGTGACGCCACAAAAAATATGGAAATATCTATTTGGATTATTGACGTTCAACCTAGAAACCAGACACAGGCAGTGGTGCCCCTCCAATGAGGCAATCTGAGACTGCCCCTAAGGACCTCAGAGCTGTTGCCCGCTGGCATTTATTTTTTACCAGCCATATTAATGGTTGCTAAAAACCAATCACCACATGTGGGCCAACTGGGCAGCAACCCAACAAGCATTTAAATTATTGGCGTTATAGTTCTGATTTAGTGGTGGTGGAGGCTGCTGATTCTGTGATCGGAGTGTGATCTAGGACCTCTTCCCTGGTGTCTGTGTTCCTGCACTCTGAAGCCAGACTGCATGCAGTGCAAACACCATGTGAAGAGGTCAGGGGTTACACCGCCGCCGGACCAAAACTACAGAGCATGTGAGTTAAATGTTTGCCAGGTTGCTGCCCCGTTGGGGGTCAGTATTACTACCAAGGCCACTAAGGGGGGTCAATAATACTGCTGAGGCCACTATGGGGGTCACTGTTACTACTGGGGCCACTAATGTGGGACACTATTACTACTGGAGCCACTATTCATGGTCATTATTACTACTAGAGCCATTAAGTGGGTCACTATTACTGTTGTGGAAACTAAAGGTAGAACTTACTATTGGGGCTACTACAGGGAGCACTATTACCCTGTCACTACAGACAAGTCTCAATGGTTTAACCCTTTAAGGACATGGCCTATTTTGGCGTTGAGGACCAAACGATTTTTGGTATTTTTTCATCTCCATTTTTCAAAAGCCATAACGTTTTTATTTATCCATTAACGCGGCCGTATAAGAGCTTTTTTTTCGTGTGGCGAACTGTAGTTTTTATTGGTACCATTTTTGGGTACATGGACTACATTGTAAAACTTTTATTATTTTTTTTATGATCGTAGGGAGAGAAAATGCATCAATTCTGCCATAGATTTTATTTTTTTTTTTAAAAAGCGTTAATTATGCAGCATAAATGACACAATACATTTTTTTTTCTGCGAGACGGTACGGTTACAACGATACCAAAATTCTTATTTTTTTTTTAGGTTTTTCCACTTTTCCACAATAAAAACCCTTTTTTTGGAAATTATTATTTTTTTCTAAACTCACTGCTTTCAAAGTGCTATAACTTTTTTATTTTTCCATGGACAGAGCTCTCTGAGGGCAGTTGCGAGATGAGCTGTAGTTTTTATGTTTGAGTCAGTTGCTATGTAACTGTCTGAGAACTGGTCCATTAAAATGGGTCAGTGGACCACACGGCTGCTGCTCAAGCTTATTTGGAGAGGAGTCCTTGTATTTTAGCCTCTCTTTAAATACACCTGGCTTCTGCAGTGTGTTGCTGGTTATAGCGTAAATTTTGTGCATTTAAATTCAGTACTCCTTGTTCGCTTCTGGTATCTTGTTCAAGGTCTATCTTGTTTCTTGTCAGAATAGCCTTGTAGTTTATTGTTTGCTCTTTCCTTGTTTGTATCTTTCTTGTCTTGCTTCTTAGTTCAGGTATGCTCAGTTTAGTTTTCTTGTCTCTGGGTCTCTATACCCTCTCACTATTTGTTACTGTCAATGCTTCAAGATAGGGTTTCCCCCAGGAATATCTCTAGGGATATTTAGGGACAGTTAGGGCTGAATTATCATTGGTGTGCTTGGAGCCCTGTCTCCAGGCCCGGCAATATCTGAAGTTCAGGGGGTCCCCCGGCTGCCCGCTCTCTGGTGGGCAGACAGGGGCCTGAAAATCTGGTTCTCACTGGTTTTCGCCTATCTGTTGAGAAGTAGTGAGCCTTTTTTTCCAGTACACTGGTTTAAAAGTAAAAAAAAACATGTCAACTGTTGCATGTTCTCCACTCCTCCAGTCTGTTCCTATTTACTTTTAGGTACATGTACATGCTGCTACATGTGACCAGCTCTGGTGAGTCTCTGGCCTTAGAATCTGTGTGTACTATTGCCACCCGGAAATAACACACAGTCCAGAGATTATGATGAAAAACAAGAAGGGGTCAGCAATTCATGCTACTTGCAACAAATTCTAATGCTCCCATCGGCAGGTACAACAGAAATCTGGATACATCTGACGAGGAGATGTTTTTCTGCTGCTCAGTGATATAATTTTTACACTCGTTTGCCCACTGGAGTCTCATCTTTCTGTTTCTCTTGGATACAGTGTTGCTGGAATGCTCATCTGCTGTTATGGCCCATTCATACTAAGGAGAGATGGACTGTGTATTCAGACACACTACATGGAGCACCAGCATTGTATTAAGCTGCTCTTGACTGTGCAACACCTGTTGGTAGATTGATTCCTGATATTATCTTCTGACCCCTTTCAGTGATGAGTTGTTTCCCTGAAAGGACCGCCTTACGATGGATGTTTTTCTTTGATCACGCCATTCTCCACAACATTGCACAAGAAAATCCCACAATGTTGGGAGTGAAATCCTGACCCCAGCTATTCTAGCACCGATGCTGGATTTCTCCACCTAATATGGATTCACACTGAAACTGATCCATTGAAAAATTGTCATGTGATTTTATGCTGCAGTCCGTGGTCAAGGCTCTAGTTTCCATACCTGTAAGTACCAATCGTGAGCAGGTTAGGGGCTCAAATAAAGGGCCAAGGCTCTAATAAATACCTGGGGCTCGAAAAAAGGACTGGAGCTCTAATAAAGGTCTGGGGGTTTAATAAAGGGTTAAGTCTCTAATGAAGGTTGGGGCTCTAATAAAATCCAAGGTCTCTAAAGAAGGTTGGGGTTCTAATTAAGGCCTGAGCCTCTAATAAAGGGTCCGGGGCTCTAATAAAGGGCTGGGGCTCTATTAGAGGGCTGTGAGCTCTATTAAAGGCCTGGGAACTCTAATGAAGACCTGGGCCTCTAATAAAGGGATGAAACTCTAATAAAGGGCTGGGAGCTCTAAAAAGAGAGTTGGTGTCTTTAGTGGCCATGCAAGGTACAACTGAGCTGTAAAGCGTCACACTTTGGCCAGTCTATTGATTGTAAATTTAACCTACAGTTGAAGCTTCCTAATAATCAGGATCTCAGGTGTAGGTTGCACAACAGAATTACATCTTCCTATTAGCAAGTCAAAAATGTCAGGGTGATTATCCAGGACAGGACATGAACAAGCGTTGACAAGAAAATGCTGTTTCAGCTCTGCTGGGGGTATTTCCCACTATGTACAAGTGTTAATTATCTCTTATGTAAGATGTAATTTTCCGGGCCCCTTGGTCTCTCCAGATACTCTACAATATATTTGATGCCCCTTCCCCATATTCCATAGAATACAAGTGGAAAACTCTTCTGTGAATTAAAGTGCCAATAACACATTTCTCCCAGATCACCATGCTATCACAAATCTTCAGCTTAATTCAGTGCTAATTACACCTCCTTGTTAAGATTAACAAAGCATGTAATGGTGCACTAACACTGGAGGTATCAGCGACTACTTGCTTTTTCAAAAGATCCTCTTTTTACACATTTACTGGTTTGTGACATTCTTTATCTGCTAAAAAAATGCAATTAATAAAGTAGCATAAAAAAATTGCATTTGTGTCAAAGCTGCCAACTTAGGGCGAGCACCCACTGGCGTTTGCGTTTTCCGCGGGAAAAAAACGCAGCGTTTTCGCCACGTTTCCCGCGGTTTTTCCGCCCGTTTTCCGCGGCGTTTTTCGCGGCGTTTTCGCGGCTTTTCCATTAATTTCCATGGAGAAAAATAAGGACACATATGCAACTGACAGCTCCTATGTTAAAAACGCAAACGCAACGCAAAAAAAACGCCAGTGGACAGGAACACATGTTATCTCTATGCCTGTGCAGGAAAAACGCAAAACGCAAAACGCAGGTAAAAAAACGCCAGTGGGTGCTCGCCCTTAAACTTAACTTTTTTACAGGAAAACATACTAAGTTTTTACAAAACCTAAAAAATATTGAGTAACCATGTAAATACTTAACTTGTTGCTGCCATGTGTCATTGTCACTATCAGACTCGGACTGTGTCACAGGAAACAGGTGAATCCCCCCCATGGGCCTTTAGCCAGGATTGGGTCCCCACTAGAGATGAGCAAACGTACTCGTCCGAGCTTGATACTCGTTCGAGTATTAGCGTGTTCGAGATGCTCGTTACTCGTGACGAGTGCCATGCTATGAGCAATGGTGAGAGGAAGGCTTTTTGGCATTCCATGGGTCCTTTGACACCTGCTGATAGATACCCCAAGACATTTTTTTGCTCTAAAGAAAGAAGTAAATCCAATGTGCTACCATGCTACTAGATGGGGATCTCTAATAAAGAGAGCATTTGGTATCTCCCAATAGTTCAGCATGCTTGCTTACATAGAGTTTGCAAAAGAATAATGTGGTGGACTATTGCTAGAGAAGATTATAACATCTTAAAAGGACCTCGCTGATCAGCTGTAACAGAGCCTTTGTGCTCATGCACTGAGCTGATTTATGTAGGATGAAATATTTAGAGATGAGCGAACGTACCCGTCCGAGCTTGATACTCGTTCGAGTATTAGCGTGTTCGAGATGCTCGTTACTCGTGACGAGTACCATGCGATGTTCGAGTTACTTTCACTTTCATCTCTGAGACGTTAGCGCGCTTTTCTGGCCAATAGAAAGACAGGGAAGGCATTACAACTTTTGCCTGCGACGTTCAAGCCCTATACCACCCCCCTGCAGTGAGTGGCTGGCGAGATCAGGTGTCACCCGAGTATGAAAATCGGCCCCTCCCGCGGCTCGCCACAGATGCATTCTGACATAGAGGAGGGAAAGTGCTGTTGGTGCCGGAGCTGCTATAGGGAGAGTGTTAGGAGTATTTTAGGCTTCAAGAACCCCAACGGTCCTTCTTAGGGCCACATCTAACCGTGTGCAGTACTGTGGAGGCTGCTTTTTGCAGTGTTGCACATTTTTTTTTGTATATCGGCCGTGCAGAGCATTGCGCCCTGCAGTAATTATACATAGTGCAGGGCCAGTAGTGGTGAGGCAGGGACAGAAGACATATATTGTGAGGCAGGGACAGAAGACATATATTGTGAGGCAGGGACAGAAGACATATATTTATTGAATATAGGCAGTGGGCCTTTGCAAAAACATTTGGGGAAAACAATCTATTTGGGCTGCCTGTGACTGTCCTCAGTGTTCTGGGTCTCTGCTGGGTGTAGTTGTCCTCCTAATTCATACGCAGCCAGCTAAGTGTTACAGCAGGCTTGCGCAAAATTATTTCCTGGCTCTGTGTTGGCTGTTACATCACATTCCAGTCCACAGTGCAACAGTCTGCAGTTATTTTACATACTCCAGGGCTAGTAGTGGTGACGCAGGGACAGAAGACATATACAGTGTATATAGGCAGTGGGCCTTTCCAAAAACATTTGGGGAAAAAAATCTATTTGGGCTGCCTGTCACTGTCCTCAGTGTTCTGGGTCTGTGCTGGGTGTAGTTGTCCTCCTAATTCATGCGCAGCCAGTTAAGTGTTACAGCAGGCTTGCGCAAAATTATTTCCTGGCGTTCCGTAAGCGAAGTCAGCCTCCAACCACAGGCCAATAAGCGGCACATTTAATTCCAGCGTTCTGTTTCTGCACTACTGGTAATACACCATGCTGAGGGGTAGGGGTAGGCCTAGAGGACGTGCACGCGGGCGAGGACGCGGAGGCCCAAGTCAGGGTGTGGGCACAGGCCGAGCTCCTGATCCAGGTGTATCGCAGCCGACTGCTGCGGGATTAGGAGAGAGGCACGTTTCTGGCATCCCCACATTCATCTCACAATTAATGGGTCCACGTGGTAGACCTTTATTAGAAAATGAGCAGTGTGAGCAGGTCCTGTCGTGAATGGCAGAAAGTGCATCCAGCAATCTATCGTCCACCCAGAGTTCTGCGCCGTCCACTGCTGCAACTCTGAATCCTCTGGCTGCTGCTCCTCCTTCCTCCCAGCCTCCTCACTCCATTACAATGACACATTCTGAGGAGCGGGCAGACTCCCAGGAACTGTTCTCTGGCCCCTGCTCAGATTGGGCAGCAATGGTTCCTCTCCCACCAGAGGAGTTTATCGTGACTGATGCCCAACCTTTGGAAAGTTCCCGGGGTCCGGGGGATGAGGCTAGGGACTTCCGGCAACTGTCTCAAGAGCTTTCAGTGGGTGAGGAGGACGATGACGATGAGACACAGTTGTCTATCAGTGAGGTAGTAGTAAGGGCAGTAAGTCCGAGGGAGGAGCGCACAGAGGATTCGGAAGAAGAGCAGCAGGACGATGAGGTGACTGACCCCACCTGGTTTGCTACGCCTACTGAGGACAGGTCTTCAGAGGGGGAGGCAAGGGCAGCAGCAGGGCAGGTTGCAAGAGGCAGTGCGGTGGCCAGGGGTAGAGGCAGGGCCAGACCGAATAATCCACCAACTGTTTCCCAAAGCGCCCCCTCGCGCCATGCCACCCTGCAGAGGCCGAGGTGCTCAAAGGTCTGGCAGTTTTTCACTGAGAGTGCAGATGACCGACGAACAGTGGTGTGCAATCTTTGTCGCGCCAAGATCAGCCGGGGAACCACCACCACCAGCCTCACCACCACCAGCATGCGCAGACATATGATGGCCAAGCACCCCACAAGGTGGGACGAAGGCCGTTCACCGCCTCCGGTTTGCACCGCTGCCTCTCCCCCTGTGCCCCAACCTGCCACTGAGATCCAACCCCCCTCTCAGGGCACAGGCACTACCGTCTCCTAGCCTGCACCCACACCCTCACCTCCGCTGTCCTCGGCCCCATCCACCAATGTCTGTCAGCGCACCGTCCAGCCATCGCTAGCGCAAGTGTTGGAGCGCAAGAGCAAGTACGCCGCCACGCACCCGCCTGCTCAAGCGTTAAACGTGCACATAGCCAAATTTATCAGCCTGGAGATGCTGCCGTATAGGGTTGTGGAAACGGAGTCTTTCAAAAGTATGATGGCGGCGGCGGCCCCGCGCTACTCAATTCCCAGTCGCCACTACTTTTCCCGATGTGCTGTCCCAGCCCTGCACGACCACGTCTCCCGCAACATTGTACGCGCCCTCACCAACGCGGTTACTGGCAAGGTCCACTTAACAACGGACACGTGGACAAGCACAGGCGGGCAGGGCCACTATATCTCCCTGACGGCACATTGGGTGAATTTAGTGGAGGCTGGGACAGAGTCAGAGCCTGGGACTGCTCACGTCCTACCCACCCCCAGACTTGCGGGCCCCAGCTCGGTGGTGGTATCTGCGGCGGTGTATGCTTCCTCCACTAAACCACCCTCCTCCTCCTCCTACGCAACCTCTGTCTCGCAATCAATATGTGTCAGCAGCAGCACGTCGCCAGCAGTCGGTGTCGCGCGGCATGGCAGCACAGCGGTGGGCAAGCGTCAGCAGGCCGTGCTGAAACTACTCAGCTTAGGAGATAAGAGGCACATGGCCCACGAACTGCTGCAGGGTCTGACAGAGCAGACCGACCGCTGGCTTGCGCCGCTGAGCCTCCAACCGGGCATGGTCGTGTGTGACAACGGCCGTAACCTGGTGGCGGCTCTGCAGCTCGGCAGCCTTACGCACGTGCCATGCCTGTCCCACGTCTTTAATTTGGTGGTTCAGCGCTTTCTGAAAAGCTACCCACACTTGTCAGACCTGCTCGGAAAGTTGCGCCGGCTCTGCGCACATTTCCGCAAGTCCCACACGGACGCTGCCACCCTGCGCACCCTGCAACATCGGTTTAATCTGCCAGTGCACCGACTGCTGTGCGACGTGCCCACACGGTGGAACTCTACGCTCCACATGTTGGCCAGGCTCTATGAGCAGCGTAGAGCTATAGTGGAATACCAACTCCAACATGGGCGGCGCAGTGGGAGTCAGCCTCCTCAATTCTTTACAGAAGAGTGGGCCTGGTTGGCAGACATCTGCCAGGTCCTTGGAAACTTTGAGGAGTCTACCCAGATGGTGAGCGGGGATGCTGCAGTCATTAGCGTCACCATTCCTCTGCTATGCCTCTTGAGAAGTTCCCTGCAAAGCATTAAGGCAGACGCTTTGCGCTCGGAAACAGAGGCGGGGGAAGACAGTATGTCGCTGAATAGTCAGAGCACCCTCCTGTCTATATCTCAGCGCGTTGAGGAGGAGGAGGAGGAGCATGATGAGGATGAGGAGGAGGGGGAAGAGACAGCTTGGCCCACTGCTGAGGGTACACATGCTGCTTGCATGTCATCCTTTCAGCGTGTATGGCCGGAGGAGGAGGAGGAGGATCCTGAAAGTGATCTTCCTAGTGAGGACAGCCATGTGTTGCGTACAGGTACCCTGGCACACATGGCTGACTTCCTGTTAGGATGCCTTTCTTGTGACCCTCGCGTTACACGCATTCTGGCCACTACGGATTACTGGGTGTACACACTGCTCGACCCACGGTATAAGGAGAACCTTTCCACTCTCATACCCAAAGAGGAAAGGGGTTCGAGAGTGATGCTATACCACAGGACCCTGGTGGACAAACTGATGGTAAAATTCCCATCCGACAGCGCTAGTGGCCGAAGGTGCAGTTCCGAGGGGCCAGGTAGCAGGGGAGGCGCAGAGATCAGGCAGCATGTACAGCACAGGCAGGGGAATACTCTATAAGGCCTTTGACAGCTTTCTGTCTCCCCAGCAGGACTGTGTCACCACTCCCCAGTCAAGGCTGAGTCGGCGGGAGCACTGTAAAAGGATGGTGAGGGAGTTCGTAGCCGATCGCACGACCGTCCTCGGTGACGCCTCTGCCCCCTACAACTACTGGGTGTCGAAGCTGGACACGTGGCCTGAACTTGCGCTGTATGCCCTGGAGGTGCTTGCTTGTCCTGCGGCTAGCGTCTTGTCAGAGAGGGTGTATAGTGCAGCTGGGGGAATCATCACGGATAAGCGTACCCGCCTGTCAACCGACAGTGCCGACAGGCTTACACTCATCAAGATGAACAAAGCCTGGATTTCCCCATACTTCTCTTCTCCACCAGCGGACAGCAGCGATACCTAAACAATACGTAGGCTGCACCCGCGGATGAAAGCATTGTTCTCTATCACCATCAAAAACGTGGACCTTTTAGCTTCAATCTGTGTATAATATTCATCCTCCTCCTCCTGCTCCTCCTCCTGAAACCTGACGTAATCACGCCGAACGGGCAATTTTTCTTAGGCCCACAAGGCTCAGTCATATAATTTTTGTAAACAATTTTTATACGTTTCAATGCTCATTAAAGCGTTGAAACTTTCACCTGAACCAATTTTTATTTTAACTGGGCTGCCTCCAGGCCTAGTTACAAATTAAGCCACATTAACCAAAGCGATTAATGGGTTTCACCTGCCCTCTTGGTTGGGCATGGGCAATTTTTCTGACGTACATTAGTACTGTTGGTACACCAATTTTTTGGGGCCCTCGCCTACAGTGTAATCTAATTAATTTTTTGCCCACCTGCATTAAAGCTGATGTTACATCAGCTGTGTTGGGCACTGCAATGGGATATATTTATGTACCGCCGGTGGGTTCCAGGGAGCCACCCATGCTGTGGGTCCACAGGGAGTTGTAACTGCATGTGTCTACTTCTAAAGAACCCCAGTCTGACTGGGGCATGCAGTGTGGGCCGAAGCCCACCTGCATTTAATCGGACGTTACCTCAGCTGTGATGGGCACTGCAATGGGATACATTTATGTACAGCCGGTGGGTTCCAGGGAGCCACCCATGCTGTCGGTGCACACGGAATTCCCATTGCGGAGTTGTACCTGCCTGTGACTATTTATAAAAAACCGCGGTCTGACTGAGGCATGCAGACACCTTGACAGAATGAATAGTGTGTGGCACATAGGTTCCCCATTGCTATGCCCGCGTGTGCAGCTCCTGATGGAGGTGGCACAGGATTGGATTTCTCATTGCTTCTGTACAGCATTGTGGGCTATCGCCCCGCCCCTTTTAAAGAGGGTCGCTGCCTAGCCGTGCCAACCCTCTGCAGTGTGTGCCTGCGGTTCCTCCTCATGGCAGACGCACTTATAAATAGACATGAGTGTGGCGTGGCATGAGGGCAGCTGAAGGCTGCGCAGGGACAGTTTGGTGTGCGCTGTGGACACTGGGTCGTGCGGGGGAGGGGGGGTTGGGCAGCATGTAACCCAGGAGAAGTGGCAGCGGAGTGTCATGCAGGCAGTGATTGTGCTTTGTTGGAGGTAGTGTGGTGCTTAGCTAAGGTATGCATTGCTAATGAGGGCTTTTCAGAAGTAAAAGTTGTTGGGGGGGGGCACTCTTGCCGGTATTGTGGCTTAATAGTGGGACCTGGGAACTTGAGATGCAGCCCAACATGTAGCCCCTCGCCTGCCCTATCCGTTGCTGTGTCGTTCCCATCACTTTCTTGAATTGCCCAGATTTTCACAAATGAAAACCTTAGCGGGCATCGACGATATACAAAAATGCTCGGGTCGCCCATTGACTTCAATGGGGTTCGTTACTCGAAACGAACGCTCGAGCATCGCGATAATTTCGTCCCGAGTAACGAGCACCCGAGCATTTTGGTGCTCGCTCATCTCTAGTCCCCACCCAAAACAGAAGTTCTGTATGGTGCAGTATGCTCACTCCAGTACATACGGGTGGGCAGCATCTACGCCAGCCTACCTCCATATAATAAACTGGCTAGTTCATCTATTTATGCAGACACACATGCTGACTGAGATGACATTTAGGTGCATTAGGAGGTTGCCAAGTATCCTTCTTCTATGGGCCCTGCCTTCTCTTTCCATAGATGTGTTTGAAGAATGCAAAAGCCCACAAAAATTTCAAATATGAATCTGGTAGCTTGTACAGGAAACTGAACAAAGGGACCCCAGAATGTACTTTACTGGTGAGTCCAGGGCACCCCAGTCTGTTACTGGTGGTTTTTACCTCTGTACTGTGGCATCAATGGGTTTATTATGCCTGCGTTGTGACATCACTGTGTTTATTATCCTCTGTACTGTGACATCCTTGTTTATTATCCTTGTACTGTGACATCACTGTGTTTATTATTATGTACTGCAACATCACTGTGTTTACTATCCCTGTACAGTGACATCAATACCTCTATTACCTCTGTACTGTGGCATCATTGTGGTTATTATTCCTGTACTGTGACATCACTGTCTTTATTATCCCTCTTCTGTGATATCACTGTTTATTACACCTATACTGTGACTTCACTGTGTTTATTATCCTGTACTGTAACATCACCTTGATTATTATCTTCTACTTTGAAATCAATGTCTTTATTACCTCTGTACTGTCACATCACTGTGTTTACTATTCCTGTACCTTGACATTAATGTCTCTATTACCTCTGTACTGTGACATCACTGTGGTTATTATCCCTGTGCTGTGACAGCACTGTGTTTAATATCCTTATACAGTGACATCACTGTGGTAATTATCCCTGTCCTGTGACATCACTGTGTTTATTATTTCTGCACTGTGAAATCACTGTGTATATTATCTTTTAAATGTGGCTTCACTGTCTCTATTATCCCTGTACTGGGACATGACTGTGTTTATTATCCCTGTACTATTACATCAATGTGTCTATTACCTCTTGTGAGACACTGAAGGGGTTAATAGTAGGCGGTCAGTATGTTCCCCCTCGATTCAGGTATTATGCCGGTTAGGAATGAAGGGAGTCCATGTCTCACTGCACAGGACACAGGGAAAAACCAGGGATGTGATGTGATGTGATCTTCAGCATATAGTTGCTGGAGATGCTTTTTGTAAAACATGTTTGGGCCTGTTTTATTTGGAATGGATGGCAGGCTTGGTAGTGGGGCTGTCCATTCCACCCTCTCCACTCCAGGTCTTGTTAGGGGAAGGCAAGCTCCCCAGGTGTAGTGGCTGAGTAATTACCCAGTCCATAAAAGTCTACAAGCTGCAGATAGAGGAGAGACCGGGTGCCGGTCACTGCCGGTCTCATGAGATGCCTTATCATTTACCAAGAGAAAAACTGGACTTTTGTACAAGCGTTTGATTTCCGTGTGGCTACAGCGAGTCGTCCGTATAGTCAGGGATGGACTCTGCATAGTAAGTGCTGGATAAGCAGGATTTTGTTTTATGCCTGAAGTTAAGGCTCTATTTTGTTTATTTTTACGCTTTCTAATAAACACAGGCCAAGCCTGTATGAACTTTATATGCTGTTGTGGTCTCTGACTGCCGCTCACATTGCAGCCCTGTGCTCTATCTGAGCTAATTCTCCCACACTCTGTACTGTGACATTACTGTTTTCCATCCCTGTCCTGTGACATCGCTGTGGTTATTATTCCTGTAGTGTGACATCACTGTGTTTACTATGCTTGTACAGTGACATTGATGTCTCTATTACCTCTGTGCTGTGACATTACTATTTTTTATCCTTTTTACTGTGACATCACTGTGGTTGTTATTCCTGTAGTGTGACATCACTGTATTTACTATCCTTGTACAGTGACATCACTGTGGTTATTACCACTGTACTGTGACATCAATGTCTCTATTACCTCTGTACTGTGACATCACTGTTTATCCTTTTTACTGTGAAATCACTGTGGTTATTTCTGCACTGGGACATCACTGTTTTTACTATCCCTGTACTGACACCTTTATGTTTCCTATTCTTACACTGTGACATCACAGTGTTTATTACTTCTGTACTGTGACATTACTGTGTGTGTATTATCTTTTAAATGTGACATCACTGACTCTATTAGTCCTGTACTGTGGCATTACTGTGTGTATTATCTCCGTACTGTGACATCATTATGTTTACTATCCCTGTCCCGTGACACCACTGTTTACTATCCCTGTATTGTGACATCTCTAACTTTATTATCTCTGTTTTGTGACATCACAGTGTTTATTCCTGTTTTGTGACATCACAGTGTTTATTCCTGTTTTGTGACATCAATGTGTTTATTATCCCTGGACTGTGACATCACTTTCTCTATGCCTGTCTTATGACATCTCAGTGTTTATTATCCCTGACTTGTGACATCATGGTGTTTATCATCCTTCTACTGTAACATCACTGTTTATTATGACAGTACAATCTGTATGCTACATCTGTGGAGTTTGCTGTTGATCAGCATGGATATGTGCATGGAGAGTTGCAGCAGAGTTTTCTGACCCCTTGATATTTGTGTTGTGTGCAGATGATGTGGGGATAGGTCACTGACTACAGGTTTCTGCAGCT
The DNA here is from genome assembly GCF_035609145.1 of Eleutherodactylus coqui. Classification (NCBI taxonomy): domain Eukaryota; kingdom Metazoa; phylum Chordata; class Amphibia; order Anura; family Eleutherodactylidae; genus Eleutherodactylus; species Eleutherodactylus coqui. The sequence goes on along the minus strand of NC_089846.1, from coordinate 88,502,148 downwards.
CTCCTAAAGTTGAACACTATCTGTATAACGCTCTGTGCAGTTCCTGTTGCTCCCCTGAGTGGTGGTTAAAGGTAGCCAGCGTTCTATCATTTATGAAGTCCCATACACGTGTCATCTAACATCAGCGCAGAATTTTGGACATAAGGCTGGCTGTCAATGGGTGAGGTGTTATTGTGAGATCCGGGGTGATAAATCGCATATGGAGCTCGCAGGACACGCACAAGCGGAAAATCATAGTGAATTGCTGCTATTCTCTGGGGTGAGCCTACCATTAATATAAGCTCATTGCAGAGTCCTTTTAGTGCTCACCCATCCTCCCCTATGGTGGAATATCGCTAGCGATATTCCGTCGCAGTTGTGAACAGGTGTCCTAATTTATAGTAAGGGTTGTGTCACACAAATGTTTGTGTATCTGCGTGCGCTTTTGTGCATCGGGCGTTGCATATTTACATGCCCAACAGCATTTTTCCCTGTACTTTTTACATGTACAAGTTGTGTGCAATTGCACAAGCAAAAAAGCAGGCACCGATGCTCTCAGACATTGGCATGGCCAATTAGTTCAAATGAGTAAGAAAGTAGAGCATGCTGGGTTTGTTTCTTGTCTGGATGAAATTTGCTCGCAAAATATGAGCTTTTGAATAAACCCGTTGAAATCAATTGATTCTATTTTCTATGTATTGTGTGGGCAAATATGCTCCCAAATACGCCGGTGTGACACGGGCCTTAGTGTAACACTGTGTGCTCTGTCTCTGCAGTTATTAACCCACCAGAGGCAGAGAGGCTTTGTTTCTCCGTTCCTAAGATGTGAAGTGATGGTGTGCGTTGTGGTTGTGCGGCAGAGAGTCCATCATCCTGACGCTGACAGATCACCGCTGAACGTCTGTGTGTTTTATGCTCCACTCCTCTATGGGGTATAACAGACAATCACTGCCGTTTTAATTTGCAGTTACATCCAGTCTGTTTAGAGACCCCCAGAGTTCCTCGGCTTTAGAATTGGAGCGCATGTTCTCCTCCTCGCTGCGCCCTTTATGACTCCGGCTCTTCGCAACGTTATTTAGTTGCAGATTTATTCTTGTAAAGTAACAAAATGTTGCAGACACTGTTATAAATATCAAAATGGACAACATTACGAATGCATTATCAAAATCACTTTATTATTCTGTATGGTATTATGGGATAGACAACTGAGCATTCACATTTAACCCCTTAAGCTCCAAGCACTATAAATATATGGCACTGGGCTTTAATCCTGTTCCTTAGTAAAATATAGTGCGGATCAGTGATCCTGTTTCTGCATACTAGCAGGTCTGGTTCTCGTCTGGCTCTGACAGCCAAGGACCCCAAAGAAAAGACCGTTTTTAACCAATTCTTACTTCTCCTTTACAGGCTACATAGTGCTGTAGAGAATATAGGAAGCGGCAGTGCTGTTTTTGTATGGGACCTGGCAGTCATGTGATCGCCGGCAACCCCCAATATGTCAGAACTGAATTACCCTAATAAAAAATATATAAAAATTCAGCTAGAAAAGGTATATATAAATAGTAAAAAAGTGAAATTCAGCTCAACAAATATTGTGATCCACAGCGTTATGCCAGACAGACAACCTCCAGTAAGGGAGCGCATGGAGAACAGCGTCATGGTTTCTTAGTAATGTGCTGTGGAAAAAACGATGTATATAGCGCCAGCACCTTTTTATGGATATATTCTAATAAATATTGATTGTTTTATGATGTGCTGGAGCTAGATATGTTGTTTATTTCCACATTAATAATAGCCATATATGTCATGAAAAAATGCTGATAGAATAACTATGGCAGGCCAGGAAAAAAAAACTAGGCCATAAAACCACCACAGGGGTAAAAGCACTAGAATACGTATGGTCCTTGGACGGAAACACTCTGGTCTTTAAGGGGTTAAAGAAACAGGAAAACCTCCAGTTGCTACATTGTATCTATAGTAAATAAATATGGAAACATCCCAGATACATACAGCTACACGTAAGAACAACAAACAAAAACTATACAGAGCTCAAGATTCAAGAGTGCACAGTTGTCATTTCCCTTCCCCACTCTCATCAGCAACTCATATATTACTCAGCGGGGGGCGACAATGGACACAGGAGAAAGCTCCTCCCAAGGTAGGAAGAGTCTGAATTAAAGGAAGTATGTCAAATCATTTTGGCCGTGTAAACTCATTGTATTGGAAGGGTCCTTTACACGGAATGATTTATCATTCAAAAAATCATTGGATCATGCAAACTTGTACAATAATCGTACAGCGTAAACAGGGCCAACAATTAAATAACGAATGATGATTCATTCACTTCTCGTTTATCATTCATTACATGCAGGCAAAAAAATAATTGTTGACTTGGTCAGTCATTCAGATTAATGGTACATTGCCTTGAGTGACTGAGGGCTCCTTTAGACGGACGTATTTGCGTGTGCAATACGCAGAGAATAGAACAAATTAATTTCAATGGCTTTGTTCTCATTTTGCCTTTTTGCGCACAGATATTTCACATGTGCGGGAAAAAAAGTCTATTTTTGTGCGTATTTGTGCATCACAGGTACCCATAGGCGTGCATTGGAGGTCGAAGTGTACATGCAAGTGTGCCATTACATGAAAAAAAGAACACATTTGGCCTCCTTGGGTTGAATAGCCTTTTAAATCACAGTGGGGGTCTGTCTCACGCCCATGTGAAAATGCCCAGCGTGCGCAAATAGTACAGTAAATTGCGCCGATACATGCGCCAATCTACCTAGTTCATGGCACAAATACGTTGCATTGAAGAATACACGTGCGATAATCTGTGTGAAGGACCCTAACCAATCGAGCAAAGGAAAGGAAATGATTTTTCTGTATGCATAAACTGGCTGCTCGAGCGACTGGGCGAACTCTGTCATCGCTTGCTCATGCCAACAATTTCTTTCTCCATGTAAGGGCTTCTCTCCATGGGCGTATGTGCAACTACGCTCGCACATAAACTATGTTTTGTTTTTTTGGACTTTCTAAACTGTGCTTAATGCGCATGTGTTTTTTGTTTTTTTACGGAATTGCGCACTTGCACGCACATTTAACACACCTCCCATAGACTTCTATAGGCACCTTTGCTGTGTAAATGCACAGGAAAATAGAGCACATCCTATTTTTTGAGTGTGCGCACAAAATGGGAGATGTGTTTTCTGCGTATGCAAATACACGTGATGATGCTAACTGACAGTACAGTTATTATCTATTCAATAGAAGCTCCAATCCAGAAATATCAATGCTGATGTGCTCTCTGCGCTGGACACAAATGGCATGTGAACCATAGAAAGGGCAGTTCTCCTCCATTTCTGGTCCTGGCTTTCCTTCCAGTGGAGTCTTGCTTGAAGTTTTCAGCTCGTACTGCTGTCACCTGCAGTAACGTAACTTCTGATGTGACTGACCAAGACTAAATGCCCTTTTACACGCAAAGGTAATCTTTCAAACGAATGAAAGATTTAGTGATCTTCCATAAAGAAATGTTAAATGAATTGTTTGCAGAGCCCAGTGTGTGTTAAAAATACACCCAGCTGTGCAAACAGCTGCCACCACATTCCATTGCTCTCCCTGCGGCTAGTATAAGCATGTCGCATGGAGAACATTGTGCAGTCTTTTGAAAGAAATACATTCATATGGACGACGGATTTTAAATGAACCCGCACATGTAACAATTATTGCTCATTTTCAGCTGTTTGGAAGTTGTATGTAGGGCCTTCAAGGATTCAAACCTTTGACCCCCATGCACTCCAGGCAGTAACCCTTCCTATTGAGCCATTCAGCTGGTTGGATAGCTCCTCGTCATAAGCGATGCTCCAATATCTTGTTCCTAGTCCCCAGTTTCAGAATTGGTGCCACCCTGCTCTAATTAGAGACACTATATGAACCTGGCATGGAACCTCCCCCCTTGCATGTTTATTGTGCCTCTAACCAAGCTATCTCTCTATCAACTGCCTCCCTTGCTAAATAGTTCGACATCTTGTGTATCAGACCCCGGCTGTTCCTCTTGACTACGCTACTGCTTAAATCCACTGAGCTGTGCCGTCTTCTCAGGTATTAAACCTCGGCTGCCCCCTTGACTATGTTTCCCGCCAGTGGCAGGTACAACAGGTGACTCCAGTCCAGTGCTAGACTCATGAGAATAAGAGTCCATTTACACTGAATGATAAACGTCCATATAGGCCACCTGGACAAGCAGAGGATATGGATGAGCTCTTTCTACATCAGATGGACAAGCTTTCAGAAAAGCACAACATAGTGATCATGGGAGATTTTACTGATCCAGGCATTTGTTGGGAATCTCTCTCAGGTAAAAGTAAGGAATCCAACAAATTCTTATCCGCTCTTGCTGACAACTTTATATTCCAAAAGGTAGAAGAGAAAAAAAGGGGATCTGCTATCTTGGACCTAATTATTACCAACAGGGAGGAAATGGTTGAGGAAGTAAGGGTGGCTGGGGCCTTAGAAGGCAGTGATTATGCTATCCTTGAATTTTATATAAAAAGGGAAGGAAGACCTAAAAAACTCAGACCTCAAGGTTGGATTTCAGAAAAGCAGATTTTAATGGAAACAGAAAGAGGATAGGAAGAATCCAATAGCTGGATATTCTTAGAGAAAGAAATGTCCAAGAAGGTTGGGAAATATTGCAAAATGAGATTCTCAAAGCACAATTGTTAACAATCCCTAAAAGAAGGAAGAATGGGAAGCATTTAAAGAGACCAGGATGGATGAACACAGAACTAACATACATGCTAAAAACAAAGACAGATATGTTTATCAAATTGAAAGAGGGGGAAATATCTAAAGAAGAATAGAATGCAGTCTGCAGAAGCTGTAGGGCAAGTGTCAGAAAAGCTAAAGCTAATAATGAATTGAGGCTTGCAATAGCAGCCAAAAGCAATAAAAAAGGATTTTGTGGGTCAAAAGCAAAATAAAAGTCAAAGAGGCTATTGGATGCTTACAAGATGAAAATGATGAATTGGTTAAGAATGATGTTGAGCAGGATGATTTTTTAAATTCCTATTTTGTATGTTTTCTCTCAGAAAGTAAATGTAACATCAGCTGATCTTCCCTGTTCTATTGGGGGATACAAGAATGTGGGCTATCTATAAGCCAAGAGATGGTGAAGGAACACTTAGCTAACTTAAATGAATCTCAAGGTCCTGATGAATTACATCCTAGGATACTAAAGGAAGCAGCAGAGGTAATTGCTGAACCACTCGCCATAATCTTTGAAAATTCCTGGAGAACAGGAGAAGTCCCAGAACATTGGAAAAGGGCAAATGTTGTCTCTATCTTCAAAAGAGGGAAGAAGGTGGGGGGCGTAGCCTGGACGGAGCCGATGGCGGACATGTTCTGAATAGCTCCATTACTATTATCAGCCATAAGCAACATAAAGCAAGCAGAGACCGCTAATATTCACTCCAACTGACAGGGGAAGCTTACCCGAAGCTGACAATGTCCAGGAGAAGAGCGGTGAAGTCCGGACCGAAGCGCCTGACAGACTTTTACCCAGCGCGCGGACCGGTGGAAGAGACAGGCAAGATGGCGATGCCTGCACGCAGGGAGAGGGGAGAACAAGTGACTGCAGCGGCATCTCCGACGGAACTTCCAGAGGGAAACAACGGTAAGCATAAACTTACCTAACACCCAGCAGCAGCTGTCTGCCCACCCTGGAGCCTCTAAATCTCCTCATTCACGTTCCCCCAGCCCTACAAGAGAGCAGAGAGAAGTGGGGGAGACGGAGTGTGACAGGAGCGCTGCCGGGGAGAGAGGGGGGGCTGAGGGGGAGCCACCATCTTCCCTAACACAGAATATATCTAACTCAGAAAAAAGAAGTATAAGCTCTCCCAAAGGAAGCCCCGAAAAAAGACGCCCCAGAAGAGAGAATACCTCCCCCCCCCCCCCCCCCCCCGGCCTCTAATGAAACAGAATGGCTGGAGGAAGAGGACACTACAGACCCCCTATTCAGTATTCAATGTTCCAATCAAACAGCTTCCGAATTCTTCATCCGGGATATGATCATAGCCTTAAAGGGTTCAATTAAAAAAGACATATCCCAAATGAATAAAAAGATTAATAATTCTATTGAAGAACTAGAGGTAAGAGTAGACCATCTAGAAAATAAAACAGGAGAGATCACTAGTTCTCACAACGAACTCACTGATGCCCACTATAAACTTGAAGAAGAATTCGAATCCCTAAAAAACAAAATGGCGGACATGGAAGACCGCAACAATTTAAAATTCAGAGGAATCCCCGAAACGGTAAAACCTGATCAACTGAATAAATACGCCCAAGATCTCATAAGGGCCCTCCTGCCAGACTCAACAACCAATGATTGCATACTAGACAGAATACATAGACTCTCCAAACCAAAAGGTGTACCCGAAAGTGCTCCCAGAGACGTTATAGCAAGAGTACACTTTAACCACATAAAAGAAAATCTGATGAGAGCGGCTAGGGGCCTGAGGGACCTCCCTCCACCATTCGAAAATATCAAGCTCTACTCCGATTTTTCTCAGATAACTATGGCCGCGCGCAGAAAGCTCTCCCCCATAACAACGTCCCTGAGAGAGAATGATATTCTCTATAGGTGGGGTTTCCCCACCAAACTCTTCATCAATAGAGACGGAAACATCACCACCATAAACACTCAAGAGGAAGGCTTCAAGATTTTACAAAAATGGAACATCCCACTATCTAAAGCCTATAATCCAAACCACATCCCCAAGGACTGGTCACGGAAACAACCAAACAGAAACAACAAGGGAGGTGCCCCCAACCGCTAAGCCTCTCCAACCAAGATACAAATGATCTTTATCCAGATCTCGTGCTAAAAAGAATAATACTCAGAACATCGGCTGATCTACAAAGAACCCCAACCAAGACCTTACTCCAAGGACTCAAACCCAATCGTTGGAAAGGTCCTTTTCTGTTAATCTGTTATCAACGGTCAAAACACAGCTCAGGTAAAGTTCCTTACCTTGAGTATGAAGATCGCATCTGTTTTCACCCCATCCCCTACTCCCTCTTCCCTATCCCCAATTGGATCACATTCGCAAAAACATGGACCAACACTTCCACCAACCGGACCAAAAAAAGAAGTCGGCTTCTCACTAACCTATAAACAAGGACAGTCAGTGCAAGCTCTCTCATCAAGGACCCATACATGGATCTAAAACTAGTTTCCCTCAATGTTAAGGGACTGAACTCTCCCTACAAGAGATCTACTATGTGGAAGGAGGCTATCTCGTCGGAGGCAGATATATTTTGTGCCCAAGAAACCCACCTACCCAACCATAATACTCCAAAGATGTCTCATCCCAAGTTCCCAAGGCTCTTTATGGCCAACTCTCCCAAAAAAAAATCAGGAGTCCTGATTGCAGTTAAAGAAATGGTCAACTTCCAACTGGTGGAAGTAATAGAAGATGCAGATGGTAGATTCTTAATTCTAATTTGTAAACTTGATGATCTCCTTGTCACCCTGGTCAATATCTATGTCCCGAATTCTCGGCAACTTAAATTCTTGAATGGAGTGACAAGGAAAGTAAAGAAGGTGCAACAAGGCTCATTAATTGTATGTGGGGATTTCAATGCTATTGCAGACGAAACCTTAGACTCCAGCAACATAAGAGGAAACAAGGGATCAAACCTGACACCTTGGTTACATAATAACGAACTTTTCGATGCATTTAGGGCCCTGAATGTTAACTCCAGGGAATACACCTTCTACTCATTTAGACACAGGTCATTCTCACGAATCAACATGTTTCTGGTTGACTTCCAAATCCTTAGTAGAACACAAGAAGCAAAAATAGGGGTCACTTCATGGTCTGACCATGCCCCGACCACATTAAAACTAAAACTAGGCCCCAAAGCACCACACTTCAACAACTGGAGAAACAACACCTCCCTTATGAAGATCCCGAAATACCAAAAGAAAATTAATGACACAATAATAGAATACTTTCACATCCATGATACCCCAGAAACATCTCGATTCATCCTTTGGAACGCCCACAAACCAGTTGTGAGAGGCGCGATGATACAACAGGGCTCCATCTATAAAAGAGAAAAGATGGGCCTACTTAATAAGACATTAGAGGAACTAAAAACACTGGAGAAATCTATGAGATCCAATCACTCGCCATCCTTATCCAACGAACTCAGAACTACTAGACTAAAATTTCGTAACATCATGATTGATGAACGCGAAAAAAATCTAAAATCTATAAAAACAACTTATTACTCTGACAACAACAAAGGAACTAAATGGATGGCCAACAAAGTTAAACAAAAAAGAATGAAAGCAAAGATACCCTTCATAATTGATCCCCTAACAAAAAATAAAATAACCAACCCACTAGACATAGCCGAGGAATTCAGGAAATTCTACGAGGCATTATATAATCTCAAGAATGACCCATCAGTAGTTCAATCTACAGAAACAGCCATAAACGGTTTTCTATCTTCCATACAGCTCCCTAAATTGTCAGATATACAGATAGATAAACTGAACACCCCCATCTCATCTCAAGAAATACTCCAAATCATCAACAAAGCTAAAAAAGATAAAGCACCAGGCCCGATGGTTTTTCGTATGAATATTATAAAATTTACAAAGACATCCTAATTAGAGATGAGCGAACGTACGCATCCGAGCTTGATACTCGTTCGAGTATTAGCGTGTTCGAGATGCTCGTTACTCGAGACGAGTACCACGCAATGTTCGAGTTACTTTCACTTTCATCTCTGAGACGTTAGCACGCTTTTCTGGCCAATAGAAAGACAGGGAAGGCATTACAACTTCCCCCTGTGACGTTCAAGCCCTATACCACCCCCCTGCAGTGAGTGGCTGGCGAGATAAGGTGTCACCCGAGTATATAAATCGGCCCCTCCCGCAACTCGCCACAGATGCATTCTGACATAGTTCAGGGACAGTGCTGCTGGTGCCGGAGCTGCTATAGGGAGAGCGTTAGGAGTTATTTTAGGCTTCAAGAACCGCAACGGTCCTTCTTAGGGCCACATCTAACCGTGTGCAGTAGTGTGGAGGCTGCTTTTTGCAATGTTGCACATTTTTTTTCTTTGTATATCGGCCGTACAGAGCATTGCGTCCTGCAGTAATACCCCAGGGCCAGAAGTGGTGGTTAGGCAGGAACAGAAGACATATATTGTGAGGCAGGGACAGAACACATATATTGTGAGGCAGGGACAGAAGACATATTTATTGAATATAGGCAGTGAGCCTTTGCAAAAACATTTGGGGGAAAAAATCTATTTGGGCTGCCTATGACTGTCCTCAGTCTTCTGGGTCTTTTCTGGGTGTAGTAGTCCTCATAATTCATACGCAGCCAGCTAAGTGTTACAGCAGGCTTGCGCTAAATTATTTCCTGGCTCTGTGTTGGCTGTTAAATCACCGCTGTATTCCAGTCCACAGTGCAACACTCTGCAGTTATTTGACATACTCCAGGGCCAGTAGCGGTGACGCAGAGAGAGAAGAGATATATTTATTGAATATAGGCAGTGGGCCTTTGCAAAAACATTTGGGGAAAAAAATCTATTTGGGCTGCCTGTGACTGTCCTCAGTGTACTGGGTCTCTGCTGGGGGTAGTTGTCCTAATTCATACGCAGCCATCTAAGTGTTACAGCAGGCTTGCGCAAAATTCTTTCCTGCCTCTGTGTTGCCTCTTACATCACCGCTGTATTCCTGTCCACAAGTGTACTGGGTCTCTGCTGGGGGTAGTTGTCCTAATTCATACGCAGCCAGCTAAGTGTTACAGCAGGCTTGCGCAAAATTCTTTCCTGTCTCTGCTGTGCATTCCGTAAGCGAAGTCAGCCTCCAACCACAGGCCAATAAGCGGCACATTTAATTACAGCGTTCTCTTTTCTACACTACTGGTAATACAGCATGCTGAGGGGTAGGGGTAGGCCTAGAGGATGTGGACGCGGAGGCCCAAGTAAGGGTGTGGGCACAGGCCGAGCCAGTGCGGTGGCCAGGGGTAGAGGCAGGGCCAGACCGTATAATCCACCAACTGTTTCCCAAAGCGCCCCCTCGCGCCATGCCACCCTGCAGAGGCCAAGGTGCTCTATGGTGTGGCAGTTTTTCACAGAGACGCCTGACGACCGATGAACAGTGGTGTGCAACCTTTGTCGCTGACCAAGATCAGCTGGGGAGACACCACCACCAGCATGCGCAGGCATATGATGGCCAAGCACCCCACAAGGTGGGACGAAGGCCGTTCACCGCCTCCGGTTTGCACCACTGCCTCTCCCCCTGTGCCCCAACCTGCCACTGAGATCCTGCCACAGGGGGCTCTGAGGACACAGGCACGAGTGCCTACCGGCCTGCACCCACACCCTCACCTCCGCTGTCCTCGGCCCCATCCATTAATGTCTGTCAGCGCACCGTCCAGCCGTCGCTAGCGCAAGTGTTGGAGCGCAAGCGCAAGTACGCCGCCACGCACCCGCACGCTCAAGCGTTAAATGTGCACATAGCCAAATTTATCAGCCTGGAGATGCTGCCGTATAGGGTTGTGGAAACGGAGTCTTTCAAAAGTATGATGGCGGTGGCGGCCCCGCGCTACTCAGTTCCCAGTCGCCACTACTTTTCCCTGTGCTGTCCCAGCCCTGCACGACCACGTCTCCCGCAACATTGTACGCGCCCTCACCAACGCGGTTACTGGCAAGGTCCACTTAACAACGGACACGTGGACAAGCACAGGCGGGCAGGGCCACTACATCTCCCTGACGGCACATTGGGTGAATTTAGTGGAGGCTGGGACAGAGTCAGAGCCTGGGACCGCTCACGTCCTACCCACCCCCAGAATTGCGGGCCCCAGCTCGGTGGTGGTATCTGCAGCGGTGTATGCTTCCTCCACTAAACCACCCTCCTCCTCCTCCTCCTACGCAACCTCTGTCTCGCAATCAAGATGTTCAGCAGCAGCAAGTCGCCAGCAGTCGGTGTCGCGCGGCATGGCAGCACAGCTGTGGGCAAGCGTCAGCAGGCCGTGCTGAAACTACTCAGCTTAGGAGATAAGAGGCACACGGCGCACGAACTGCTGCAGGGTCTGATAGAGCAGACCGACCGCTGGCTTGCGCCGCTGAGCCTCCAACCGGGCATGGTCGTGTGTGACAACGGCCGTAACCTGTTGGTGGCTCTGCAGCTCAGCAGCTTCACGCACGTGCCATGCCTGGCCCACGTCTTTAATTTGGTGGTTCAGCGCTTTCTGAAAAGCTACCCACGCTTGTCAGACCTGCTCGGAAAGGTGCGCCGGCTCTGCGCACATTTCCGCAAGTCCCTCACAGACGCTGCCACCCTGCGCACCCTGCAACATTGGTTTCATCTGCCAGTGCACCGACTGCTGTGCGACGTGCCCACACGGTGGAACTCTACGCTCCACATGTTGACCAGGCTCTATGAGCAGCGTAGAGCTATAGTGGAATACCAACTCCAACATGGGCGGCGCAGTGGGAGTCAGCCTCCTCAATTCTTTACAGAAGAGTGGGCCTGGTTGGCAGACATCTGCCAGGTCCTTGGAAACTTTGAGGAGTCTACCCAGATGGTGAGCGGCGATGCTGCAATCATTAGCGTCACCATTCCTCTGCTATGCCTCTTGAGAAGTTCCCTGCAAAGCATAAAGGCAGACGCTTTGCGCTCGGAAACAGAGGCGGGGGAAGACAGTATGTCGCTGGATAGTCAGAGCACCCTCCTGTCTATATCTCAGCGCGTTGAGGAGGAGGAGCATGAGGAGGATGAGGAGGAGGGGGAAGAGACAGCTTGGCCCAATGCTGAGGGTACCCATGCTGCTTGCCTGTCTTCCTTTCAGCTTGTGTGGCCTGAGGAGGAGAAGGATCCTGAAAGTGATCTTCCTAGTGAGGACAGCCATGTGTTGCGTACAGGTACCCTGGCACACATGGCTGACTTCATGTTAGGATGCCTTTCTCGTGACCCTCGCGTTACACGCATTCTGGCCACTACGGATTACTGGGTGTACACACTGCTCAACCCACGGTATAAGGAGAATCCTTTCCACTCTCATACCCGAAGAGGAAAGGGGTTTGAGAGTGATGCTATACCACAGGACCCTGGCGGACAAACTGATGGTAAAATTCCCATCCGACAGCGCCAGTGGCTGAAGGCGCAGTTCTGAGGGCCAGGTAGCAGGGGAGGCGCAGAGATCAGGCAGCATGTATACAGCACAGGCAGGGGAACACTCTCTAAGGCCTTTGACAGCTTTCTGGCTCCCCAGCAAGACTGTGTCACCGCTCCCCAGTCAAGGCTGAGTCGGCGGGAGCACTGTAAAAGGATGGTGAGGGAGTACGTAGCCGATCGCACGACTGTCCTCGGTGACGCCTCTGCCCCCTACAACTACTGGGTGTCGAAGCTGGACACGTGGCCTGAACTCACGCTGTATGCCCTGGAGGTGCTTGCTTGTCCTGCGGCTAGCGTCTTGTCAGAGAGGGTGTTTAGTGCGGCTGGGGGAATCATCACAGATAAGCTTACCCGCCTGTCAACCGACAGTGCTGACAGGCTTACACTCATCAACATGAACAAAGCCTGGATTTCCCCAGACTTCTCTTCTCCACCAGCGGACAGCAGCGATACCTAAACAATACGTAGGCTGCACCCGCGGATGGAAGCATTGTTCTCTATCACTATCAAAAACGTGGACCTTTTAGCTTCATCAATCTGTGTATAATATTCATCCCCCTCCTCCTGCTCCTCCTGAAACCTCACGTAATCACGCTGAACGGGCAATTTTTCTTAGGCCCACAAGGCTCAGTCATACAATTTTTGTAAACAATTTTTATACGTTTCAATGCTCATTAAAGCGTTGAAACTTTCACCTCAACCAATTTTTATTTTAACTGGGCTGCCTCCAGGCCTAGTTACCAATTAAGCCACATTAACCAAAGCGATTAATAGGTTTCACCTGCCCTCTTGGTTGGGCATGGGCAATTTTTCTGAGGTACATTAGTACTGTTGGTACACCAATTTTTGGGGGCCCTCGCCTACAGTGTAATCAAATTAATTTTTAGCCCACCTGCATAACAGCTGACGTTACATCAGCTGTGTTGGGCACTGCAATGGGATATATTTATGTACCGCCGGTGGCTTCCTGGCACCCACCCATGCTGTGGGTCCACACGGAGTTGTAACTGCATGTGTCCACTTCTAAAGAACCCCAGTCTGACTGGGGCATGCAGTGTGGGCCGAAGCCCACCTGCATTAAGCACGACATTACCTCAGCTGTGATGGGCAATGCAATGGGATATATTTATGTACCGCCAGTGGGTTCCAGGGAGCCACCCATGCTGTGGGTGCACACGGAATTCCCATTGCGGAGTTGTACCTGCCTGTGACTATTTATAAAAAAACGCGGTCTGACTGGGGCATGCAGACACCTTGACAGAGTGAATAGTGTGTGGCACATAGGTTCCCCATTGCTATGCCCACGTGTGCAGCTCCAGATGGAGGTGGCACAGGATTGGATTTCTCATTGCTTCTGTACAGCATTGTGGGCTATCGCCCCGCCCCTTTTAAAGAGGGTCGCTGCCTAGCCGTGCCAACCCTCTGCAGTGTGTGCCTGCGGTTCCTCCTCATGGCAGACACACTTATAAATAGACATGAGTGTGGCGTGGCATGAAGGCAGCTGAAGGCTGGGCAGGGACAGTTTGGTGTGCGCTGTGGACACTGGGTCGTGCGGGGGGGGGGGGGGGGGGGGTTGGTCAGCATGTAACCCAGGAGAAGTGGCAGCGGAGTGTCATGCAGGCAGTGATTGTGCTTTGTTGGAGGTAGTGTGGTGCTTAGCTAAGGTATGCATTGCTAATGAGGGCTTTTCAGAAGTAAAAAGTGTTGGGAGGGGGGGGGCCCACTCTTGCCGCTATTGTGCCCTATCCTTTGCTGTGTCGTTCCCATCACTTTCTTGAATTGCCCAGATTTTCACAAATGAAAACCTTAGTGAGCATCGGCGATATACAAAAATGCTCGGGTCGCCCATTGACTTCAATGGGGTTCGTTACTCGAAACGAACCCTCGAGCATCGCGATAATTTCGTCCCGAGTAACGAGCACCCAAGCATTTTGGTGCTCGCTCATCTCTAGTGCTCGCTCATCTCTAATCCTAATCCCACATATGAAAAATCTATTTAATAAAGCTATGAAAGAAGGTTCACTACCGCCCGAAATGCTTCAGGCGAACATAGTCACGATTCCCAAACCAGGCAAGGAACCCACTTCCCCCACAAACTTCAGACCAATTTCACTGTTAAATAATGATACTAAAATATTTGCAAAAATACTCTCTTTAAGATTATTGGAAGTGATTCCGGATCTAGTTCACAGCGACCAAACTGGCTTTGTAAAGGGCAGACAAGCATCAGACGCAACAAGACGCTTGCTGGGGGTTGTGAATGGGGCCGAGAGCTCTCGAATGCCTTCTCTGCTCCTTACTCTGGACGTGGAGAAGGCATTCAACAGAATTCATTGGGGTTACGCCTTTTCAGTGCTCGATAAAATGGGATTTAAGGGAAATATCATGCATGCCATCCAAGCTTTATACAGGTCACCCTCAGCAAGAGTCCTCACTAACAGAGTTATCTCCAAATCTTTTGAAATCACCAACGGGACCAGGCAGGGGTGCCCTATGTCACCCTCGTTATTTATACTCACAATGGGACCATTAGCTGAAGCAATACGAATCCACACTGAAATCAGGGGTATACCCTTGGCAAACAGACTGCATAAAATCGGCTTATTCGCAGATGATATCGTACTTATGCTCTCCTCCCCTCTAAGTTCACTCAGAATAGCCTCGAACCTCTTGACCCAATTTGGGACGATCTCCTTTTATAAAGTCAACCCATCCAAATCTAAAATCTTACCAGTTAATTTACAACCCGATCTTACAGAATTGATAAAACAAGAATTCCCATTCGACTGGGACCCTGCCGGTATCCAATATCTGGGCACTACTATTAATCTACCACTAAACAATCTTATGGACCATAATCTTTCCCTGCTGATGGATGGTATCCAAAGGGATTTAAATAACTTCAACAAGACAGAACTTTCTTGGCTGGGTATGATCGTTATTTATAAGATGATGGTCCTTCCAAAAATTTTATATATTTTTAGAACACTAGCCCTCAAATGCAACCCCAAAACACTAAAAACCTTACAAAAACAACTAATGACATTCATATGGAATAACAAAAGACTTAGAGTTGCAGCGGCCATAATGTACAAGCCCAGAAGGCTGGGAGGTCTAGGGGTGCCCAACCTAACTGCCTATTATGAAGCTAACACTATAGCCCAACTAAGACCTTGGGGGGTCCCCTCCAAAGGAGTAAGCTGGCCCACAATTGAGCAAAGCTCTCTGGGCAATAAATCCCTTAGGAACCTCCTACTAGCCTCAAGCATTAATGCAGACTCTGACCCTGTAAAAAATCCAATAGTCCAAAACGCTATTCACACATGGAAACACATCCTTCGTACCACGAAAAATTTCTCCCCTAGAACGGAGACCCCCCTCCCAATAGAGACGTTTGAGTTCCAAATAAAAAATCTTAACACAAAAAATTGGAGAAACAAAGGAATTAAGCTGATCTCCGATCTGGCGCTAGGAAGCAAAATAAAACCTTTCAACACTCTTCAAGAGGAATACAATCTCTCGAGTGGTGACTTTCTTATATACTCCCAAATTAAAAGTAGGTGGCAAACTATAACAAGGAAAACTTACTTACCCTCCCCACTAGCTAAATACCTTTTCTATCCCTCACCCTGAAAACTCCCTCTGAAGGACATTTACGAACTTATATGTAACGAAGGCAAATCCATACAAAATTCTCAGAAAAAGGCACATATTCTCAACTGGGAAAAAGAACTAGGAGAACCTCACTCAACTACTAAATGGATTGCAGCATATAAATGGGCAAACCAAGCATCGGCTTGCGCCTCCCTGGTAGAGGTCCATTACAAGACACTAACCCGATGGTATAGATCCCCAGTGAGACTAGCAGACTTCTTCCCAGGAACTTCAGATAGATGTTGGCGAGGTTGTGGAAGAAGGGGTTCCCTTCTCCACATATTCTGGGGCTGCCCCATCATCAACTCCGTGTGGCTGGAGTTTTTCAACCTTATAAAAAATATAACTGGAGTGCAGGTTCCCCCGTCTCCGGAGTTAGCAATATTATTATTTGGCATAGAGAACATTCCTCAAAAATTTAGAAAGATGGTAGCTCACGGTCTACTAACCATAAAATTACTGATAACTAGGAACTGGAAGTCTTCAAACTCCCTTTCCTTATCAGACATAACCCATCAAATTTCTGAACATATAGCGATGGAAAAATTTTTCGCATTCAGACAAGACAGAGTCATCAGATTCAAAGAGGAATGGACCCCATGGATAAAGCACTTTCAATTAGACCAGGCTAACATTAGACTAGACCCCTAGAAGAAGATCTTAACAACTTACTATGCTCTAGAATTAAATTGAAATATAGACCATTGTAGTACTAAGTTGGATCCAATTAATGTACCATGCGAACAGATCCCTTTCCCTCTCCCACCTTCCCCAATCAATCCTCCCCTCTCCCCCCTTTTTACCCCCCCCCCTCCTCCTATCCCCCACAGTTAAGATATCTTGAAATGTTATTCAGTTAATACGCTTTGTATTCAAGTGCATTTTGTTATCAGCAATTTACCTTTAAATGCAATGTTTATGAACAGCTTGTTTACATGCTTATGTTATGTTAACTCTCAACATTTTTACAATAAAAATTATTGAACAGTAAAAAAGGGAAGAAGGTGGATCCAGGAAACTACAGGCCTGTGAGCCTGACTTCTATACTGGGAAATAAATTATTATACAGCATGTATACGAGTACTTGGATGAAAATGGAGTAATTAACCAGAGCCAGCATGCATTGTAACAAACAAGTCATTCCAGGCTAATCCAGTTTCCTTCTATGACAGAATCACTGACCAGGTCGATCAGGAAAATGCTTTGTCAAATGCTTTACTAAAGTCAAGATAAACTATATCCACTGTATCTCATACTATTTTGAAAAAATGACCAAATATGGGATTGACAAGGCAACTGTTAGGTGGATTCACAACTCGCTGAGTGATCGTACTCCAAGAGTGGTCATAAATGGCTGCACATCCAAGTGGAAGAATGTATCAAGTGGGGTACCACAAGGCTCTGTCCTTGGCCCAGTGTTGTTCAACATTTTTATAAATGATCTGGAGGAGGGAATTAATGGGAAACTGATCAAATTTGCTGACTACACAAAGCTATGAGGGATAGCTAACATTAGGGAAAAGAGAGTATTCAAACACATCTAGAAAAGCTTGATAAGTCGGTGGCGACTAACAGAATGGTATTTAACAAGGAGAAATGCAAAGTCCTACATCTGGGCAAGAAAAATGAAAAAAGCACATACAGAATGGGAGGAATTGGGCTAAGCAGCAGCCCAAGACTTGGGTATACTAATAGATCATAGACTGAACATGAGTCAACAATGTGATGCAGCAGCCAAAAAGGCAAACACAATTCTGGGATGTAATAAGAGAAGCATAGAGTCTAGATCACATGAGGTAATTATCCCCCTCCACTCTTCCTTAGCCAGACCTCATCTGGAGTACTGTGTCCAGTTCTGGGCACCCCACAGAGGCATAGACAAACTTAAGCAAATTCAGAGAAGAGTTACCAAGATGGTGAATGGTCTGCAAATCATGTCCTATGAGGAACGGTTAAAGGATCTGGGAATGTTTAGCCTGCAAAAAAGAAGGCTGAGAGAAGACTTAATAGCGATCTACAAATATCTGAAGGGCTGTCACAGTGCAGAGGGATCAGCCCTATTCTCATTTGCACAATGATAGACTAGAAGCAATGGGATGAAATTAAGTGAGTAGACACAAATTAAATATTAGACAGTGAGGGGGATCAATGAGTGGAACAGGTTACCACGGGAGGTGGGGAGTTCTCCTTCAATAGAAGTGTTCAAACAAAGGCTGGACAAATATCTGTCTGGGATGATTTAGTGATCCTGCACTGAGCAGGGGGTTGGACCCGATGACCCTGGAGGTCCCTTCCAACTCTACCATTCTATGATGAACCATAATTCTTTTTTCATTCAATTTCTGCAGTCATAAAAATCAAAGGTGATTTGCCTGTTTACTATGAATGGAGGTGGGCGGCCGCAGCGATCTGCAACCCGCTCCATCTCCATTCAATGAGTGATCATCACTCCTGTGTGAAAGCACAGGAGTGACTATGCCTAGGACTACTAGTCAAGTGCTGTACACAAGGCAGCTATCGGGTGCTTCAAGGACCCTAATGCAATGTGCATGCACCAATTCCCCCAGTGCTGATGTGCTTGTGTGACCATCACTGCCTCCATTGAGTGACGCTCCAGACACCCATTCTAAGGCCTTATTCACGCAAGCATTTTTACACGGCTATTTAGCCATGTTTATACACCGCCCGAAAATATCGACCATTGGAAGCATTGACCAATTTTTAGCTCAGTAAAAACGTTGCGCTGTAGAAAATAGGACATACGTGACCAAAATCACTGAATTTATATGCTGTTGAACAAGATAGGTCTTGACCTATCTTTCAACCAATATACGCTGACAGCTCCTATACACTCCTATGTGCGTTGCAAAAAAAGGGAGAGGGTTGGAGTTTAGCAGCGTCCAATGCAGGGAAAGCCTTGTAAGTGCCTCTATTTAGGCTTTAGAAGTCATTCCGAGCGTTTATGCTGACTGAACGATTTCCGGGCTGCGGCGTATTTTTAATTTGCTGCAGGAAGCATGTGACAGGATCAGGCAGTTGTGGGTGATGGTGTTGTGACACAGATTCAGGATACAATGCAGCAGAAGGCGTTACAAAACAAAAAACAATATTTATTTGCTAACAACAAAATAAAAATGAATAATTTTATAATAAGGAGCAAGCAGTTTAACTGTTGATATAGACTCGCCTGTTGCTAGCTAAGGCTAACTGAATCCTAGGATTATTGCCGTATATACAATGAGACACAATAATACTTTGTATTTAGCGCAAACTAACAGCACTGCTAGCAAAACAATATCAGTAATGCTGTAACCAAATCAGTCCTGTAGAGTGGAAGTACAAATCTCACAACATAATGCACAGTTGCTCCATGAAAAAGGTTAAAACTTCACTTTCTGTGAGCAACACCCCACTCAGTCCTTTAGAAAGGCTTGTTCCCGTATCAAGTAGACGGTCTCTTTAAATATCACAGTCCATAACCTGGTTTCAAACACAATTTACATAATGTCAGTGTCCATATTATTAGCCTTTTCTATAGCAGACCTTCCTAGCGGTGTGCACACCTAGCAGTTTACTGCGGCCAGCCTCACTTACAGCTTGTTGCCAATGCACTCCTCGATGTCCGCCTTAGTCTTCAACCATGGCTCTACAATGCTATCCTGCACTCTCTTTTGCTTTCAGCAGGCAGTCTCAATTCCCTCTGCATGGTTTTCTCTGCCTTCTTCAAACAGCCCTTATCTAATCCAGAGGTAATCCAGGCTCCTGATGCATTTTCCTCTCTGGCAGCAGTAGCTCCTCTGCAGTTTGTTGCATCCTTTCTGAAGAAACGCAGCTCACTTGCACAGTCCCTTCACTCTCTCTCTCCTGTAGCGCAGTTCCAAAACCTTTTATAGTACTGACATCATCTCACTAGAAAATTCACAGACAACATGCTCAGTAGCCATATCGGAATTCCATTGTGAAGCCCAGTGCAGCCTTTAGGGGAGCCCTTTACAGGACTACCTGGTAGTGAAGAAGGGACCAGAGTGACACAGAATGGAAAGGTGGTGAGGGCAAAAAGGTGAGTACTCTCTTTTTTTATACTTTACAGCATAAAATTGGAGCACTGGAGGCATTATTACTAAGGGGGCAATATTACTGAGAAGGGACAAGTGGAGCGTTATTACCGAGGGTGACACAAAGAGTGAGCCTTAGCATAAAAGGGGTATAGCCCAACATAAAAATGGCTCAGTGTGCATGTCATGCCACAAGAATTTTCCCTCTTTTTATTGGACAAAAGTTAGAAGCTATGCCCACATCCTGTGATTGGCTGAGCGCTCAGCCGATGAGACCAGCACTTTCTAGGGGCGGGGATTCTTCAATCCCTAGCCTCCAGAAGACAGAAGATGACTGCTGGGGCCAGACAGAAGAGCCAGACGGCTCTTCTAGGTGAGTATAAGTTATTTATTTATTTTTTACAGTTAGGAATGATTTTCAGGGAAGGGCTTATATTTTAATCCCTTCCCCGAAAATCATTGCTGTCGGGTTTGCCTGCAACCCACTGCTTTTAATGGGGCCACAGCAGTGCCGACCCCATTGAAAGCAATGGAATAGCATCACGAACATCTGCCACAGCTCTGACAGCTGTGGCAGACGTCCGCAATGTACTCCCTATGTTTTCAATGGGGCTGGTGATGCTGCTGCCGGCCCCATTGAAAACGCTGAGCGATATCACAGATTTTTTCTCTGCACTGCGAGACTTGAAAGTAAAAACCGCGAATGAGTATGAAACCATTGGTTTCATAATCATATGTTTTCAGTCGCTCTCGCATAGCAAAAAGATATTCGCTAGTGGGTAGGCACCCTAAGATTAACAAGAGTTGAATAAAGGCCGGGTCAAAAAACTAAGAATGCTGCCCTCACTGACTCGACAGAAAAGAACGGAATCAGCAGAAATAAAGCATCGGGCACTTTAGATATTAAAGGAGTTCTGCTCTGAGATAAACAGGATGTATTTCATGCAGCGTTACTGAATAATTGATGAATTTAAGATTTTATTCTATAGCATAGAAATAAAAAAACCATTGTCTTGGGAATATGGAGTTAATACACTGATCGTCTCGCTCTGACACAGGATACGTACGCCGCGTCTCTTCTAGTAGTTACCAGCTTCCCAATACTGAACTTACAAGATTCCTGAATCTCAGCCGTCCCGTGCATGTATAATTCATGCCGGGCTGTAATGTCTGAGCTCTATCTTGTAGGAGACGTCTCATCTCTTAAAGGACACTCACACTTTAGTTATGTACTATAAGGATGCACTGAGCTTCCACATAGAGATGCAACATCAGGAGTTATCGGAAAAGTTCCCCCCCAAGGGTTTATTCATATGGGGCACAAATACTGCAGATTTTCACAGTGGAATTGCTGGCAGAAAATCTGCCGCATTTTACAGTATGAGCAATGTGGATGACAAATAAAGAAATGTCATCCACATGCTGCAGCTTAAAGGGGTTATCCAAGGGAGCATGGCCTGGATATGGACCAAGATAGCTGCTTTCTTTTGGGCTCTGCCTACTTCTCTCTTCTTTCAGTGACATTACAGCGTACCCGCAGGTGTTTCATTCTCCCAAACTATCGCTTTTGCCCGTGAAGCTTCCAGGTGACTCGCGGCAAGACTTCCAAGGCGCAACCGACGCGCCTCACCAAATTCTTACTGCTCAAAGTTCCCATTAGAACTCCGAAGCTGAGGAATGCAGCTCTACCTCGCCGAGTGACTCGTGGGACGGTGAGAAAAATTATTGTGATTCCTTATGAAGCTCCCCAGGCTCTCCCTCAAAGCCTGACCAACAATGCAGCCCTCCAGCTACGTCAGACCTCTCCCTTTTCCTGCAGACCCACAGTGCTGGCAAGGATGGTGCCCAAACACATGGCACAGGTCTCACATGAGGCTTCGGTCATTTTACACTCAGTCCTGAAGAGCAGAGATCTAGACTGCAGAACTGTCAACAAGCTCAAAACACATTACTTGAACCTACTGACCCTCTACTTAATATGCCTTATCAGAAACCTTTATAAAGGAAATGGTCCTGGAATTGAAAGGGTCTATCCAAAGTGACTTGCACAAACTTTAAAGTATGGACTGTGAAAAGCATCAAAAATGGTGTCAAAATTGCAGCATTTGCCAAAATTGTTTGCACAATGAAACTGGGCATGCTCACTAAGAACTTTCCAGAAATATGATCCACTGATGTACAAAAGGAGGCAGTGTGAGCTGCATTATGTGTGTTGTGCGGCTCGACTGAAGATTGTGAGGCTGCTGTCTTCAAGAGGGGACCTGAAGTGTGCAGAGTACGGTGACCTGAGCTACAGGTGCCACCTGGGCATTGGAGAGTGCAGAGACCAAGGAGAGGATCAAAATCTGCTGCTTCTACCGAGAAGGATCTGCACCTGACTGAATGGATAAAAGACTGATGGGGAGCCAACAAAGAGGACAGAACAATAGAGTTGCCCTCATGTTCTCTAAGACAAGCCAGGGTTGGTAGCAGCAGTGATTCTAACCAATGAAACTGTAAGTGAGGCTGGCCTCAGACCAAATATTAAGTGCACATACTACAAAGAGTGTAGTTAATACCCAACAGGCCTGTCGCATAGGACTTGAACTGTTGCTTGTAGTTATGAACTAGGATAGTACATAGGGGTGCGAGCTTACACAAAAGCGATACAGAGGTGGAGGTTCGAACGCTGTATCTTTAGTGGACTGTGTTCTTAAATAAATCTCACAAATTGTTGATACTCCTTCTGCTGCATCGTATCCTGAAACTGCAGTGCAATACCAGCAGCCATGACACAAGACCCCAAACTAACTTTTATTTTTTTAATTATGTCACTTGGAGCAAATTTGTATTTGACTATTAAAATTATGAAATGTTTCTCTGATCTGGACTATAGTCACATGACCCACTGTCAAATCCACTGCACACCTGCTGAGGTCATGTACACAGAGCCGTTGCGGATCAGTATACCGGTACATCATCAACAGCCACATCACTAATGGTAGGCCATCCTAATATTTGCATGAACTGCGCCAATTTTCTCCCATCTTCTTCTGCACATGTGCAGTCTATGAGGGGAATGTGGGCTACCCTTAAGTCCACCTGACAAAATAATGGTTTTCCTCCATGTGGCAACATCTTGTGGAACTACATGAATCCTCCTACAGCTGCTTTTGTCTCTTCCCTTCTGATATTCAGAGGAGCTGCTGTTAGTTCATCAGCACCTCCGCAATGCAATAGCTTAGTTTTGTTACTGTATTCATGTTATGAGCTTGGTTCTGGTATTGTATCTATGTATTGAGCTTGATTTTGGTAATACACCCAATCACTGAGGTTTGTTTGAGCTGTATTTATGTTATAAGCTTGGATCCGGTGCTGTATTTATGCTATGAGCTTTGTTTTGGTGCTGTATTTATAAATTGCGCTTGATTCTGGTACATAATTTATATTACTAGATTGACTTGAACATAAAATGGGTTCATTCACATTTGAGATGTTTCCCTGCATGGCACCTCGTTGTGATGCTATGCACGGAACAAAATCACAGCATGCCCTTTTTTTACAATATTGCCCATTACTTTCAATGGGGCCAGCGGCTAGCCCCATTGAAAACAATGGGAGAACATAACGATCTTCTGCCGCAGCTGTGAAAACACCTCGCATCCAGGGGTTTCCACATTGATTGTGAGGGTAATATTGGGCTGTGACTCACGGCTTAATATCGCCCCCACCAGTGTGAAGGAGCTCTGACTCTCCCTAGTGGCACTGTTGGCCACTAGACTTAACATAGGAACGTTGACCCAGCCTGACAGTAACTCAATGTATCGAACTCACATTTTATGATTTTACGACAGTGGTGAGGATGTCACAAATCTAATGACACCAAAATCATCCACCAAAGGTCATGCAATGGGGTCAAAGTGTGGTGCAAGAAAAATAAGCTTGGGTCTGGTGCTGTATTTATTGGTTCTGGTGCTGTATGTATGTTAGAAGTTTAGTTTTGGAGCTGTGTTTATATACTGAGCTTGGTTCTGGTGCTATATTTATTTTATGAGCTTGGTTCTGGTACTGTATTTTTGTACTGAGCCTGATTCTGGTACATTACGTAGTCACTGAGCTTTTTTGGTGCTGCTATTTTGTTGCTTTCTGCAGAAAACAGACAGACTGGTATGAGCTCAATATATACTGTTTAATTTTTTTCTGATAATGGGGGCGGGCCAAAAAAACAAATGCTGCGCAGGGTGCCATTTAGTTGCAAATACAAACAGCATACGTACGTGAAAATCCCCTGTGTGAATAAGCCTTAGTACTAAACATATAATTGGCATAACCTAAACACCATTGTTTCTACATTTACAGCAAAGGAAACCCTAAAATCAATCTGCCCACCCCAAAAACTGTATCTGGAGACACGTAACATCCTTATGTTATTAATCCTGAAATTAAAGGAGCTGCGGCAGCGGCGCTCCGGGCCATCGCACGAAGATGTATCATGCCAAACAGTTTTGAAAAGTCATAAATATTTTACTTTGCTCTCCATCCAGTTATCAGATAATGCTGATGTAATGCCTGAGAGGCTTCTCCGAGATGTGGCACGACTTCTGAAAACGGCTGAATTCCTGGAGTGAAGAGCAAGACAACATTCAGCAAAAGGAGGCATAATTACAGCGTGCGTCTTGTGCAGCGCGGAGTAAATGGGACTTAATGTACGGCTGTGCACTCCGTTTGACTGTAATAAGTGCACCTTATGGGCACAGGATATATTTTCCCGTGTTTTCCTTCACCTCAAATGATGCATATTTAATAAGCGGCGTGACGGAGGAAGGCCTGTAACGTATTGTTCTCAGAAAACCTTGAATTGGCCTCAATTAGGAAAAAAAAACGTAGACTCGAAGCTCTTAATCTGCGAAAAGTGTCTCTGCAATTAAGAAGCTGGCGGGAGAGCTGGCTGAGACCCACTGATGCCAACGTGACCTCACTTCCCGTCGTCGTGTGTGCCGCTCGTTCAGCGCAGCACATTCCATGACCAGAAACAATTATTTTCTATTGATCGCCCCCCCGGCTTGGCATGAGAGCGCATTTACACAGGCGAGTGCAATATCGCTCCGAGAAACTCTGACCAATATCGCTCTTGCTGCACAGTCAATACAGACAGACTGCAATCAGTGCAATATATACTGGGTTTTTTTATGGAGCGGGCAAAAAAACCTGCATATTATGCAAGTGTGATGCATTTTGCAAAGAACATCGCACTTGCCATCTCAACAGAAATCGCTCGGGAAAAGAATCCATTGTTTTTAGTGGGGGCGTTTACATGTACAATTATTCTCTCGCAGCATTGCAAGAAGAAGCGATGCGAGAGAAAACTTGCAGTATGTCCTACTTTTGGGTGATTCAGCTGAAGAATCACTCATAATTCCCTATGGGAGCAAAAACGCATCGCACTTGTATGAAACTTGCATGTATATACATTTTTTTTCTGCTTCCATATGAAAGAATAGCTGATTCTACAGCAGAATCACCCAAAAACAGGACATTCTGCAATTTTCCTCTTGCATCGCCACTGCTCTCAACGTTACAAGAGAAAAATCACACATGTAAATGCTCCTTTAAAAACAATGGGTTCTCTTTCCATACGATTTCTGTGCATCTCACAACCCACAGAATTTGTGAGTCCCTGCCCTGTAAATGTGATTCAGCCATATCTAATATGGTGATCGTCAAGGTAGTGAGGAGGGAATTTAGTTCAAACCAGAACTTCTCTAATGTCCCCCAAACAGGTATATAACAATACCTAACTATAAGGGCGCCCACCCACTGGCGTTTTTTTTTCCCTGCGAAATTCGCAGCATTTTTTTCCTGCAGGGGTCTATGGGACTTGTAATGTTAAAATCGCGATCGCGCAAATCGCGGTAAATTGTGATTTTGCGCGATCGCGATTTTAACATTACAAGTCCCATAGACCCCAGGAGAAAAAAAAATGCTGCGAATTTCGCAGGGAAAAAAAAACGCCAGTGGGTGGGCGCCCTAAGGCCTCATGTCCACGGGCAAAATATGATTTAAGATCCGCAGCGGATCTCCCGCATGCGGATCCGCATCCCATAGGGATGCATTGACCACCCGCGGGGTAGATAAATACCCGCGGATGGTCAATAAAAGGGATTTTAAAAAAAATGGAGCATGAAAAAATCTGGACCATGCTCCATTTTCGTGCGGGTCTCCCACGGGGACGGCTCCCGCGGGCTTCTATTGAAGCCTATGGAAGCCGTCCGGATCCGCGGGAGACCTAAAATAGGAATTTAAAAGTATTTACCCATCCGGAGCGGACCGGGAAGGTCTTCTCTTCCTCACGGCCGCATCTTTCTTGCTTCGGCTCGGCGGATGTGCCCGGCGCATGCGCGCGGCACGTCGACGACGTGCCCGCGACGTGCCGCCGGCGTGACGAATTCATCCGCCGGCCGAAAATGAAGATCCGGCCGTGAGGAACAGCTGACCTTCCCCGCCCGCTACGGATAGGTAAATGCTTTTAAATTCTTATTTTCAGCGCTCATGTCCGCGGGGCAGGAGGGACCCGCTGCAGATTCTACATGGAGAATCTGCAGCGGATCTTATTTTCCCCGTGGACATGAGGCCTAAGGGTGGACAACCACTAGCGTTTTTTTTTCTTGTGCAGTGAGAGCGAGTGAAAACACTCGCCTCGCAGCGCAAAACAAATGCTGCAATATCGCAAAGCCAGCAGCGCCAGCCCCATTGAAAGCATAGGGAGTATAGCTGTGACAGGATGCTATCCCATTGCTTTCAATGGGGTCGGCGCTAAGCGCTGCCTGTAATTGGCTGAGCACTCAGCCAATCAGCACAGTCCTTTCAGGAGGTGGGGATTTTTCAATTTCCTCCTGCTGAAAGTGCTGGACAGCAGTGCAGGGGAGCCAGCCAGAGGATGCGCCTGAGCGGTGGAGAGGTGAGTAAAGAATTTTTAAGTTTTTTTCACCAGCTTAGGGCTTATTTTCAGGGAAGGGCTTCTATTTCAAGCCCTTTCTGAAAATCATGCTGCAGGAGTTGCCTAAAATCCACTGCTTTCAATGGGGCCGGCAGCAATGGGATAACATCCTGGACTTCTGTCACAGCTGTGGCAGAAGTCCGCGATGTACTCCCTATGTTTTCAATGGGGCTAGTGCTGCTGCCACTGGCTCCATTGAAAACACTGAGCGATATCACAGATTTCTTCTCTGCAATGCGAAGCTCTGCTGAAAACATCGCAAATGAGTATGAAAGCATTGAAAGTCATTGGTTTCATAATCATTGCTGTTGCAGGGAAAAAAATTGCAAGTGGGTGTTCACCCTAAGGGCGCCCACCCACTGGCGTTTGCGATTTTCGTGCGTGAAAAACGCAGCGTTTTCGTCGCGTTTTTGGCGCGTTTTTCACGGCATTTTCGCTGCTTTTTGCGTTAATTTCCATTGACATTCATGGGTGCATTAAGAGAAAAATAAGGACACATATGCAACTGACAGTTCCTATGTTAAAAATTGCAACGGACTGAAACAAAAAACGCCAGTGGACAGGAGTACATTCAAAACTAATTGCTCTTGAGAAAAAACACAAAACGCAAAGGAAAAAAAATCGCCAGTGGGTGGGCGCCCTAACGGAGAAGGAAAAAGGGAGAAGAAATGGAAGAAGACAAAGGGAGAGGTAAAAGGAAGAGGAAGAAGAAAGAGGAGGATGAAAGAAAGAGGAACAGGAAAAGGAAGGAGCCAAGATGGTAAGCGGTCTGTAAATCATGTCCTATAAGGAACGGTTAAAGGATCTGGGAATGTCTAGCTTGCAGTAAAGAAGGCTGGGAGGAGACTTAATAGCTGACTACAAATATCTGAAGGGCTGTCATAGTGCAGAGGGATCAGCCCTATTCTCATCTGCACAAGGAAAGACTAGAAGCAATGGAATGAAACTGAAAGGGAGGAGACACAGATTAGATATTAGACAGTGAGGGGGTTCAATGAGTGGAACAGGTTGCCACGGGAGGTGGTGAGTTCTCCTTCAATGGAAATATTCAAACAAAGGCTGGGCAGATATCTGTCTGGGATGATTTAGTGATCCTGCACTGAGCAGGGGGTTGGACCCGATGACCCTGGAGGTCCCTTCCAACTCTATGATGCTATTACTCTATGACATTTTAGTAGGTTCAGCTAAGATGAACTGCCCACGGTTCGAGTTCACGCTGAACCAAAGTTTTAGCAAAGTTTGGCCCAAACAAGCTTTAACGCACAGCTGCCATTATTAGTGTTAAGCAAACTGAAATAGCCAAACGTTTTCCGGGTCCAAAGTTGCTCTATCCCCATTAACTGCAGAGACACTTCAGGAAGATCAGAGGCTTATCACATAGGCAAGCCAGCGGTGCCGCTATAGAAAACAACAAAGAGCACAAAGACACCCTCCACATGCTCTTTAATGTCCACGAATGCCCAACATTCAAAGGACTATGCGGACATAAAAACGGACATGAATAAGGCATGTTGCAATTTTTTTTCCGCACAGACCAATGGCCCAGGTGAAAAGTCATCTATGCCGCTCTCAGCACAAGCCGGACAGTTTGCAATACATAGTGGAGTTTTTTGATGGAGCAGGCAAAATAATTCACACAGGGTGCCATCTAACCTAAGGCCGTAATTTCTGTAAAAAGTGAAAAACATCAGAAGAAAGAGAAGTTTCATCATCGCGAGTAGCGGGCTCAATTGTGCCTTGTGAGATGAGCGTGGAGACGATGCTGCCTCTGTTTTCCCGGAGGTCCCTGCTCTCTATATGAGTCAGGATGTCATATTGATTTCTGTACAGTCGCAAATATGTGGTTGGAAACAGAAGGTGATTGGAGATACAGATCTGTGCCATCTCACGCTGGACACTGAATCAGCAGATCAATAATTCACATTAGATGAAACCTTTGATTCATGGAAAACACATATAATAAGCAGCAGGTAGAGCGAAGATCAGGGGATTCTGAAGGCTGGCATCAAATGCCAGCGCTGAGGCCACAGATAGATTTAAAAGGGCAATGAAAGTTGTTTGCCGTTTCTCCCTACGAGAGCTCCTGCCTGTATACTCCGTCAGGGTATATGGATGTCATAGTGAACCACTACTCAGGATCCCCACTATATTCCAATACAGAGAACCACCGCAGGGCAACCATGCACTGTAGCTGAGAAGCCGGGGTCAATGTGATCAGCTGGCTATTGTGCCGACTTCTTTTTAAACAGATGTTGATTTTATGAGACAATGTCTAACTACATCATAGGCACCCATGAGTAAAAGCAGTGATATAGCTATAAGGGTTGCAGTGGTTGCAGTTGTGACCAGGCCCCTATGCCAGGGAGACGCTTACCACATTTATATGCAGCACTGTTATCACTGCGCCCCTACCCAAAAACTGCCACCCACTGAGTAAACTGTAACACCTACTGTCACCACCATCTGATACATCACACAGCATGTATAATGGGTCCAACTCCTTCACCATCTCCTGTGCTCATACAGAACTCAGAGAGAGAAGACAGGGGGAAGAGTCGGCGCACTATACCTGTGACCTCTCAGACAGCAGCGAGGGTAGCTGGTAAAGTTTATTCAGTACATGATGAGGTTTTGGCTAGGGGGAGCAGCAGAGGGTAGATTACGGGTTGTGTGCACAAGGGGGAGCAACAGGGAGCAGGGTGCAAGCATATAGAGGGAGCAGCGCGGAGCAGATTGCAGGCACTTTGGGAGAGCAGCAGGAGGCAGACTGAGAATATTTTGAGGGGGGGCATGAGGGGGCAGATCATGAGCATTTTGGGGCACAAGGGCATATTGTGACCATGTGGAGGGACTAGAGGCAAATTAAATGTTTGGGCACAAAGGGCAGATTGTGAGCACATTGGGGTGCATTAGACAGACTGTAAGTTGATGAAGGTGCAAGGAGCAGTTTGGTTAAGGTGCAAGGGGCAGATTGTAAGTATGTCGACGTGCAAAGGGAAGATTGTGATTACATGGGGGGAGCAAGGGATAGCTTGTAAGCATGTGGGGCAGCAGGAGGGAATTATTACTGTATGGGGCACAAAGTAGGGCACTAGTACTACAAAGGGCACTGAGAGGGGCATTAAGGATAGTGACAGGATGGGGAAATGTCCAGAGACAAGTCATGGCTGAAAGAAGTCCTCATGGTGGTCTGAGCCCAGGTAAAGAAGGAAAGGAAAATGGACAACTTCAGTCAGGGAACATATCACCTCTGATCACTGGAGATAACTGAACTGTAAACACTATCACTGTGCAAAACTAATATCTGGTTATTATATGCTGACTGCATTACTAAGAGGCACCATATACTACCACACAAAGAGCAGGACTGTTTTATCTGAGCTGGGGGGAGGCTAGCTTAACTATTGGACCCAGGAGCATTTAGGTACGCCCCTGAGTAAAGGGGTACGGCCACATGATGCAGATTTTCTAAAATGGAATTTCCACCGTGGATTTTGCCATGATTGCCTGGCAAAATATACAATTCTGCTCCAGAATCCACATGCTACATTTGTCATGGATTTTGCTGTGGATCTATTATGGAATTTACCTTACATGCTGCAACGCTTGATGTTCGCAATTAAAATCTGCAGATTCAGCGCAGATTCTTTTCTACAGTATGGATAAGATTTTGAAAAATCCCCTTTACTGCTTCCGTACAGTGCTGCGGATTTTCTACATGCAAACCTCTTGAATAGAAGAACAATGTGGGAAACCTCCTTAAAATAGCAGAGATTTTATTGCAGCTTTGTAAGTGACTTGAGTATACACAATGTTGATAAAGTATTGGGACACATAGAAGGTGATGAAATTGGATTTTATCTATATCTTTCAATCCAATTTTGGGGCCGCCTTTGGCCTGCAGTAACCCTCCTCGGCTGCTTATCACCAAATTCCCATAGTTGTGTGGAGGGATTTCCCTCCACTCCTTGAGGAGATCTTCAGATAGTGATGCAGGGGATGATGGGCATACATGGATATGACATTCTATTTCATCCCAAAAATACTCAATGGGATTGAGGTCTGGACTTTGGGCAGCCAATGAAGTTTGCAGACATTCTGCTCCCCAGACCAAGCCTCAACCCTGCGTGTCATATGACATCACATACAACTGTACCCAAATATTACCACAGGGTCATCCAACCACCAGACTCCGTTGTCAGCTCTACACATGGTGACATCCCCCTGCCAGACGCCATTGTCAGCTCTACACCTGGCGACATCCAACCACCAGACCCTGTTGTCAGCTGTACACCTGGTGACATCTCCCCGCCAGACGCCATTGTCAGCTCTACACATGGTGACATCCCACCACCAGACCACGTTGTCAGCTCAACACCTGGTCACATCCCCACCACCAGACACAGTTGTAACCTCTAATCATGGTGACATTCCCCCAACAGACCTCGTTGTCAGCTCTACACCTGGTGACATCCCCCCACCAGACCCCGTTGTCAGCTGTACACTTGGTGATATCCCCCCACCAGACCCCATTGTGAGCTCTACACCTGGTGACATCCCACCACCAGAACCCGTTGTCAGCTCTACACCTGGTGATATCCTACCGCCAGACCCCGTTGTCAGCTCTACACCTGGTGACATCCCTCCATCAGACTCTGTTGTCAGCTCTACCTCTGGCGGCAGCCCACCACCAGACCTTGTTGTCAGCTCTACACCTGGTGACATCCCTCCATCAGACTCCGTTGTCAGCTCTACCCCTGGTGGCATCCCACCACCAGACCCCGTTGTCAGCTCTACACCTGTTGGATATGATGTGTGATCCTTTATACCTAATGCTCACACATCACCTGGTAGCACAGGATTGATCTCACCCAAGTTATACAATGATGTCTGCGGGTGTCTACACCAGGAAGCATTGCACGTTGACCCATCCACTCGTTTGGTTTCTGCAGCCTTCTAGTTTTCTTTTCTGTCTTTTCCACAGCATTGATATTCATCTAGTGCGTATCATATGGAACATTTGCCCGGTTCATAAACACCATCTAGTCATTGCTCAGTAGCGCCAGCGTCTCCTGCCATCAGGTCAATAGCTGTTATTTCCCGTGGAGAGTACAGTTTAGCATCTGATGCAGCCGCTTGGGGAAATAATCTTTACGGCACTGTATTTTGGAGTGTTCCTTCATTCGTAATGAGCGTGTCACTGTCCTCTCTGCAGGGGACGAAGCAGGAAGGTTAATGTATGGTAATTGGATAACTAGGACTGATCAGGGATAGAAACTTTACTTCCAAAGCTTATAATAATGCCAATAAACATAATAGGATATACACTGTACCCCTATAGGACAAGGAAAAATGGTACAAAACTCACGCCCATGTACCCCTCCCTCTTTCAAGCTCCTCCATACACCCTGCTCAATACAAATAGCCATTTTAAATAGCTAGTAAGATGATAAAGAAGTCATAAATGTCACCGAAAGTTACCCAGACAGGGATGCCCTCAGAAGTTCCCAAACTATGGGGGTCCTCGAAATGGCACAGATGCCCACAGAAGTGTCTCAGCTCCAAATAAGGGTAAAGGTGGCAGTAATGTTGGCTGGCAGTGTTATATTCATTTTCCTGGGAGTCCTGTAAGGGTCCTTTCACACGGGTGGAATTGTTCATCATTCCGCACCAAAACTCACAAGTCCCATGGCAGATTTTGATACCGAATTGCTGGCAGAATTAAGCCATATTCATTTTACATCAAAATCCACATTGAGCGGAGCGGATTTTCATGCGCAATTTACCATGGCTTGCAGGCACGGAATGTGCAAAAATTCCCCCAATGTGAAAAGTCCCTGAAGCAAGGGCAAAGAATGATAAGTAAAGATCCTGCAGATACTACTGGGTCCAACATATAGACAAAAAACAGCACATATTTGGCCAGTTTGGCTACGCAGGTGTTGCATCCTCTGGACGTGCAACCTAAATAACATAAATCAAAGGCACAACCGTGCAAAAGGAAGCAAAAACTATAGGGGAATGCTCTCCCTATCGTCCCCTAACCCGGGAGGGGGCCCTCCCTACTCAGCAGACCGACCGCGCTGATAAGTGCGAGCCTGCACTCGAACCTGGGCCACTGACTAGTCCCTCACTGGGGTCCCTAGCACAAAACAAAAAGAGAAACAAAACCAAATCAAACAGAAAAGCACTTAGCTTATCCAGCAGAGCTTCCACCACACTGTGCTGCTCCGTCGCTGTCCAACAGAGAACTGAAGTGATTGACCAGCACAGGGGTAAATGCTAACACAGTTTAAATAGCATCAGAGCTAGTCAGCATCAGGTGCTGAATGACACCACACTTGCCACTACCACACCCCTCAGCTCCGGGTGGAGCAAGGGCACACCCCAAACCTGGTCTGGCTTGCCAGCCGGGTGCAGGCCTCAGAACGGCTGCAACAGCAGGGTCCTTCATTCTACAATTGTAACACTGTCTGCAAACAAGGGGAACTCTGTACTGTAGTATTAGGGTAGCACACAACCACACACTGCTCTATGGTCCAGCTTCTTGTACCTCCGGAGAGCAATCATCAATGTCAGGGAACGCTGCACAGTTGCATGCCGAACCCTCCTAACTCTCATATTCCCCCATACCTTAAAGGGTTAAAGGGATTGTGCCATGATTACAAGTTGGTAATCATGAATAGGTGACAACATGCAAGATTGAAGGGGGTGTGAGAACTGGGACCAATCCCAAAAATGGAGCCCCAGTACATCCTGAAGTATGGGTCTAAGGGTTTAGAGGTCCATATATATTGTAGTAGAGCAGTATTCAGAAGGGCCTATAGAGGGTGCTAGACAGGCATTCTGATACCTGCAAAAATAAATAGATAGGGTTAACACCCTGGGTGTGGCAGGAGGGGATACAAAAGAACCAGTTACTGTCAGACTCAGGGGGAAAAGTGATAGCTCAGTGGAGCTCCAAGGCTGCTAGCCTGAGGTTCCGTGCAGGCAAGTGAGAGGCAGTATGAAGGAGCTGCTTCAGAAACTTTGAACCTGAGGTTCTGTGAGGACTATTGTGGGAACGGGTCTATCTGAAAGAGATAGATGCCCTCTAGACGCCCCAGGCAGGGTTAGTGACAGGGAAACTGTGGGTTTGTGAACCCTGGACTTTTGTATGTTGTGTATGCTGTATGTAGCTGTATTGATGTGAAACTAATGCTGGCAAACGCCAGTTTTAAAGAAATTCAAGTCTTCTGGAGCCTGCATACATGTGTGGTGCCCATTTTCCTGACATTGAGGTCGATGACAGGCGAGAAAACCGTCTTGTTACTATATGTGTGTATATATATATATATATATATATATATATATATATATATATATATATATACATATTGTGAGGGATTAGCGTTTAGGGTCAGTAGCAGCGTGGGCATCCGCGGCCAGAGACAGTGACACGGGGCAACAAAAGGTCCTTTAGTCCAGGCTTCGCCTGGGTTTATTGCAGCATACAACACAAATAAACCAGGCCTTGACTTCAGGCCAACATAAAATAATCACCTGCTCGTCTCAGCGCTTACTACACAGAGTCCGGCCCTGACTACTCACTTCAAAACGTCACATAGCCAGTCCGATCCTCAGACCTGGGGAGGTCTCACCACACCCTCCTGGGTGTTGAGGTTAGGGGCGTCACCCTGTCAACCTCGCCTTTGGCTCTCTCAGCCCACACGCTGGGCTAGCTGGGCTCCTTGCTCCACAGAGCCCTCTCTCTGGCTCTCAGCCAGACGTTTTTTCTCTCTCTAACCTGCAGGCCCAGGCTTTATAAGGCCTGGTACCAGCCTCACCTGGTACGTGGGAGTGGCTATCCCACCCTTCGCTTTGACCACTCCAGGAAAAGCCGGCCCGGACTATGCGGCTTGGAGCCACTTACAAAACTACAACGTGTCAGTAACCTAACGTTACTGACACAGAAATGCTGGCTTCCTCCACCGAGCCCAGGCCGCTCGGTGGCACGTATCCACCCTCCAGCACTTTGTCAGTCACTGTCTCACAGTATATATATATATATATATATATATATATATATATATATATATATACTATATAGCTATGCATAGATATATTGGTCATATGACTTTAATCACTCTGATTGTTGTTATTGTGGACTGACAGGATCTGATCTGCACTCTGATTGGCTGAAGGGCAGGGTATAAAAGAGAAGCCCTATTCCTGGGCTCAGTTTGACTCAGCGATTTCAGAGAGTTCAGGGAATAGAGAAGCTCAGCCAGTGAGAGCTGCAGCAGAGCTGACCTGCAGCTGCACATGTATTTCCGACTAGGGTGATTGAAGTCTAGGGGGGTGCGTAAATATGCACTCAATACATGCGCAATTGTGCAATACGCTGTACAATTCCACAGGAAAAAGAGCAGATCTTGAACTAATTAGGTTAAATAGCATTTTAAATAGGGGCCAGCTGTGTCCTGCGGCCATGCGAAATGGGCCTACCGGAGCAAAAAGTACAGTAATATGTGCAAAAATGTGCGCAAAAGCATGTCGCTCACGGCATGAATGTGTTGTGCTACTGCAAGCGTTTTTGCGCATATGCCTGTGTTAATCCGACTTAAGGTTATATTCACATGAACAATTTTTCTGTCTGATTAAGGACTCACACCCACTTGTGTTTTTTTTAACGCTGCGATATTGTGATTGTCAAAGGGAATTTCTAATGTTAAAAACGCATCACAAGTCGGTGCTTTGCATTTTTTGTGCAAAGTGTTTTTGACATTAGAAAGTGCCATTGACAATTGCGTAAAAAAAATGCAGCGATATCGCGTGAAAAAAAACGTGCAAGAAAAACGCAAGTGAGCAGGAGCCCTTACGGATCTTAAAAATCAGTCTAAAATCGGATAGAAGTAGAACCAATTCATCCAAATTTATCTTCACTTGGACAAAAAAGTTAGAAAATCGCCCATGCTAGTCTCTGGCTATGTTTAAAACATCGTATAGCGCTTGTGCGATCCAATTTTAATGCAGGTAACCATGGAAACCAGAATTTAAAAAAAGAGAACTAAGATGGGATTTTGTTATATATATGTGTGTGAAAAACACTCCCAAAATTAAAAAAATTGAACAGAAAAATTATTTGCACAATTGGACCTTAAACGGTCGGAAATGGCAAATGCCCATGTGAATCTACACTAAGGGCTTCGGCAGACAAACGTATGCACAAATACACTCGCCGCAATGGAGCGTATTTCCACATCAACGAGGGTTGTCTGCAGGGTCGGACCCTTCTCCTTGCTTTTTCCAACCTGCCATTAAAGTCTATGGCAGCTTTCTGTGTAACACAAAAAGATAGGGCAGGTCCTATCTGTTCTCATGTGCTGGAATTGCGCACGGGCGAGTACGATGTAGGTCAGTGAATGCGTTTCAGTGTTATAAATATACAATTGGCATCTATGTACATGCGTTTTTCACGCACGTAGTTCCAATAGTTAAAATGTTAAAAAGGCATCGCACTCATATGCACATTGTATAGCAGGAAAGTGCAATGCATTTTTTTTCACGCTCCCATGGGAGACAATGGGTGACTCTGCAATAAGAATTATCCAAAAATTGGATTTTTGTAATCTCAGGCCTCTTTCACACGAGCGGCAGTGATATCACCACGAGAAAATCGCAGTGATGCTGCAGCTGTGTTCTGTGCGATATCGCTGTGTTTTCTCGTGCCGATATCACGACTTTGTAACGCTCTTTTGCTGAGATTTTCTGGGTGGATTGAAGTAGAAGCCCTGCCATGAAAATAAGTCCTAGCTGTATTAAAAAAAAACAAAAAAACAATACATACATCACCTAACAGGCATTGGAAAACACGGGGTTCACATACATGCGAGTTGTAGCGCTGACGCATCACGAGAAAATCGTGCGATTTTGTTGCCCGTGTGAAAGCGGCCTAAAAGAAATATCGTAAGTTCAGATATTCTCACTGAAATCAATGGGTTCTTTTCCCGTGTGAGTCCTCACTATATCGCATTCAGTTGGAGATGGAACAGAAGTGTCACCCATGTAATCCGCCCACAGACATGACGCACGCTGCTTTGATTAACCAGTGCTGCTCACATGGCACCGCACACTGACCCAACACCATAAATGGCACTTTACGAGTACGTCCCCACGGAGGAGATATAGTCCGATTGTCAGCAGTGGAAAATCGGCATCAATATTGCGACGAAAAAACGTGTCAAAATCTGCGCCACGGTGCAGATTTTGATGCGTTTTTGATGCAGACTGTTGCAGACAGTCCACGCCATTTTCGGCTATGTGGGAACATTTCCTAGAGATGTGGTTTTTATATGGCTTTATAGTCTCTGCAAAGACGTCACAGCTTGTACTTGTCTGGCCCCATTTCTAAATTTAATGGGTGTGTAAAAAAAACTGATCGTATACGGATGAGATCTGTGTGAACTGCAACTGATGATGATGGTGGTAGCAATGATGATGACGATCACAATGTTGATGGTGATGATGACAATGTTGATGGTTATGATGGTGGTGATGGTGATAGTGATGATGGTGATGAGGATGGTAATGATGAGGACAATGCTGATGGTGCTGATGGTGATAATAATGGTGATGATAATGATAAGGATTTTGATGGTGATGATGATCATGGTGATAATGATGGAGATGATAATGGTGATGTTGATGGTGCTGATGGTGATAATAATAATGGTGATGATGATCATCATGATATTGATGATGGTGATGATGGTGATGATAATAATCAAAATGATGATGGTGAGGATGACTACCGTGACTATTTCAGGCTTTCCTATAAATACCATACTATATCCTGCTCCGAGTGAAGTGACATCAATAAGCAGCTTGTTTCCACATCGTGAGCCTCCTGCTATTCAGTACTACAAGTCCCAGGCTGATTTCTAATCCCCCGACTGCTCACTTTGTGCTGCAGTATACATTCCAAATATTGACTGCTCTCTTCTGGCTTCCTCGGCACGAGCGGCTCCCCCAGGTAATGATTTCTACGTTTCTCCCGTCTTCTGCATGTCGCACGGTTGAATTTCTGAGATTGTCGCTCTCCCTCCAGTCATTTCAGATATTGAGCGAGCACAAACACAAGCGGAGGGTCCGTGGGAATGGAAATAAGCAACAGCTTCTGAAGTTAGAACATTGCAGCCTGTAGCTTGGAAGAATCTTGTTTCTTAAAGGGGAATTCCCATCACATCGCTAGGGTCTGCCATCACTTTATGATCAGTGGGGGTCCAGCCTCAGAGAGCCCCAGCTACCCTGAGTATGAAGAAGCTGCAGTGCTGATTCAGGTATCCGTAACTACAGCTCTAGGATAGCAATTTCATTGTTTCCGTAACTCAGGAGCAGTGGAAAACCAAAAGCCGCTTTGCTACACTGTTTCCATAATTTCCATTCACTTCTATGGGAGTTACAGAAACTGCGTAAGACAACACCAGTTGTTTCTGTAATCCTGACTACACCCAACCACAGCATGCAGTCGGGCCGGAGGCAGTCGGGGACACAGGCGGGACCTGCATTTATCAAACTTTGAAGACATCTCCTGTGGATATGCCATAAAAGTCCAGATAGAGAGTGACCATATTGATACATGACCCCTCTCTTTCAAGAATGGGGAACTCTCATCAGGGAAGACACCAGCAGTTACACCCCAATATTCACAGTTTTTTGCCATAGCTAATAATTATGCCATCAATTACAAAACTAGTGACCCTCTCACAGTAATAGTGCCCCTCAGTGACCCTCTCACAGTAATAGTGCCCCTCAGTGACCCTCTCACAGTAATAGTGCCCCTCAGTGACCCCTTCACAGTACCAGTTCTCCTCTGTGATCTCCTCATAGTAATAGTGTCCCTTAATGGCCCTCTTACAGCAATTGAGTGACTTCAAGTCCTTAGTGACTTCCTCACAGTAATAGTGCCTCTTTCTGACCCTCTCACATTAAAAATCTAGTGCCCTTCACAGTAATAGTACCCCTTAGTCCGACGTTCATTGTAATGTTACCCCTTTCTGACCCTCTTACAGTAGTACTGTAGTGCCTCTATGTGACTCCTTCACAGTAATAGTGCCCACTTGTGACTCCCTTGCAGTAATAAAGCCCCCTCCCCGACCCTTTCACATTAAAGATGTGACCCCCTATGTGACCCCTTCACAGTAATAGTGACTCCCTTGCAGTAATAGAGCCCCTTACTGACCTCCATACAGTATAATTGCCCCTTAGTCATCCCCTTATAGTAATTGTGCCCCTTAGTGACCTCTTCATAGTAATGTCACCCTTAAGTGACCCCCTCACGATAATAGTGCCCTTTAATGACCTCAGTGTTTGTGGGAATTGCTGAATACTGTGTATAAATTTTGCTGAGTATTGTTGAATAACGTCTCTATGTTGGGTACTCAGTACTGCTCAGTGTAGGTGAGGACTAATGAGAAGCATCCCTGAGAGTAAGCAATCATCACAGGACCATCAACATCATCTGCATCCCCAAACACCTGTCATTAGCTTGGCAGTACCTTGGAAATTCTGCAACTGCCAGGTGACTTTCTCTCCCAGGGCCGGGGCTCCATGCTCCCCTCCTAGCATCCTGCAGCCAAGAGCCACCATGCATGATGAAAAGAGCACCACATTGTGACAAGGAAGCAAGTGCCATCCTTCGCCTGGCAATACAAAGCACCACATAGCCCCAAATGTGAACAGAGTGCTATGAGAGTGCTACACTGGTGGGACATAACCAGACCCTCCTGGGACAGCACCTGAAAAACAGAACTGGATCTCCGGTGTTTGCTCAAGTTACCCTTCAATAACCCCCAGAACACTGCTGCCCCTGTCAATGGGAAGTTACAATCTTTTTATGTAACACCTGGCTATTGCAGCGTTATATTTAACATACCATAATGTATTACCCTGTGTGTGGCACAGTGTATAAAAGGGGTTGTCCCGCGCCGAAACGTTTTTTTTTTTATTCAATAGGCCCCCCGTTCGGCGCGAGACAAACCCAAGGGATGGGTTAAAAAAAAAAAAGGTTTAGTACTTACCCGAATCCCCGTGCTGTGGCGACTTCTTACTTACCTTACCAAGATGGCCGCCGGGATCTTCACCCACGATGCACCGCGGGTCTTCTCCCATGGTGCACGGTGGGCTCTGTGCGGTCCATTGCCGATTCCAGCCTCCTGATTGGCTGGAATCGGCACACGTGACGGGGCGGAGCTACGAGGACCAGCTCTCCGGCACGAGCGGCCCCATTCACCAGGGAGAAGAACGGACTGCGCAAGCGCGTCTAATCGGGCGATTAGACGCTGAAATTAGACGGCACCATGGCGACGGGGACACTAGCAACGGAACAGGTAAGTGAATAACTTCTGTATGGCTCATAATTAATGCACGATGTACATTACAAAGTGCATTAATATGGCCATACAGAAGTGCTGAACCCCACTTGCTTTCGCGGGACAACCCCTTTAAGGCAGCAAATAGGCATTCCTAAGCTCTTACTCATGACCTGAAGGTTGTGAGTTCAATCACCCCGTGGTTCAGGTAGCCGGCTCAAGGTTGACTCAGCCTTCCATCCTTCTGAGCTCAGTAAAATGAGGGGTAAACATGACTGGGGAAGGCAATGCTAAACCACCCTGTGAAAATGTCACAATGTGACGTCAGTCATGACTCGGTGCTTGCACCAGGGGACTTTACCTTTTACAATGTATCACTTGCCCCATGTGACCACTATGTAACAGAAATTTGTATCACAAATTTGCCTTTGTTTTCAAATTACCCCAGTCATGAAGGGGTTAAGAGCGTTCTTCATTTCTCTATGACATGGATAATGTGAGACGTGGGAAGACCACAGCTATTTTCTGCAGAGCATCACATCTTAAAATAACATTTCCTTCTACTACAGAAAACAGAGGAGCAGCTGTGTTTGTGCTGAAATTAGTTTCTGAGTTGTCTCCACCTAATGAGCTTTGCTATCTACTTTGTATGTTCGCCGTGACGACGTCTTATTATGACCAAACAAAACCTAAGATGATGAGCGACAGCGTGAGCTAAACTTCCCCATTCTATGAACATAGTCGAGAAAGGTCTCCAGACTCCCAGGTCCCATTCAGGGGTGTTGGGGAACACGGCGATGCTCCCTGTACAATCCGCCATACTGATAGTCACTCAGCTGTCCAAGAGAATGATCGGCTGACAACCTGTCTGTTGGGGAAATGATGGAGGGCTCTTCCAGTCTATATAGAGACACAATCATGCTGCTACATGGGATATTGCACTTCTTTACAGAACCGCAGACCGGGCAAAATGTTGTAAGTTGCTAATTCAAGATGGGAAGCATGAAGAGCATGGCATGTGACAGTTCTGATATTCAAGGAGGCTGTCAATGCTGAGCAGCAAAAGGGCAAGAGATGGAACACCGAGCCCCATGAATTAGAAATAAGCAGGCAAATAAGCTCCAAAAGATATATAAAAGCGTGCCCAAAGCAATAGTATATCTTCTATAGAAGATATCACACTGATAGTTTCAAACAACTGCCTATGCGAAAAAATGCTAGCAGTTCAAGGGGAAGGGGGGGGGGGGGGGGGACTAGACGCCTTCAATG
The DNA here is from genome assembly GCF_035609145.1 of Eleutherodactylus coqui. Lineage (NCBI taxonomy): Eukaryota > Metazoa > Chordata > Amphibia > Anura > Eleutherodactylidae > Eleutherodactylus > Eleutherodactylus coqui. The sequence goes on along the minus strand of NC_089846.1, from coordinate 88,460,664 downwards.
TCCACGGGCGGATTTGATTTGCAGCACCTGCGTGGGAGATACGCAAATCAAGCTCCATTTTCCTGCAGATCCCGCGCAGACGGCATCCGCAGCTATCACTGTAGATGTGCCACGGATCCTCAGTAAAGCAGGAGATTTTTTTTAAAAAGCACTGCACATGGACACATCCACCATGCTGAAGAAAGAAGCTCTAGCCACGATGGAGGAGACCCATGCTGGATCCGGAGAGGTAAGAAACTGCCTTTTCCACTCCATGTTGGCGGGCATGCAGGGATTCCACAGTGGAATCCGCACGTGCAAGTGGGCATTGGGCCTTAATCATTACCCTACACCAATATAACAACTCAACTCCTTCCCTGAATCCCCGATCCGTCAATACCCTAAGGCTCAATAACTATCAATATGGTCCACACTGGTTAAAGGGGTTCTGACACAAATAATTTTTTTATGCTTTAGCAGCCATTGTTCCCTGGTCTGCCTAATGGACACAGGGAATCCATGGTTTAATGGCTGCTAAAGCATAAAAATCTTATACTTACCTTTTCTTCTGTTGTTGTTGTCAGCAGCGGGGTCATCCTCTTCTTCCTGCACGAGCCGCGCCGGGATCGCGCGCATGCTCAGTGGAGAGGTGCCCTCTGACAGGAGTCAGGACGGGCCGCGTCTCCACTGCGCACGCGCAGAATCTCGGAGTTCAGCAGGACGGACAGGCAGCCCACAGCAAGCACTGCTTGTGACGTGCTTGCTGTGGGCGGCCCGTCCGTTCACCTCGGAAGTGCCTGATGGACGGAGCAGAGCAGGAAGCGGTCTATTTGACCGCTCCTGCTCTGCTTTTACAAGGCACAGAAGAAGATGCCGGCTGGAGGGGACATGCCTGGCGATCGGGCCAGGCCAGGCAAGGTGAGTAAATTTTTTTTTTTTTTTTATGTCAGAACTAGAGATGAGCGAACGTACTCGTAATGAGTACTTACGCACCCGAGTACCGCCATTTTCGAGTACTTCAGTACTCGCGCGTAAAGATTCGGGGGGCGCCGGGGGGCGGGGAGAGGCGCGGCGGTGCGGGGGGTAGCAGCGGGGAGCAGGGGGGAGCCCTCTCTCTCTCCCTCTCCCCCCCACTCCCCGCTGCAACCCCCCGCGCCGCCACGGCGCTCCCCGAATTTTTTCGCCCGAGTACGGAAGTACTCGAAAATCGCGGTATTCGGGCGAAAAAGGGGCGGGGCCGAGCACGTTCGCTCATTTCTAGTCAGAACCCCTTTAAATGTTATGTGGTTCAAATGTTAACAATGTTACTAATAAAACAAATATTTCAGGTTACAGATAAATATGTTCCCCCGTATAAGAATGTATCATCTGTCCATTGTAATTAATTCTGACGTCCACAACTACAAATACTTGTATGTTATGTTATTGAAAACACCAATGTTCATAAAAAAAAATGTAAGTTGAAGTGTGATGTGTCCCCCCCCCCCCCCCCCCCCCCCCCCCGCTGAGTGACGTTTTAGCTAAAACAGGGGATATTTCCACCTGATTATTTGTCCTGTGACTAAGGAGCAGATTATGGACACCAAACACTTAAATCTTCGCACTGGCGAGACAATCGCATGATTTTCATCCGATGTGAGAGTGAGTTATGAAATTGCGCAGAATTATGAAGCCAATGGTTTTCTTCCCATCTGCAATGTTTTCACTGATGTGATGTTGAGAGAAAAAAAAATCACAGCCTGCTCTTTCTGCGATGTGCGTTTTTTTTTAATCTCCCATGTTTCCCTATGGAGCCTGCCATTTCCGTGCGATGCGATTTTAACATTAGAAAGTTTTATTGACTTTTGTGCAAACAAATTGCGTCTAAATCACGTGAGAAAATCAAAAATTGTCAGAAAAAAACCCACGATTTTGCTGCGATTTTCTCACGGCAAAATCGCGAGCGCCAGTGGGAAGGAGCCCTAAGCCTGCTTGCAACTCATTTTTCAATTTTTTTCAGCGTTGCAATCTAAAAGCCATACTTTTTTGAATTTTTCTGTCAACATGGTCGTATGAGGGCTTATTTTTGGGGGGATAGGTTGTATTTTTTTAATGGCATCCCCTTCAGGTCAATATCATGTATTGCAGAACTTTTATTAATTTTATTTTTGGGGGGATTAGAAAAAAAAAGAAATTCTGCCACCTGTTTTTTGGATTTCATTTTTATGGCATTCAGTGTGCAAAATAAGTAATGTGATAACATTATTCTCAGGTCAGCACAATTCTGGCGACACCAAGTTTATACAGTTTTTTTAATGTTTTGCTAAGGGATTATTTACACGAGCGTATATCGGTCGGGTTTTCACAGCCAGCCGATATACGCTTCCATCTAAGCAGTCCCCCCTTCTCTCCCCCTCACCGATTCTCTGCCTCTCTCGTCCAGTCTGGCATTTGCAATAGGCCGGGGCGGGATGGGGCGGAGCTAAGCTCCACTCTGTCCCGCCCACTCCTACTGCTGGCTATGGACATGGGGAGGGGCAGGAGCTGAGCTCTGCCCCCGTCCCACTCACTCCCATTGCAAGCTTCTCAGAGGGGAGGAGAGAGGCAGAGAGTCGGGGAGGGGGAGGGAAGGGGAGAACTGCTCAGATGGAAGCGTATATCGGCCAGCCATGAAAACCCTCAGTTTGTAGACAAAAAATCCTTTTTTTTATTTTTAAGATCTTCTTTTGTGTTGCTGTATTCCAAGAGCCACAACATTGAAAGCCAGAGATTAAAAGAACTGACCGAAGAGTAAACTATTTTTTTGCAATTACATGGGACGATTATCGCTCAATTTCATTTATTTGAACATTTTTGAGCGATAATCATCCCACGAAAATGGTCCTTAGGGCTTGCAAATACTTTACAGTGCCCTGACTGGTAACTTTGAAGAGCGCCTGAGGCTGCTGACACACAGTGTTTTTATTTGCTCTTTCCCTATTTGGTTTTTTAAAAAAAACCTGCAATCCCTGGGAGGCGAGATATGTAGGAACAGAAGGCAACACAGTACAGCTTGTATCTTTGTGACTTGTCCCTGTTAGCTGCAGTGTAATTGAATTCCCCAAACCCCACTGCTAGCTGCGTAAGGTCTGCAAATATTTTGTAGTGACTGGCCTTATGACTTTGAATGACGTCTGAGGCCAAAAACAAAGAACTGCAATATTCCCCACGCCAAAGCGTATTTTGTTTGCCTGTTTTGCTGCTATATACAGTGACAGCAGCAGAAATATCCCCTCTCCCAGTTTGCAGACCATGATTCACATAGACATATAAACATGATGCACCTTTCTCTGCTCCCTCCAATATAACCCCGGTATACAGACTTTCACACCAGCAGTAATATATCCCCTATAGTGTATCTGCCCTTAACAACAGACCACATGTTATATAGGCATATAAATAGGATTCAGCTTCTACGTCCTGAGCTCATCTCTACAATTGCTGCTGATTACACTGGTTACACTGTGCCTATGTTATATAAGGTTAGGTCATGTGATACAGAAGTCCAAGGCAGAGTGCATCATGGGAAATTTGATTTTCCCACGATTTTCTCCAAAAATCGGTTCGGACTGACCTGATTAAATTTTGCAAAAATCAGGACAATTTTATCACCCAGCTGATCAAAATGGGCAACACCACTGCTTATGTGTAAAGCTCACGAAAGAATGTCTAGACTGGACGCAACTGTAGCAAACCCACAACTGTAAGGAGGATTAGGCCAGGGCAGGCTTGCTGCGAAGCAGGAAGCTCTCATTCACTGACAGCTAGCACAGAAATAAATATTTGAGATGAATGAAGCATAAAGTGTATTAGAAAGTTGCAGGACATTTCATGATGTAAGTGATGCACTTTATGTACGGAGTGCCCCCCCTCCTCATTATAATGATTAATTAGCCCTGGACTACACCTGGCGCTGCTCATCCCAGGAATGAACCTCGCCGTGCCGCTGCCAGAATCTACTGTATATAACATTTCCTGGCACCGGTAACGACTCCTGCTGCCAGGGAACGCTACACAACAGCTCCCTGCGGCTCCATAATGAAGGAGCAGAGCGAGACTTTCAGATACATCTCACAGATTGCGAGGAGCCTCCGGCATACCAGCGACCACCGCAGTGCTGGGAGCGGCCAGGAGTCCTGTGGCTGGAGGCTTCTAAGGACCATCAGACTGGGGTCACCGTGACCAGCTTTATCGGATGCCCTCTGCTGCCCAACCACTAACATATAAGGGGAATGGGCAGCAGGGCCGTTAAAGGGGTGACAACTGTTGTGTATGATTTGTGTGGTATATCAAGTAGTCATCACCTGGGGTCCCCTACGTTCTGGAAATGTAGTCCCCATGTTTAATAGAGAAGCAGCCGCTTGCAGAGTTAGTCTCCATTGGCGTAAATGAGATAGCAAGAATATAACAAGTAGTGTTAACTCCTTAGTGACCACGCATACGTGTTTTTACGTCCTGAGAGTCTGGGCTTTATTCTACAGGGCCGTAAAAACATGCCGGCTCTGTAGAATAAAGCCCTGGGGTTGGGGACTGTGACAACACCTGAATATTGGCTACCGAAGATAGCCGAGAGCGTGAAGCTGTCATCTGGGACCTTAGTGCGCGGTTCCCGGTCACATGATCGCCAATATCCAATAGATAATGGCCATTGCATGAAAGTTAAAAAAAAAGTAAAAGGTTCATCTCCCCCCTCACAGATCGGATTCGATGATGGGAGATGAAATCACTCATCTCTGGGCTCATGTCTCGCGATAATCTGCTGCTGGCAAAATGTGAAGCCGGGAAGGTGCGGGAAATTCAAAATCTCCTTGTTCCCAGCTATCAAAGGTAGCCGAGAGCCTGGAGATGTCACTGGGGGTGGCGGTGATCAGTCCCCGGTCACGTGACTGCCGTTATCCATTGGATAATGGTGATCATGTAAAAGTTGAAATAAAAAGTTTAAAAGGCTAAGGTTTCCTCTCCCCTCACCGATTTGATTCTTACCGAAGGCATCTAGATTTGTCCCTTGACACAATCATCCTCCACAGACCTTCCCCGGCTTCTGCGCATGTGTCTGTTGCCAAAATGGTGGACACATGTGCAGAAACCGGGGAGGGCCTGGGAAATTTAGAATCTTCTTTCTCCTAGCTATCGTTGGTAGCCGAGAGGCTGGAGCGGTCCCCGGTCACATGATCACCGTTATCCCATGGTATAAAAAGGTAGCAATCTAACTTATTTAGATCGCTATCTATAATACCTACTAAAATTTACAAGACTCCTCGGGAACGCTCGCCTACCTGCAGTTCCAGGAGCAGCTTGTTGAGCGCCTTCTATTTGAGACCACCGCACCTCCACAAGCTTACGAAACCTCACAGAGCACCAGTTTCTACACCCTATTCCTGCCGCTGAGGTCAAGAAATATCCCCAAAAAGTGTTGGGTTTGCAGCAAGCATGGGAGGAGGGATATTCCCCCATGTGCCCATCCCAACCAGGCCCCCGTAATTACCCCTGTCTTCAGACATACCACACAGTTTGCATTATTACTTTGATCTAAGATTTAGAGAATGCCAAAAAGGAAGTGGGATTCTTTTTAGGGAGTCAATTTTTTATTTATTGTTTCTGCACACGTGAGCAATGGGGCCTGGAATTTATTCACTTGTGCCCTGAAATCCAATGGGTGTTCCCTCCATTTTAGGCCTAGCTATGTGTCCTGTAAGTAGATTGGGGGCTACAGTGGGGATATTGCTGAAGACATAAGAACTAGTGTTATAAAATTTGGGGTGTGTCTCCCCATTTTCCCCTGCTTTGAACAAAGAAATGTCATCAAAGTGACATATTTGTGAAATAAATTAATTTTAATTTATTTTTCACCTGCTTAATAATAATTTTTGCAAAAAAACGTGGGGTTAGAATGCTCAGTACATGCCTAGATCTATGGGCTAAGGGTGTTCCCTCCATTCCAGGCATAGCCATGTGTCCTGTAAGCAGATTGGGGCCATGATGGGTATGTTTCTGAGCAGAAGACAAACGGGGATCCATTTTGGGGTGCAGGTCTTCATACAGATGTGTGCTGTACAAGAAAAATGTTTTTTAAATGACGCAATTGCCAAAAAAATGAAAATCACAATTTTTTTTCTCTAGCCTTGAATAGATTTATTCAAAAACTGTATGATCAAAATACACAGCACACCCTTAGGGCTTATTCAGACGACTGTATATTGGCCGGATTTTCACACCAATATATGGTGTTCCTCTCTGCAGGGGGAGGAGGCTGGAAGAGGCGAGAGAAGTGCAGTTCCAGTACTTAGCTCCGCCTCCGCCCCGTCCATTGCAAATAGTGGTGAGGGGCGGGAGATTAAGGCACTGCTCCTGGCTCTTCCAGCCTCCTCCCCCTGCAGAGGTCTCTGGGAGGTCTGCAAATGCGCACATATATACACACGGGTATGTGCAAAACGCTGCACATACCCGCAAACACCAGCACTTCATTTGGCTTAATAGCCATTTAAATCAGGGTGGGGTTATTCTCCGGGTGGGGTTATTCCATGGGAACTAGCGGAGCCTGTTACTACTCACGCCTACTCACATTATTGTGGGTAGGCATGCGCACAAAGTTCCCTCGTTCACTGCTCATATTTTGCAATACACCCATATGAAGAAGTCTTTAGACATTGTCATACATCAGTTTTAGGGCGCCCACCCACTGGCGATTTTTTTTTCTTTGCGTTTTGCGTTTTTTCTCAAGAGCAATTAGAATTGAATGTACTCCTGTCCACTGGCGTTTTTTTTGCGTTGCGTTGCGATTTTTAACATAGGAACTGTCAGTTGCATATATGTCCTTATTTTTCTCCTAATGCACCCATGAAAGTCAATGGAAATTGATGGAAAAGCCGCGGAAAACGCGGGGAAAACGCCGCGAAAACGCTGCGTTTTTCATGCATGAAAATCGCAAACGCCAGTGGGTGGGCGCCCTTAGGGCGAGCACCCACTGGCGTTTTTTTACCTGCGTTTTGCGTTTTGCGTTTTTCCTGCACAGGCATAGAGATAACATGTGTTCCTGTCCACTGGCGTTTTTTTTGCGTTGCGTTTGCGTTTTTAACATAGGAACTGTCAGTTGCATATGTGTCCTTATTTTTCTCCTAATGCACCCATGAAAGTCAATGGAAATTAATGGAAACGCCGCGAAAACGCCGCGAAGACGCCGCAAAAAACGCCGTGAAAAACGCGTGGAAAAATCGCGGGAAACGCGGCGAAAACGCTGCGTTTTTTTCCCACGGAAAACGCAAACGCCAGTGGGTGCTCGCCCTTAGGCTGGGTTTACACAGGGCGGATTTGAAGTGGAATTTTCCTGCGGAATTTCGCTGCAGCAAATCCGCCTGTGGCCACTAATCCTGGCATTAGCCAGCTATGTGGACGAAATTTGTCAAAAATCTCGTCCACCCGGGGCAGACAATCCATCACAGCAAAACTGGCACTGTAGTGCGGATTCCTGGGGCGCAGCATTTTCATTCTGTTATTTTTTCTGTTGTGGCCACGCTCCTCTCTATGGGAGCGCCGGCTGCAACGGAAAAGCATGCAGCAAAGTCACTCCAAAACCCATGGCTAAGTGCCGCGGGTTTTGAAGCTGTGCTTATCCTACGGAAATCTTGCGGGTTTTTTTGCTGCCGCAAAACAGTGAGATTTCCACAGTGAAGCCATCCCGTGGAAACCCAGCATTAGTGGTTTTGGTTATCTTCTGACTTAGTTCAAACTAATTCAGACCAAACTGAACCTTTTGTAAAAGTTTGGCGAACCTGCCAAATCAAACTTTTCAAAAGTTCACTCATCACTAACAACAAGCTACCAGAAGGCCACATAGCAAAACGTGGATTGAGGCCCTTCTTCCCCAGTTTTGACTTCCTGCTGCAACAAATCTGCCTTGTATTGACTAGCTCTAATGGTAAGGCCACACATAGTGGATACGCCGTAGATTCCGCAGAGGAAATTTTGCAGCAAACATGCAGTGGCAAAAAACACCTAATGGTAGATTTGTTTGGTCACGAATTTTGGTGTAGAAATGCTGAAAATCTGCTTCTAGCACCAACTCTTACTGACAGTGGTGATGGGTACCAGCTGATCACCAGGGATCCCAAGTGACAGACCCACCAATCCACTATTGATGGGCCTACTTGAGGATAGGTTTCCAATAGTAAAAATCCTAAAGACCTCTTTAAGGAGCATCTCTGCACTGGGGACCATGACCATACTGCCCTGCGAAATGCAGGCCTTCTGACAACACCAGGTACAGTGAGATCTCATGGAGTCACCTGCTGGCAGAGAGACGATTAGTAATGATTATAATTAGTGTTGAGCAAACCGATCCAGTAGAAGTCTGTTTTGTGTCGAACTTTGCTAAAAGTTTGTTTTAGTCAGAGCCTAAACCTCAGGCAGTTCTCTCCAGCTGAAGCGGAAGTTCATAAAAGCCCTAAAAATAATATTCAACACGGTCTAAGAGCACGGTGGTGGTCCTTCAATGGATGTAGCTCAGTGGTTAGCACTGTTGCCCTAGAATTAAATCTGACCAAGGACAAAATTTGCATTGACTTTGTAAAACTCAATGCTGTTGTTGTCATTGGTCAAATTTGAACCTTGAATTCCAGCGCTTTAAGGCAACAGTGCTAATCTAATGAGCCACCATGATTCTTTTTTTTCTATTTCTGGAGGAGGAGAGTGACAGGAAGAAACACACAAAAAAATCCAAGCTCCGTGCAGATGTTGTCCAGAATCGAATCGGAATTCCAGACTCCAGTACTGTAAGGCAACGGAGCCACCATGCTTCTTCTAGCTTCTCCGGAGGAGGAGAAGAACAAGATGAAGAAATCCAAACACAAGGAGAGTATACAAACCCCATGGATGTGTTGTCTTTAGTCAAATTGTAACATGTACCACCAGCAGTGCAAGACAACAGTTCTAACCAGTGAGCCATCGTACTTCTTCATCTTTCCTCCACCTCTTGCTCCTTATTCCATAGAGGAATAAGAAGGAGCAGGAAGAAGAAAGTCTTCTTCACCTTCTCCTCTTTCAAAGGAAGAGTAAGAAGCATGTTTGCTCAGTAGTTAGCACTGTTGAGTTGCACTGCTAAAGTCCTATTTTCAGAACTAAGCAAGGGCAACATCTGCATGGAGTTTTACTAAGTGAGATTTGAGCAAATACTGCAAGGTACCATGAATGGTACACATCCATTGAATAACCACCATGCTGCTCTTAGACAGTCCTCAGTAATAGTATCAGACAGAGGCGTAACTAAAGGCTCAGGGGCCCGGGTGCAAAAGTTTAGCTCAGCCCCCCCCCCCCTCCCGGCCTCCCGGAGGGATGCACGCAGCCAAGGTTAGGGCAGCGTTGGGCCTCTTTCGGACACCCCTAGGAAAGGGATGCCCAATAGATTGTAGAACAGGGAAAAAGTTTGTCACGGGTGATGCCACCGTTCCGGTACACACCGGAATGAACTTCTGGCAGAGAATAACCACACTGTCTTCGGCGCCATCTGTTTTATGTTCAGAGTTTGGAAATGCGGGCCTGACCGCTGCGTTGTATGGCCGTGTGAGTGCAGAGCTCCGGCGGCAAGACACCTGCAGAGGACTCCAGCTTCTATTAATAGCACCGAAATGAAGAGAATCGGGAGGGAGAAAAGTACTGAGCACTCGGGGACTCCTCGGGCGAGCAGAGGACAAGCCGACATGCAGCGCTATCTGAAGGAGAAGAACTACCGCTCACCGCTGCTCCCTGCTAAGATGGCGCCGGCTCAGAACTCCATAGAAGCAGACAGTAAGGAGGGGGAGGAGGGGGCTGCCTCAGACAGCGATGATGGAGCGACAGTCTCAAGAGGCTTTATGAAAAATCTCATTTTAAAAGCCTTGCACCCTGTTTTGACAGAATTGGGTGAGATAAAGGAGGACATTAGACACCTAGGACGGAGAGTAGAGGAGTTGGAAACTTCCGCTCTGTCTATGACCACCCACGCAACCGAAATTTGCGCTAATTCTGAAAGAACACCATAACCACCTAAACAGAGCCCTATTGATGCAGGAAGACCTGGAGAATAGGAACAGAAGATGTAACATTCGCATCAAAGGGCTGCCGGAAGCATGGGCCACGGACTGTCTTCCTAAAATAGCAAAAGAAATCTTCTCTACCTTGCTTGGACAAGAAAGAGCCGCCCCCGTTATAATCGAGCGGATCCATAGGGCTCTCAGACCCCTCCCCGCGAACACGGATCCTCCAAGGGACGTGATTTGCAAGGTCCTGTCCTTCCAGGATGCGTTCGCTATATTGAGGTCTTCCAGAAATTACAGGGACTTAAAGTATTCGGATGCGCCTCTGCAAATCTTTCAGGACCTTGCCCCCACTACTCTGGCAAAACGCCGTCTCTTCCGGCCACTTCTGGACATACTCAAAGAAAAAGGCATTAAATATGCGTGGCTGTTCCCATTCGGGCTAGGCATTTTGCATAAAGGCCGGAGGATTAACATTAGAGACCCGGGGGATCTGGCAGCGTGTTGGCAGTTTTTAGAGATGGAGCCAGTTGATTTGCCGTGCTGGCTCCCACTCCCCGAGATGCCTGATCTACCTGCACTCCCCACTGCGGCGGCCTGGGGACCGACTGGACCAACAAAGTCACCAAGGGGCAAGAAAAAGAAGAGTCGGGACTAGAGATGAGCGAACACCAAAATGTTCGGGTGTTCGTTATTCGAAACGAACTTCCCGCGATCTTCGAGGGTTCGTTTCGAATAACGAACCCCATTGAAGTCAATGGGCGACCAGAACATTTTTGTATTTCGCCGATGCTCGCTAAGGTTTTCATGTGTGAAAATCTGGGCAATTCAAGAAAGTGATGGGAACGACACAGCAACGGATAGGGCAGGCGAGGGGCTACATGTTGGGCTGCATCTCAAGTTCACAGGTCCCACTATTAAGGCAGAATACCGGCAAGAGTGCCCCCCCCCCCTCCCAACAACTTTTACTTCTGAAAAGCCATCATTAGCATGGCATACCTTTGCTAAGCACCACACTACCTCCAACAAAGCACAATCACCGCCTGCATGACACTCCACTGCCACTTCTACTGGGTTACATGCTGCCCAACCGCCCCCCCCCTCCCCCCCACAGCGCACACCAAAGTGTCCCTGCGCAGCCTTCAGCTGCCCTCATGCCACACCACCCTGATGTCTATTTAGAAGTGCGTCTGCCATGACGAGGGACCGCAGGCACACACTGCACAGGGTTGGCACGGCTAGGCAGCGACCCTCTTTAAAAGGGGCGGGGCGATAGCCCACAATGCTGTACAGAAGCAATGAGAAATAGAATCCTGTGCCACCGCCATCAGGAGCTGCACACGTGGGCATAGCAATGGGGAACCTATGTGCCACACACTATTCATTCTGTCAAGGTGTCTGCATGCCCCAGTTAGACCGGGCTTTTTAATTCATAGACACAGGCAGGTACAACTCCCTATTGTGAAGTCCCTGTCGACCGACAGCATGGGTGGCTCCCTGTAACCCACCGGCGGTACACAAAAATATCCCATTGCATTGCCCAACACAGCTGAGGTAGTAATGTCGTGCGTAATACAGGTGGGCTTCCGCCCACACTGCATGCCCCAGTCTGACTGGGGTTCTATAGAAGTGGACACATGTAGGTTACACTCCGTGTGCACCTACAGCATGGGTGGCTCCCTGGAACCCACCGGCGGTACACAAAAATATCCCATTGCATTGCCCAACACAGCTGAGGTAGTAATGTCGTGCTTAATGCAGGTGGGCTTCGGCCCACACTGCATGCCCCAGTCAGACTGGGGTTCTTTTCAAGTGTACAGATGTAGTAAAAACTCCGTGTGCACCTACAGCCTGGGTGGGTGCCAGGAAGCCACCGGCGGTACATAGAAATATCCCATTGCATTGCCCAACACAGCTGAGGTAGTAATGTCGTGCGTAATACAGGTGGGCTTCGGCCCACACTGCATGCCCCAGTCAGACTGGAGTTCTTTACAAGTGGACACATGTAGGTTACACTCCGTGTGCACCTACAGCATGGGTGGCTCCCTGGAACCCACCGGCGGTACACAAAAATATCCCATTGCATTGCCCAACACAACTGAGGTAGTAATGTCGTGCGTAATACAGGTGGGCTTCGGCCCACACTGCATGCCCCAGTCAGACTGGGGTTCTTTACAAGTGGACACATGTAGGTTACACTCCGTGTGCACCTACAGCATGGGTGGCTCCCTGGAACCCACCGGCGGTACACAAAAATATCCCATTGCATTGCCCAACACAGCTGAGGTAGTAATGTCGTGCGTAATACAGGTGGGCTTCGGCCCACACTGCATGCCCCAGTCTGACTGGGGTTCTTTAGAAGTGGACACATGTAGGTTAAACTCCCTGTGGACCCACTGCCTGGGTGGGTGCCAGGAAGCCACCGGCGGTACATAGAAATATCCCATTGCATTGCCCAACACAGCTGAGGTAGTAATGTCGTGCGTAATACAGGTGGGCTTCGGCCCACACTGCATGCCCCAGTCAGACTGGGGTTCTTTACAAGTGGACACATGTAGGTTACACTCCGTGTGCACCTACAGCATGGGTGGCTCCCTGGAACCCACCGGCGGTACACAAAAATATCCCATTGCATTGCCCAACACAGCTGAGGTAGTAATGTCGTGCGTAATACAGGTGGGCTTCGGCCCACACTGCATGCCCCAGTCTGACTGGGGTTCTTTAGAAGTGGACACATGTAGGTTAAACTCCCTGTGGACCCACTGCCTGGGTGGGTGCCAGGAAGCCACCGGCGGTACATAGAAATATCCCATTGCATTGCCCAACACAGCTGAGGTAGTAATGTCGTGCGTAATACAGGTGGGCTTCGGCCCACACTGCATGCCCCAGTCAGACTGGGGTTCTTTACAAGTGGACACATGTAGGTTACACTCCGTGTGCACCTACAGCATGGGTGGCTCCCTGGAACCCACCGGCGGTACACAAAAATATCCCATTGCATTGCCCAATTCAGCTGAGGTAGTAATGTCGTGCTTAATGCAGGTAGGCTTCGGCCCACACTGCATGCCCCAGTCAGACTGGGGTTCTTTTCAAGTGTACAGATGTAGTAAAAACTCCGTGTGCACCTACAGCCTGGGTGGGTGCCAGGAAGCCACCAGCGGTACATAGAAATATCCCATTGCATTGCCCAACACAGCTGAGGTAACGTCAGCTGTAATGCAGGTGGGCTAAAAATTAATTTGATTACACTGTAGGCGAGGGCCCACAAAAATTGCTGTATCAACAGTACTAATGTACATCCCAAAAATTGGCCATGGCCAGCCAAGAGGGCAGGTGAAACCCATTAATCGCTTTGGTTAATGTGGCTTAAGTGGTAACTAGGCCTGGAGGCAGCCCAGTGTAACGAAAAATTGGTTCAAGTTACAGTTCCAACGCTTTTAAGCGCATTGAAACTTATAAAAATTGTTCAGAAAAATTATTTGAGTGAGCCTTGTGGCCCTAAGAAAAATTGCCCGTTCAGCGTGATTACGTGAGGTTTCAGGAGGAGGAGCAGGAGGAGGAGGAGGAATATTAGACACAGATTGATGAAGCAGAAATGTCCCCGTTTTGGATGGTGAGAGAGAACGTAGCTTCCATCCGCGGGTGCAGCCTACGTATTGCTTACGTATCGCTGCTGTCCGCTGGTGGAGAAGAGAAGTCTGGGGAAATCCAGCCTTTGTTCATCTTGATGAGTGTTAGCCTGTCGGCACTGTCGGTGGACAAGCGGCTACGCTTATCTGTGATGATTCCTCCAGCCGCACTAAACACCCTCTCCGACAAGACGCTAGCCGCAGGACAAGCAAGCACCTCCAGGGCATACAGCGCTAGTTCAGGCCACGTGTCCAGCTTCGACACCCAGTAGTTGTAGGGGGCAGAGGCGTCACCAAGGATGGTCGTGCGATCCGCTACATACTCCCTCACCATCCTTTTACAGTGCTCCCGCCGACTCAGCCGTGACTGGGGAGCGGTGACACAGTCTTGGTGGGGAGCCATAAAGCTGGCCAGGCCCTTAAAGACTGTTGCACTGCCTGGGATGTACATGCTGCTCGATCTCCGCACCTCCCCTGCTACCTTGCCCTCGGTACTGCGCCTTCTGCCACTAGCGCTGTCGGCTGGGAATTTTACCATCAGCTTGTCCGCAAGGGTCCTGTGGTATAGCAACACTCTCGAACCCCTTTCCTCTTCGGGAATGAGAGTGGGCAGGTTCTCCTTATAGCGTGGGTCGAGCAGTGTGTACACCCAGTAATCCGTTGTGGCCAGAATGCGTGCAACGCGAGGGTCACGAGAAAGGCATCCTAACATGAAGTCAGCCATGTGTGCCAGGGTACCTGTACGCAACACATGGCTGTCTTCACTAGGAAGATCACTTTCAGGATCCTCCTCCTCCTCCTCCTCAGGCCATACACGCTGAAAGGATGACAGGCAATCAGCCGGTGTACCGTCAGCAGCGGGTTAAGCTGTCTCTTCCCCCTCCTCCTCATCCTCCTCATGCTCCTCCTCCTCCTCCTGTACGCGCTGAGAAATAGACAGGACGGTGCCCTGACTATCCAGCGGCATACTGTCTTCCCCCGCCCCCGTTTTCGAGCGCAAAGCAGCTGCCTTTATGGTTTGCAGGGAATTTCTCAAGATGCATAGCAGAGGAATGGTGACGCTAATGATTGTAGCATCGCCGCTCACCACCTGGGTAGACTCCTCAAAATTACCAAGGACATGGCAGATGTCTGCCAACCAGGCCCACTCTTCTGAAAGGAATTGAGGAGGCTGACTCCCACTGCGCCGCCCATGTTGGAGTTGGTATTCGACTATAGCTCTACGTTGTTCATAGAGCCTGGCCAACATGTGGAGCGTAGAGTTCCACCGTGTGGGCACGTCGCACAGCAGTCGGTGCACTGGCAGCTTAAAGTGATGTTGCAGGGTGCGCAGGGTGGCAGCGTCCGTGTGGGACTTGCGGAAATGTGCGCAGAGCCGGCGCGCCTTTACGAGCAGGTCTGACAAGCGTGGGTAGCTTTTCAGAAAGCGCTGAACCACCAAATTAAAGACGTGGGCCAGGCATGGCACGTGCGTGAGGCTGCCGAGCTACAGAGCCGCCACCAGGTTACGGCCGTTGTCACACACGACCATGCCCGGTTGGAGGCTCAGCGGCGCAAGCCAGCGGTTGGTCTGCTGTGTCAGACCCTGCAGCAGTTCGTGGGCCGTGTGCCTCTTATCGCCTAAGCTGAGTAGTTTCAGCACGGCCTGCTGACGCTTGCCCACCGCTGTGCTGCCACATCGCGCGACACCGACTGCTGGCGACATGCTGCTGCTAACACATCTTGATTGCGAGACAGAGGAGGAGGAGGAGGAGGGTGCTTTAGTGGAGGAAGCATACACCTCCGCAGATACCACCACCGAGCTGGGGCCCGCAATTCTGGGGGTGGGTAGGACGTGAGCGGTCCCAGGCTCTGACTCTGTCCCAGCCTCCACTAAATTCACCCAATGTGCCGTCAGGGAGATGTAGTGGCCCTGCCCGCCTGTGCTTGTCCACGTGTCCGTTGTTAAGTGGACCGTGGCAGTAACCGCGTTAGTGAGGGCGCGTACAATGTTGCGGGAGACGTGGTCGTGCAGGGCTGGGACGGCACATCGGGAAAAGTAGTGGCGACTGGGAACTGAGTAGCGCGGGGCCGCCGCCTCCATGATACTTTTGAAGGACTCCGTTTCCACAACCCTATACGGCAGCATCTCAAGGCTGATGAATTTTGCTATGCGGACGGTTAACGTTTGAGCGTGCGGGTGCGTGGCGGCGTACTTGCGCTTGCGCTCAAACAGTTGCGCAAGCGACGGCTGGACGGTGCGCTGAA
Organism: Eleutherodactylus coqui; assembly: GCF_035609145.1. Lineage (NCBI taxonomy): Eukaryota > Metazoa > Chordata > Amphibia > Anura > Eleutherodactylidae > Eleutherodactylus > Eleutherodactylus coqui. Next base: position 88,444,784 of record NC_089846.1, on the reverse strand, counting down.
CTACACTGCTGGATGGGGCCGAGGACAGCGGAGATGAGGGTGTGGGTGCAGGCCATGAGGCGGTAGTGCCTGTGTCCTGAGAGGGGGGTTGCATCTCAGTGGCAGGTTGGGGCACAGGGGGAGAGGCAGGGGTGCAAACCGGAGGCGCTGAACGGCCTTCGTCCCACCTTGTGGGGTGCTTGGCCATCATATGTCTGCGCATGGTGGTGGTGGTGAGGCTGTTGGTGTTGGCTCCCCGGCTGAGCTTTGCGCGACAAAGGTTGCACACCACTGTTCGTCGGTCGTCAGGCGTCTCTGTGAAAAACTGCCAGACCTTTGAGCACCTCGGCCTCTGCAGGGTGGCATGGCGCGAGGGGGCGCTTTGGGAAACAGTTGGTGGATTATTCGGTCTGGCCCTGCCTCTACCCCTGGCCACCGCACTGCCTCTTGCAACCTGCCCTGCTGATGCCCTTGACTCCCCCTCTGAAGACCTGTCCTCCTGAGTAGGCGTTGCACACCAGGTGGGGTCAGTCACCTCATCGTCCTGCTGCTCTTCCTCCGAATCCTCTGTGCGCTGCTCCCTCGGACTTACTGCCCTTACTACTACCTCACTGCAAGACAACTGTGTCTGATCGTCATCGTCCTCCTCACCCACAGAAAGTTGTTGAGACAGTTGGCGGAAGTCCCCAGCCTCTTCCCCCGCACCCCGGGAACTTTCGAATGGTTGGGCATCAGTGACGATAAACTCCTCTGGTGGGAGAGGAACCGCTGCTGCCCAATCTAAGCAGGGGCCCGAGAACAGTTCCTGGGAGTGTTCCCGCTCCTGAGCAGGTGTCATTGTAGTGGAGTGAGGAGGCTGGGAGGAAGGAGGAGCAGCAGACAGAGGATTCGGATTTGCAGCAGTGGACGGCGCAGAACTGCGTGTTGACGATAGGTTGCTCGAAGCACTTTCTGCCATCCAGGACAGGACCTGCTCACACTGCTCATTTTCTAATAACCGTCTCCCGCGTGGACCCATTAATTGGGCGATGAATGTGGGGACGCCAGAAACGTGCCTCTCTCCTAATCGCGCAGCAGTCGGCTGCGACACACCTGGATCAGGAGCTCGGCCTGTGCCCACACCCTGACTTGGCCCTCCGCGTCCTCGGCCGCGTCCACGTCCTCTAGGCCTACCCCTACCCCTCAGCATGCTGTATTACCAGTGATTTGATTTCACAGGCAGGAAATAAATTGGCGCAAGACTGCAGCCAAATATAATTTTTTCCCTTTTTTGAAAACGAAAGGCCCCACTGCCTCTAGTGAATGAATAATCTAAGTTTAATAACTGTGCTGTGTCCCTGCTAATGTGTCACAGAACGTGAGGGTAGCAGAGTTATTAACTCTGGCAGAGCAGGTATTTTTTTTCCCAATTAAGGAAAGCAAATGGCGAAGCCAGGAGTAAAACGTAGCTGGGTGCGTCTGATTTTTAAACATTGCACACGCAGCCGACACGTGTCCACCGCCCTTAGGACGGACAGAGGCAGGACAAATACAATTCTGCTAATGTGTCACAGAACGTGAGGGTAGCAGAGTTATTAACTCTGGCAGAGCAGGTATTTTTTTTCCCAATTAAGGAAAGCAAATGGGGAAGCCAGGAGTAAAACGTAGCTGGGTGCGTCTGATTTTTAAACGTTGCACACGCAGCCGACACGTGTCCACCGCCATTAGGACGGACAGAGGCAGGACAAATACAATTATTTTCAGTTTTTTTCCACCAAAAGGCAGCACTGCGTATATTCAATGAATAATAACTGTGTTGTGGCCCTGCCTACACAATTCTTTCCCTGCAGTATCAATGGAGGGTGCAATGCTCTGCAGAGGCGATTTTGAGAAGAAAAAGAAATGCAGCACAGCTAACAGCAGCCAGCACAGTACTGCACACGGTTAAATATGGCCTTAGAAAGGACCGTTGAGGTTCTTGAAGGCTACACTCACTCCTAACACTCTCCCTGCCTATGCAGCACTTCTGTCCCTAATGCCGGGTGCAACGCTCTGCAGAGGCGATTTTGAGGAAAAAAAAAATTGCCACTGCTAACAGCAGCCAACACACAGCTATCAGTGGCCCTAATAAGGACCTTTGGGGGTCTTGAAGCCTACACTAACTACCAATTCTTTCCCTACAGCAGCTCCGGTACAAACAGCACTGTCCCTCATCTAACTCACACGGCATCTGAGGCGAGCCGCGGGAGGGGCCGACTTTTATATTCGGCGGACACCTGATCACGCCAGCCACTCACAGCAGGGGGGTGGTATAGGGCTGGAACAACACAGGGGGAAGTTGCAATGCCTTCCCTGTCTTTCAATTGGCCAGAAAAGCGCGCTAACGTCTCAGGGAAGGAAGTGAAAGTAACCCGAACACCGCATGGTGTTCGTTACGAATAACGAACATCCCGAACACCCTAATATTCGCACGAATATCAAGCTCGGACGAACACGTTCGCTCATCTCTAGTCGGGACACTACCCCAGCCGGGGACTGATCTCTCCTTTTGCACGCTTGTCGGTTTAACTGCTCCTGGGGGGAACGCCCAGAGAGGAACCTGGGGCCTGCCCGGCTGCACACCGTTAGTTTGTGGTGCGGTGGCTGGTCTTGGACTGTTTCCTGAAACCCCTAGACTGGGGCTTTACCGTTTTGCGGGGATTCTCCCGCCATTGTTTCTGCAGTTTAACGTTAACTTTCTCCCTTTATTGTATTTTGACGTGGGCCGGATGTGCCCTTATTTTCGACTCTCTTAGGCTATGAGTCTTCTCGTTTCTTAAATTACCTCTAATTAGTCCTCCAGTGTGTCTGTCAGGGCAGGCGTAGTGCAACACGGTACCTCTGCCTGGTATCGTATACATACCAGATTCCCACTGTAGTGGGCAATACCGTCTTGCACGCCACCCCCACCGACTGTCCTAGGACTACCTGGTCTTTTACATAACTGATCGCTATATTTACTTGTTGTGTTACCCCCTCCTTGTGTGTCTCTTATCTACCCTAGAAGTCGATCTCCCCCCTCCCCCCACACTGACCTTCTAATCTCCCGTGCTTTGATATAAACTTATATTGATTTATTGATATATCATCCTTTCTTATCTCTAGATCGCATATCTGATACGTTATGCCCATGCCCTATCGACCTGCCGTGGACGAGGATCTCCGCCTCTCATCCTTTAACGTGAGAGGGATCAACTCTCCCTTCAAACGGAACAACGTGGCACAACTGCTCCGAAAATATGGCACGAAAATCGCCTTCCTCCAAGAAACTCACTACAAGAGGGGTAAGTGCTTGGCCCTACCGGGCAGACAGTTCTCGCAGGGCTTCCACAATCCACATCCAACATCGGCCTCTAAGGGGGTCTCCATCTTTTTTCATAACTCTATCCCCTTCATATGCGAAGCGCAACATATGGATGGAGAGGGCAGAGTTATTTACTTAAGAGGACATATTAATAACTTCAAGATTACCCTGGCTAATTTATATACTCCCAATACCAATCAGGTCTCGTGGCTGGTCGGGCAACTAGAGACCCTCAAGGAATTTGCGGTGGGCCCCATCATATTAGGTGGAGATCTAAATCTAACAATGAACCCCTTGCTGGACTCGTCAGCGGGCCGTTCTCAGATCTCTCAGGTCAGACTGAGACGACTACACCGCTCTCTCTCTCTGAGATGGGATTGATAGATGCTTGGCGCCAGTGTTCTCCCTCCGTAAAGGACTATACCTATTTCTCGCAGGTACACGCCACATTCCAGAGGCTAGATTATATTCTAATAGCCTCGGAACTGCTGCCCTCCCTGGTCAATTCGACCATTGCGGCAGCTACAATATCCGACCACGCTACATTACATGTAGATTTAAAACCATTATGCAATACCCCTCGGGAGTGGAGGTGGAGGTTGAACCCATCCTTGTTGGACTCTGAGAAAGATAAGGCCCAATTCGCTAAACAATTAGACAAATTCTTTAGGTTTAACAGGGAGGGGAACCAGTCACCGACTCTAGTTTTGGAAACGCACAAGGCTTTCAGCAGAAGCCTGCTGATAGCATTGGGCACCAGAAAGAAAAAGTGCCAACAGAGAGAAATAGATAACCTACTGAAACATATTGCCAAACTCGAATACGCCACCAAACTAACAATATGCAAAGAGAACCTGACCAAATTGACCGCCCTCAGAAAAGAACTGAATCTATGCTTGAAAGCGAGATTCAATAAAAGATGTCTCCATCTCAAACATATAGTCTTTATCCAAGGCAACAGGGGCAGTAAATACATGTCAGCAATGATAAAAAAGGCACACACCAAAAATCAGATTAACGCAATAAAAACAGAGGCGGGGGCGAGGGTCACGTCTTCTCCCGATATAGCGGCAGAATTCCAGCAATTCTATTCAAAATTATACAATTTACGCCCGCAGAGGGATAAAGCAAAGGACAGCGACCAGATAGCAGAGTATTTAAAAAAGCTCCACCTCCCGAGCCTAGAAGCGGGCTCTGAGGGGGAACTCTTGACCCCTGTTACGGAGAAGGAGGTGAACGAGGTCCTCGACTCTTCCCCCCCAGGAAAGAGTCCCGGCCCAGATGGCCTGTCCCTTGCATATTATAAGGCTTTCCGCTCTACTTTAGTTCCACATTTAATAGAAACCTTTAACAGTCTTCTAAAAGGTAGCTCTCTCCCTAAACAGGCCCAAGAGGCCCATATCACTTTAATTCATACGGTGGGCAAAGACCCGGAGATGTGTGGCAGCTATAGGCCCATCTCTTCAATAAATCTTGATGTTAAGCTATAGGCCAAATTGCTTGCCAAGCGCATGGAGAAGTTTATCCCACATCTGATTAATAGGGAACAGGCAGGCTTCGTGAAGGGTAGGGAGGGAAGGGACAACTGCATGCGTATCCTCTACGCAATACACCATGCGAACGAAAAGGGAACTCCATTAGCCTTAGTAAGTACCGATGCCGAAAAGGCTTTCGATAGAGTTGATTGGACATACATGAGATCGGTCCTGCAGCAGTTTTACTTCCCTCCTCCCTTTGTCGAGGCCATCTTCTCTCTATACGCGGAACCCCATGCCCGTTTAAAAATAAACAATATCCTATCCCCCCCATTTGAAATAAAAAATGGTACACGCCAGGGGTGCCCATTGTCTCCCACGCTGTTCATATTAGCTCTGGAACCCCTGCTTCAAGATGTCAGGCTGGACCAGGAGATACGGGGACTAGACGCGGGAGGACACACGCTCTCTGCGACAGCTTTCGCAGATGATATCATCTTTCTGGTCACCAATCCGGAGAAAGGATTGCCCAAGCTCACTGCAAGTTTGGAGCAATTTGGGACACTTTCAAATTTTAAAATTAACTTTGGCAAATCAGCAGTCCTGAACGTCTCTATCCCGAGCGCTAGGTGCCGGAAACTGGTGTCGGGATCCCCGTTCTCCTGGTCCGACAAGACAATCGAATTTTTGGGAATAAAATTGACTAGGAAGATTGGTGACCTATACACAGCAAACTTTCCCCCGCTGCTAACTAAAATCAAGACTTTGCTCCAAAACTACGATGTCCCATACATCTCTTGGTTTGGGAGGAAGAATCTAATAAAAACATACATTTTCCCGATAATCCTATACCATATCAGATCCCTTCCGATACATCTACCACCTAGATTTTTTAACACGCTGCGCTCAATGTTCATAAAATTCATATGGAGACAGAAGAGCCCTAGACTGGCCTATAGTTTAATGATGAAAAGAAGAGAGGAGGGAGGAATAGGGATGCCTAATATACACGACTTCTATATAGCCGCGCACATCAGCTACTGGCTGAAATTAACCTCTCCCGCAGGAGATCCTCTGCTGTATCAGCTTGCTGAAGAAATATACGGAGATTCCATGAGAAGGGATTTGTGGTTCCCCAGGAAAGTCACTTATAAAAACAAAAAGTTCAACCCCCTGCTCCGGGGACCCTGTGAGGCTTGGGACCTGCGGGGAGGGGGGGCACTGGCTCCAACACCATCTCCAATTACCCCTTTAAGCATACTGCCCGCCCTTCTGGGCCTACCGTCAGCCCCGTGCACAAACAAGCTTTGGATGGAGTTCAGGGACAAACCCCTCAGTGAGCTTCAGACCTTGAGCCATCTAAGCCCCAAGGAGGTGGTGGAGTCCTTGCTGCCCGATCGGCCACTGACCTTCCTTCAGCAAGCACAGGTGGTGGGAGTGATAGGAGACTTCATTAGGTCATATGTATCTACTAGGCCCCTCACTACCTTTGAAAGGGCGGTAAAGGAAAACAGACCACAGAGCGTGAAAATTGCATCCATACGGAGGCTCTGCTGTCCCCCAGTACTGGACGCCAAACCGGCTTTTTTATTTTCTTGGGAAAAAGAGCTACATAAAACTTTGACAGCCCAAGAGACACATTTGATCTTAAAATATGCGTACGGACTGTCGCCCTGTATTATCTCACAGGAGGCCCATTATAAACTTCTTACCAGATGGTATAGAACTCCACAGTGGCTCTATGACCACAAACTTTCTTCAAGTAACAAATGCTGGAGATGCGAAAGGGATATTGGTACCTTCTCTCACATCTGGTGGTGCTGCCCAGTTCTGAACACCTTCTGGCAGGAAATATCAGAATCCCTCCAGAGGATAGCCCCAAATTTTGTACTTACACCGGAGGTGTTGTTCTTGTGGAAGCCCTCGAGTAGCTTTAGCCCTCTCAAACATAAATTGTTGGCACAAGCGATAGATATTGCCAAAGCACTTATCCCTCTAAAGTGGCTGCAGAAATCCCCCCCGCTTCTGAGCCAGTGGAGGGACAGAATGGATCAGACCTACAGCTTAGAAGAACTCTCTAGCTGGTCTAACGATACTCATGATAAATTTCTGGCGACCTGGGGACAATGGAGCGTCATCCGTGCTACGTTGATTCCCTAGATGGCACTGAGATGGGAGGCGGAGTCACGTCTGCGGTTACTGAAAAGAGGTATGGTTCAGTGTTATTGGAGAAGCTGCTCACATTGAGATTCCTCGTCCCCATGGAGCGGGCATCCCCCGGGGGCCCTGGCCCTCTCTTCCCCGTCCCAACCCTTCCCCCTTCCCCTCCCCCTCCACATGTCTGTCTTTGTTCGTTATGACGTTCAGATTTCTCATGCCAAGCTAAATGCACAGCATTTGTTTGTACTGTCGCTGTATTTTGCTTAACAACACCCGCCAGGACTATATGATGCTGACCTAACTGCCTGGCATGATGTTGAACATGTTTATAGTGTATGTTTATCGTGTATACTTATGTTACAAAAAATCCAATAAAAATCTTGATTTTCAAAAAAAAAAAAGAGTTTGGAAATGCGTCCCAGCCTGACCGCGGGTCTCCAGAGCTGAACTCAGAAGAGCATCATAAGCATGACTGGTGCAGAAGACAGTGTTGTTAGACCTATAGACATACACACATATACAGGCACATATACAGTGTGTACACGCACTGTACACATACCGTATATATACACACGTACAGGCACATATACAGTGTATACACAGAACACTGTACACATACAGTTTATACACACACATATTGGCTTGCTCTAATGGTAAGGCCACACATAGTGGATACGCCGTAGATTCCGCAGAGGACATTTTGCAGCAAACATGCAGTGGCAAAAAAACACCTAATGGTAGATTTGTTTGGTTATGAATTTTGGTGTAGAAATGCTGTAAATCTGCTTCTAGCACCAACTGTACTGACAGTGGTGCTGGGAACCAGCTGATCACCAGGGATCCCAAGCGATAGACCCCACCAATCCACTATTGATGAGCTTTCTTGAGGCACATATACTGATGGGCTTTCTTGAGGCACATATACAGTGTGTACACGCACTGTACACATACAGTATATATACACACATATGCAGACACATATATACTGTATACACAGAACACTGTACACATACAGTATATATCTATATATATATAAAGACGAAAGCTCTCACTGACTCACTGACTGACTCACTCACTGACTCGCCAAAAGTTTTCCAACTTCCCGATATCGTAGAAACATGAATTTTGGCGCAAGCATGGATTATCTCCAAAATAGGAAAAGTAATTGGGTCCCAACTCGATTATTCAATTCTAGCGCAAAAGAATTGGCGTCAAAATTTAACGTACATAATCTAAATCTCTCATTTTCCAATGTCATAGAAACTTAAAATTTGGCACAAGCATTGATTATGTCATAAATAGGAAAAGTTAATGGGTCCCAACTCAATTATTCAATTCTATGCGCAAAAGAATTAGCGTCCAAATTTTACGTACGGAATCTAATTCTCTCACTTCCCGGTGTCATAGAAACTCGAAATTTGGCAGGAGCATTGATTATGTCATAAATAGGAAAAACTAATGCTTCCCAACTCGATTATTCAATTCTATGTGCAAAAGAATTAGCGTCTAAATTTTACGTACGGAATGTATTTTTCTCACTTTCCAGTGTCATAGAAACGTGAAATTTGGCACGAGCATTGATTATGTCATAAATAGGAAAAGCTAATGGGTCCCAACTCGATTATTCAATTCTATGCGCAGAAGAATTAGCATCCAAATTTTACGTACGGAATGTAATTTTCTCACATAGAAACTTAAAATTTGGCACGGGCATTGATTATGTCATAAATAGGAAAAGCTAATGGGTCCCAACTTGATTATTCAATTCTATGCGCAAAAGAATTAGCGTCCGAATTTTATGTACGGAATGTAATTTTCTCACTTTCCGGTGTCATAGAAACATGAAATTTGGCACGAGCATTGATTATGTCATAAATAGGGAAAGCTAATAGGTCCCAACTCGATTATTTAATTTTAGCGCAAAAGAATTAGCGTCAAAATTTTATGTACATAATCTAAATCTCTCACTTCCCAATGTCATAGAAACATGAAATTTGCCATAAGCATTGAATATGTCATAAATAGGAAAAGCTAATGGGTCCCAACTCGATTATTCAATTCTAGCGCAAAAAAACTAGTGTCCATATTTCACGTACGGAATCTAATTCTCTCACTTCTTGGTGTCATAGAAACATGAAATTTCGAACGGGCATTGATTATGTCATAATTAGGAAAAGTTAATGGGTCCCACCTCGATTGTTCAATTCTAAGCGCAAAAGAATTAGCGTCCACATTTTACGTACGAAATCTAATTCTCTCACTTCCCGATGTCATAGAAACTTGAAATTTGGGACGGGCATTGATTATGTCATAAATAGGAAAAGTTAATGGGTCCCAACTCGATTATTCAATTCAAAGTGCAAAAGAATTAGTGTCCAAATTTTACGTATGGAATCTAATTCTCTCACTTCCTGATGTCATTTTTTATAAAGGAAACGTTGCATGGTTACCTCCCCATGGTGTTTCCTGTGTAACGCAGAGAACTATGCAAAATGGTGAACATATGTTTTTCCGGTATCTCTAAAGTAACGACGACTTCAGTAGATTTTCCGTGTGAACACCAGATAAACACCAGTACCAAATTAACTTGGGCGTAGCCGGGTATATCAGCTAGTACACATATATAGTGTATACAAAGAACAGAGTTTAACACATAGACTATATGCATATTGGCAGGCTTATACATGCACACACAGGAATACTGCCCCATACACGTAACTCCCTGGTGCTTCATCCATCCACTGCCTTTACCACGGAGGAGGGGGAGGGATGATTGGTGTCAGTGGTAAGTCTTCACATGTTCAGTACCTGCTACTGGCCACGTCTCTAACCCCACCCCATCCCACCCTAACCCCACCCCATCTTCTCCTCCTGGTAACTGTTTGCCGCTTTCACTAATGAAGCGCTGCTCCCTGCTACGCAGCACAGGTTTTTTTTGCTGCCGCCGCTGCCTTGTTGCAGCTGCTACCCTGAGCCACCAATGCCTGTCAACACTGTGGTGAGGGGGACCTGTGGGCAACCGTGACCCCTGCTTCCCCTATAAATATCCCAATGGTTTCAGACGTTTTTATGAACTTTTGGTTTAGTTCAAAATAATTCGGACTGAACCAAACTTTTTGATGAATCGGGCAAACCGAACTTTTGAAAAGTAGCTTATTTCTAATTCTAGTTATGTATTTACAGTCTTTTGTATTATTTGTTGTTATTACAGTTACTTTGTATTCGTTTAGATTTTATATTTATTAATATACCATTTTTTCTACATTTACTATAAATACTATTTTCATGTATTTACCTTCTCATTCTGCCTTCCTTCTGTAAATGATTGTAACATGCTGCTCATAGCCAGAGCACTGATCCCGTTGTTTCTCTTCAGTATTCTGCTCGCGTCGCCAGCGTCATAACTTGGCTGATTTCAGTTAGGAAATAATTAGGAAATAAAGAAAAGGATTTTCATTGCGGCTTCTTCACATTCACACTGATATTGGGTTCACTTAAAAATGACCCCGTAGCAATTTGATTTTTAAATATACAAATCCGACCCTAAATCCTTTCTGATTTGTTTGCAGAGAAGGCGACGGACTCTGAGCGACGTCCCAAAATGGAAATCTTCATTTATTATCTGCAAAGTACAGGAGGGCACCTATGGGGGAGGGATGAGGATCAAAGGGGTAATGTACAGACTGTGGACTCTAGTGCAAAATCTGTAACTGTATGGGGCAAAGGGACAGCCTTAAGTATCAGGGTGCAACCACAAACGCTGTACCCCCTATATTTATACAGAGAGCACTCAGGGTAATGGATCAATAATTAAAAACTCCAGCCATAAGAAGTACTTCCTTCACAGGGGGTATAAGGTTATTTATACCCCCCCTCACACACACACACACACACGTCCCTCCAACATCCACAAGTACTTTAACGATAACACAATCGTTCATCAGGAAGATCACCAGTCCAAAGGGGATGATCACTCCACGGACGTGCCAGACAGGACTGAACCAGTAGAGGCCTATTTCAGGTCAAACTTCGTTAAACGTTTGCTTCAGTCAGAATCCAAACTTTAGGCGGTTCTTTCTAGCAGAAGCGAAAGTTTATAAAAAAAAAACCTAAAACTAGTACTGAACATGGTCTGGGAGAATGCAGGTGGTCGTTCAATGGATATAGCTCTGTGGTTAGCAGTGTTGTCCTAGGTTTAAATTTGGCCAAGAACAACATCTGCATGGACTTTGTAAAACTCCATGTAGATGTTGTCATTGGCCAGCTTTGAACCTACAACTCCAGCACCGAAATGCATGTTTAGTGCTCACACCCCTATTGGTGAGTCAGGTTAAAGCTGACGACAAGTATCGCTTCTTACTGGATTGTCATTGGGGAAAATGAATTAAGCTACTGAATTAAGAGACCTTTCCAGCAGGAACATATACATGGTAACAGAACCAAGAATACTGTATAAAAATGGTCACCAAACTGAGCTTTCTACATGGATACAGTAATAGAACTGAGCTTGCTAAATATATACGTTACCAGAACCAAAGTATTACCTAGACAGAATAACAGCAACAAACTTCCTACATAGACACAGTACCAGAACCAAGCTGACATCTGTCTTTGTCAGAAAAATATATATCCACTGCATTGTAAAAAGGAAAATGGACCCGTCAAAAACAGCACGTAGCAAACATACAGCCAGGTGCCCTATTATGTACTTACCTATATCTATACTATACATCTACATCTATATATATAAAGGTGAAAGCCCTCACTCTCTGACTGACTGACTGACTCGCCACTAATTCTCCAACTTCCTAATGTTGTACAAGTGTGAAGTTTCATACAAGCATTTAGGTCCTAAATAGGAAAAGTAAAGGGGTCACAACTCGATTATTCAATGCTAATTGCAAAAGTGCACCTGCAGCGTGCCAAAGGGTAACTCAGGACACGGGCCATACGCTGATAAGCTGGGAGGGTAAAGCTGTCACTTGTCATGGTGTCACTTACCAGGCTTCCTCCCGGAGGGACACACGCCGCCTCGGACAGACCATCACTGGGCCTCTTCCAGACACCCCTAGGAGAGGGATGACCAATATACATGCCGAAGAACTTTAACGTGTCACATGACACCACTGTTCCTTTACTTACTGGAGTGAACCTCAGTGATAATAAGGAGAGTCCACACACACTTTAGTGTTTAAGTACCTCAGTCCCTAAGAAGGTCAGGGCCTGGCAAAACTCTTCTGTAAACTTTGATACTTGTACAACGTCAAAACACACTGGTGCAGGAAGGACAAAAGAAAGGAGGTCAGGGAGGAACTCAAGATGATGCTGGTCCTACAGTCCCAGTTATCAGTACCGTACAGCTCCTGGAAGGGGGAAGGGGAAAACTCTCCACAGACACTCACTTTTTGAAGTACCTTGATACATTTGCAGATATCTCCCAGTCTCATGCAGACATTAACCTCTCACTTGCTGCAGCTGTGCAATACACATAACAAGAGACAAGACAGTTTGCACAGTGCATGCACACAAAAGACAGGACATGTATGACAATTATGGAGCTGCCAGGAATACATGTTCTGGGCCCCTGCACACCTCGATGTAATGTAACTTCTCGGTGTCATAGAAGCACGAAATTTGGCAGGAGCATTCTTTAGGTCCTAAATAAGAAAAGTAAAGGGGTCACAACTCGATTATTTGTGCATAGAACAAGGTTGATGAGGCAGATTTGCACGCATATCAGTGCATAGTACTGTACTTTTTCCGCACGCATAACCAGTTCACGCAGGCCCAAACCCCTTCCCCCCACCGTGATATAAATGGCTATTTAGCCTAAGGAGGTCCAGATGTGTTCTGTGTTTCACAGAATTGTGCAGCGTTATGCGCATGTTCCTGCGTTTTTCGCTCATTTGTGCACCTCCAACAGTCTTCTATGAAGGCCTTTGCTGCACAGTACACAGAAAGATAGAGCATGACTTGATGGGTTCTATTCTCTGTGTATTGGGCACATATATTTTACACGTGCAAAAATGTGCGCAAATACGAGTGTCTAAAGAAGCCCTCAGACTAGGAGGAGGGGCTTAAACAGACGAGCGTGTTTGGGGATTGTTTTGGCGGGTGTGAAAATCATGGCTGTAAAATGTGATGAAACAAAGCGATTGATTTCAATGGTTTCATTTTGACCAGCGTGATTCTCGTGCGATATTCCTACACGCAAGAAAAAATTGGTCTTGCCCTATCTTTCTCGCACGTAGTCTTTATACATGCAAGTAAGGATACGGCCGATTGTTTTTTTCTTGCGCAATAGCGCCAAGTTTGAACATTTAAAAAAAACAACTTTTGACTGGTACATGCGCAAATATGCTCGGCAGCAAACAGCAGAACATCCGAAAAATGGGTAAGACCACCTGAAAATCAGAATTTACAGACATGAAACAGGGTGCAGACAGCAGCAAACGAGGGTGAGGAGAACCGGGTGTATTGTAGGAAACTTGTTGAAAACTTAGGTAGGCTTTAAGGGCCTACACAGACGAATGTGTTTTTGTCCCGTTATCGGGGCCGTGAAAATCATCTACACATAATTTCAATGGTTTCGCTCTTTTCTCGCCCATTAATCCTTTCCAATCCACTGTCCGATGTCTTTCTACATTCTGATTGAAGCTTTTACATCTCCAATGTCAGAAGGCATCGAGCAAGGTATTCTTACCGTCTACTGCCAGCCACTCTGCTGTCGGAGCCTCTCTGGCGCACACACACTGGCTTTGGCCAGCAGATGGCACCGTTGTAAAACAGCAAAAAGAGAAAGCCTTTTAGGAAACCCTGAATCCAAAATTGAATTGGAAAGCGTTAATACTACGCCCGAGAAATGATAGGACTCGCCCTCTCCCACACGTAGTTAACACTGTGTGCAGAAAAAGAGCAGACAGCACTTCTTTCCCCGCTATATTTTTAAAGCTCCTGCGCTCTGACCCAGAGTTTGAATGGCCGGAGAAGAGAAAAAAAAAAACCTTGTTCATGCACAATTACTGCATTTTGCACCGCAAAGGGCCCCATAGAAGTCTATGGCAGATGTGTAAACACGCAAGGGGAAGCATGAAAAACCACATAAAACACAGGGGGAAAAAAAACATCTGGACCTCATTAGGCTAATTAGCTGTTTTTTTCATGGATGGGGTGTGGCTCGCGTGTGTGAGCTGGTCCTACAAGCGCAAAAGGTGTAGTACCATGCGCAGAAATGTACACAAATTGAGTGGATTTGCGCACATGGTTGTGTTATGCTGCCATATCTTGCATCAAAATCTGCACATGGATTTTGTTGTAGATTTTCTCCACAATGTTTGATCATATCCCGAGGGCTCAATCACACGGGCATATGCGTATGTCAGCCACGTAAATATGCTGCGTATTTATGCCCATGTGAATAAGCCCCTAGGCCTCCTGCACACAAACATAAGTGCAATTTCGGCAGCCCCTGGCCAATGGATTAGCACAGTGAATGGGTTTATTTTCCATGTGTGACAGCGTATATTCCTATTCTCTTTCAGTTCCCAGTAGCTGTGTCTTTGCACTCGCACAAAATCGCGCTGGTAATACATCATGCTGTCATTACTGACCCCGCCCCCTGTAATCCTGCATAATTAGTCAACATGTGCAGCGTGTCGCCATCCTGCGGGGCTTCTGGTACTTTTTGGCTGTGGGAGACAGTAGATGCTGTTGGAGGCGTCTTCTGATGATTAGGATGCCCTTCTACCTTGATGACTGCCGCGTAGATGGCGGAGTTCAAAAAAGGGGGAGGAGTTTTGGGGATCATTCTCTGTTGTCCTAGAGTGCCGGCTGCTGATCTACGAAATTTTTGAGCAATTCCATCTCCAAATGGTGGAGGAGGCTTCCAAAAGGAGACTCTCCTAAATATATACCGTGTCTTCCCTGCGCCCTGACAAGTGGCTGCGGAAAAACGCAGATTTCCACGCATGTTTTTACTGTACTTTCCTTGCAGTCAGGGGCATCGGCGCTGAATACACTTGAGCCGTGATTTAAAAGGATCCCACAGCTGAGGAGATAGCGGGGTAGCTAAAGCCTTGTCATGGGGCTCTACCATCTCCTTCCATGTGGTAGCTCAGAACCCAACCAAGTTACTGCTGGGGGAGGTCACAGGGAAAAGTAAACGGAGGTTACCTGTAGTCTTCTTTGTCACTCGTGACGCCACCATTCTGTCCTCTGCGGTGAACCTTGACGTGGAATAAAGGGGAACGCTCTGGACAAACTGGTAACGGTTGGTAATGTCCGTTTACTGTAACTTCAACAAAGTTCACTTTACAACATGGGTTTGGCATGATTACAACCAGAGAAGGTGGTGTGACAGGGAGGATTGTCGGGGTATTCCAGACAATCCACAGTCTGAGTTATCTGTTTGATCCCACTCCTGGCGACTCGCTCTCTCTCCAATTCTCTATCGGTCAAGACTCACGCTTCTATTGGTTTTCTCTCACCAAACAGTGGTCCTTCCTTCTCACTAAGTACTTAGTGGTAGCACTGGTATCTCCTGGGTAGACTGAGCCTAGGCGAAGCAGAAAGGAATTGCTTGGCTTCCTCCATTCTCTCCACACGCAGGACGATCACTGAAGTGTGGGTGTCAGACTTCTCTCACTTGCAAACCTGCATAGACTCTCTAGCCTAGCATCCTTGTAAACACATATACAAGATATAGTCACATGATACACAACATGATGCATGTTCCAGACATACCCAGACATTAACCCATTCAGTGCTGTGGAGGTGCAATACACATAATCCAAATGCACACTACGCATAAGACACTGACAGGACAATGGCACCTCACAGACATATAACATTATGGAGGGGCCCCACTAACTCTGGGCCACTACAAGTGTTTGCAATTGCGCAGGGATCGGGTGTACATTTGCGATCCCCCATAGTCTCCTATGGTGCATCAAAATACAGACATTTTTGGGGGCCCACGTGAAAGCAAAAGTGACAATGAACCCATTGAAGACACAGGGTTTGTTCTCTGCGCATTGAGTGTGACGCATTGTATTTTTACTGGTTCTATTTAATGTACCAAATAATGTTCGGAAAATTTTTAAAATATTTAGAAGTCGAGTGAAATGGAAAAAAAAAAAGCACAATTCCGCCATCTTTGGGGATGTCTTTTTTCTGCGGTGTACACACTGCGATGAAAAGGACATGATAACTTTATTCTGTGGGTCTATAAGATTACTGCGATGCCAAATGCCAAATGGCTCCATTGGAAACAGTGGGCGATATCACAAAAAAAAAACTGGGCATGTTGCGACTTTTTTTTCACACAGCATCGCAGGACTGAAAACATCGCAAATGAGGATGAAACCATTGAAACAGTTTCAGGTTCTTTTGTCTACTACGAGGTTTCACTTGAAGACCAGGAATTTTCAGACTTTTTACTAATGACTAAGAAAAACAACGGTTGCTTTAAGTCGTTGAAGCAAATCGCAAGACTGTTCAACCCAGATTACCCAGAAGTCTGCTTCCCGATCCTTAAGCGCTGACTGACAAGCATTTGTGTCCTAATTTTGACTATTTTCATATATTCGGAGGTATTTTTGTAGGAACAGCACAAATGTGGAGATTGTCAGGACAAATGCCATTATTAATACCTAATGTTGTAAAGTATAGCGGTTGTTTGGCAAAAGCAAATTGTTATTATTAAAGCTGTAGCTTGCGTTAGCGCCATTAGGTAATATAGTATGTTAGGCTGAAGGGAGACAATGTCCATCGAGTTCAGCCTGTTTCCACCCCCCACCCCCCCTTGTTGATCCAGAGGAAGGCAAGAACCCCAATTGAGGCAGAAGCCAAATAGCCCATTTGGGCTGAAAAAAATTCCTTCCCGACGCCATAGTGGCAGTCAGAATAATCCCCGGATCAACATTTGAAAACTTGCTACCCAACTCCAGGACCCTGATCAACAAGTCTGCTGGTTAATTAACTCCTTAGTGACCAAGCCTATTTGTGCCTTAATGACCAGGCCAAACTTTGGAAATCTGACATGTATCACTTTTACATAAAATAACTCCGTAAAGGTTTTGCATATCCCAGTGATTCTGACATTGTTTTTTCGCCACATATTGTACTTAATTTGGGCAGTAAAAATAGGCCGATAAAATTTGTGTATATTTCTTAAAAGCGACAAAATAGGGAAAATTTTGAAAAAAATCGGCATGTTTCACATTTTCAACTGTAATATCTCAAATATGTGCAAACATAATATAGAAATTGTTAATACGATATATATTTCCATCTGCTTACTTTATTTTGGGCGCACATTGGAAAAACTTTCGTTTTTTTAAACCATTTAGGAGACGTACATATTTAACATTAATTATGAACATTTTGAGGAACATTTTGTTTTCCTACACCAAGCCAAGATTTTAAAGGCTCAATAGGTGTCAGAATGATAGATACCCCAACAAATGACCCAATTTAAAAACGACACCCCTTAATGTATTCTCTGAGGGGGTCATGAGTATGTTGACCGCACATTTTGTTTTCAGGAATTAATGAATTTAGAGAAGAAAAATAAAATGTCATATTTTTGCAAATATGTCATTTTAAAGACAACACTTTTTTATAACGTGCACATGAAATATTAATGTGTACTCTGACCCCTCAGTTTTTGAATGAATCGAAGCAAGGCAGAAGGAAAGAAATAAGATTTTTATTTTTTTTAGCAATTGTGTAATTTTAGAAACAGTTTTTTTTGTACAGCGCACATCCGAATAAAGACTTTCACCCCAAAATGGATCCCGCAATTTTTCCTATGTTCAGAAACATACCCCCCCCCCCCCCCCCTCCACCGTGAGATCTCCAGGCTCTCGGCTCTAGTAGCCAGGTGCAGGGAGATTTTAAATTTCCCTGGCAATCTGTGGCCTTTGCGCATGAGTCCGCCATTTTGGCGACGGGCGCTTGCACAGAAACCGGGTAAGGTCTGCGGATAAATCCGGGGGTCTTGGGTACCTAAGTTTGAAGCAAACTTTTTTCTTTCTTTTTTTAACACTTTTTTCAACTTTTTTTAACTTTTACATGATCGCTGTTATCCATTGGATAGCAGGGATCATGTGACCGGGAGCAACATAGAGCGGTTCCCGGTGACAGCTCCCTTCTCTCGGCTACTCATAATAGCCAGGAGCAGGGAGTTTTTAAATTTCCCAGGCCTCTAGGCCTTCTGCGCGTGTGCGTGACATAATAACGTCTGGCACGCAGACGCCGGCATCAGGTTCTGCAGAGCCGAAACAACGTGGGACATCATGGAAGACAGGGGTAAGTATCCGATCTGTAAGATGAGCTGTTAACTGTTATTTACTTTGCATTCACTTCAATGTGATCGCGTGATCGGGGAAGGGGGGAGGGATCAGCTCCAGGATGTTGACTACCTCCGGTAATCGACAACATGGAGCTGTCACGTCCAAAGCCTGCAGAGGAAGCATGTTTTTACGTCTTCGGGGATTAAAGCCCATCAGGCCAGGATGTAAAAACACTATGCGCTGGTCACTAATTGGTTAATATCTATATCCTGTAGTATCATAGCGCTCTAGAAAGACATCTAGTCCCTACACAGAGCTCCACAGTCTCACTGCTCTTACAGTAAAGAACCCCCTTCTGTGTTGGTGATGAAACCTGCTTTCTTATAGACATAGCGAATGCCCTCTTGTTACCGATGCAGTCCTGGCTATAAACAGATCATGGGAGAGATCCTTGTATTGTCCCCTCATGTATTTATACATAGTTATTTGATCGCCCCTTAGCCGTCTTTTTTCCAGGGTGAATAATCCCAATTTTGATGCCTCTCTGGGTATTCCAGTCCTCCCATTCCATTTATTAATTTAGTTGCCCTTCTTTGAACCCCCTCCAGCACTGTAACATCTTTCCGGAGCACCGGTGACCAGAACTGTAAACAGTATTCCATGTGGGGCCTGACAAGTGCCTTATATAGTGGGAGGATAATGTTCTCGTCCCTCGCCCCTATACCTCTTTTAATGCAAGACTTTATTACCTTTTGCAGCAGCTTATTAGCATTTATTGCTCCAGTTTAGTCTACAGTCCACTAGTACCCCCAGGTCTTTTTCCATATCACTTTTCCCTAGCAGTACCCCATTTAATGTATATTGGTGACATCCGTTTCTCCTGCCCATGGGCATAACCTTACATTTATCCACATTGAACTTCATTTGCCATTTTTCTGCCCAAGCCCCCAGCTTATCTAGGTCCAATTGTAGCCTACCTTGTCTTCCGTTGCATTGATTATCTTGTATAATTTTGTGTCATCTGCAAATATTGATATTTTACTGTGCAGCCCCTCTATCAGGTCGCTTATAAATATATAGAACAGAATGGGTCCTAATACTGAACCCTGTGGCACCCCACTAGCGACGGTGGCCCAATCAGAGTACGAACCATTTATTACCACCCTCAGCTTTCTATCTTTGAGCCAATTCTTTACCCAGATACACACGTTTTCCCCCAGTCCGAGCTGCCTCATTTTATATATCAGCCTATTATGCAGCACGGTGTCAAAGGCTTTAGAGAAGTCCAGATATACAAGATCAATAGACTCTCCTAGGTCCAGCCTAGAGCTTACTTCATCATAGAAGCTGATCAGATTGGTCTGACATGATTGACCCCTGATGAACTCATGCTGATGAGGAGTTATTCCGTTGTTTTCCTTGAGATATTCTAGGATGGCGTCTCTCAGGAATGCCTCAAATATTTTTCCAGTTATTGAAGTTTGACTTACCGGCCTGTAGCTACCAGGCTCACTTTTAGATCCCTTTTTGTATATTGGAACCACATTGGCAATGCGCCAATCCAGCAGTTCAACCCCGGTCTGTATAGTGTCCATAAATATAAGAAATAGCGATCTAGCTATCATGTCACTTTGCTCCCTTAGAATTCTTGGGTGTATTGCATCTGGGCTGTGCGATTTGTCGATTTTAATCTTTTTTAATCGGTTCTGCACTTGCCCCTGTGTTAGGTATGCAATATTTTGCAGGGGGTTTGTTTTATTCCCCTGTATCTTGTGTGACATTTCTTTTTCATTCATGAATACACTTGAAAAGAAACTATTTAATAGATTTGCCTCCCCCCCCCCCATCATCTTTTATGGTTTCTCCTGCAATATTTGTTAAAGGGCCAGTGCTCTTAGTACAAATCCTTTTGACGTTTATGTACCATATTTTACGCTCTATAAGATGCACCGGATGATAAAACGCACCCACGTTTTAGAGGCAGAAAATAAGGACAGTGCAGGGAATAGTACCAGGCAACAGAGCAGAAGGGGCAGCAGAGCTCTAAAACACAGGAGCTCCGTGAAAGCAGCACTTATGTACGTGCCAAGGAAGGGAAGAATCTGATTAGTGGAGGCGGGGAAGCAGCAGCGGTTCCTGCTGGCACTCACCACCAATCAGCGATATGAGTAAATGATCGTACTTTTGTTTGCATAATCGCGAGTTTGTTGACTGCAATTTAGTTCGTATGATTGCGCGTTAAACACGCAATCATGCTGGACAACTTGAATTTTGGCACGTTCACTCTATAACATGCATTGACTTTTCCCCCTACTCTGGCGGAAGAAAAGTGTGTCTTACTGTAGAAAAATACAGTAAATAAAAAATTTTAGGATTATTTTTGCTTTCTTTGTCGATCAGTTTCTCTGCTGGCAGTTTTGATCTTTTCCTTTCCTTTTCCATGATTTGCAGACCACTCACTATCTTGTTAACTCTTCTTTGAACTTGCTCCAGTTTATCTATGTCTTTTTTAAAGTGGGGTGCCCAGAACTGGACACAGTATTCCAGATGAGGTCTGACTAAGGAGGGGGATAATTACCTCACATGATCTAGACTCTATGCTTTTCTTAATACATCCCAGAATTGTGTTTGCCTGTTTGGCTGCTGCATCACATTGTTGACTCATGTTCAGTCTATGATCTATTAGTATACCCAAGTCTTTTTCACATTTGCTGCTGCTTAGCCCAATTCCTCCTATTCTTGCCCAGATGTAGGACTTTGCATTTCTGCTTGTTAAATACCATTCTGTTAGTCGCTGCCCACTGTGTAAGTTTTTCTAGATCTCTTTGAATACTCTCCCTCTTTTCCCTAATGTTAGCTATCCCTCCTAGCTTTGTGTCATCAGCAAATTTGATCAGTTTCCCATCAATTCCCTCCTGCAGATCATTTATGAAAATGTTGAACAACACTGGACCTAGGACAGAGCCTTGTGGTACCCCACTTGATACATTTTTCCATTTGGATATGCAGCCATTTATGACCACTCTTTGAGTACGATCACTCAGCCAGTTGTGAATTCACCTCACAGTTGCCTTTTCAATCCCATATTTGGTCATTTTTTCAATAAGTATGGTATGAGATACTTTGTCAAATGCTTTACTAAACTCAAGATAAACTAAATCCACCGTATGTCCCTGATCAACCCAGTTGGTGATTCTGTCATGAAAGGAAATGAGATTAGTCTGGCATGACTTGTTTGTTACAAACCCATGCTGACTCTGGTTAAATACTCCATTTTCATCCAAGTACTTGCATACATACTGTTTAATAATGTGTTCAAAAATCTATTCCGGTATAGAAGTCAGGCTCACAGGCCTGTAGTTTCCTGGATCCAACTTCTTCCCTTTTTTGAAGATATGGACAACATTTGCCCTTTTCCAATCTTCTGGGATTTCTCCTGTTCTCAAGGAATTTTCAAAGATTATGGTGAGTGCTTCAGCAATTACCTCTGCTGCTTCCTTTAGTATCCTAGGATGTAATTTATCTGGACCTTGAGACTTGAATGCATTTAAGTTAGCTATGTGTTCCCCCACCATCTCTCTGCTTATAGATAGCCTGCATTCTTTTATTCCGCCAATAGCACAGGGAAGTTCAGTTGATGTTCCATCTGCTTTCTGAGGGAAAACAGATACAAAATAGGAATTTAAAACTTCAGCCTTTTCAACATCATTCTTATCTTGTAAGCATCAAATAGCATCTTTGACTTTTCTTTTGACATACCCCCCCAAATCCTTTTTTATTGCTTTTGGCTGCTGTTGCAAGTCTCAATTCATTATTAAATTTAGCTTTTTCGGCACTTTCCCTACAGTTAATGCAGCCTGCATTATATTCTCCTTTATATATTCCCCCCTTCTTTCCATTTGATAAACATGTTTTTCTTTGTTTTTACCTTGTGCAAGTTCTGTGTTCATCCATCCTTGTCTCTTTAAATGCCTACCACTCTTCTTTCTCTTAGGGATTGTTAACGATTGTGCTTTGAGAATGTCATTTCACAATATTTCCCAACCTTCTTTACTGCCTTCTTGTTTTAGTAGTTTAAACGCTTTCTTTTTTTTCTTTTGTTGCCCCCCTTACAATCTTCTTAAGCCACATTGGTTTCCTTCTACTTGTAGTTCTTTTTATCTGTAAAGGGTATGAACTGTTCATATGAGGTAAATAGGATGTTTTTAAACTTCTCCCATTTGTCGTCTGTACTGTTATTTTTGAGGATGTTGTCCCAATTAATGTTCCCAAGACTAATTCTGAGCTGACCAAATTTTGCTTTACTAAGGGCTTATTCACACAGGCATCAGAGTTTTTACGTTCGCCCGCCGGCGATGTAAAAACACGTGAACAAGCACACAAATCTAATGTTTGCCCCCCTTACAATCTTCTTAAGCCACATTGGTTTCCTTCTACTTGTAGTTCTTTTTATCTGTAAAGAGTATGAACTGTTCATATGAGGTAAATAGGATGTTTTTAAACTTCTCCCATTTGTCGTCTGTACTGTTATTTTTGAGGATGTTGTCCCAATTAATGTTCCCAAGACTAATTCTGAGCTGACCAAATTTTGCTTTACTAAGGGCTTATTCACACAGGCATCAGAGTTTTTACGTTCGCCCGCCGGCGATGTAAAAACACGTGAACAAGCACACAAATCTAATGTTTGTGCACCCATTCAGACGGTCCTGGCCCAGCACATATATGCCAAGCCTGCAGTGCCATTGGGTGGGGGTAGACAGTTTAGCTCTGTAAACTGTCTCCCCCTCGCCGTCTCTTGGCAAGGTGAGGAGGCAGGACAGGGCAGGAGCTAGTGTGCTAAGCTCCCACCCCTTCTCCATCCTTTGTTGCAGCCAGCAATGGGAGAGGATGGGGTGGGAGCTTATCAGCTAGCTTTGCCCAATGTCCCGCCCGCTCCCATTGCAAAAAGCCAGGGAGGAGAGAGAGGAGTAGGGAAGGGAGTAGGAGTTTAGCAGTCATGCTGCTAAACTCCCTCCCACCTCCCTTTTCCAGAAGCTGTCACAGGCTCCCATAGAAGTCTATGCAGTCGCCACTGCCATAAAAAAAGTCCACCATCTCGGCCGACCGAGAACTTTTACGTCACGGAAGTATGCCCATGTTAACTGATGCATTATAAACCAATGCATCATAGGGGCAGCATATATCGTCCAGGTGTGAAAACCACGGCCAATATATACGTCCATGTGAATCCAGCTTAACGTTTAGTTTTCTGTCGCTCCCTGATAAAGCTTCTTATTGAATGACAGCTGGAAATTAATTATATTGTGGTCACTATTTCCCAAATGTCCCTCAACCTACACCCTCATGATTTTGTCTGGTTTGTTGCTTAATAATAAGTCCAGGATGACCCTCCCTCTAGTTGGCTCATGCACGAGTTGAGTAAGGTAATTATCTTTAATTGTTCTCCCTTATCACCCTTGTGAGATTCACAGGTTTTGTCTTTCCATAATATATCCGGGTAATTAAAGTCCCCCATAATAATTACTTCATTGCAGTTTTATACCTCTTATATTTGTCTTAATAATAACTTTTCAGTTTCTTCTGTTATTTTTGGTGGTCTATAGAAAACCCCAATCAGAATTCTGTTATTTTTCCCTCCCTGTGTTTCTACCCACAGAGATTCCACATGTTCATCTCCTACACCTGAGGGCTCTTTCACATGAGCATATATAAGCTGCCGTTTTCACGGCTGGCCGATATACGTACCATTTGATGCATTGGATTCCAATTCAGATGGGCGTATTCCCGCAGTGTAAAAGTGCCCAGCTGGACAACAAAGCCCTCAGCACTTTTACACCAGGCGGGAAAGATAGCCCTTGAATTAGCCATCCAGTCGGAATACGTCGGCCGCTGCATGGACTCCTATGGGAGCTAATGACAGCGTCCGGAGAACAAAGGTGGGAGGGAGTTTAGCAGCGTGACTGCTAAACTCCCTCCCCCTTCTCTTTTCCTTTCCACCCCTTGCTAGTTGTTTGCAATGGGAGGGGCAGAACTGGGGCAGAGCTAGCTGCTAAGCTCCCACCCCCTCCCATTGCTGGCTGCCGACAAGGAGCGGAGAAGGCTTAACGCACTAGCTCCCATCCCTTCCCGCCTCCTCCCCTTGCAGAGAGCCGGTGAGAGGGAGAGGATGGGGAGAACAGCTTAGCAGAGCTAAACTGCCTCCCCCTGCCCGACGGCATGGTGGGCTTGGCATATATGCGCCAGGCTCGGGCTGTCTGAACGGGCACGCAAACGTTAGATTTGTGCACCCGTTCACGTGTTTTTACATCGCTACAAACATAAAAACGGTGCACCCATGTGATAGAGCCCTGAGAGAGAATGGCTGAGAATAGAGAGACCATTTAGTTGCCAATGCTCTGGTTGTTGGGTTGATGGGCAGTGAGCCCAAGTATAAAAGGGTGCTTTGAAGTGTCACAATCATGCGATCATGCACCATCCACCTGCATCTTATGTGCCTCTGCAATCGTTATAAGAAACAGCATGGGTTACAAGGAAATACCCATAGTGCATATTCCTACCACTAGGTGGAGCTATAGCTTACGGTACCATCCCTAATGAATAGTTCTTAGTGCTTACTGTTCATCAAAAACAAATTTCTCACTAACAGCGACCCATGTGTTCCGGAGTGGTACTGCAAGTACAATTTACCAATCGTTTGAATATGAAGAAATATCTTTTTTTGAATTGTCATTATGAGTTGTGGACAATTTGAAATTACAGAATCCAAAAGGACCATAAAAATGATTGTTTTTTAAATAAAGAAATCTATAGCTGTGCCTGAAACATGCGGCATGTGAGCAGCATCACTGGATGTAGTTCCCGCTATTGTGGTCGAGTCAATAAACTTCTATTCTACATTAAGTATACATAATGAGGAGAATGACTGCGACTTCTGCCAAGTAACAAGACAGAAGATTACAGGACACCCTTTGGGGCCTTAACCTATAAACCCAGCAGCAGAAGAAGGTTTATTGGCCGCGGGTTAATGCCAGGTCTGCGGAGCTTGAGTGCAGATTTGTGTACAGGGTGCAGACAACATGGAGATTAGTGCTGAAGCCGGGACAGAATCTGCTAACTCCCTGCATTATATTTAAATCCTTAAAGCTTTAAGCAGGAATGATAGATGCGACCATTTGTGTGCCGCCATAGATCCTGCGCGCCAATCTCATACACCAACCTCAAAGATCTGCAGAGAGTGAAGGGTTAACAGTAAATCTGCAAAGAGAAGAGAGGAAATGTAGCAAATAATGGCTGTGATTCTGCTTATAAATCTGGAGAATAGCGCCGGAGTCGTGTGCTGCTTGTAAACACCGGGGACCGCTGCGGTGAGGAGACAGCAAGGAGCTCAGAGCTGGGAGCATTGCCCTCTTCTGAGGAGTCGAGGATGTGCAGCCTCATCAAACATCACAGCATCCACCGCTGCTCAGCATCACACATGGCTGAGAGACGGAGGGGTGTGAATACAGGATGGATAGATAGATAGATAGATAGATATGAGATAGATAGATAGATAGATAGATAGATAGATAGATAGATAGATAGATAGATAGATAGATAGATAGATAGATAGATAGATAGATAGATAGATAGATAGATAGATAGATAGATAGATATGAGATGGATAGATACTAGATGGATAGTTATAAGATAGACAGATATATATAGAGACAGATAGATAGATATGCGATAGATAGATAAATAGATAGATAGACAGATAGATAGATTAAATAGATAGATAGATAGATAGATAGATAGATAGATAGATAGATAGATAGATAGATAGATAGATAGATAGATAGATAGATAGATAGATATGGGATAGATAGATATGGGATAGATAGATATGGGATAGATAGATATGCGATAGATAGATAGAAGGATATGAGATAGATAGATAGATGGATAGATATGAGATAGATAGATAGATAGATAGATAGAAGGATATGAGATAGATAGATAGATGGATAGATATGAGATAGATAGATAGATATGAAATGGATAGATATGAGATAGATAGATATTAGTTAGATATAAGATAGATATGATAGATATGATAGATAGATAGATATGAGTACTACGCATATAATGTACGAGCGCATAATATGCAGTGAATGGAGTCAATAAAAGGTCATTGATTTTCATTGATCCAGTCCCACTTGCGTATATATTCATTGCGTATAACACGTGTGTAAAAAAATAACGCAGCATGTTCTATTTTACAGTGCATTTTAAGAGCCCTATTGTTCTGTGTGGGTGCGTAATAAATACTGTATATACACAATTACATTGCGTATGTGTGGCGTTTATACGTAACGTCGCTAAGCAAAAGAGCGGGAAATCTAAAAAAAAAAGAAGGAAGACTGCGCATGACTGCGTGCGTGAGATATGTTGTCATGCGTGTTCCAAAATCACTGCCATATGTGGTGATTGGCCCGGCTCACACAGCGGTAAAATACTGCGTTATACACACAGCGTTTTACAACACGCTCGTGTGAGCCTGGCCAAGGGGATTGAGGATGAATGGTGTAATATGATGTGACAGGTGACGCTGATATTTTGTACTGGATATGTGGGAGTTACGCTGTAAGATTAAGGAGGGCTTCTTCACGAGCGTCTCTGTGTGCGCAAATAAGCAGAGAATCAAACTCATTGTTTTTAATGGGTTCATTCTCACTTTCGCTTTTGTGCGCATGAAAAAAAAGCAGCATGCTCTATTTTGGTGTGGATTTGCGCACATAGGTGTCAATGGGGGGGGGGGGTGCACCCAATACCCACGAATTGCGCAGTTTTGTGGAGAGAACAACACAGCAAGGACTAATAAGGCTGTACAGCCTTTTAAATCATGATGTAGGTGTGTCCTGAGCCAATATGAACGGTCCCTGGCAACGCAAAAAAATATAGCAGAAAGTGCAGATTTGCACGCAATACCGTGACCTTCATTGCACAATACTGCAACCTTCACTGTGCAAAAAGTCACGCTATGGCATGTGTTTTTGCGCTTACGCTCATGTGAAGAAGCCCTAAACGTATGTACCATGGTGGCAAGAAATCCGTGGTGAAAATCCGCAGTGCAGGTCAGTTTGCATACTGGCTCCGTGCGTCCGTGCGCGCATTTTCCCCACAGTTAGGGGATGAGATTTGTTAACGTCTCCTCTGTAATCCGTAGCGACTTCACTCTTTGTGAACTTAGGAAATTCTCTTTTGAACTTCCCCTGTTTATTGAGGGCCGACAACACGGTCTCCCCGTGGAGCGCGGTCTCATCTCTCCGTGGAGAAGGGGCTGGGAATATAAATGAGGCTCAGGGGAGCTGAAATAACAGGTTGTTGGATTTAGGAGTAGATTGTACTAAACTACCATCATGTTATCAACTGCAGCACAGAAGATCCCACAGGGAGCAGCACATCTGCCGCCAGCGCAGAGCCTTTGGGGTTAGCGAGCGCTGAACACCCCCCTTGTTTGTTCCACTGATCGGCCCCCTACCATTACTATAATCATCCCTCATCACGGCCCCTCATCATCCAGGGAACCAGAAATTAAAACATCATCTCTTTGGAGGAAGCGGATAGAAGGACTGTCAGCACATAGACATTCATAGCCATGGGGCTGGCAAGGCTGTAAGTGGAATCTCCAAGGAGTCGCTGCTTTGTGAATGAGATTTATTGAGCTGCCTGGCCTTAGATACCCAGCCATGGCACAGTGATCTGGCATGGAAAGGGTGCCTAGGGTAATAGATGGGAGTTTTGGGCATATGCTGCACAGTGGAGGGCGCTGATGAGCTGAGTTGACCATAGGGGTATTTAGTGGGTGCAACAAGGCACCATATAGCGGCAGTCCATTTTCATAGTTGGAGGTTAAACAGATATTTTTGGGTGTATTCGGTTTGTGATAGGGCACAGTGCCGTCGCGTGACTACCATGTCCGGGCGCATCAGGGTGTTGGCACAGGTGGAATTTTGCGGTATTACACGCTACAACACATGCAAAAGTTTGCACTAAATTCACACGCCGCTGTGCAGATTTTGATGCAGAATTGAATGTGGTTTAATTCTACCTGCAATTCCCCAGATTTAGGGCTTATTCAGACGACCATATTGACGCAGTTATTTTAGCACGTAAGGAAGTCGCACATTAAACGCGACCACGCCAAGCCTTGGATTCCAATTGCTTTATTTAGACAAACAATTTTTTGACGCATAAAATAATTGCGCAAGAAAAAATTGGACAAAGATGACCGTTTTTGGTCATATATTTTATACACCACGTGAAAAGAAGGTCTTGCCCTATCCTTTGCAGCGATACGCCCTCAGGCAGCTGAACGTGTTTTGTGTGCGTGGAACTCGCATCCTCAAAACGTGAGAAAGCGAACCCGTTGATTACAATGGGTCCGTTTTCATGAACGTGCCTACGTGGTACACAGAAAGCTGCCATAGAAGTCTATGGCAGGTTAAAAAGAATCAAGGTGAAGCGTGTGACACTGCGGACAACACTTGTTAATGCGCAAATATGCTCCGTTGCGGCGAGCGTATTTACGCATACATTCATCACATTCGCAAGATGCTCTGAAAACACAATCATCTGTTTAGGGCCCTTATGGTGGCATCACACGAGCGTTTGCAAAAATATGGTGGCCGCAGCATATTTGCCCATGATTGAGGTTTGGAGAGGGCTATAATCAGGGTTTTGCGTGCCTGTTTCTGCACACATTACTGTCATTTTTGCGCGCACAGGGCCAGTTCACACGTGCGTGACACACCATTTCCGTGGAATTTAATGGCTATTAAAGCCTAATGAGGTCCGGCTGTCTTATTTTCCTGCATTTAGCGCCGTGTCACACCCTTCCCCTTGCATATATTCAAACCAGCCATAGATGTCTATGGCAGCTTCACTGCGCAAATCAAAGGAAAATAAAGCCGATGGTATTTTTTTGCGAGCGCTTACGAGAACAAACGCATTGAAATCAATTCTACTCTGCACCAAAACATACGCAAACACGCTCGCATGAAGGAGCCACTTTCATAGGGCCAGGGTTATTCCACCTGGACTCCCCACATGCTAAAGCACGCTCTCAGGGCTCCTGCAGATGAGTGCAGGCATAGAGAGGCTCACGATAACGTGACGCAATAGTACTATGAAGGGAGCTCTATCGCATGTATACCTGCGTATGCTACTGTACTGTTCTGCACTGTCGGACCTGTACACATGGTGCGAGACACACCCGCACCATTGTTGGACAAGATGTGCAGCCTAATTAGTCCCCAGTGTTATTGATTAACAGCGCAAAATCACATGGTTCCATGCACAGTTTTGTGTGGATAGAGCGCTATGGTGCCTTGGGGGCGCAAATGTCACAAAAGTAGAGCATGTCGTGTATACTTTTGAGCGGTCGAAAATTAAACGCAAAAACGCAGAATCTGAGGGAAGCCATTGAAATCCATGGATTTTATTTTCTGCGTTTTGCATGCGCAAAATCGTCCTTCTGCAGAAACCAATCAAAATCAACAGTTAGCCCTGCAGATTTCAGTGCAGAATTTACCGCGGATTGCAGGTTAATTCCACCCATGTGAAGGCACCCTCAGGGGTGTGTCAACGGAGTTGATGATTGAAGAATTGCAGGGATCTTGGTATATTGCATTGGAGTACTTAAAGGGGTTGTCTGCAACTAACATATTGATGATTGATCCTCATGATAGGTCATCCATATCAGATCAGCAGTGATCCACCTCTCAGAACCCCCGTGGATCTGCTGGGTGAAGAGGCCATGTCAGTCCAGTGCCATACGAGTTTTAAGGGAATCAGCTGCAATACCAAGCACAGCCACTATACAATGTACAGTGCTGCGCTTGCTAAGCACTGAAGAAGCTGCAATGCTTATCGAAGAGCCACTGCCACTTCAGTCAGCTGATCAGCAGGAGTCCCGAATGGCAATCAACTGCCAATCAAATATTGATTATCTATCCTGAGGTCAGGTCATCAGTTGTTAAGTGCCATTAAACCCCTTTAAGGCACCTTTCACACAAGCATCATTTTGACGCTCTGATAGCCACGCTAAAAAATTTCAACTAACAGAGCTCAAAATTGCATGAACAAAGAATAGTCGCAACCAAGTTGTGGCTATTCTTCGCGAATTTTCACGGCTTCACTTTATATGCCTCACTAGAGGCGCCTGTCAGTGTTTAGCAGTGCTAGTCCCTGTTAAACTCCCGCCCCCTCGCTTTTTTGAATTGCTCGCCTAGACTCAAGCGTTTGGCCATCGAAAGATAGAACAAGATCTATCTTTTGATGCGATAGAAATATCGGCATTATAAAATTGCGCCTATGTTCTATCTTTTGATGCACAATATTTTTAGGTGCATCAAAAAATAATTTCTCTCATGGAACCCATAAAAACTATTAGTCCCAATAGGCGCGATATTTTGACGTTCCTACTTTGCGTTAAAATGACACTAGTGTGAAAGCGGCCTAAGGGTGGTTTCACACGGGCGAGAAAATGACGCGTGAGTCAGTAAGAAAGCAGATTATGAAACCAAGGGTTTTCAATGGTTTCCTCCCCATCGGCGATGTTTTCACTGATGCCATGTTGAGGGAACGAAAAATTGCAGCACGCTCTATCTTTCTGTGAAGTGCGTGTGAAACTAGCCTAGGGGTGCAATATTTCTTCAGCAGAGCATACTGTGATTGGAAAATCTACAGCGACTAGACGCCACACACGGGTATATGCAATTTTGGTGCGTGAAAATCACACTGTTTCCTTAGGCCTCATCCACATGGGTGACAGCGATGTCGCCGCAAAAATCGCAGCGATCGCTATATCGCTGTGAAAAAATGCAGCAAAATCGCGATTTTGTGTTGCTACAAAGTCATGTGTGGTGCTCTTTGCCAGGATTTTTGAGGGGGGGGGTGCTTGAAATATAAGCCCTACCCCCAAAATAAGCCCTAGTTGCATGAAGAAACCCCACATTTCGTGCAGCTAGGGCTTATTTTAGGGACAACCAGTAGGACTTCCTACTGTTAAAAGTTGCATCGCACCGCACGGAAACCATGTTTTCATGCAATACAACACAATGGAAGGCTCAATATGAAAACATGGGCTGCAAAACCTTGCAAATCGTGGCAATATTCAGCAACGCAAAACATCACTAATGTGAGCTCACTGGAAGGCATGGGCTTCACATACATGCAATCTGCAGCATTGCCAGAAAATCGTGCAATTTTGTCGCCCGTGTGAAACCTGTCACTATGGTGTATGAGCACATGTACTGCATGTTTGGTGCGTCTGCGTTCTTTAGTGCGTGAGTTGCGCACGTATTCCCTGCATTTTCTGCACACAAAAAAAAATGGAGAAGGCCCAATTGTAGTTGCTATTTTTCCCCGCAGTCTCCTGGCAACATGTATGACAACACAGTGAATCCGCGTGTAACTCTGTATATGCTAAGGTTTTACGCAACCCCACAAGGGCAAAAATACACGGGTTTATGCGCAACTACAAAGCATAGCTGTGCATGAGCGGGTTTCTTTTTTCCTTTCTCGGGCCAGTCAAACTCCACGCAATAGCGCAGGAGTTTGAAAAAAAACTGCGGGAAGTTTGGTCCGCCCGCACGTAGTATTCACGTCCGAAAAAAGAACTAGTGATAACAAAACTATGAAAATCACTGGTTTTGTTTTGTCCTGTTATGCGGCCGCGATTATCAGGACTAAAACACACCCGTGTGAAGAAGCCCTCAGGAGCGGTTTTAGGGTTCCTACCCACTGGCGATTTTTTTTCCTGTGATGTTTTGCGTTTTTTCTCAAGAGCAATTAGTATAGAATGTGTTCTTGTCCATCTGGGTTTTTTTTTCCGTTTCGTGGGGTTTTTTCACATAGGAACTGTCAGTTGCATATGTCTCCTTATTTTTCTCTTAATGCACCCATGATTGTCAATGGAGGGCTGCAAAAAACACGCAAAAAACGTGCGAAAACGCCGCGTTTTTTCACGCGCGAAAATCGGCAACGCAAGTGGGTAGGCGCCCTTAGTCTGTGACTCACCAACATAGGACCTACTGGAATTCTTTTCATGTGACTGGTCGGTGCGTGAAGAAGTGCTCATATGAGTACCTTAATGCTAACCTATGCGGTTTGTGATGTCTGCATTACGTCCGTAAAAAATGCAGACATACTATGGACAGAGGATATACCTGTGTGAGTGAGCCCTTATTGCGCTGTACTAGGCTGAAGAATGTCTTCTGCACCCGGAACTATGTAACAAATACACATTGTGTCATCCAATCAGAAACAAGAAACCGCCTGGTGGCACTCTACAGCTCCAGCCATTTCACAAGTCAGATTGCTGTTGGCGGAGGAATGATTAGGGAGTCTTCGGTTAGAAGAACGTATAGCCAATCCAAATATTGCACGGTGGTCTGGGGGGCGTTCATAGGATTCCTAGGTAATAGTGAGAACCAAGGAAAAGCAGGGTGGCAGATGATCAGGTGTATGAGAGGAATCCTCCCCTTTCACAACTGAGATTGCATTTGTGAATGTGAGGACGTTCGTGCGGGTGATTAGTTGCCTGCGTAAGTTTTTGAGCTAAAGCCAAGCCTGACCCAGAGCGGGACAGGACTTCAGGGTGTAAATGCTCTCCTCACCTCACTATTTCCGACCTGAAGCTGGGGGGAGGGCATAGAAGGTAGATTTTGTTGGGACTAGAACTGGCATACGGCCGATACTAAAGTGAGAAGTGAGAGACTGCTTTCCTTGAAAATTTGCACCTTAGATTGTGCTGCTGTGTGAGACGTCACAAATTATTGTGCTATAGACTTTGTGAACTGAATTTAACTTCTGAGTTTTCGGCCAGCTGCACACGACTGGGTTGGATTTCGGTTGCGGGATCCCACAGCAGAATCTGACCCTGTGCCCAACGTGCGCCCGTGCGTACCTCTCATTTCTTCTTCTCTTCTGTACTGCAGATGGTCCACACAGTGAGCCGTCGGACATGCGCAGTACAGATTTTATTTAAAATCTGCTTTGCCGTGTCATTGCCTAGCATCGCAATATCAATTAAGGAAAGGCCACGAATCGGGCAGCTATCACTGGCTTCAACGGAAGCCGACCGCGCAGAGCCCGCACAAAAATAGAACATGCTGCGATTTTTCCTCCATGAGCAGAAAATTGCAATTGATTTCTGCTCATGTGCAGGAAAAAGCGCTTTTTCGTAGCATGTAATGGACAGTATTTGCTGTGGAATCTGTAGGCAGATGCTAGCTCCGGATTCTGCAATGCAAATTCGACCGCGTGCAGTCGGCCTTCTGCAGTCAGAAACGACTTTGTTCCATTTATTGTCCCCGAGACGAGGGACTTGTTGACTTCACATATTTCGGGCAGATCCGCCCAAGTTGAACTGTTTGTCAATAAAACTTTTGAGCATCATACAATGTCCGACTACACAGGTTTTCCTCGGCAGTTCCACTGGATCTCCCAGTCGATGGGGTTCTATAAAATGAGATAAAATACCGCCCTGTGCCCGATTAGCTCGGGCATGAGAGCCTAATGTCCCTGCTGCCTGAAACAAAGTACAATGACTCCTGCCCGTTACCGCAGCCAGGTGCAAACTGAGACAAGTGACTCTGTAGCTCCCTCCACATCAGTGAGTGCGGATTCCCAGCCAGGGTCTCAGGGAATTCTGCGCCTTCCCTCAGGTCCTCCCCCTCCTCACTGGTATAAAGAGGGTTGGGGATAGAAGGCTATAAAGGGATTAACTTGCTGCAAGACATTGAGGTATCTGTCACTACAGCTAATCACAGGGATCATAGTTTGAAATTGGAATTTCCTACTCAAGGAGACCCTGAAACAGAAGTGGAGGTGGTGATTGCAGGGTCTGTGCAGCTCTGTCCTCTGGTGCAGATTGTGGTTACATCAATGATATATCAAGATATGAATGTCCCCTGACCACTAATCTCAGGCTGCTGCATGAATGATCAACCTGCCTTAGAATGCAAAGTAGTGAGAACAGGCAGATCTGCGCAGCAGCAGGACCACAACTCCCAGCCTGGGGTGACATGCTGGGACTTGCAGTGACACAACAGCTGGAGCACTACTGCTTGTTGCATCCCCCAGGGCTGCTCCCCTGTGCCATGCATGAGCCAGGTGTTTGTACATTACTATTACTATAGTGCTCCCAGGAGATGGGCATGTGCCAGGGCGGCTGTCAAGCTTCTGCAGAATACTGGGCAAAGCTGACTGGATCCAGAGCTGCCGCCCACCTCTTTATACTATGCAGCCCTCCCACCTCATCCATCTCTAAAGCCCCCGACTCCTGTATCTCTGTGTAGTGACCCCCCTGCACCAACCGTATGCACGGTGTGCCTGCCTGCGAATACACACATACAGCATCTAGCGCACTGCCAGCAGCAGGAAAGGGGTTAAACATTAAAGGACGTGATTGCTTTTGGTGGTGCAGCTTTTAACCACACAGGAATCCTTGTGTAACAGAGAATTGCTCTATTTTAAGCAGCACTTTGTCCCTGCGGAGCTTCGTGCATTCTGCTCCGTCTATACTGTCTTCTACACTTACTACATTGTATCCATTTGCACCATATATTGTATCAGTGTGATCAAGTGCAACAAATCACTGCAAATCAAAGCTTCACAACAGACAGGTCCATGGCCATAGGAGAAATACAGAAGGCATCTACAGGAGATGCTGCTGCAGTCCTGATTTCCTGCAAGTGGACTGAGGGTGGAAGCATTCAGCAAGATACCTTTAAGAGCAAGCAAAAAAATATCCAGGGAAAGGTTCCATGATTTGCATGTTAAGCCCCTCCCCTCAGTGATGTCAATGGTGGAGAGGAATGCTAGCTTGTACAGTGCTGAATTCAGACAGCAGGCTGGAGCTGCTCAGTGCTCATCATAGACTCTGAGGTCTCCTCCAGCAGACACATTGTCACTTACAGCAAGACACAAGCATCATCCCAGCTCTGGTGGTCACCTAATAGTATGAAGGATCTGCCTGCAGGGATCACCACCAGATCACTTTCTTCTAAGGAATAAGATCTGTGCAATTGCATCCTTTTCTGCAATGAAGCTTGACATCTCAACTTGTGAGTAGACTTTGAGCCTTGGGAAGGTAGCACACCTGCCTTGCTGTATGGAATTGCATTGCTGACAACTGATCTGATCCCCATAAGAAGACTCAGCCAGAACTTTGGATACTCTGTGTGGTTCAACGAGGGATCCAGCCTTTTGCTGCTGGTGTTGCTGGGGACTCGCATGGAATGAAGAAGGAGCTATTGAATCCAGGGTTAGCAGTGAATGGTTCAACTTGCCAGCGGAGGGACTGCTATCATTATTGTAAATGATGCTCTGGAGTTGCTGCAGAACTATCACACCACCATCTATGCCATACAGGAATTAAAGGTAAGCCAGGAGTCACAGGGACAGGGTGCCCATTCAGTGCCAGGGCTTAGATACACCAACTGGTCCCTGAATTAGGATTCTGAGCGCAGAACTGTCAAGTCACATGAAAGTAAGCCTTGTTCTTCACATGCAAATCCAATTAACTGCTATTGACGAGTGGATGGTGATGCTGGGGTTGTCCATCACTTCCATGTATTGCACATGCAGGTGGCTGGTGAATGCTTCCTCACCTCTCACTAAATGTGTGTAATGTAAGATTTTACCCTCCAGCTAGACAGCTGTGCTATTGCCATGCAGAGAGGATCATACATAGCATCCCTCAGTCAGTGCTTTCAGTCTTAATATGTACCTGCATCTTAAGAGCCAGGTAAGGAGAGCAATAGCCCATTGCAACTTGTGTGTTGTGTCTTTATTCCCATTTAGTGGCAGAGCTGGACTCCTTGTCAGCTGGAACAGACATGAATCTCTAATGGCCAAGGGGATTGCAGTGATGGGTTGGAGTTGTACATTGGTCAGGCAGGAGCACTTGGCTGCAGTACTGATAGTCAAGCAGGGAGTGGGGAGCATGAAACACTCTAGGGGCACCTGGTGATGTGAAATACATAGGTGATCATTGCATAAGGGGAGTTAAATGCAACTGGTAGAGGAAGATACAGAGATACATGTCCAGGCTCCACCGATGCTAAATAGGAAACCTGGAGCATATGTATCTGCAGTGGCTTTAGAAGGTGCAGGATATAAATAAATAATCTATTTTCTAGTTACATTGTGTAGATATTTATAAATAGATGAGGGCAAAAAACAACATGTACATATAATAGATGTGTGATATATACAAATAATATATGGATGGTGTTATGGACAGTGCCCTGAGCTGCTGCCATGTAAATTCTACTGGGCACTTAGGCTAAAGATGTGCGGTATTAAACATGCCAAGCCAACTGCAGGAGTGGAGCTAGTTGTAGTGCTGAACAGTTCTTGTATATTTCAATGAACAGACTCTCTGTTTAGCTGAGCCCATTCTTTGAGCATCAACGCAGTATTATTATGTTGAGCCACTGGAAAGCAAGTAGAAAAAAAATCTATCCTCTGTCTGCAGTAGATGCATAGCCAAAAATGACCATCTGACAGCAAAATGCC
This sequence comes from Eleutherodactylus coqui, assembly GCF_035609145.1. NCBI lineage: Eukaryota > Metazoa > Chordata > Amphibia > Anura > Eleutherodactylidae > Eleutherodactylus > Eleutherodactylus coqui. Next base: position 88,407,987 of record NC_089846.1, on the reverse strand, counting down.
AGTAATGTGTAAGAGAAAGGGTCCATAGTGAGGAGCCGGGTTATACGCAGTCAGCGACAGAGGAATTAAAGTATTAATATTATTATTATTGGGTATTAAAGGAGCCTGGCTATGTGATGCCATCATCCTCTGCAGGGTGATATTGATTAATGTCTGTGCTGTAGATATATTCAACACGCACAAGTAGTGTCCAGGTAAAATCAATTTCAGAATAAAACGTTTTGCCACAGTTGCTTGAGTCGTACATAATGCAGACCAGTGCTCTGCATCAATCTTGGAGGAAGCTTTAAATTTCCCCGTCTAACAGAATCAGTCTGACAACAAATATACATCTTTCCATTGGGGCTCCAGAGCCGTAAACTAAAAAGAATGGCTGTTTTAAATTGCAACACAAACTATTTGTGGTTGTCACCGGTATCTATCTATCTTCCCATCTGCAAGGTACACATAATTCCCCATATGTTGTCTCCATAATTCATGACACCAGGATACATGTCATTACCTATCATGCAATAAATCCAGAATGATGATGATTTGTTCTAGGGAGGTGAGGAAGGAAGAAAAAATCCAGTCAGGAAATGTGAAGATTCCAAGATTTATCTCACTTCTCCTCGAGTGCCAATTTCCCACGCAGAGTGTTCCTACTTAGTAAGACGCATGGGGTGTTTGAATTTGGAAACGTGCAGGCGTCTTGGATTGTTCAATGAGCGGAAAAAATAAGAGATGTGTTGTTCCTGGTAGGTCTTAAGGAGCTGAGAAAAGAGATATTAATTTTGGGCTCTGCATATGGTAGGGTTACCGGTTGGGATATTGTTGGTGTTAGTCTTCTAATTGTGGACGTTAGGGTTGTACACTATAATTCTTGGCTGAAAAAAGCTGAGGGAACCTTTCCTTGCTCCCATGTAGTCTTCTAGATTCCTCAAATGCAATCTTTGAGTTGACAATGTGAACTCAATTTTCCCTTCTTCATCAATGTGCCCACCTTGTGCTTCTCAGAATAGGCTCTTTCTTCGGTGGAAGGTTGAGAAGATGTCTATTTTATGCTTGAAGGATCATTTCAATGCAATGTTGTGCTGTCTGTTCTGTGAGATTGGTTTTCTTCTGCGGTAGAGAAAATCAAAGATCTGAACCTGGGGTCTTCTCATACATTTGTATTCAATGTAGAGCAAAATAATGAAGAAGTTCATGAGCGAAGCGATTTCTTCAAAGGTCATGATGGTATTAAGGGATCATGTATACTGAGATACAGTAAATGGCTAGTGGAATGAGGTCGGTATTTATGGTTGATCTGTGGGTGCACTAATCCCAACTTTGCTATGGTCCCCAACATGTTTATGACTGAAGAACACTTCTAGATTAATCATATGAGGAAAATTAGGTGGTTAGTGGCAAAAACTATGGGGAGTCAGCAAAGGAAAAGATAAGCAATATTGTTGCAATGATGTACAAAGCTCCCAGCATCAGGCTGAGTTACTCTGGTGTGTAACAAGACTCCATCCCTGCTGCTCACCTGGTCCATGAGTTCTCTTAGAACCCATCAGACTCTACTACAAGCTACATCTTGAGATCTTTGCTCCTTTCCGTCTGTAAGGTTTCAGGAGACAGTCACTGTTTTTGGAAAAAAAAGTGTAAAAGACAAAGCAAAGTTTTTTCAATTATGTCTTGTACATTATAGGGCAGATCCTTGCCAGAAAATATAAAAAGCTTCTTCTTGCTTTGGTCCTTCAAAAGCTTCTGTTTGAGGATTTAAACTGCCCTTGTAATTGTTCCCAATGTGTAATGCTGCGAGTAAGGGCTGGATTAGCAGGTAGTATATTTTCAAACTAAGGGTCTCATAGTTGTTGCCTTTTGCCATCTCCAGTATAAATCTAAATAGGCGATTGGAGTTTTGTATTCATTTTTGCTTTTTCGGAGTCCGTTGCAAAACACCCTGGAGACTTTGAATGCCATTAAATGATATAGACTTGCCTTCTCTTAGCCATTAATCATTAGATCAATGAGATTAATTGACATAATATCAAGTTGGCTGGGGATTTGGAAAGTGGGCAGTGCAAGTGTTGAGTGTATCACTTTGGAAATGGCACCTTCGCCCAAGGTCAAATGTGGCGCAGCACAAGAAAGTCCCATGTGTGTCCCACTTACTACATTCACCTATACCTTGCTTGACATTTGGCTACTAAATAGCTCATGTGGATTATGCACAATGGCACAACGTCTAGTGTGATGGAATGGAAATGGGATTTCCATTAATGAGCATTTTGATACTGGTTTAGGGTTCATTAGTGCACTTATTTCATTACTAGACATTATTAAACCATTTCCTAAGGCAAGACTCTTCCTTCATTTCCAAGTACAATAACCAAGAAACGATCTACTATTGGGGTGTGAAACTGGTACTGCAGTCATTTACAGATGTGTTGTTATAGGCGAACACATTGATTTTGCCTCCTCTGCAAGATATTATTTTTCTCATTAACAACCATGATCATTTAGTAAATAAGTTTGTGTCTTTGCTCAAGAGTGTGGAACAGGGGTCATCCTTGGGGACACGTCTTCATATGTTTCACCATTCGATAGGCCTAATGAGCAATTAGCTGGTGTATGTGCAAAACTGGTAGGGAAGGAGAGAATTAGCAGAAAATGTCAATGTGGTCTGCCCCCCATAATAACGTTTGTCGCTTTAATGTCTCTACAGTGTGGATTGTGATGCATCCATGCACAGGCTATGGCCATTGACCGTATTAACATTGAAACCCTGAGGATCAGATCTAATATTTGATTCTAGAACTGGACCGAAGAATCCAGCCATAGGGCTCCACCCTTACTGTTAATCTTTGTAATAACCTTTGCTCAAGACATGATAACACCAAAGACTGATCTATATCATTAGCATGATGGATTTACATGCAGTTTTAAGACTGCAAAAATAAACACGCCCGGGGGGTGTCAGGAGCTGGTGTTTAGCTCTTACAAGATCTTGTGATATTTGGATGTATTGAGCCAAGACATTGTTTTGGCTGATTGACAGCTCTGGAGTCAATCTACAGATGCAGCAGAGCTGAGTTTATCTTCTGGCATATTTCTGATGATACCAGGATACGTTTCCATAAGGTTTTTTTTATAGGAATGCAGGCAAAACTATTGACTTATTTCATCTCAATGAGCTGCAAATATGTATCTCCTTAGGGTTAGGTGACATTGAGCTGTAGCATGGAATGGGATCATTAAGCAGTGGGACGATAAACATCATTAGTGTGGGAATTGAGATCTTGATCCATGTAAAATGTATTGACTGATATGGTTGTTTCCAATAACTAGTAGGGTTAATGGCTTGATGAAGGAGGTTGGGTTCATATAAAGCAGTACATGAAGGAATGTTTCTTGGTAAAGGTAAATGTCTAGGAGGGAAGACGGAGGCCAATAGTGAAAACCAAACTGGGGCTCCTACTGCCTCTGATTCATGTCATTACCCACTTAATTTTGGGGCACAAGATCCCATTGTTTAATTTCTGCACACACATTTCCCATACGAAGGGAAGTTGAGTGACACAAACCTATGGCATTGCTTACATGACTGTGATTGTTGATTGAGGGAGCTTTGGGTAGGTTCATGCAGCACATAGGAAGGGTAACAGTATCAGCTTGAGTGGCCCCCACTTTCATATGAGCCCCATGGAAGCTCTATGGTCTGCATTGATGGTATATATAGTATGTCCTAGTAAATGTCTCCAAGTATATATGGCGCTATGCAAATAAAGATTATTATTTGGTTGGGGAAGGAGTGTCTCATCCTCCTTACATTGTGATAGTACAAAAATCTACCTACGCAAAGTCCTGCTGGGGTTTGTAGTTGCACAGAGTACAGACAGGCATACGCTGCCCACCTCTGGTCTAAATAGATAATACATCAGCGGACCTTTGATACAAAGTCACCCGATGGATGTTGATAATGGGATTCTGGACTAAAACGCGTCATGAATGTATTTCTGTGTTTTTGATTCTGCGATTATAGTGAAGCTCTCGGGGTTTGAATTGTCTGCATGTTCATTGTTTTCCTTTATTCACTGGATCACGATGAAATAACAAAGCCCTCAGTGTTTTTTTAGTCTTGTAGATGGGAAATAATTTAATGTAGAGAACTGCATTGTAAAGTGCAGAAAATAAAAGGCCGGGCTGCCGCTAAGTATCTGATCTATTGACTGTTCTCTTGTGGATTCTGGAGCTGTTTCAAGCTGTAGAAGTTCATGTAACATCTCCTACCCCATAACTACAGCATGACCTCTTATCAGCATTACTAATTACCACCCCCCACCCCCCCCCCCCCCCCCATCCCAATTGGTCATGGGCTTTGGTACTGAACCAGTCAACCCTCCGACACTCCTTGCTGCCTATACTGGTTGGCTATTATAAGCTGAAGACTAGGAACCTAATTGTTCACCTTTCAATAAGTTGCTCACATTGGATAGGTAACGGTAGGAGAACGGATTTATCTACTTGACCTGAGTTTCTCAATTTCGCAAACGCATTTGCAATGCTATGATCTGTATGATACTCTGAATTTGATCATTTCGTGATTTGTTACAAAGTATAGTTCAATAAATTAACCCATTGTGGGACATCACAGAAGCTTAGTGATTTGCAACACTGGGGTTCTGGGTTCAAGCTCAACCTGGAGAACATCTGCATGGAGGTTGGATGTTCTTCTAGATCTGCTATGGGTTCTTGCCCACGTTGCAAAAACATACTTATGGGGTTAACAGCTTCTTATGAAATTGGTCGTTAGTTGCTTCTGTGATGAACTGAATAATGAAAATTTCTGTACAGCAGTTTAGAATATGTCGGTGCTACTGTATATAAGCAGAAAGCAATATGGGCAGTGGGGGGTCAGCAGTTTGGATGACGGCATGGAACAATTTGATTCTCTAATTAGAATTTTTTTTTTCTTTTTGCGAGAGGAATCAGAATTGAAAAAATAAAAACGATCATTATTATTGATTTTAAGTTACCTCTAGCATAAACGCTGTCAGTACGATATTACAGACGGTTGTAAAGGGCAGGGGGGTCGCACAATTTCCAGAAAAACGGAATCCGAACTGAAGGAGACTCTGATCTTGCAGCATTGTCACCGCCTTGAAGTCACCGTTACATTTCCAGAATTGCGCTCTGCCTGTCTCTTAATTCTTGCCACTTGCCAAAGACCTCAAATGTAAAGCTTCACTTTGTCAAGACAAATCCTTTTACCCGGGAACACACAGAGAATTTACACTGTGGCAGGCGGCGCAGCCCATAACGCAGGTCAACGCTTTAATAAGTAGGAGTGATTGCCAAATGAGACATCAGGAATAGAAAAAAAAGGTTTCAATGAATCAAAATGACATCCGGACTCCAATTTATCAATATAGTGACCCCCTATTAGATGTGAGTGTAAGGAGGATAATTGGTAGGAAGTCGCAGTGAAGAGACAGTGAACAATGCCGGTGCGGAATTAGAGGATCTTCTGGATGATAATAGAAAGGGGATATGCGCTCATATGTGCATCTAATGGCTTATGGGATCTTAAAGGGACGCGACCAACTAATATTGAAATGGAGAAGTAGCAAGTGGCAGCAGAGATACTTACTATCTTTAGATCCATACATTACATTGTTTAGCGCTGATTTAATTCCTCAACGTTATAAGATATAGCACTATATTCAAAATATATGCTGTAGATACAGATATGTGACATATGAATGATCACATACACCAGTGAGAACTGTTTCTCCTTGTGTAGAGCACCCCGGACTCATGTAGATGGCTTCTCACCCAGTCAACCAAACCCTGTTATGTACTGATGAGGGGCGAGAACTGTCTATACATGGATACTCTGGTTTGGCTTACATCCTAAATCCTGTTGCAAGGCTTGATAAAAAGGTCAAATATTGATCATAGGGTAGCTACCATTCCAGTAGGTGGCGCTGTGTAGGATTATTTAAACACTTATTTGCACATCCACTAATATAACAGCAACTTTTGCTTACAGAAAGCACTCTTTGAGCCCTGGTGTATTGACAGTATAGCACCCTAGCATCTATCATATGGCACCCTGACTATAATAATGAAGCATTCTTGTTCTGTTCTCTGTCTATAGTTCGGCTTTGCTGCAATGTTGCAGGAGGGCGCTCAGCTCCTATAAGCCTGATTGTGATCTGGAATGCTGCTGCTGAAATAAGTTTGGCTCCTGCGTGTAACATGTGATGGAAGAAGGAAACATCATGGTCCAAATTGGAATTTGTTGACCGTATAACCGGTGCAACAATCCATTTTGGGGTTCCAGCCCATTCATCACGTCATACCCCCCCCCCCCCCCCTCATTTATGTACAGCATCACCTTCTGAAGAGAATTTAAAGGGAATACGTCAAAAACCTGAATATTTCCTGTTTAATCTCTGTTCATTACTAATAAATGGACATTTGCTTAGAACTGTGGATACAGGGGGCTCAGACGTTAGTATTGGGGTCATGGGCTCGAATCTGATCATGATCAATGATAATGCTAACCCCTCATATTGATAAAAACTTCCTCCTAATCCCATATCACCCGGCTTCTGACAGCAGTCTGTCCAGTTGTCCTAACTGCGATTGTTGCCTTACAGGTGCAGCAGAGTTGGGTTTGTCTTGTGGTATAACTTGACATATTAACACTGTGTTATCTGGTTTTCCACATGACGGCAGGTAAACCTGCATATTGCAATATCTTAAAGCAGCAGCATAAAATACAAAGTGCAACAACGATTTCAGCTCTGCTACATTAGTAGATATTTGTTGTAAAAGTCCCTGAACCTGTAAGGATACAATGGATACAATATAACTTCATTTATTCTGTATTGATGTTATTTTCAAGGAAGACTTAAAAGAGGGGCGAATGGGATAAATTCCTGAGGACATCCACCCCCCACTGGTACTTTGGTAGGGTTGGGGGGCTTGTTGGTATAATGTAACAAATAGACATGCTGCTTGTTCTTGAGCCCTGTATGATGGCATTAGATGCTAGTTGGCTCATTAGTATCAGCCTTTTTTGTTAGATATTCTCCATTTTTCTGCTTCCACTCATTGTTTTGTTCCAATCCTCATTGTGTTAGCTTTCTCTTTGATTATCTGCACTGTACAATATGTACAGAAATCATTGACTGACTATGGCGAAAGATAGAATGGAAACCCATGAGGACAATGAGGGACTGCGAGAGAGCAGTTCAGGGTTAGACAAGGACGGGAGATGTCAGGAACTTTGTGAGCCTGCAATATAATGCATGTGTGATCCTCTGCAATCTGTTACTTTGTATCATGGGCTTTTATCTATATGTCTCCAGCAGTTATAGTGTTAAGAAAACAGTTTTAGCTCTTTATATCCTTGGTGGTATATAGTGCGGGATCATCATCTGCTGAACAAAGTCTAGTTAGTCATAGACTGGTAAATATAACGGTGATGTGTATTTTATATTCATATTATTACTGTATTATTAAGAAGCTATACGGGGTGCAGTTAAAGAGCCGGATCCAGCGCTATATGTCACTACCAGTGTACTAGAATAATAGCGCACTAGAATAGGAAGGCATGGATGCACTGCATTAGGGTATGGCGCACGGTCCCTGGGGGCCCGAGAACATTTTGTGTTGTGGCCCCTGTAAGACAGAAAAACCCAATTGTAAAGCTGAAGAGCAGCCTGTGAGAAGCGGAAATCCACTTTCCGAGTCTCCCAAAGTCCTGGGGGACCGCCGCTATGACTGTAACTAAGGAAAGTGTACTGGAAGTCACCTCCTTCTGCTATGATAGGAGCGGATTATCCAGGAAGTCGTCCGCCGCCGTCTGCAGGAGATTCCGGTACCGATCCGTGTTGAGAGTCTCTGGAATGAACACAGGTCCAACAAGGCGATTGCGCCAAATTCTAACCCACATGTCGCACTGAAATTCGCATTATCCTCTGATTGGGTCGTGCTCTTACTAGTAATCTGCATTACATCTGCACTGAATTGGCGCTTCGCTGTTCACTAACACGGTCCTGCAATGATGGCGTCAGCCCTGGACTGCACTGTCACATGTCTCCATGCATGCATTGTAGCAGAAGGACACTTCCAGTACACTTTCCTTACTTCGTTCATAGCGGCGGTCCCACCGGACATAGAGAGACTCGGAAAATGGATTTCTGCTTCTCATATGCTGCTTTGTAATTGGGTTTTACTCTCTTACAGGGGCCACAACACCAAACTAAAATCCATGTTCCGGGGGCCCCCAGGGGTCCATCTACCATACCATCATGTAGCGCACCCATGCCTTCCTATACAAGTACGCCATTGCTATGTCACTATAGGAAACCAGCAGTGAAATATATTGCCGGATCCGGCTTTCTGATTCCACCCTGTATATATGTGTATGTGTATATAAATAATATATATGGTGACTGCCAATTTCCTGTTATGATTCTACGAGCAATAAAGTCTGTTGTGCAAAAAATAGAGTGCGCTCTAGAGAACGGCTGTCAGTCGTTTCTATCATTTTTTCGAAACATTGAAATGCAAGATGCAGAAGCGTCTGCAGGGTGATGACCCTCCCAGGCGAGAGATAGGGATCCTTTTCGACATGTTGCCCCACATTTGTAACAGCTTTTATTTCTCCTTTTTTTCTTGTTTTTTTTTTTTTAGTTTGTTTCAGTTTTTTATGGTTTTAGAGTTTTTTGCCCTTTTATAGCTTTGTACGTTTTGTTCTTTATGAACATCAATTATTCACAAATCAGTCATCCACGTGGAAACATTTATTTGTGTACAATTTTTACTTAAAGATTTTGTCAGAATCAGTGATTTGCCTTTCTTTGGTGCCGGGACAGTTTGAACTTTTATCAGAGCATACTTTTTTTTTGGAGCGGGGGAGGAACATTCTTTTTACAAAGTGAATCATTGCCAATCTGCCTTGCCTACTGTATGTAAGGATATGTGTCTATTATGCATGAAGTAGCAATAAAAAATACATGGGATATGCTTCTCCTTATCATCTAATACTGTGCAGGCTGCATTACCGCTGATGACCACAGATGGAGCTGTTTCATTGGAGTCTACAGCTGATACTCAATATCTCGCGCAGTCACATCATGTAATATGTGCTGTGAAGTCTGTATAACAAGACAGGAGTAAAACTGAAGTACAAAGAAGGCGTTAATGACTTTTTTTCTCTTGCGCTTCCCACGTGCATCGAACATACTGCAGTATGATGTAGAATACTCCAGTATTCTAGGAGTAGTAACTTTGTTGACTAACTAGAAAATGCTAATAGTTTGCAGAGCACAGAGGCCCCTCCATCAGTCAGATTGGACATTCCTGCAGCTAATGATGGGCGCACCCACATGACCATTTGTTAGGCAATCAAATAGTTCCTACAGCATTAAAGGTCTGTATGGGGACAGGGGGCCTTAAAGAAGCTTTAAATTTCCACTGATTAGCCCTTTACTCCTTCCTGACGCAACTGTCATTATTTCTCTGCCGGAAGCCGTCTTGGTGCCACTTTTTTTAAGGTGTTAGATTCCGGAAGAGCTCCCTCCTGCATCCTGCTGCTTATTTATACCCCATTCAACCCACCACTAGGGGGTCGGGGGCTCTTCAGAGATAGGAATAGGTCTGATGGGGTTAGTTCGGGGTTTTGGTTGACCGTTTTCGCTCTGACATCTCGATGCGGGTAGTCCATCAGACATTTTATTGAACCAAAACTGCAGCAGTCTACCGTGCTTGATCTGCTCTGGTGGACGCGGTGCCACTCTGTTAGGATGCCCAGGATCAGTTCAGCAATAAGACACAAGTACTGAAAATGCCACTTTCAGGGTCGGCACCGCACTGCACTTCTCATCTTGTGCGCTCACACAAAGCCCGTCTCAACTCTGCTCTCTCACACCGCCGCACCACTTACTTACAGTCTCTTTTCCTACCAGAGCAAACAACCTCAACCTTCACATTTTTAAAGAAACATGAACTTTAATAAAAAGTTGGCTGCTTCAACCTCTCATATACCACCACCGAAACTATATGCCCCAAGTACCCCCTGTCTTTAAGACAGCTAGGGAGGGATGTTCAACAGAGGAACTGCACGGAAATGCAAATGACGTCATTAGTACCACCAACCAACTGAAAAAATAAAGCATGTGGGCTAATTTTACTGTCCAAGCTGTCTCCAGCCGCAACCTTTCAGTTAGCCGATCGGAGGACGGTCCTTACATACTGTTACCAACTCTTTAGTGAAGAGCCAACTCCTTTCACTTGAAAGCCCTTATGCCCTGGCTGTGTCACTTCCCCTCTGCCCTTGCTCTTCTGGCTGTCCGCTCCGGTCCTATACGCTTCACTGGCCATGTAGCTATGTACACTATGTTGACAAAAGTATTGGGACACACATAGAAGTTGATGAAATTTGATTTTATTCACATTTTCCCATACAGTGTTGGGCCACCTTTGCCCTCAATGACTGCTGTGACCCTCCTCAGCCGCTATCCACCAAATGTCTATAGATGTGTGGAGGGGCTTGACTCCATTCCTTGAGGAGCGCTTCAGATAGTGATGAGGGGGGTGGGGTGGGGTGATGGGGTTGTTGGACGTGAACGGATACAGGGTTCTAGTTCATCACAAAGATGCTCGATAGGATTGAGATCCGGCCTTTGGGTGGCCAATGAGGATTGCAGACGTGAGACGAGCTGCTCCTCAAACCAAACCTCCACACTAAGTGCCGTATGGCATGGTGCTCGTCATGGTAGAGACATGGAGTTGTACCCAAGTATTGTCACAGGGTAGGTGATGCCACATTGTCCAAAATGTCCCTGTACCCATTGGTGTTGAGGGGGGACTTCACTATAACCAATGGCCCTAGTTCACCCCAGCAGAACCCCCCCCCCCCCACACACACACACACACATCATAACAGAACCTCGTCCAAACTTCACTGTTCATACCATGCAGTCACGTAGAAACCGCTCTCCAGGCAACCGCCACACCCAAGTGCGACCATCTGATCGGAAGATGGTGAACTGTGATTCATCTGTCCACAACACTTGCTTCCACTCAGTTGCAGTCCAAAAATGACATTCCAAACCTCATCGCAGACGTTGTTGCACATTGACTGCTGTATGATTTCCAAAATTAAGAAGTCATGGCTCTTGGAAGGAGAGGACGAAAAAAAACATTCTGGTCCTGAAGTGGTTAATTACTCTTCTAATTGGGGTATTAGCTGTATATAAGTAAATGGCAGGTGGGTACTTAGTGATATCATTACCTCTCTGTATCAGCCATGATCTGCAGTGTCCCCCATATACAGCTAACTGTGTATGTTTGTAGCTGCTCAGCATTGTCATTGCCTCCCTTGTCTGAAGCCGCAGTGATTTCACGGTTCGTATGTAGCTAAACCACAAAGGCCAACAAAACAGCAGACGCTTTGGCTTGATAACGTCGGCACGGTGGCAACGGGTCTACCCAAATAAGTAATTACAGATGGCAATTGTCCAACATAAAAGTTTAATTAGATGATTCTGGTTGTACATTATCGTTGGCAGGATTAATATTAAATGCATCGGGACTGGAAGTGATTGATTTCAGATCCAGGCAGTTCAGCAAACTTAAACAAACTTTTCTGCCAGCTATGCCAATGAGAGCGTTGTCATACAGTAAGTGATGCCAGGTAATGATGTTCCTGTAGGGATGGAGAGCACGCACTCACACACATTATCAGTCTTCGTATTGTATCATTAAAGCCAACATGCACTTTTATATGACTTCTCAGAATTAACTGCCATGTGGACACAAGGAAAGCACTACATCTGACCATTAGATGGCTTTTATCATCACTTTCCCTGTCTACAGGCTCCATCTGTATTTCTCAGTCTTCCATGAGCTGGAGAGTATAGAGTGCTGCTATGATTCACTATACATATAGGAAAGCGGGATCTCTCCACTATCTCTGACCTAATGGGTGTAGACTACATCTCTTATTTCTCCTTAGGGTGCGGGCAGACGAGCGCATAAACGGCGCGTTTTTGCGACCAAACGTATATACGTGACCATCTGAGGCAATGGTTTCGAATGTATTCGTTCACATGGGTGATTTTACGGCGCGTAAAAACGGCAATTCGAAAAAAAAACGGAACATATGCGACCGAAATACGCGCCAACGCATATTCGATCGCCGAAAAGACCGTTTGCAAAGTAGGAACAAACGAAAATACGCTTTCTAGCTCTGGTCGTGATCGGTGAAAAACGATCGCTCGGGCGATTATACGTTGCGCTCGTGCGAACGTAAATACGCCTACGCTTGTCTGCCCGCACCCTTACACTGCACATATAAGGAGCAGGACCTCTTCTTCTCTGCCTCCTTGAGCTGGTGGGTGTAGACTGCTGCTATGATGTCTTCTACACAGTGCATTTAAGGAACTATGAAGTCTGCTCCCTAACTCTCTGTAGCACGCACACACACATAAATAACAGCATCATGAAGGAGGTTATACAGCAGTACTGAGCATGTAGCTGTGATTTAAGTAGCTGTAAATCACTTATTATTTGTTCTAGCAGCATCTGTGTGCATCTCGCCCTCCAGCATCCTCCTCCTTCTACCCCCTTTCTCTCTATGGATTTATGTGAGCAGCATGAGTCATCACCCTCTTAGACTTCTGATAATCTCTAATAAGAGACTGGCATCACTTGCCGCAATACGAGATGCGCATGCTCAATCTATCCTCATCATCCAATCAATGTCCTGCATTCACTTATAAAATGATATTCCACTGGCTGGGTGAACGACTGTAGCATAAATCAAATTTTTTGTCTTTTTTTAATTTTTTTGTTAGAAATTTCCATGATTTTTTTTCTCTTAATTTTCAGTGTCTCAATCTATAATTAAATACAAAGCCTAAAATTCAGCAGCTTTCACCCTGATCACTAATCCTAATAATCTGAAACTTATTATTCTGTAGAGAAAATTTCTCAGATGTCATCTCATCATCACAGGCAGGATTACACTGAGAGGTAACACCTCTATATGGATAACAGAAGATCCACCATTCAGAATAGTTGATGTCACAGCTCACCTCCTCCCCTCCCTGCACAGGTCACAGAGCATGTCCACAACATTCCCCTATAGAAGTCTGTAAGTGATGTCAAAGCTCATCGCCTCCTCTCCCTGCACAGAGCCTGCTCAGATTCCTTTTCCATAGAAACCTATAGGTGATATCACAGCTCACCTCATCCCCCTCCCTGCACAGGTCACAGAGCATGTCTACAACATTCACCCACAGAAGTCTATAAGTGATATCACATCTCATCCTGCACAGATCATGCCCAGATTCCTTTTCCATAGAAGTCTATAGGTTATATCACAGCTCACCACCTTGCACAGGTCACAGAGCATGCCCGCAACACCCTCCTATAGAAGTCAATGGGTCTTCCCTTGTCCATTGCATCTATGTCCGATGAAGCTGCTGTAAAGCATGTTTTTAAATGCTGTTAACTGCTGTTTTGGCAATATGGCCGCCTCCATAGTTATGTATAGGCATTAGGCAATAGAATAAAATATCTACAATCAGAAAATATAAAAAACAGATGAGAAAACTGGAAAATATTTCACTTATTGGTTTTAATTAGTAAAAATAAACATAGGTGATACATTTCCTTGAATTCTATGGTTCCTTGTAGCTCGGAGTGTTACTATCATCTTACCTTGTAGCATTGCTTCTTTTATGTTGATGGGACTTCTAAGACAGATAACCGCATCCTCTGCACGTCTTATCGTAAACCGTAGAGATTTACAGCGGCCAGACGTACGGTGGGTTCTGGCGGTCGCGGAGAGACCTGAATGTAATAGTAATAAATCCTAATCTAAAGGCTGATAGTCTTATTTATGCATCCCTGAATATCCACTATTATCAGCATCTCTCCAGCTAAATGCACCGTTCGCCGTCTTTGGCCCGAGCCCGTCCGCTAAAACATCTCTATAACTAAGTGCAGAGCGACTAAGTGCAGAAAACCGTGAACACTTACCTGGAAACCTGCCTTCAGCTGTTATAATGTATATTAATGCAGATACCCAGCAGCTCTCCACATAATACCCGTGTAACATTCTGTATCCTGGAAGCTGACAGGCCTGGAAACTAAAAGCATGCATTACCGAAAGGTTAAAAGCTCGGCGAGCTTCTTCCGGTCCTCTGTGTCTCGCCACCAGGAGCCACCATCTTAATGAATCAAGTGCAATAGCGTAATGCTTCCGACATTCACCTTTTAAGATGTTGACTGACAATACCAGTTAGTCCCGGCCGGCTCGCTCATGACGTCACGAGTTATGGCTGGAAAGGGTTAACGCGCCGCCACATTGCACCAGCTGCCTGAGTTACTTCTATTAATAAGTGTGATTCATAGGATTGTTCTAGATGGAGTCGTGGAGAATTCTGCGTTTAATAGTCGGAACAAGATGAGGGGATTTTACTTGTTTTCTTCCAACTTAACCCCTTAATGACGCAGCCCGTTTTTCTCATTTTCGGTTTTTCCTCCACACTCTTCAAAAACCGAAACTCTTTTTTTATCCATCGATTCAGTTGTCTGCGGGGTTGGGTTTTTTTGTGGGCCGAGTTGTATTTTTCAATGGTTTAGTGTCCCATATAATGTAGTGAAAAACTTTTAAAAAGTGGAGTAAAATGGGGGAAAAAAACAAAAAAAACAATTCTGCCAACTTTAGGGGATCTTGTTCTTCTGGTGCACACATTGCAGTGAAAATTACATGGTAACTTTATTCTGTGGGCCGGTACGATGACCACAATACCAAATTTATAAGTTTCTTATTTTTGCTTTATTACCATTAAAAATAAAAAATTCTCTGAAAAAAATACAATTTTCTGCCACCGTCTTCTAACAGCCATAATTCTAACTTTTCCATCAATACCATAGTATTGCATTATAGCACAGTCTATGAAGGCATGCCATAGCATTTGGGGGGGGGTGGGGGGTGCATCCCTTAGGTGACTGCTGCGGTCTCTCCACTATATGCTAGGCACAGTGCCATACATTTCATAGTGGCAGTGCCTAGTATAGCGACTCAATCCCATTCACTAGCATGGGACTGAGCTGCACTTAAAGTGACCCTCTGGTTTTTGGACAAATCTTGTCTTAGGACGGGGAATGGAGGCATGTTACCTTGTCCGTTCCAAATAGCCGACGCACTCTTCAGACCACTAATCCTGGCAGTGCATTGGTAGTGTCAGACTGGTAATGCACTATACCGTGTGATCACCACTTCCAAACAGTCACAGTGTGCATCAGGGAGTTAGAAAATTGCTGTGGCCATGTTGGATGGCTAAAGATAGGGCCTGAAAACGGAAGGTCAAAGGGACAGTTGTAGGTAATAACCCCCCCATACCCGTCCTCCTCCGGTCCTGGGACAGAATTTTATATGAAACTGGTTGCTTTAAGCCAAATGATGAAGGAACGTGAAATCACAGGCTTCAGGTCGCATTTACACGGGTAAAAAAATGCGCTAATTTTGTGCGATTGCAAAATGCACAAAACTTGAGTATTGTGATAACCCTTTATTGCCCATTATTTCCTATTGGGGCAAAAAAAAAAAAAGAAATTACAACGCGCTCACATGTAGATGCGATTTTCATGCTAGTTTGACGCAATTTTTCTATTTTGACTATTGAAATTCCATGCGATTGTTACGCACATGCAATGCCTTTTTCTCACAAAGCTCACCGCAATTGTAAAAAAAATCGGATGTTTGAGAATGCAACATTCATCCGAGTTCCTGGGACTGATAATGCACGCATCCGTGTAAATACAGCCTGAGATGAGGCTCACGGTTTTCACAGACATGATCAGCAAAGGGTCCCGAGCAGCGGACCCCCACCATTCTGATACTGATGACCTGCATACTTTGTTGCCTATCCCAGTTCGAAAAAGTTGGTGTGTTCCTGATCCGCGCTCCCCGGCCCGGCATGTACGCCTCCTAATAGTTTTGTTTAGCCAAACTTTGACATTGTTCATAATGTACAGGAATATTTTGCATCTATTATGAAACAAAAAAAAAAAGTTATACGACGGCAGTTTGCGGCGCGGCAGCGATGGTGTAAGTCTTCATGTTTGTCTTTAATGAGATTGTTGTAAAGAATTATGTTTTGCTATTACTCGCAAACCCTAAATAGTTTCTATAATATAGTTTACAAGGAAAGCATTTTACTAGATTAATATATCTCAAATGATTCCGCCGCCGAGTAAAGAGAACAGGTAAATGAGTTAAAGCCGCTGGGAAATTCTCTACCTCTTTTTTTTTTTCCTCCCCCCTGAAGAATTTTTTTTTATTACAGGACGGGAATATATCTGCGGCGGGATCGTGTCGCACTTTTAAGCTCTGTTTAAAATCTGTAATGAATCCGGAGAGACGACTAAAAAGGTTGTTACTATAGAAAATGCATACATCGCTGCCGTTAAATAAAGGCGAGGGGGGGGGGGCAGACTCATTTCCATCGGGGGCCACATCAGCATTAGGGTCACCTTCAAAAGGGACGATTGTAATTGTAAGACTGAATTTTAGAGGTTTATATTAAAAAGCAGGTTGGAGGGGAAAACAGACGGAACAGGGACAGGTTCTAGTCCAGAGCAATTAGGGCACAAGTCCTCCAACACAGACACTTGACTCTAAACTGCCAGGTAGGCAGAGAAAAGGAAAACTGATGGGAGTCAGCAGAACCTGGTGAAAGGCTCCCGAATAGCTCCAAATGGTCCCCACTGGCTATAATAGCGTGCATTCTGTTTCTGCTCAGCTGCCTACCATTTTACTGGAAGAAAAAACGCTGCATGCGGCGCTATGTATTTCGTGCCAGATCTGCGACGGAAGCTCCAACCAGAGGTTCCAACGCAGATAAGAAGGCAGCCTTACAGAATTGGGTCTTTGGAAATATTTATAGAGGTGGATGCAGCTCCTAATCTTTAACATTAGGGGGAGCCTCAGTTTATTAAAGGAACTTTCCCATTAAAGGGGTTGTCCAGGGTTAGAAAAACGTAGCTGCTTTATTCTAAACACAGCACCACCCTTGTCCACAGGTTGTGTCTGGTATTACAGCTCAGCTGCTATACACTTCAATGGAACTGACTTGCAATACCATACACAACCCTATGGACAAGAGTGGCACTGTGTTTGGAAAAGAGCAGCCATGTTTTTCCAGCCCTGGACAGCCCTTTTAAAGACATATAACACCTCTCTGCAGGTTAGGGAATAAATAACTGATCGTTCGGGGTAGGGTGGAGAGGGAGTGGGAAGGGAGAGAGAGTTTAGCAGAGATGCAGCTAAACTCCCTCCCACCTCCCTTTTTCGGCAGCCATATCCCGGATGGAAGATAGTTCCAGAACATCTGAACTGAGGCATTAGAAACCAATGCCTCAAATGAGTAGTGTATATCAGCCAGCCGTTAAAATTGGGCCGATATAAGCTCATGTGAATTAAGCCTCAAGGTGGTGGCTGATAAGTATCAGACAGGGGGCTGCACTGCATGGCAGTGACTGCAATATACAGAGGAGACCTCCAGAGTATAACAGGCAATCAGGTGAGGATGGGGACCGTGATGGAAAAATGTGTTTTCTCTGGAGTGGTCCTTTAATGGGACACTTCATAAAACCCCCTTCACTCGCAAATTTTGGCTAAAGCCAGCTTTACATGACCAGGTCGGATTCCACATGTGGGGTCCAGCAGGGGATTCCGGCCAGCGACCCTGAGTACCTGATCATTCTGTAATGTGAGCGGCTGCGGTGGCTCGCCGTTGGTCATGCACAATCCTTTTTTTTTTTTAAGTTTGTATTTTCCGTGCCGTCGCTGAGGGAGGACGTGGGTATCCGTGGCCCGTTAGCTCTTATTTTCGCTTTTGCACGCATTTTGCACCTGCTAAATAAACACAGCATGCGCTATTGTAGTGTGCATTTAGGAGTCTATGCTGGTGTGCAAATGTGCCTCCAAAACCCGCGCGATTGCGTAATACACTGCGTAGTTTTGCTGAGAAAAGAACACATTGGGGACCAATTAGAGTAAATAGCTTTTAACTCAAGGTGCGGCTGTATCCTGCTCCCATGTGATTGGCCCCAGTCTGCATGAAAAGTACCGTAAAACATGCAGATACGTGAGCGATTCTGCCACATTCACAGGAAAAAAATAGCATTTTGCACGTACGCTCGTGGGAAGCGGCCGTAAAGGGAAGCACCGGCGGAGATACTGGGTGCAGATAGACAATGTACAGTGTTGTAAATGGACGCGATCGGGATTTACATGAGACAATTAGTAAGACTTTAGATTGCCTATGAATAATCTGCAAGTAGCGCCGGATGTTGCCTGGCGAGTACTTTGAAAAATCACTTAATAACAGAAAACTTGTTGTGGTTTCTACCTGATTAGATTATAAGCCCAGCGGAATAGCAGTTCTGCAATCTCTGGAAATACACTTGTATGTAATTAGGATGGAAGTGCTGAGAATTGCTTTGATTAAGAGATTGTCATACACAAAGCATATGGAAAACCTTCTGTTTTCCGGCCATTAGAATCCACCTTTTCATGAAGTCGACAGAAGATTCCGGACTTTTCTGTAGAAAGAGTTTTGCGTCTTCCCGTCGTCTGTAATGACTTTCCTCCACCATGTGTTGTTTCTAGTATTTGATCAATTATCTAAACATCATGAAGTAACGGTGACGGGGAAATTATCAATCTAATTTAGTGCACACTGATTCCGACGAGTAACTTCTTCGGGTCCAGACTCCTTGCTTAGACTTAAAGGGGCCTTCCAGTCAGTGGATAAAATTACAAGTTTTCACCCGTCCACTGAATGGTTGAAAACTGATATTTCGGTGGAGTTCTGACCACTGGGACCCCCATCGATCCCGAAAATGAGGGTTCTAACCCTCGCTCCACCCCAGTGCATGTTCCCTTCTCCCCTTTCTGTAGTACAGTAGTGAATGGGCTGCTGGTCCTACATACTGAGCAGCGACTCCATTCACCTCAATGGTGCAGACAGGTAGCCGATTGCTGTGTTTGGCTATTTTTGTCGGCCCCATCTCTGTCTGCTTCATTGAAATGAATGGAGAGGCAGGGCGCATGTGTGGCCGCAGCTCAGTTCATTTCAATGGGGCAGACAGAGTTAGCCGAGCACAACCCTCGATTACTTCCATCAGTCCCATTGAAATGAATGAGGCGTTACTGCTCCATTCAATTTAATGCGGCTGATGAACGGGTATTTGCACCATTGAACTGAATGGAGCCACTGCAGTATATGTGCAACCTGCCGCCCATTTTTCACTGCACCACAGAAATGTGAACTGTAAAATAGGGGGGACATGGGTCCCCCATTCTTGGAATCAGTGGTGGTTCCTATGGTCAGACCCCCGCAATCTATCAGTTTTCACCCATCAACGAGTGAGTGAAAACTTATGATTTTATCCAGTGACTGGAATGCCCCTTTAAGGCTCCCAAACACCTTCAACTCAGCTGAATGATGTGTTTAGGGAGGTAAGCTTTGACAGCGGCTTATCTTCCACAGAACAAAAAGATCTGGTGTTGAAATTCAACTACCCCGATTCTTCTTTTGCACATCATCTGTTGGGTACAGTATAACAAATACC
Organism: Eleutherodactylus coqui; assembly: GCF_035609145.1. NCBI lineage: Eukaryota > Metazoa > Chordata > Amphibia > Anura > Eleutherodactylidae > Eleutherodactylus > Eleutherodactylus coqui. The sequence goes on along the minus strand of NC_089846.1, from coordinate 88,388,346 downwards.
AAATGTACTCTATAAATTCTCATCTGTCAGAGGAAAGTTGAGCCGTCCCCATACACATCTGAACCTGCCGATAATGGTGGGGCCAGACTACTACCGTAAACTCCAATGTGTATACAGACCTTTAGAAAGATCCAACTGAACATCTTCTGTACATACCAGGAACTCTTAATATGACTAAGGGTTCATTTACGCCACAAGATTTATTTCCCAATGAAGAGTGATGATCAACGAAATCAGCGGTCGCTAACCTGGACTTTACATGGATCTATTCAGAAAGTATGGAGGATGAATGATTGTAATATCTGATCATTCATTCCCACATCCCCATGTTTACACATGGAGATGTGCTTCCAACAATAATGATGCGATCAATTGACGAACAAGCATTTGCACCCGGTGCAGCCTTACACAGCCTGATCATCAGGAATTGGGCCATGTAAGAGGCCCTTAAGATGAGACCCACATTGGTGATAGATGTTAGATGTAGTCCCTTAACACTTGACAATTTGATAACGAGGGACGATTAAAGTAATCAGATCTCGTTTATTGGGCCGATTTAGAATGTATGGGGGATGAACAATCGTATATAAGATCCCTCATCCCCCATATATTCATCATTATCAACAGCATATCCCTCGTTCACATGGGAAGATGTGCTTCAAAAGATATGATCAGCCAATAACCGAGTGCTTACTCATTTGTTGACTGATTTGGTGCAGCTTCACATGGCTCGATGATGGGGCAAACAAATATTTGTGTGAGCATTCTTTCCTGATCATTGGGGCATGTTAAAGACCTTATAAATTTGCTTAGTTTCCACAATTTTAGACAACTGTCCTAAGTATGTGGGTGGTATCTGATATCTGCATACAATGAACTTAGAGCATCAGCCATAGATATTAGGTGACTCATTATGACTGGTTAGAGTAATGTGTGACAATATCGACATCAACAGACTAACCCATGAAACCAGATAATGTCATCATAGTCAACAGGCGGCTAACCCCAAAACCCAGATGATGTCATCAGATTAAATGTCAACACAGAATAAATCAGGCTAATCCAAGAATGCGGATGATGTCATCACAGGCAACAGGCTAACCTATGAATTCATATGATTTCATCAGAGTGAACAGACTAATCAATGAACCTAGCTGAAGTTATCAGACTCAGCAGACATAGCCATGAACCCAGATGAAATCATCAGAGTCAACGCAATAACCCATAAACCCAAATGATGTCAAGGGTTTACTCTGATGACATCAGCTAGGTTCATGGGCTAGCCTCTTGACTCTGATGACATCTGGGTTCATGGGTTAAAGTTTGTTCACCCTTCCATTAAAGAGCTCAAAGAATCAGCCTTATCTATGAATCCAGATGTTGCTAACGTTAGATCATCATTCCAATTAGCTGCGCCTTCTAGACCCAGAGATTACCATGCTGGTTGACTTAAGCGGTATATTATTAACTGGTCTAAAGTATAGTTAACCAATTATAATGCAATGCTTAAATGTTACCTCGATCTCTTCTACTGATGGATCCATATTGATGGAGCCAGTATAGGGATGATTCTGTACAGAGGCAAACCTTTACCGCCAGGTATTATCCTTGATAAAAGACCTCAATGTTGGAGGTCTACTAGTTTATATAACTTTTGGACACTAATAAACTTTTGTATGCCACTGGCTAGAAAAAGTTTGAATAGGATAGATTTTCTTTTCCTCAATGAATCACCTTACTGTGAGTCATCAAATAGGAATCACAAAAAGACAAGTTATATACATTGTATCTATGATCAGAAATCTGTTGGCATATTGGTACAGCTGCGGTCAGAAGAATGTATTCACTCATCTCAAAAATGTTTCTATTGTCCTCATTTTAGTCTCTTAAAATAACAACGAGGCTACCTGTAAGCTGATCCAGCTAAGCAATGTACATTTCTATAACATCTTCAGACTGTGTACAAAATGTGCGTCGCTGCGGGGCTCAAAAAATTTTAAGGTAACGTCCAAGAAGCATAGATAATTGCATTGCTGAGCGCTAAGTTGATCTACCACATTAATAATGTTTTCATTTTCTTAGTCTTACCTTTGGACATTTACTGTTCAGAAAGATTAAATGTTCATCGGCCTAGGGTGGTGAGCTGTCAGCTTGGCTTTCATCTGACAACGCGAATAAAAGATAAACTGTGCTGTAGACTTCTTATTCTCTGCACATTTGTACTCATACATGTATTTCTCCAGAGGACATAGAGGTGCACGAATCACATTCCTGGCCAAACATTAAAAGGAAATGATCGCATTATGTTACAGGTAGGCATAGGGAAAAGTCAAATTTGGTTCCTTAAAATGTACCTGAGTTTTCAACAAGTTTTTTAAAAAATATATCAAGTTCTTCTTGATCTCTCATTTGCTGCTATTTGCACCCTGTTTTTTTCTATAAGTTCTGATTTCCAAGTGATCTTCCCTATTTTTCAGGTTTTCTGCGGCTTGCAGTCCACTCACAGAAAGGGTACATGTAGCAAGCCTAGTATTCTGCCAGTAGTTCACTATCCTGACTTCCTTGCCCTCACTTCCCATGCTGTATTGCACTATCTCTGGTCCAATCAGCAAGGGGCAGTATGTGAATGCACATCCCTTTGCATTGCCATGACTATCAGGCATTTTGAGATACTTTGGCCAAATGTTTAGTAAACCCAATGTAATGTGTGTAAAGACACACACCCACACACTTTAATAGGAGGAGAGCCAGAGACCATCAAGATGGGGGTTGTGCATGGGAGCTCTCCTATGAAGATAACCCCTCTTTCTGTTGCTAAGGAAACATTCCTGTGTCCTTTTTACCTTTAAAAGCTCTGTAGATAACAACAGAGAGTGAATAGCCTTTCTTGTAATAGTCTGTGACTAAGATTCAGAATACCCATTTTTAAATATTCCCCTATTAGAGAATTCTGGGTTAATAGATGAAGTCTTCTGTTCAGGAACCTCTTATATTAGCTGGAGAGAAGAGTTGCTACAGTGAGCGTCACTCTGGAGGACCTTGCAAGTCCATACATTACATGGAAAGCCCTGTAAACTGTGTAATACTTAATTTCCCCTGTAAGAGTGCTACAGGCAAATTGAACACTTGCTGCATGGTTCCAATAGTTGACCACAGGGGTTCTCCAAAGAAAGATATCATGTAGTCAGCTTAGTGTTGGGAGAACCTTTTAATAAAATGGGTGGTCTAATGTGAACAAAGAAAAAATGTCTTGTAATACAGAATAGCAAAAAAATGGCCATTACTTAACCTTACACTATTCCTCCAGTCTTACACTATCTACATGGTCTGTCTGCTCTGGTCACCCCTGAAACAGGAAACAATGATGTGTCGGTTGTCATGGCACGGGCCTGGTGCCCCAGCTTACCTGCTGCTGGGCACTATCATCCAGCTCAACTACCGGTATTCTGGTCTCTGCTTTGACTTCAGTTCTATTTTTCGGACTTCATTATTACATGCTGCCTGCCCTGTCCAATCTGCTTGTACCTCATTATTGCTACTGTGCCGCCAGCTACATCCCTGGATAAGCTCCTGTTTACACCTTCAGATAGCACAACTTGGCCCAGTACAGCATCAGCAGCCACATTACTGGGACCATCTGTGTGAGTAACGGTTTGGAGACCTCATAGCAAAGACTATATCCTTCTTGGAGGGGGTATGCATGTAAACCAGGGTTTAGCATGTGCTTCCTTTTCAGATAGGCCAAAGTCAAACCAGTGTATGACATGGTGGATCCACATCCTCCTGCCTGACAACATTCATCCCTCACATAACTGCTACAGCCAGCCCCTGGCCTCATCGATCATGTCTGCACGAATGGCATGTGACTGCTGAGGCCAGCAATTGGCTGCAACAGTCATGTAAGCTATGAACGTGACGTCATCACTTCCTGTTTTAGCCGGGACCAGAGGGAAGGGGGCCGAGGCAGAGTAAAAGGGTCAATAATAGCTATTTTATTTTTTTATGCTATTTCCTACCACGGGACAAGCTTTCAAAAGTCCGGAAACTCTTCAAGGTCTATAGTATGAATTTTGCCTTCATGCAAAGCTTACTTTAACATGGTGAAACTTAGCTTAGCACTCATGTGTCAAAAATTGGCGCATGGCAAAACTGATTGTAGTGTATAAAATTTTGGCAAAGTTGGAATTTTCTCCCCCCCCCCCCCCCCCCCCAAAAAAAAAAGTTTGGAAATGGCTTTTTTTGAATTTGGCCTTTGGGGGCACATTGTTGGGGAAGACAGCGGAGGATGTTTCATAGGAGTCTGCTAATCCTGATATGAAGCGGCATAAACACATGTTCGCAGACCGTTTTCTAATACTACACCAAGTGATTTTAGCAGTGGTGAAAATTCTTAAAGAGATCAATATATCGATTAATTCTGTGCTGGAAAGAACCTAGTCTGGTATTATCGCACTGTCCACCCAGAAGTACTGAAATAATTATGATAAAGGGTTTGTTTAGTAGACTGGCCTTCTGGAAACGGTTGGATTGCTGCCCTGGCGATGGAGAAGTGCATTAAATATAATTACAGCACAATGTTTGATCACAAAAAAAACATTAGACTAACAAAATAATAGGTAAACACGGAGGAGTAACCAGTTATTTCTGTGCCCTGGGCGCGTTTCAGGAATAGTGTTCCAAAATTAGCTGGACTAAACTGTAGCGAATCGATACTTTAACAGTGAAGTAGGACACAGAGAATATACTGTATATGTATTACCATATGGCAAGCCGGCTCTAATACAGTGGGGGTATAAATCGCTGGAGGCTGCAGGCGCAGGAGTTTACAGATCTGCATTTATCACAAGGTGAGATCCCCGTTTCAGTAAGACCGGATTCACGCAAACATTTTTGCGCGGGCAAATTTGCACGCGTAAAACGCAGTGAATAAAATCCATTGATTTCAATCGGTTCATTCACATAAGCGTATTTGTCGCATGGATTTCGATCACATAAAAAATAAGCATCATGCTCTGTATTCCAAGTAAAGCAGATAGAATAATACCTCCACAGCGCCACCTATTGGAAGACAGCATTCCTGCAAGTCAATGTTAGACTCTTTCTACAAGCCCTGTAACAATGATTGGGAATTGAAAGCAAAGCCAGAATCCATGCACAGACAGTTTTTTGGGGGTGTTTTCCTCTCATCAGTGTATAGTAGGTTTCTGGCTTGGCTAGCGAGAGGCGTGTGATGTGGGTCAGGAACACTATCTTTTTTCCTTAGGGAGAGCACTTAGAATAGAAGGTGAGTGAGTCAGGAGACTTAAAAGGGTAATATGGGTAATCTGGGTAATATGCAAATAAGGATACCTCTGCAGCGCCACCTATTGGAAGGCAGCTTCCTGCAAGTCAAGGCAAGCCTCTTTATAAAAGCCTTGTATCAATGACTGGGAATTGAAAGCCAAGCCAGAATCCAAACACAGACAGCTGTTTCTGGGTCTTTGCCCCTCATCAGTGTATAGTAGGTTTCTGGCTTGGCTAGCAAGAGGCCTGTTATGTGGGTCAGGAACACTATATTTTCTCCTTAGAGAGAGCGCCTAGAAGGTGAGTGAGCGAGGAGACTAATAAGGCCATCCACACTCTTATGGTAGTCCGAGAAGGCTGTATGGTTAAATACTACGGACTCACACAATCCTAACAATGTGTTATACAGATATGCTATACCTTTAGTTCCTAAGTAGACAGCACCTCCAATGGGGGAGGAAAGTGTAGTTTGCATCCATAAACCTTGGGATGGGACCATAAACAACCATACATGCTGCTTACATCCAGGTCATATGGATGAGTATAGGTACAACATCACCCCCCCACCACCACCACCACCACCACCGCTGTAACCACAGACCCTAAAATTGGGGCCGAGCAAGAATTTCAGATAAAGTGTGCTGTACATCACGATCTTCAAGGTCAAGACATTTTCTTGAGTTTAGCCTTGTTTCATAAAAATGTATAAATCACTTCAGGCACAAATTGAAGGTGAAGCTATTTGTGTGCCTTCTCAGAAGTGGAGACAAAAACAGTCCTTGGCCTGGATGTAACATAGAGCTACGAATAGAGAGCAACGGTGATTCTGCATCGGGATGGAGAATGCAATCATCATTTTAGGAGTTCTGCAACACGCAGGATCCTATTGTGAAAGCAAAAAGTCACACAAACGGGGCTGCCCGCACTTTTACTATTGATGACCTATCCTCAGGATCAGCAGGGTCTGTGGCTTGGGATCCCCGCTGATCAGCCTTTTCCTAGGCAGCTATCAGCTCAGACAGCAGATAGCATCTGTCAATATTGCAGCAACCCAGTTTGGTACTGCTGGCATTGAATTCAATGGGAGCTGTGCCTGTAGTTCCAAACTGGGCCTCTGCAATACAGACAGCGCTGTCCACACTGACAGCAGTGCCGGTAATCAGTTCATCAGTGGGTGTCCTGAGTGGCAGACCCCACTGATCAACGTAAAAGTCTGGACAATCCCTTTAATATTAGTGGTGGAGGGTCTATAAGCTGGGGCCCTATGCCATTAACCCCTTCCCACTCGAGTATGAAAGTTTACGTCTGGGATGGTAAGGGATTACCGCAAATGGCCGCAAACTTTTGTCCATTTAAGATGTTAACTCTGCGTCATCTGCAGCAGGAACAGTCTGTGACTTCCTGCTGCAATAGCATAAATTGGCATGAACACCGATCCCCACTGTTACCCCTTTACATGCAGTGATCAATGTTGATTGTGGCATGTAAGAGATTCACAGAGGTAAGGCGCTCCTTCTGTGATGTCATCAGACGTCCATTATGTATGGGTTACCATAGCCGGTGATCACTATTAATAGCAATAATACATTGCAGCACAGAATCGCCGGTTCGAGTCCCCTATAGGAACATAAAAAATGAAATAAATTATATAAAAATAGTGAAAATAAATGTATGTAAAAAATCTTTCTTGCACACATTCACCTTAAAATCTAAAAAAAAAAAACACATTTGGTATCATTGAATCCATAACGACCCGTACAGTAAATCGAACACACTTTTTATCCTGAACTACAAACATTTTAAAGGGGAAAAAAAATGCTTTTTTGTTGATTTCGCCTCCATCCAAAAATGTGATAAAACTGATTAAAAAAGCTATATCTACCAACAGAAACTACAGTTTGGAACAAAAACAAGTCCTCACAGAGTTCCATCAATGGAAAAATAAAATGGTTATGGGACTTTGAATGCAGTGATGCGAAAACTATATATTTTGCCAAAAAAAGGTTTTTATTGTGCAAAAGTTGAAAAACCTGAAGAAAAAATATATATGATGTTGTACTCTTACCGACCAGCAGAAGAACGTTACTGTATCACACCAGTCATCAAGAACACTAGAACATGTGACAAAGGGGCCCTGGAGCTTCACTCCATCACTTTAGTAATCATTGTAGGATCCCGGACCCCAAAAGTGTTTCTGGTTTACTCAATTATCATGCGTTCAATTGAGAAAACCAATGATTTGGGACTCTTAGGTCCTTCTTGGAATTGATATTCTACAACTCGGCTTCTTCTCAGTGAAGTGGAAGAATGTTTGCTTCATGATTTTCTCCCTTAAGATAAATCCATTTTGTAGCAAACAACATTTGTCAAATTGGCGCTCATTCACACTAGCGTTTTTCAGCTCCATCCTATGAGCTGAACAATGGTAAAACAGGTGCCGGATCCAGTAAATGCCAGATGGACCCCATTGACTATAGGGTTCATCAGGATTCCATTATATCGTTCAGCATTTTCCAGCACTATTTCATCCTGAATTTTAATGGAAATCTGTGAGAAGGTTCCAAGAGGAACCTCCAACACAGATCTGTGTATTATAATTGTGTTTTATATGGATCTATAATAAAGCCATCATTGAGGTGTATGATCCCTCCTTTTTACCTCCATGTAGCATGGCCACCAGTGAGGTGCTTGGGCCCTCTACTGTACCTCCATGTAGCATGGCCACCAGTGAGGTGTTTGGCCTCTCTACTGTACCTCCATGTAACATGGCCACCAGTGAGGTGCTGGGGCCCTCTACTGTACCTCCATGTAGCATCGCCATCAGTGAGCTGCTTGGGCCCTCTACTGTACCTCCATGTAGCAGGGACACCAGTGAGGTGCTTGGTCCCTCTACTGTACCTCCCTGTAGCATGGCCACCATGAAGGTGCTTGGGCCCTCTACTGCATATCCATGTAATATAGCCACCAATGAGATGCATAAACCCTCTACTATACCTCCATGTAATATAGCCACCAATGAGGAGAATGAGCCCTCTACTGTACCTCTATGTATTATGATAACCAGTGAGGTGCATGAAGCCTCTACTGTACCTCCATGTAATATGATAATCGGTGAGGTGCATGAAGCCTTTACTGCCCCTCCATGTAATATAATCACCAATGAGGTGCATGAAGCCTCTACTGTACCTGCATGTAATATGATAACCGGTGAGGTGTATGAAGCCTCTACTGTCCCTCCATGTAACATGATCACCAGTGAGGTGGATAAAGCCTATACTGTACCTCCATGTAATATATATATATATATTTTTTTTTTTTCTTCAAATGCTGAAATCCTCGCCCTCTCTCTCCGTAGAGTGAACCCCGTCTGCTGGTTTATATGACTGGCTTGCTCTTTCTTCTTCTTGAGCCAGTGGGGTAGAATAATAGGAATATCTATTTTTTACTAGAAAGTTCTCATTTGAATATTTTCCGAGTGCTATCTATCAGCATCCACTTTGCACAAATAAGATGTTTGCCCCAAGGACCGAGTGCTTAATGTGCCAAAACTCAGCATAATAAATATTGGAAGAGGCTGGATCCGGCACGACACTGGGAGTGCGCTCCACGCTGCGCTCTACATATCCACTTCATTATGCTTCTTATTAGGGAAGAGCGGGAGAACAAACTGTATTCCTGCAGGTCGCTGAGGTCGTGGAGTGGAGCCGTGTGCTTCATACAGTAAATTGTGTGTTAAACAATGAAGAATAATATCTAAATGTGTGACATGCTGGGTAGACTGTCTATGGTTCGGACACTGGTTACTGTGATGTCCAAAATTGTAGCAGCATGGTGTGCTAAATCAGAGATACACAGAAACACAATCCGCAGACAGTACAGAATGCAGAGACATATAGTCCACGAACTGATGGCCGGTTCATCGGCCAGGTCTAGAATAGTGCGAACTGAACACACGATGGGATAGAACAATGCACTAACCCTTACACTACTAAAAAATGGATCAGGTTTATAGAAGACTCCAGAACAATGATGGAATAATTTAGAGTTTTTTAAAAAATGATATTATTTCGCTTGAAAGTTACAAATAAAATAACACACTAACATTAGGGGTACAGGACAAGAATATATTGGCAACTGGGGTACAGAGTAATGAAACACAGACCCTTGGGGTACAAGATAATGACACAAAGATCCTTGGGGGTACAAGATAGTGACATAATGACAATTGGGGGACTGGATAATGATACACTGATACTTGGGGGACATCATAATGACACACTGACACTTGGTGGACAGGATAATGACTCTGATACTTGGGGTATAGGATAATGACAGGCTGACACTTGGGGGACAGGATAATGACACGCTGACACTTGGGGGACAGGATAATGACACGCTGATACTTGGGGTACAAGATAATGACACACTGATACTTGGGGGACAGGATAATGACACCCTGAGACTTGGGGGACAGAATAATGGCACACTGACACTTGGGGGACAGGATAATGGCACACTGACACTTGGGGGACAGCATAATGACACGCTGACACTTGCGGGACAGAATAATGACACACTGACACTTGCGGGACAGAATAATGACACACTGACACTTGCGGGACAGAATAATGACACGCCAATACCTGAGGTCAGGATAATGACACGAGGACACTTGCTGGACAGGATAATGACACGCTGACACTTGGGGTACAGGATAATGACACGCTGACACTTGGGGGACAGGATAATGACACGCTGACACTTGAGGGACAGGATAATGACACGCTGACACTTGGGGGACATGATAATGACACGCTGACACTTGGGGGATAGGATAATGGCACGCTGACACTTGGGGGACAGGATAATGACACGCTGACACTAAGGGGGCCAATAAATGACACACTGATATTAGGGGGACAGGATAATGACACCCTGAAACTTGTCTGACAGGATAATGACACACATACTTGGGGTACTGGATAATGAAATGCTGACACTTGGGGGACTGGATAATGATACGCTGACAATTGGGGGACAGCATAATGACACGCTAACACTTGGGGGACAGGATAATAACATTCTGACACTTGGGGGACAGAATAATGACAATCTGATACTTGGGGGACAGGATAATGATACACTAATACATGGGGGACAGGATAATGACATGCTGACACTAGGGGGGACAAGAAAATGACACGCTAAAACTTGGGGGACAGGATAATGATGCGCTAAAACTTGGGGGACAGGATAATAAAACACTGATACTTGGGGGACAGGATAATGACACACTGACACTTGGGGGACAGGATAATAAAACACTGATACTTGGGGGACAGGATAATGACACACTGACACTTGGGGGACAGGATAATGACATGCTGACACTTAGGGGACAGCATAATGACACGCTGAGACTTGAGGACAGGATAATGGCACGCTGGCACTTGAGGGACAGGCTAATGACACGCTGACACTTAGGGTACAGGATAATGGCACGCTGAGACTTGGGGACGGGATAATGACACGCTGATACTTGGGGTATAGGATAGTGAGACACTAACACTTGGGGGACAGGAAAATGACGCAATGACCCTTAGGGGGCAGGATAATGACACGCTGACACTAGAAGGGCAGATAAATGACACACTGATATTAGAGGGACAGGATAATGACACCCTGAAACTTGTCGTACAGGATAATGACACACATACTTGAGGGGGCAGGATAACGAAACACTGACACTTGGGGACAGGATAATGTCACGCTGATACTTGGGGTACAGGATAATGAAATGCTGACACTTGGAGGATAGGATAATGACACGCTGACAATTAGGGGACAGGATAATGACACGCTGATACTTGGGGGACAGGATAATGACACGCTGATACTTGGGGGACAGGATAATGACAGGCTGACACTTGGAGGATAGGATAATGACACGCTGACACTTGCGGGACTGAATAATGACACGCTGACAATTAGGGGACAGGATAATGACAGGCTGACACTTGGGGGACAACATAATGACACGCTGATACTTGGGGAACAGGATAGTGACACGATGACACTAGGGGGATGGGATAATGACACGCTTAAACTTGTGGTATAGGATAATGACTCGCTGATACATGGGGTATAGGATAATGACACGCTGATACTTGGGGTACAGGATAATGACGCACTGATACTTGGGGGACAGGGTAATGACATGCTGACACTTGGGGGACAGGATAATGACACGCTGACACTTGGGGTACAGGATAATGACACGCTGATACTTGGGGTATAGGATAATGACACTACTGACACTTGGGGGACAGGATAATGACACGCTGACACTTGGGGGGTAGGATAATGACACACTGATACTTGGGGGACATGATAATGACACTACTGACACTTGGGGGACAGGATAATGACACACTGATATTTGGGGTATAGGATAATGACACGCTGACACTTGGGGGACAGGATAATGACACGCTGATATTTGGGGTATAGGATAATGACACGCTGACACTTGGGGGACATGGTAATGACACGCTGACACTTGGGGGACAGGATAATGACACGCTGATACTTGGGGGACAGGATAATGACACGCTGACACTTGGGGGCCTGGATAATGACATCCTGACACTTGGGGGACATGGTAATGACATGCTGACACTTGGGGGACAGGATGATGACACGCTGATACTTGGGGGTACAGCATAAAAACACACTGATACTTGGGGAACAGGATAATCGCACAGTGTCACTTGGGATTCAGAACATTGTCACAATCGATCCGAAGCACACTGAATGCAGAGAATAGTTGAGCCTCTCCATCATCCGTGATTAGATTTTGTGGACATTTGATGTTGTAGATTAGTTCCCTTCCGGATCACCAGAAGATGGCTTGTTGGGTTATCAAGTTTTAGTCAGTTTTACGGCAAAAACCATTGGTAAGTAAATACTGAAAAGTCAAAGATTACCGTAGAAAAAAGGTAATTTGACATAATAGTACAATTTCCAGCACTTTGCTTGAATGCAGATAACACTATTATACAAGCCACGATTCAACTCCCCGAACAGCAGTTACTTATCACTTGGCATTTGCAGAGGTTTCCGTCAGTTCTAACTCTTTTCAGATTTGCGAATTTGGTTTATTGAAAGCAACGGAAAGTTTAGAAAAGTCCAATTTACAAAACTTAGGTATTTTCTTCTAAAATATAAAGTCCCTAAAATTTCAGTCCATGGGTGATGTCTTCCAATCTCTGTTCAGCTGCTTCTGAGCTATCTTTGTCTCCTCGAAGGTGACAACGCCCTAAAGGCAGTAATTCCAGTTCCCAGAAGGGTTGTCACCACATGGGGAATAGTAACTAGTGTTGTTTGTCATGATCGGCCCATGGATAAAATCAAGGACATTTTTTTTCAAAACCTCAATCCAGATGCTGCCCTTGGTCAAATTTGAACCAAGAACTGCAGCACTGCAAAGCGACAGTGCAAACAACTGAGCCACCATGTTTGTTCTATCAACTCCATAGGAAGAGGAGAATAAGAAGAATAAACACAAAGAGAACATAAAACCTCCATTTCGGTGTTGCTCTTCCTCAGATTTGAACCTTGGACTCCAGCACTGCAAGACAACAGCGCTAGCAACTGAGCCACCACGCTTCTTCTTTTCAGAGTTCATGCAGACAATGCTGTTAATGACATTTGAACCGAGGACCCCAGCGCTGAAAGGCAGCAATGCTAATCATAGAACCACATTCTTTGTAGCGGAATCATCACAGCAGGGGCGTAACTAAAGGCTCAGGGGCCCGGATGCAAAAGTTCAGCTTGAGATTTCCCCCCCCCCAGTACCTGTACTCATACCCATACCTGAACCACGCTTCATACAGCATACAGCTGCAAAACTAATTTAAGTACATGATCTATCCCGCTGGCATAACTTTTTCTGGCCTTTGTGGAAATTTGTTTATTTCCCCTTAGGCTGTGTTCATGTTTTCATGTTTTTTTGCTGCATTTTTAAGCAACAATTAAAAAATACATTAAAAACTGCAGGCGGTATTCAGAGACCACATTCCTTTAAAAAAAAAAAAAAAACTGCATACACTATTAAAAAACCCCATGTGGATTTAAACATTATATGCAGCCTTTTTATAACTGAATGCAGGTTTTTGATGCACTTTTTAATTGTGTGTAAAGTGTGCAATCATATGCAGGATACCTAGGTTATACCAACATGCTCCATATCACTATATACAGGGGATGTACATCTGCTATATATAGTGATATGGACCATGCTGGTATAACCTGGATATCTCCTGTATAAAATATAGTATTTATATAAAAGTACTAACGGCCATTTGTCTGTGAGTGAGTGAGTGAGCTACATGCTCCACCCCTGATCACATGACGGTGGCATCATCAAGGGTCCTTCATCGAGAGAATGAGTTACATGCTCCGCCCCTGATCACATGACGGTCACGTCATAACTGGTCCTTCAATATTTTGACCAACTCCAACAGTTATCACAGGTTCTTCAGTGAGTTGCATGTGATGATTTCATTCACTATATTATATTGGCACATTGCGCCACCAGAAACACTTGTACAATAAATAATACTAATAACTAATATATATGTATATACATAGAGCTGTTATAAATTATACAACTCCGTCATATAGTGATTTATATACAGGAGATACCCAGGGTATACCAGCATGGTCCATATCACTATATACACGGTCTGGAATGTTCTTGCCTGTCTACCAGGTCATGTAAAAGGACAGAGCATTAGGAAGTGCAGCAAGAAACCATAAGGAGGGCCCAATGGAAAAATTTGGATTGGGCCGCCACTCAACCACAACAAGGGAATCCTGGCCATAAAAACTTGGGATGTCATTTGTGCCCATGCTGTCCCCTGTGTATTATCCTAATTTCCTTGATCTCAGTGCAGCCAGTCTTACACTCTGTGTTTGCCCTTTCCTTCCATTATCCACCCTGATCCCTATTGACGTATGTTAATTATATAATTACAGCATGCAGAACATGGAATAGTGAAGATTATTGCATAAGTTGATTTCAACTTCTGAAAATAATAGCATTTTTTAGTATTTGAGGTCATTTTTAAACATTTTTTAAGTAATACTGCATCATCTACAGCCACCATGTATACATGCCATCTTCATCCTTCATTCCAAGGATTTTCAACACATTTTATTTTTGCAATTTATTTTAATTTTGTTTTAAAAAACAATTCTTTGCCTTAAAATCTTTCAAGGAAATACATTAAAAGTGAAATCTTATCTCACAACCAATAGGAGTTTTACTTAGATTCCTGAAGTCTACTCCATGGTTTACTCTTTTGCTCAGAAAAACTTTTTCTAAAACATTCTAGTTGGAAAAAAAAATCACAGAAATAATAATTTTTTTCTTAGTTCACAGCAAAACAGCAGAATGTACATAAAACTTGATTGCCCTGACGAGGTGGCCATTAAAGTGTTCAGGTGTAGGGCAGGCTGTGAGTGTTATGGTCTGGGAGGTAAGCCTCTCGCTATTGTAGGGAGTTCGGGGAACTGAAATGTTTTTGGAAATGGCTTTGCTAATGTTTTGTTCTTGCAGGTGGTTTCATGGCTATATTTAAAATGGCAGCAGCCCCCGTAGGGTGGTAGTTAGCACACAGTGGGGAAGGAGACATAGCACAGATTTAGATAGAAGCTTAAAGATTGCTTAGAATTGCGGACCTGAAATGCAGCTTGCAGGTGCGCCTGACTGGTGGTTGAGGGCAGCAACAAACATGATGAACTATAATATTCCCTTCATTATTGCACCAGTGCACGGCCGCTTTTGTGTTGGGCTTCATATTTCCCTCATTCTGTCATTTAATTCACTTTGCTAAAGTATATTTTTCCTAATTATATTAACTTGTAGCCACTTCCTGCCGCCTCAAAAACTTTTACCAACAGCCTTGAAATTGTTACTTAGTAAATTTAAACAATCTTTCCTAACATGAAATTTTGCTTTGGGGCCAGTGTTGTAAACATGTAGCATTGGAAATTTTTTGTGTGCACTTTTTTTTTACAAATTACAACTTTTTTTATTTTGAGTCCACAGTATTTTTCAATTTATTTTTTTTATATCAAAGTATGAGCATGACAAAGCCAATTTATACCAACATTGTGCCACCTCTAAAACTTTTACCAACAACCTTAAAGGAGTTGTCCAACTTCTATCTGTTTTGCTGCAGGAAGCAGAGAGCTCCGTACATTGTGCAGTGGCCCAGGTTAGTACTGCAGGCTGAGTCTCACTTACTTCAATAGAAGTTAGAGCTCGTGAATATGACAAAGCTGAGTGCAGAAACACTATATGCTAGTATATGATGTTCTAAGAGGTCTTTGTTATGAGCCCACAGGTATTGCACATGCCACTGTATGCCTTTGTGAGTGCTGTATCCCTCACTAGCAGCAACAATGCTATCGGTGAATATCTCTGCGAGGGTATACTCTCAAATGCTTACTGGACAGAACCTCATGTTTTACTAGAAAACTGAAACAGAAACTTGAGCAGCTTTTGTCCAAAACAATTTTGAAAGTTTTTGAGTTTTTAAGTCCTTCACCCTTAAAAACATTCCAACCAACCAATGATAGCTGGATGTGATGAACGATCAATTAATTTCCATTTGCGTCAAAACAGCAGTGCAGGAGCACCGATCGACATGTTGATTCTTGGCCAGGAAAAAAAACCCAAATCTTAGATGTAATGCAATACATTATGCCACCATTTTTTTTCCTTGAGATTCATACAGATGTTCTAAATTAGGCACCATGAACCGTTGAAGTTCAGTATGAAAATCTGCAATACAACCCTGTAGCTATGCCTTCATTTCTTGCTGATATTTTGAATGTGTCCTTATATCAGAATTGGTGATAATTGGCAAAAAAAAAATATTCTTGGTGATGATTTAAATTGAAAACTAAAATGTCTTTTTTTTTTTAGAAAACAGCAAAATAATCAAATTTATAATTATTATTTTTAGCATGTTTTTACATGCTCCATTCTAGTCAGTACAATTAGCTACTTTTATGTTATATTTTATGTATAACTGTTAAGTGGGTAAAAGTTAATTTTTAATTTTTTTTTTTTGCTTGTTACAATTACAGAAACTTTTAGGAAGTTTTAATGACAATTGGTTTCAAAGGAAAATTAAAAAAGATGAAATAATTAACAGTGAAATAATAAACCCCTTCCTTACATGGCGCTGTACATTATATGAAGAAGGTTTAGCCCACGCAAATCATCCAAAATTGAATGTTTGTTTTCCACGCCGAGTCCTCCTGCATCATACAATTTATAATGATTGCAAAAATATGCTTCCATTTTTAGGAAGACATAAAACAAACAAATGCCGCCAGGATAATTGGCTTCTCATAAATTGTCCCCAGAGCTGAATGATATTTCTGTGCCTTGAAGGAGAGAAATTAGACTGTAAACTCCACTGGGGTAGGAACTGATTAGTTAGGAAAAGTTATCTATAAAGAGATGAAACATACAAATAAAATTAGTAAAAAAACATACACAAAACCAGCATTGTAGCTATATGGGGTGAAGACGCATGTGGAACACATAAATAGCACATGTAGGGGCAGGTGAAGGGCCCAGATGGGGTGGTTCAAATGGGGCTGATTTTTGTAGAACTTTTTGAAATTTCATTCCATTCATTTGAATGGGGTCATTTTAGCAACAAGCACATGGACATCTGCAAGTCCCATTTGGATGTAACAGACACCCGTCAAACTGATCTGCCACGTGTAAATATATCTTAATGGATTTCTCATTGGGTTGGTATCGACTCAGTCTATTAAAAACAATTAAAGGGAGTTCATCACCTGGTTTTATCCCATTAAACCAACCCAGCGCACTTTCAGCCATGAAACACCTTCCCGAACATGTATCTACAATTGCATATTGCACTCGATACCTTAGAAAACATGCTTTTTAAAGCTAAGGCATTATCGTATGCTAATGAGGTGAATACAAACTGTCAGTACGTGGACCACCAACAGGGGTGTAGCTTTAGGGGATGCAGAGGTAGCAGTTGCTGCCAGGTACTGAAGCTTCAGGGAGCGAAACACTCCTCTATTACATAAGAAGACACCAGTACTATATATGGAATATCATGGGTAGGGGGCCCTGTTGCAGATTTTGCATTGGGGCCCAACAGCTTCTAGTTATGCCTTTCATCACCAACCTCAACCTCTGAGTTGGTAGTCTTTGGACTGACACGTGTAATAAAAGACTTTTTTCTGTGACACTGGACTCTTTTCTCTTTAATTCTTCTGTTGACCCTCCTCATTTGGCTTGTGGCTTGTCCATCAGCTCATTATCAGTAGACATGGGATGAAGTGGGAATGGTGGCTTCTTTCCCATTGAAAGCAATGGGAGCGCCGCGCTGCTATTCCAGTTCCTGCTCCTATTACTGCCATCTTGTACGGGGCAGGAAGTGGAGTAGCAGTGCGGTGCTCCCAGTGATTTCAATAGGAATGAAACTGCCACCCCAACCTCCTCCCCTGTCCACTGATGATGAAGTCCGGGTCACTGTACTAGACAGCAGGCCAGATGATCGGGTAATGTAAGAGGATCTCGAATGGTGGACCACCATTCATCCTACTGATGACTTATCCAGAGGATAGGATATCAGTAGGAAAAACAGCACCTCCCCCCACCCCGACCCCTTTGATGGGGTTAAAAACAGGCAACAGGTTCCCTTTAAAGTAAAAAAATATATATATTTTTTTTAACCAATTTTTTTTGCCATTTGCAAAATTTGTGCTGCTAAATTTGTAACATTCCTTTGTAAACATTGCAATTCTCAGCCACTTAAGTAACAAATATTTTTAGCGCTGACATCAAACAGCAAGTAGAGACTTCTTCTCTGGAATGTGTACTGTAATCACAGTCGTATTGAATTGACCCCTGATCTGTTTTTGTAATCACCAAAAACCATTTGTAATCACGTCTTGGTGTTCAATCATCTTAAATTGTCCTCCTTGATTCTGCATCTACATTATGTCTCTATATGTGTCAAAACAAACAGAGACACAAATGTAGCAGCACCCTGCAGGCGCTAATATATATGCAAACAATTGTATATATGCATTTATGTAAGCAGCCCCAAGCATATTGGGGTTTACCAAAGTTAGGGTTCAGCGAAGTTACCCTGGAGCCTCGAATAATATCACTTGACCAACAGATGAAGCTATAATTGGTTTCCCCATAAAGAATACATTATTAAGAGGCACAAGACATAGCACAGTGTAATCTAGAAATCTACAAATATAACCCCCCCCCAGCCCCAACCCAGTGATAAGTATTTGGCAGTATATGTCTTACAGTTGTGCAGATGAAATGAGAAATTCCAATCAATTCTGGATTCCTCGGCTTGATTATGTAGTGTTCATTCTCTATAAACATCAAGTGATTGAGGCTTGGTACCGGGGCTCATGAATGTTTAAGTTTCCTTCAGTGGCCTCTTCTATCTGAATAAATTGTGGTGCCCTACAAATGAAGAACATAAGTGCACATCACAGGTCACCTCCCCAAGACATGGCATTAAACACAGCCTACATGTTACCTCGGGCCAACATGTAAGGATACTTACTTGCAGAATATGTAACAGTTGGCCATAATCCAAGAATTAGCTTAGTTTTACATAATAGTGTTGCCCGGGGTATAAAAGTTTTTTGAAAAAATGGGTCCTTCATGGGAAAAATAATAATAGAGAGCTTATACTCACTTCTCCCCTGCCATGGCTCCAGGTCTCTGCAGTGACGTGTTGTTTACGGGCTGCAGCAGAAGTTGTCTGAAAAGTTGTTGTCCCTTTCAAATGTTATGTTTTTCATACTTATTATTAGAGTAACATAGTATTTTAGGCTGAAAAAAGACCTTTCTCCATCCAGTTCAGTCTAATTAACTGATCAGGTTGGTTTGAGAGAAGCAATTTAATATTTGGGAGTGTAATTCCATCTTGTACCCCTAGATGTCCCTCTTATTAGTGGATGTCTACAGGGTTAGTAGCTCCCACCTGAATGTTCTCTTTAATATTTTGTTACTTTGTATTCTCTTGCTTGTTTTCCTGATTTCCTCGGAAGCAATTTGTATCTAAACATGTTATCTTTAACTTTCCATCTCGGCGCTCATCCTTGGCAAGAAAAGTAAACATCAAGTCCAGGTAACAATTAATTACATGTTAATCATTGTTATTGACTATTCAAACTGAAGATTTCTGGAGCAGTTTGCTGTCCCCAGAAATCATTCTGAGACTGTCTGGTCATAATGTTTGTACAATAGACATCTGTAATAATAGCGCAATTAAAGGCACAGTAATTAAACCGACGCTGGAAGTGGAGTCTCCTGCCTGCTGCTTCCTGCTCGCTCTTCAAATGTTTTCTCTTTCTTTCTACGCTTCTCCAGAGACAGTAATACAAGGTCGAACTGTTCTTTCTTCGTGCAGGAATACGTATAATGCTAAGCGTGTGACAAAAAAAATAAAAAAATCTGTTTTCCTCCAGCGCTACTTATCTGTATGTAAAGAACGGCCCCTCTCGTGCTCTCTGCCTGATTATGGCTGATTTGAACATTTCAGAAGATCCTTATAGAATTCATTTATATTCAAATGTTAAAAAGAAATAATGAAAGTATTTAGATTGCAGGAAAGATTCTATTATACCACAATCTTATTTCATTCTATTTCCTTGCCAAACTTTTTCCTGCTGTCTATTGAGCTTTTTTGTATCATTTTATTATTATTACTACTGCTATTTTCTAGTTCACAGTAACCTAATGATTATAGCTGTGGGAATGCATAGAAATCATGTGGCCCCATAGCAAGTAGATCCCCCCCCCCCCATTAAAGAGATAAAAAATATATATAAGTACATATCTATTAAATATATATATATTAGAGGCATCATATCTACAGTATAACGTGGCGAGTTTAGATACAGCTCTAGAATCCCCCAAATAATGCAGCCACCATTTAATGGTCAGATATTCTTTCTACATAGTGATGGTGATACATTGCAGATACCTCCAGTGATCACAGGTGGCGTCTTCTCTGATAGGGGAAGTCTATTTCAGTTCCTTATATAGGACCATAAAGGTTTCCTCCAGCTGTGACTTGCACACTCTTATCATCCTTCCACTACCCCTAATGATCTTCTTAGTACCACTTAATATTACTAGTGTCTCCGATGTGGCTCTTCATAGCATTAGTGTTCCCTCTGTGCCTCCCACTAAGGCCTTGGTGTCCCACCTGTGGCCTCTCAAAGTTCTGGTATCCACATGGTGCCCACTGCAAAGTACTGATGACCTTCTGTGGTTCCTCAAAGCACTGATATTACCAGTGTGGCCCCTCAAAGCATTTATGTTACCCCTTTGCCTTTCCAAAGCACTGATTTCCCCAAGCACCCGCTCCCCAAAGCACTGCTGTCCCCCTGTGGCCCCCCAAAGCACTGCTGTCCCCCTGTGGCCCACCAAAGCACTGCTGTCCCCCTGTGGCCCCCCAAAGCACTGTTGTTCCCTCTGTGGCCTACCCTTCTCTTGATCGTTCAGCAGCATAGGCTTTACTTACCTTCCTTTTTCCTCTGCGTCCATCACAAGTCGCTCCTCCCCCCTCTCGGCGGTGATACCCTGATAGCGTGTTGAGGGAGAGGAGCGTCCAGTGCATAGACTGAGAGAGAAACTGAATGTAAGTGATGCTGGAGGCATGTCTGCGGTGAGATAGGGGGCAGGGCCATTTAGTCCCCCTGTCCTATAGGCCCCATAGCAGTCATATAGTCTGCTATCATTGATAATACACTGTTGACTATAGCATACCTTCTACCCCTCTCCCCTAAAAAAAATAAAAAAATCTCATGTCTTTAACCAATTCTAAAACTTTTATACTTTTTGCCGTCTATTCTAATGGAGTCGTTAATGTCTGTAAGAGATTTAGTTACCCTCCTCTTCCTTATTTTTTCATGTTGCTATCATTGTTGAAAGGACATGATTCTGCACAGGGTCACACTGCTAAAAGTTGGAAGTGGTCAACTTAAACTCTGTCCTCTTGACTACATCATTCTCAGAAGCTCTATCCATGTTATGTGCAACCTTATGCACTAGAATACATTGGCTATGGGTCAGTTAGCTATGCCCATTGTGTATGGGTCATAGACACTATTAAGAACCCCTTTTCGCTCAGCATAGGATATGTGCCTGTCACATTGTGCAGGTATGCTAACTCATTTCAACGTTTCTCCTGAGTTTGTGTTATTTTTGCGTGGGTGCTTAAGCCATTGAATGTTCAAAAAATCTCCACAAAGCTGAATTTTAATGACAGATTGCAGATTCCTCGTGCCATCATTTCTGGAAACAATTTATTTTTGAGTGGTTTATGGTCTTAACCTTGAAATGGTCTTACCGATCAGCATTGCATATGAGCTATGGCACCGGGCATGCTATCAATCACAGATCAGGGTTTGGAGGACTGGGGAAAATATGACAGAAAAGAAAATCCAATGAATTACCCAAATTCTGAAGGAATGGAAGGCAAATAATTCCGGTGTAAATTCAAAGATTATGATGTCATTGTGTATATTTTATGGGGCAGGAGAAATGGAAGCTTTTTATTTGAAGAATATTTTTAGAAACATAAAATAAATGAAATATGAATATTGCTCTTCAGCGATGGAGGAGCGCAGAGGTTTTATTTAAACTTCTATGAAGACTGGTGAATTGAGAAAAGTTCCTCTATCAACTTATGCCTTTAAGGAAGGGACCTTGCAGCATTAAAGAGTGAACTTTGAAGCCACTTGATAAGAGCGCTGGCTTCTAAGATAAAGAAGGTTGTGCTTGACTGAACGGCAGCCTAAAGCGGTTGCTTCTGGTTGGTTAATCAAGCCTCCCCTGTAACGAAACTCAGTCTGGAACGTCTTCCTCCACATAAATTAATCCCAAGTTGCTCCTTTACAAGGAAACTAATGGGATAACTGCAGAACATTATTCAGCCTTTAATTTGAATTTCTGCCTGTACTGATGTCACCAGTGGAGCAGGGATCATACACTACATGAAGATGCAGCAAACATCAACTTGACATTTAACACATTATGTATTGCAATGCAGTAAATCAAGTCATCATGATGTGCCAGTCATGTTAATGATTGCTATATCTGTAGATGGTGGAAAGATTTCTAGAGTGTTCCTTCTATTATACTTCAGATTTTCTGTATTGGTTCCTTACTGCCCCCTATGTACAAGAGTATAGCTACTATAATACTGTTGCCTATGTACAAGGATTTAAGTATAATACTGCCTCCTATGTACAAGAATATAACTACTATAATACTACCTCCTATGTACAAGAATATAACTACTATAATACTGCCCCATATGTACAAGAATATAACTACTATAATACTGCCCCATATGTACAAGAATATAACTACTATAATACTGCCTGCTATGTACAAGAATATAACTACTATAATACTACCTCCTATGTACAAGAATATAACTACTATAATACTGCCCCATATGTCCAAGAATATAACTACTATAATACTGCCCCCTATGTACAAGAGTATAGCTACTATAATACTGCTCCTATGTACAAGAATATAACTACTATAATACTGCCCCTATCTACAAGAATATAACTACTATAATACTGCCCCCTATGTACAAGAATATAACTACTATAATACTGCCCCTCTATGTCCAAGAATATAACTACTATAATACTGCCCCCTATGAACAAGAGTATAGCTACTATAATAATAATACTGTTGCCTATGTACAAGGATTTAAGTATAATACTGCCTCCTATGTACAAGAATATAACTACTATAATACTACCTCCTATGTACAAGAATATAACTACTATAATACTGCCCCCTATGTTCAAGAATATAACTACTATAATACTGCCCCTATGTACAAGAATATAACTACTATAATACTGCTCCCTATGTACAAGAATATAACTACTATAATACTGCCTGCTATGTACAAGAATATAACTACTATAATACTGCTCCTATGTACAAGAATATAACTACTATAATACTGCCCTCTATGTCCAAGAATATAACTACTATAATACTGCCTCCTATGTACAAGAATAAAACTACTATAATACTGCCTCCTATGTACAAGAATATAACTACTATAATACTGCTCCTGTGTACAAGAATATAACTACTATAATACTGCCCCCTATGTACAAGAATATAACTACTATAATACTGCCCCCTATATACAAGACTATAACTACTATAATACTGCATCCTATGTACAATAATATAACTACTATTATACTGCTCCTATGTACAAGAATACAATTAATATAATACTGCCCTCTGTGTACAAGAATATAACTACTATAATACTGCCCCCTATGTACAAGAATATAACCAATATAATACTGCCTCCTATGTACAAGAATATAACTACTATAATACTGCTCCTATGTACAGGAATACAACTACTATAATACTGCTCCTATGTACAAGAACACAACTACTACAATACTGCCCCCTATTTAGAAGAATATAAATACTATAATACTGCCCCCTATGTGCAAGAATATAACTACTATAATACTACTCCCTAAGTAAAAGGATATAACTACTATAATACTGCTCCTATGTGCAGGAATACAACTCCTATAATACTTCTCCCTATGTACAAGAATATAAGTAGTATAATAATGCTGCCCCCTATGTACAAGAATATAACTACTATAATACTGCTCCTATGTACAAGAATATAACTACGATAATACTGCCCCTATCTACAAGAATATAACTACTATAATACTGCCCCCTATGTACAAGAATATAACTACTATAATACTGCCCCTCTATGTCCAAGAATATAACTACTATAATACTGCCCCCTATGTACAAGAGTATAGCTACTATAATACTGCTCCTATGTACAAGAATATAACTACTATAATACTGCCCCTATCTACAAGAATATAACTACTATAATACTGCCCCCTATGTACAAGAATATAACTACTATAATACTGCCCCTCTATGTCCAAGAATATAACTACTATAATGCTGCCCCCTATGAACAAGAGTATAGCTACTATAATAATAATAATACTGTTGCCTATGTACAAGGATTTAAGTATAATACTGCCTCCTATGTACAAGAATATAACTACTATAATACTACCTCCTATGTACAAGAATATAACTACTATAATACTGCCCCCTATGTTCAAGAATATAACTACTATAATACTGCCCCTATGTACAAGAATATAACTACTATAATACTGCTCCCTATGTACAAGAATATAACTACTATAATACTGCCTGCTATGTACAAGAATATAACTACTATAATACTGCTCCTATGTACAAGAATATAACTACTATAATACTGCCCTCTATGTCCAAGAATATAACTACTATAATACTGCCTCCTATGTACAAGAATAAAACTACTATAATACTGCCTCCTATGTACAAGAATATAACTACTATAATACTGCTCCTGTGTACAAGAATATAACTACTATAATACTGCCCCCTATGTACAAGAATATAACTACTATAATACTGCCCCCTATATACAAGACTATAACTACTATAATACTGCATCCTATGTACAATAATATAACTACTATTATACTGCTCCTATGTACAAGAATACAATTAATATAATACTGCCCTCTGTGTACAAGAATATAACTACTATAATACTGCCCCCTATGTACAAGAATATAACCAATATAATACTGCCTCCTATGTACAAGAATATAACTACTATAATACTGCTCCTATGTACAGGAATACAACTACTATAATACTGCTCCTATGTACAAGAACACAACTACTACAATACTGCCCCCTATTTAGAAGAATATAAATACTATAATACTGCCCCCTATGTGCAAGAATATAACTACTATAATACTACTCCCTATGTAAAAGGATATAACTACTATAATACTGCTCCTATGTGCAGGAATACAACTCCTATAATACTTCTCCCTATGTACAAGAATATAAGTAGTATAATAATGCTGCCCCCTATGTACAAGAATATAACTACTCTAATACTGCCCCCTATGTACAAGAATACAACTCCTATAAAACTGCTCCTATGTGCATGAATGCAACTACTATAATACTGCTCCTATGTACTAGAACACAACTACTATAATACTGCTCCCTATGTACAAGAATATAACTATTATAATACTGTCCCCTATGTACAAGAATATAACTACTATAATACTGCCTCCTATGTACAAGAATATAACTACTATAATACTGCTCCTATGTACAGGAATACAACTACTATAATACTGCCTCCCATGTACAAGACTATAACTACTATAATACTGCCCCCTATTTAGAAGAATATAAATACTATAATACTACTCCCTGTGTAAAAGGATATAACTACTATAATACTGCTCCCTATGTACAAGAATATAAGTAGTATAATAATGCTGCCCCCTATGTACAAGAATATAACTACTATAATACTGCCCCCTATGTACAAGAATATAACTCCTATGTGCAGGAATACAACTACTATAATACTGCTCTTATGTACAAGAACACAACTACTATAATACTGCCCCCTATGTAGAAGAATATAATTACTATAATACTGCTCCCTATGTACAAGGATATAACTACTATAATAATGCTGCCCCCTATGTACAAGAATATAACTACTGTAATTCTGCTCCTATGTACAAGATTATAAATACTATAATACTGCTCCCTATGTAAAAGGATATATAACTACTATAATACTGCTCCCTATGTACAAGAATATAAGTACTATAATACTGCCCCCTATGTAGAAGAATATAACTACTATAATACTGACCCTATGTACAAGAATATAACTACTATAATACTGCCCCCTATGTACAAGAATATAACTACTATAATACTGCCCCCTATGTACAAGAATATAACTACTATAATACTGCCCCCTATGTACAAGAATATAACTACTATAATACTACCCTCTATGTACAAGAATATAACTACTATAATATGATCCCTATGTACAAGAATATAACTACTATAATATGATCCCTATGTACAAGAATATAACTACTATAAAACTGACCCCTATGTACAAGAATATAACTACTATAATACTGGCCCCTATGTACACGAATATAACTACTATAATACTGCCACCTCTGTACAAGAATGTAACTACTATAATACTGCCCCCTATGTACAAGAATATAACTACTATAATACTGACCCTATGTACAAGAATATAACTACTATAATACTCCCCCTATGTACAAGAATATAAGTACTATAATACTGCTCCTATGTACAAGAATATATCTACTATTATACTGCCCCCTATGTACAAGAATATAACTCCTATGTGCAGGAATACAACTACTATAATACTGCTCTTATGTACAAGAACACAACTACTATAATACTGCCCCCTATGTAGAAGAATATAATTACTATAATACTGCTCCCTATGTACAAGGATATAACTACTATAATAATGCTGCCCCCTATGTACAAGAATATAACTACTGTAATTCTGCTCCTATGTACAAGATTATAAATACTATAATACTGCTCCCTATGTAAAAGGATATATAACTACTATAATACTGCTCCCTATGTACAAGAATATAAGTACTATAATACTGCCCCCTATGTAGAAGAATATAACTACTATAATACTGACCCTATGTACAAGAATATAACTACTATAATACTGCCCCCTATGTACAAGAATATAACTACTATAATACTGCCCCCTATGTACAAGAATATAACTACTATAATACTGCCCCCTATGTACAAGAATATAACTACTATAATACTACCCTCTATGTCCAAGAATATAACTACTATAATATGATCCCTATGTACAAGAATATAAGTACTATAATACTGCTCCTATGTACAAGAATATATCTACTATTATACTGCCCCCTATGTACAAGAATATAACTACTATAATACTGCTCCCTATGTACAAGAATATAACTACTATAATACTGCCTCCTATGTACAAGAATATAACTACTATAATACTGCCCCCTATGTACTAGAATATAACTGCTATAATACTGCCTCCTATGTACAAGAATATAACTACTATAATACTGCCCCCTATGTACAAGAATATAACTACTATAATACTGCCCCCTATGTACAAGAATATAACTACTATAATACTGCCCCCTATGTACAAGAATATAACTACTATAATACTGCCCCCTATGTATAGGAATATAACTACTATAATACTGCCCCCTATGTGTAAGAATATAACTACTATAATAGTAAACCCCTATCTTAAGGCATATATAGTAACTACTATAAAACTGCCCCCTACAAGAATACATTTCAACACATGAAAACCAGAATTTGTCTTGACGTCCACTATCCACAAGGTGTGACATTTCTACAGCTACCTGTCATTTTTACAATTGTTCATCATTACACCGTCTGTCTATATTACAATTGTTCATCATTACTCTGGCATTAGTCTCGGTGAAGAAAGAGTAAAACTTTTTTCTCTAGTGCCGTAAATGTCTTGGAACTCATTAAAAAAATGCACTTTAGATGTAACGAAAAGTGTCAGGACTGAATCTAACCGTCTGTCTACATTGCGATCACATGACATGACCTTGACATTAAATCCTTCAGGGACAAAGAAGCCCACATAATGAGACAGGACGGAGTTAGCAGGTGGCAGCACGTATATGTAAAAAGAAAAAGGCCACTTTGACTAGTTAAATATCGAATGACAAATCCAGTCTTAGACACTTGGTTTTCTTGAGTCAACAGGCAGTTGCTGGTATTTGAATGTCGCAGTATCATCTGCCTCTATCTGGAACGTTAACAATAATTTGTCACCCGAAGCCTCTGAGCTGCTGTTTAATTAAAAGACTAAGCTAAATCATTTGTACTCTTTAATTACTATGTGTGCCCTGTCTAATAACCTGGGATGGATGGAAATGTGACTTGTCTTGTGCACTGAGCGGCCTGGTGCTCCTAGGTCATTTTTAGTTAAGACCAAACGATGGACATTCTGCACTGGTATTGAGGATTTTAATGTTTTTTCCAATCTTTTCATTGAAGGCGTTCGTGGACTGAAGTGTTTTGTGGTTTCAAATCTGTTTGTGAACTTTGAACGGTAATAAAAGGGTCTGGGGAAGTACTATTTCTCCTTGTGGAGAGTGCCAAGTTGGCGTGAATATGAATGTACCGACCAGGGATCAGGTTGGGGTTTTTCCCTATCCTCTGGATGGAGCTAGGATGATCTCACAATCCAAACCATATCTGGGAGCGGGATGTCCACCTCAGTCTGGATAAGTGACTATTGTGGGTGTCATTGTGGCCTTATCTTCATAAGTAGGCAAATGGCCCCGCAAACTTTTATAGCCAGGATCAAGCCATTCTGGGCAGACTTGGGCTGGTTCTGAGTCTTCCGATAATGGGCCTGTGGCATGGCCGCGTATCTCAAACTATGAGGGTATGAAATCAAAGTATTCAGACTGCTCATGCTGTGTACTAAACTTTAATAAGGTGAGTTAAACAAAGTCCAACAATTGGCCGTACTCGGGCCACAGTAACAAATAGTCGTTCTAGAAACCAGATTGCTTGGGCTGAGTTTCTAAAACCCATAACCAGGAAAAGGCAATGACTAGTCCTCTTACACAATACAGTTGAGCAGGACAAGTCCGTTAAAGTAACCTGGATTTGAATTTTTCGAAGAGGGTCGTGGCGCTCCTCTCAATACCTAGTACATAATGCACATCAGTAGACAGATTCTGCATGTTGCTTTCAAATTACCATTGCTGGTCATATGAGCAGTGCTGGCCAATCAGAGCAGTGTGTAAGATCTTAGACTACAGATGCACCAGCAGTGCTTAAAGGGGTTGCATCACAATTATAAGACATTCCCTATCTAGAGGCTAGGGGACAACTTGCTGATCGGTGGTAATCTCACCACCTTGACCCCCACTGATCTCAAGAATGGGGGTCCAGTTATTCTCACTGTGGGCTTACTGCTCCCCCACAGTGAGGAGGAGACTGAATGGAGCTCTGGATGCGCAAGCGTGCTGCCACTCAATTAATTTCTGTTGAGACTGCTATAGTTAGCCGAGTGACAAGCACTTGGTTATTTCCGTCACACTATTGAGTGCATAATGGGCCAGCACTCCATTCAGTGTGGCATCGCTGTGGGTGGGAGAAGTATTCTCACAGTGACAAGAAGAGGGGGTACAAGATCCCCATTCTCAAGATCGATGGGGGTCTCAGCAGTGAGACCCCCATTGATCCGCAAATTTTCCCCTATCCTATGTATTGGGGCTAATTTGTAATTCTGGTAATTGAATGTGTATTGGATAGTTTGAGAAGCAGCACTGTCATTTTGGAAGAATGAAGAGGGGCCCCAGGAACAGGCAAAACCATTGCAGTATGGCCATAGAGGAGCACACCAGGTTTTATATCTGCCCCCTCCCGTCCCTGGACAAATTTTGCCTTGGGACCGGAGGGCTACTTCAATTGTTATAGTCCATCACCATCATTTATTCAAGATGGTTTTAAAGAGCGCCTCCCACTGGAGGATCTAGTATATGTTTGTATTCCATGGGGAGAACATTGATTTCAATGAGAATCTTGTAATTCTTGTCTTGACCTGTGGAGGTGCTGCAGGGATATTGAACAATCCTACCAGGCTTCTCCATCTCTACAAATCATCTCTGATCACTAGGTGCCATAGCAGTGGAATACTCTATTGTCAATTTATTTCTGGGGACCTTTTTAACAAAACAAGGTTGTCCAACAGCAGCTAGAAGGAGGGCTACCGTCTCCCTGATAGCGTTATTTACTTATTTTGACATTGTACCCTACTTCGGCTAGGTTATCGCCCCATGTCATTGCTCTCCGATGCCTCCTCCCTCCACTGTACTTGTATTATAGGAATTACCGGCATCTGCTGGTAAAATGACGGATGTTTTTAACATTATTGGAAGACCTTTTGGAAAAGTGCAGCACCATTATTCTCCCCAGCAACACAGCCAATACAAGTTAGTCCTTTATAAATTGCTTCACACATCATTCATTACACAGAGCTCAGTCTGCCCTCCTCCGCCCCATTTTATGTTTTTTGCATTTGCTAAAACAAATACTAAAGCTTGTTAAATTGTGAAGCCCGAGCACTGAAGCCAATTTATAAGCAAAACACCCCATTACAAGCAATATAGGCACTATGCAAATAATAAGCGCATATTTCATTCTGCAACCATGGTAGGTCAGTGTGACATTGTCCCATCTGAAAAGACCGGTTCACATATTGTTACATTGTAACTGCAAATTTACCAGGCATAAAGGAGAAAAAAATAACAATGTAATTGGAACTGAGAAGTCCGCTCCGGTGTACAATGGACTTGGTTTATTTCAGACTTGGCTTGACTCAAAATACTTGGTGGTCAAAAAAATACAGTTATGTCAGCATATAAAAGGCGCTCATTCCTCATTAAGTAAGATGAAATGATCCATTCAAAATCTGCACAGTGGAAATCCCCTTTGCTCCTTCTCAGAAACATGGCTCAATTTAATTCTAGAAGCACAAGGGCGCACGGTGATAAATCACGGGCCAGTACCGGCGTGTATTGGCATTGTTCGAATCTTGGCTCTAAGCATTCGGCTCCTGTTTATATGCCCTGCGGTGCTCATTATTTCCTCTTGGATTCTAGGAAATTTGTGCAAATTGAAACATTTATAGAAGAATAATAATACAGTGAAAAATATTTCGAATTTGTAAGCAATTATTAAATGTTTCTAAATAAAATTTTGGTCCCATGATCAAAAAAATTGATGAACTTCCTAATATCCGATTGGTGGAGGGTCCTACTCACAGTTGGTTGAAAGAGCGTAACGTAATCTTCATTGTTGGCACAACTGTGAGACTGGACCTCCCTGATGGGAGACTAAGGCAATTCTAAACTTTTTTTCCTTTATTAGCTGCAGTAGGAACACAATCAATGCACTTCAGATCGGAACCCAATACTTTCTTGGGTAACTGTTAAATTATTTGAGGAAGGACTGTGTGCTGATCTGAATTGAGTTTGCTGTTACTGCATCTAATAAAGAAAAGTTTTTACTATGCCCTCCTTCACACGAGCGTCATGCTGATGCTTAGTTAGCCGCGCTTAAAAATCACAGCTAACAGAGCTCAAAATAACACGAACGAAGAATAGCCGGGACCAAGTTGTGGCTATTCTTCGTGACTTTATCGTCCATTCACACGCCTGGCTGCAGTGAAGTAACTCCACAGCCCCGAAATCTCTTGGTCAGCAGAACGACTTGAAATGAGTTATAAATGCCTCAACTAGAGGCACCTGTCATTGTTTAACAGCATTCACCTCTGCTAAGCTCCATCACCTTCCTTTTTAGGATGGCACCCATAAACTCCCATAGGAGTCTATGGAGTCTGCTGTGTTGTGCCATCACTTGTTCTATCTTTTGACGCAAAAGAAATTTTGGCGTTAAAATAATGCGTCTATGTTCTATCTTGTGACGCACAATTTTTTCGGCGTGTTAAAAAAATTGTTCGTGTAAAGGAACCCATAGGAAACCAATGGCTCTTTTAGACAAGATTTTTTGACACACCTACTTCGTGCCAAAATGACGCTCATGTGAAGGAGACCTTGGGGTCAGCAGTTGTGGACCCGCAATGTCACACACTGGTTTGACTTTTGGCCACATCCAAAGATGACACCTGAAGTATCAAATCTTTAGCATTTAACCCACCAGCTGAGATCTGGGCTGCTCTTTAGGGTCCTCAAGCCTTTGCACTGGAAGTGGTCTAAGGGTGTAAATAAAAGGGTAATTTTAAAACATTGAACAAACCGAAGATCAGGGAACAGACAATCAGTTCAGCATGGCACAAACTGTTCAGGGGTCAGGATGGGCAGCAGCCTGAATTCCTGCATCACCAACTGTCTCTCTCAATCCTGTCTCCTTTTTTAATTTGCTTATGCAACAGCAGGCCTGATAAGTGCTCGGTCCTCATCCCTATTGTTGTGCACATCTAGCGGTTTTACTGAGGCCGGCCTCACTTACAGTTTAACATACGGACGTCACACACCAGGTGATTTCATGGCATTGTCCAGTGTTGGGAGCGCTTATCTCCACTCCTCTGTCTGGATCCCCTCCACCCCACCACTGCATTGGTTGTACCGGCTCCATAAGGGCAAGAACCAAGCTGCACACACCTAATATTGCAAAATTTATGTACTTCCTGACCATTGTTTTTAAGGAAAGTGACAAAAGAGGCAACTTCCTCCGATGACTTTAATGCTGGGAGAGGTATAAAGGGGCAGTTGTATGTGCACTCCAAATGCTGCTCTGCTTAATAATGAAGGAGGAGCTTCAATTCGCTCTCTGATTATTTTCACAGTTTTAATCACTTTACAGTTGAGTTTTTCTATCTGATGATTTTGTGCTTCATTTACTCAGTAGAATCAGGGGCGTAACTATAGAGGATGCAGGGGATGCGGTTGCACCCGGGCCCAGGAGCCTTAGGGGGCCCATAAGGCCTCTCTTCTCCATATAGGTAACCCAGTACTATAAGTAAAGCATTATAGTTGGGGGCCCCGTTACAAGTTTTGCATCCGGGCCCGGGAGCTTCAAGTTACGCCTCAGAGTAGAATAGTATAAGTTAAGGCACCTGTCCATATGTAGAAGTGAACAGTCCCTGCCGCTGACCACTGTAGAATGTGGGATCACTCTGGAATGTAGAAGGTCTTTATAATGTTGCTATTTTTAGTACAATTCCGTTACAGTTGCCATTCACAGTATAAATACCTTCCCACGCACTTTACTTTCCACTATATGTTTTTATAGTAGGTGGATACCTTTCTGCTTTCCGCATGCCGTTTGTTTCCTCATCCATGTCATAGCCAATTACACAAAGTACTTCCTGCATTATGATAAGTGGGTTTATCATTAATGGAATTCATTTTTTTTCCCGTCAAATGCAAAGATACAGATGTAAATATATTTTCATCGAAAACACGGCTAAAGTACAGTACAGCTTCCTGCATGCAGAGTGAAAACGTATTAGAATGTGAAAAATACTCGTTGCGGGCTGGAACACCGATAAGTCTCCTAAACAAACAGGGAAAATATTGGATTTCTGTCTTTTTTTGCATAGGTCAAAACTGCTGATGCTTTGCAGAAATGCTACATGCTTGTATGTGATCAATGCCATCCACACGTGAGATAGACTTGCTGCCTTATCTCGAAAAGAAGCTTAACCGCTGCTTCAAATAAGTCTACTCTGAGACAAGTAATTGAGTTTTGGACATACAACTACACATTTAAAGAGGATCTGTCTTAAGATGGGGGTCATTTTTTTGTTGTAGTAGGCAGTGCTGGCCTTAGGTTGGATGACACCCCATGCTGAATATTTTGGTGCATCCGTCATAGTTAAAACATATATATTGCACCTATAGGACGTCTGCCTATATTCTGCTAGTGCAGAAAGCAGCAAAAGAGTAGAACACACCAGTACAGCCCTGGGAAGACTGTACCAGAAACAAGCTCAATACATAAATGCAGCACCAGAATCAATCTGATAACAAATGCAGCACCAGAACCAAACTGATGACATCAATACAACACTAGAACCAAGCTGATTACAAAAACACAGCCCTGGAACCAAGCTTATAACATAAATAAAGACTAGAGATGAGCGAACACCAAAATGTTCGGGTGTTCGTTATTCGGAACGAACTTCCCGTGATGCTCGAGGGTTCGTTTCGAACAACGAACCCCATTGAAGTCAATGGGCGACCAGAACATTTTTGTATTTCGCCGATGCTCGCTAAGGTTTTCATGTGTGAAAATCTGGGCAATTCAGGAAAGTGATGGGAATGACACAGTGACGGATAGGGCAGGCGAGGGGCTACGTGTTGGGCTGCATCTCAAGTTCACAGGTCCCACTATTAAGCCACAATACCGGCAAGAGTGGGCCCCCCCCCCTCCCAACAACTTTTACTTCTGAAAAGCCCTCATTAGCATGGCATACCTTTGCTAAGCACCACACTACCTCCAACAAAGCACAATCACTGCCTGCATGACACTCCACTGACACTTCTCCTGGGTTACATGCTGCCCAACCGCCCCCCCTCCCCCCCCCCCACAGCGCACACCAAAGTGTCCCTGCGCAGCCTTCAGCTGCCCTCATGCCACGCCACACTCATGTCTATTTAGAAGTGCGTCTGCCATGAGGAGGAACCGCAGGCACACACTGCAGAGGTTGGCACGGCTAGGCAGCGACCCTCTTTAAAAGTGGCGGAGCGATAGCCCACAATGCTGTACAGAAGCAATGAGAAATAGAATCCTGTGCCACCGCCATCAGGAGCTGCACACGTGGGCATAGCAATGGGGAACCTATGTGCCACACACTATTCATTCTGTCAAGGTGTCTGCATGCCCCAGTCAGACCGGGCTTTTTAATTCATAGACACAGGCAGGTACAACTCCCTATTGTGAAGTCCCTGTCGACCCACAGCATGGGTGGCTCCCTGGAACCCACCGGCGGTACACAGAAATATCCCATTGCATTGCCCAACACAGCTGAGGTAGTAATGTCGTGCTTAATGCAGGTGGGCTTCGGCCCACACTGCATGCCCCAGTCTGACTGGGGTTCTTTATAAGTGTACAGATGTAGTAAAAACTCAGTGTGCACCTACAGCATGGGTGGGTGCCAGGAAGCCACCGGCGGTACATAGAAATATCCCATTGCATTGCCCAACACAGCTGAGGTAGTAATGTTGTGCTTAACCCTTTCCAATCCAATTTGTATATGGTTTTCCTAGGGGGCTTACTCTTTTTCTGCTGTTATACAACGGCGCTATATGCTGGCTAAAGCCAGTACTGCATGAGCTGACACGTAGGATAGGCTCCGACAGCAGAGAGGCTGGCAATATACAGTAAGAGAACCCCGACGGACGTCTACCAACAACGGAGCTGTACAGCCTTAAACCCTAATGTCTTCACAGGTCACACAGTGGACTGGAAAGGGTTAATGCAGGTGGGTTTCGGCCCACACTGCATGCCCCAGTCAGACTGGGGTTCTTTACAAGTGGACACATGTAGGTTAAACTCCCTGTGGACCCACTGCCTGGGTGGGTGCCAGGAAGCCACCGGCGGTACATAGAAATATCCCATTGCATTGCCCAACACAGCTGAGGTAGTAATGTCGTGCGTAATACAGGTGGGCTTCGGCCCACACTGCATGCCCCAGTCAGACGGGTTCTTTAGAAGTGTACAGATGTATTAAAAACTCAGTGTGCACCTACAGCATTGGTGGCTCCCTGGAACCCACCGGCGGTACACAAAAATATCCCATTGCATTGCCCAACACAGCTGAGGTAACGTCAGCTGTAATGCAGGTGGCCTAAAAATTAATTTGATTACACTGTAGGCGAGGGCCCACAAAAATTGCTGTATCAACAGTACTAATGTACATCCCAAAAATTGGCCATGGCCAGCCAAGAGGGCAGGTGAAACCCATTAATCGCTTTGGTTAATGTGGCTTAAGTGGTAACTAGGCCTGGAGGCAGCCCAGTGTAACGAAAAATTGGTTCAAGTTAAAGTTTCAACGCTTTTAAGCGCATTGAAACTTATAAAAATTGTTCTGAAAAATTATTTGAGTGAGCCTTGTGGCCCTAAGAAAAATTGCCCGTTCAGCGTGATTACGTGAGGTTTCAGGAGGAGGAGCAGGAGGAGGAGGAGGAGGAATATTAGACACAGATTGATGAAGCAGAAATGTCCCCGTTTTGGATGGTGAGAGAGAACGTAGCTTCCATCCGCGGGTGCAGCCTACGTATTGCTTACGTATCGCTGCTGTCCGCTGGTGGAGAACAGAAGTCTGGGGAAATCCAGCCTTTGTTCATCTTGATGAGTGTTAGCCTGTCGGCACTGTCGGTTGACAAGCGGCTACGCTTATCTGTGATGATTCCCCCAGCCGCACTAAACACCCTCTCCGACAAGACGCTAGCCGCAGGACAAGCAAGCACCTCCAGGGCATACAGCGCTAGTTCAGGCCACATGTCCAGCTTCGACACCCAGTAGTTGTAGGGGGCAGAGGCGTCACCAAGGATGGTCGTGCGATCCGCTACGTACTCCCTCACCATCCTTTTACAGTGCTCCCGCCGACTCAGCCGTGACTGGGGAGCGGTGACACAGTCTTGGTGGGGAGCCATAAAGCTGGCCAGGCCCTTAAAGACTGTTGCACTGCCTGGGATGTACATGCTGCTCGATCTACGCACATCCCCTGCTACCTTGCCCTCGGTACTGCGC
The DNA here is from genome assembly GCF_035609145.1 of Eleutherodactylus coqui. NCBI lineage: Eukaryota > Metazoa > Chordata > Amphibia > Anura > Eleutherodactylidae > Eleutherodactylus > Eleutherodactylus coqui. The sequence goes on along the minus strand of NC_089846.1, from coordinate 88,351,673 downwards.
CTTCTGCCACTAGCGCTGTCGGCTGGGAATTTTACCATCAGCTTGTCCGCAAGGGTCCTGTGGTATAGCAACACTCTCGAACCCCTTTCCTCTTCGGGAATGAGAGTGGCCAGGTTCTCCCTATAGCGTGGGTCGAGCAGTGTGAACACCCAGTAATCCGTAGTGGCCAGAATGCGTGCAACGCGAGGGTCACGAGAAAGGCATCCTAACATGAAGTCAGCCATGTGTGCCAGGGTACCTGTACGCAACACATGGCTGTCTTCACTAGGAAGATCACTTTCAGGATCCTCCTCCTCCTCCTCCTCCTCCTCAGGCCATACACGCTGAAAGGATGACAGGCAATCAGCCGGTGTACCGTCAGCAGCGGCCCAAGCTGTCTCTTCCCCCTCCTCCTCATCCTCCTCATGCTCCTCCTCCTCCTCCTGTACGCGCTGAGAAATAGACAGGAGGGTGCCCTGACTATCCAGCGGCATACTGTCTTCCCCCGCCCCCGTTTCCGAGCGCAAAGCAGCTGCCTTTATGGTTTGCAGGGAATTTCTCAAGATGCATAGCAGAGGAATGGTGACGCTAATGATTGTAGCATCGCCGCTCACCACCTGGGTAGACTCCTCAAAATTACCAAGGACATGGCAGATGTCTGCCAACCAGGCCCACTCTTCTGAAAGGAATTGCGGAGGCTGACTCCCACTGCGCCGCCCATGTTGGAGTTGGTATTCGACTATAGCTCTACGTTGTTCATAGAGCCTGGCCAACATGTGGAGCGTAGAGTTCCACCGTGTGGGCACGTCGCACAGCAGTCGGTGCACTGGCAGCTTAAAGTGATGTTGCAGGGTGCGCAGGGTGGCAGCGTCCGTGTGGGACTTGCGGAAATGTGCGCAGAGCCGGCGCGCCTTTACGAGCAGGTCTGACAAGCGTGGGTAGCTTTTCAGAAAGCGCTGAACCACCAAATTAAAGACGTGGGCCAGGCATGGCACGTGCGTGAGGCTGCCGAGCTGCAGAACCGCCACCAGGTTACGGCCGTTGTCACACACGACCATGCCCGGTTGGAGGCTCAGCGGCGCAAGCCAGCGGTCGGTCTGCTGTGTCAGACCCTGCAGCAGTTCGTGGGCCGTGTGCCTCTTATCGCCTAAGCTGAGTAGTTTCAGCACGGCCTGCTGACGCTTGCCCACCGCTGTGCTGCCACACCGCGCGACACCGACTGCTGGCGACATGCTGCTGCTAACACATCTTGATTGCGAGACGGAGGAGGAGGAGGAGGAGGAGGGTGCTTTAGTGGAGGAAGCATACACCTCCGCAGATACCACCACCGAGCTGGGGCCCGCAATTCTGGGGGTGGGTAGGACGTGAGCGGTCCCGGGCTCTGACTCTGTCCCAGCCTCCACTAAATTCACCCAATGTGCCGTCAGGGAGATGTAGTGGCCCTGCCCGCCTGTGCTTGTCCACGTGTCCGTAGTTAAGTGGACCGTGGCAGTAACCGCGTTGGTGAGGGCGCGCACAATGTTGCGGGAGACGTGGTCGTGCAGGGCTGGGACGGCACATCGGGAAAAGTAGTGGCGACTGGGAACTGAGTAGCGCGGGGCCGCCGCCTCCATGATACTTTTGAAGGACTCCGTTTCCACAACCCTATACGGCAGCATCTCAAGGCTGATGAATTTTGCTATGCGGACGGTTAACGTTTGAGCGTGCGGGTGCGTGGCGGCGTACTTGCGCTCGAACACTTGCGCAAGCGACGGCTGAACGGTGCGCTGAACTACACTGCTGGATGGGGCCGAGGACAGCGGAGATGAGGGTGTGGGTGCAGGCCATGAGGCGGTAGTGCCTGTGTCCTGAGAGGGGGGTTGCATCTCAGTGGCAGGTTGGGGCACAGGGGGAGAGGCAGGGGTGCAAACCGGAGGCGGTGAACGGCCTTCGTCCCACCTTGTGGGGTGCTTGGCCATCATATGTCTGCGCATGGTGGTGGTGGTGAGGCTGTTGGTGTTGGCTCCCCGGCTGAGCTTTGCGCAACAAAGGTTGCACACCACTGTTCGTCGGTCGTCAGGCGTCTCTGTGAAAAACTGCCAGACCTTAGAGCACCTCGGCCTCTGCAGGGTGGCATGGCGCGAGGGGGCGCTTTGGGAAACACTTGGTGGATTATTCGGTCTGGCCCTGCCTCTACCCCTGGCCCTGGCCACCGCACTGCCTCTTGCAACCTGCCCTGCTGATGCCCTTGACTCCCCCTCTGAAGACCTGTCCTCCTGAGTAAGCGTTGCACACCAGGTGGGGTCAGTCACCTCATCGTCCTGCTGCTCTTCCTCCGAATCCTCTGTGCGCTGCTCCCTTGGACTTACTGCCCTTACTACTACCTCACTGCAAGACAACTGTGTCTGATCGTCATCGTCCTCCTCACCCACAGAAAGTTGTTGAGACAGTTGGCGGAAGTCCCCAGCCTCTTCCCTCGGACCCCGGGAACTTTCGAATGGTTGGGCATCAGTGACGATAAACTCCTCTGGTGGGAGAGGAACCGCTGCTGCCCAATCTAAGCAGGGGCCCGAGAACAGTTCCTGGGAGTGTTCCCGCTCCTGAGCAGGTGTCATTGTAGTGGAGTGAGGAGGCTGGGAGGAAGGAGGAGCAGCAGACAGAGGATTCGGATTTGCAGCAGTGGACGGCGCAGAACTGCGTGTTGACGATAGGTTGCTCGAAGCACTTTCTGCCATCCAGGACAAGACCTGCTCACACTGCTCATTTTCTAATAACCGTCTCCCGCGTGGACCCATTAATTGGGCGATGAATGTGGGGACGCCAGAAACGTGCCTCTCTCCTAATCGCGCAGCAGTCGGCTGCGACACACCGGGATCAGGAGCTCGGCCTGTGCCCACACCCTGACTTGGCCCTCCGCGTCCTCGGCCGCGTCCACGTCCTCTAGGCCTACCCCTACCCCTCAGCATGCTGTATTACCAGTGATTTGATTTCACAGGCAGGAAATAAATTGGCGCAAGACTGCAGGCCAAATATAATTTTTTCCCTTTTTGGAAAACGAAAGGCCCCACTGCCTCTAGTGAATGAATTATCTAAGTTTAATAACTGTGCTGTGTCCCTGCTTATGTGTCACAGAACGTGAGGGTAGCAGAGTTATTATAACTCTGGCAGAGCAGGTATTTTTTTTCCCAATTAAGGAAAGCAAATGGCGAAGCCAGCAGTAAAGCGTAGCTGGGTGCGTATGATTTAGCAATGTTTTTCACGCAGCTCACACGTGTCCACCGCCCGTAAGGACGGACAGAGGCTGGACAAATAGATTTGTTTCCACTTGTTTTTCCACCAAAAGGCAGCACTGCGTATATTCAATGAACATGAGAAGTTTAATAACTGTGCTGTGTCCCTGCTAATGTGTCACAGAACGTGAGGGTAGCAGAGTTATTATAACTCTGGCAGAGCAGGTATTTTTTTTCCCAATTAAGGAAAGCAAATGGCGAAGCCAGCAGTAAAGCGTAGCTGGGTGCGTATGATTTAGCAATGTTTTTCACGCAGCTCACACGTGTCCACCGCCCGTAAGGACGGACAGAGGCTGGACAAATAGATTTGTTTCCACTTGTTTTTCCACCAAAAGGCAGCACTGCGTATATTCAATGAACATGAGAAGTTTAATAACTGTGCTGTGTCCCTGCTAATGTGTCACAGAACGTGAGGGTAGCAGAGTTATTATAACTCTGGCAGAGCAGGTATTTTTTTTCCCAATTAAGGAAAGCAAATGGCGAAGCCAGCAGTAAAGCGTAGCTGGGTGCGTATGATTTAGCAATGTTTTTCACGCAGCTCACACGTGTCCACCGCCCGTAAGGACGGACAGAGGCTGGACAAATAGATTTGTTTTCACTTGTTTTTCCACCAAAAGGCAGCACTGCGTATATTCAATGAACATGAGAAGTTTAATAACTGTGCTGTGTCCCTGCTAATGTGTCACAGAACGTGAGGGTAGCAGAGTTATTATAACTCTGGCAGAGCAGGTATTTTTTTTCCCAATTAAGGAAAGCAAATGGCGAAGCCAGCAGTAAAGCGTAGCTGGGTGCGTATGATTTAGCAATGTTTTTCACGCAGCTCACACGTGTCCACAGCCCGTAAGGACGGACAGAGGCTGGACAAATAGATTTGTTTTCACTTGTTTTTCCACCAAAAGGCAGCACTGCGTATATTCAATGAATAATAACTGTGTTGTGGCCCTGCCTATACTATTCTTTCCCTGCAGTATCAATGGAGGGTGGAATGCTCTGCAGAGGCGATTTTGAGAAGCCCAAAAAAAATGCAGCACAGCTAACAGCAGCCTGGACAGTACTGCACACGGATAAATATGGCCCTAGAAAGGACCGTTGAGGTTCTTGAAGGCTACACTCACTCCTAACACTCTCCCTGCCTATGCAGCACTTCTGTCCCTAATGCCAGGTGCAACGCTCTGCAGAGCCGATTTTGAGAAAAAAAAAATGCCACTGCTAACAGCAGCCAACACACAGCTATCAGTGGCCCTAATAAGGACCTTTGGGGGGTCTTGAAGCCTACACTAACTACCAATTCTTTCCCTACAGCAGCTCCGGTATAAACAGCACTGTCCCTCATCTAACTCACCAGGCATCTGAGGCGAGCCGCGGGAGGGGCCGACTTTTATATTAGGCGAACACCTGATCTCGCCAGCCACTCACAGCAGGGGGGTGGTATAGGGCTTAAACGTTGCAGGGGGAAGTTGTAATGCCTTCCCTGTCTTTCAATTGGCCAGAAAAGCGCGCTAACGTCTCAGGGAAGGAAGTGAAAGTAACCAGAACACCGCATGGTGTTCGTTACGAATAACGAACATCCCGAACACCCTAATATTCGCACGAATATCAAGCTCGGACGAACGCGTTCGCTCATCTCTAATAAAGACCCAAAATCAAGTTTATAACAAAAATACAGTGCCAGAACCAAGCTGATAACAAATACAGCACCAAAATCAAACTGACAACATAAAAGCAACACTAGAACCAAGCTTTAAACATGAATACAACACCAGAACCAAACTCATAGCATAAACAAAGCCCTGTAATGAAGATAATAACAAAAGTACAGTCCTGTAATCAAGCACATTACATAAATATAGCTTCAGAACCAAGCTCTTTACATAAATACAGCTCCAGAACCAAGCTCTTTACATAAATATAGCACAAAGACTAAGCGCAGTACGTAAATGCAGCACCAGAACCAAGCTCATAACATAAATGCAGCAAAAAGCAACTTCAGTACAGAGATACAATATCAAAACACAGCTCGTAACATACATATAGTAGCAGAACTATAAAATTGTATTGTGGAGTCCTAATGAGCAGATAATGGCACCTCGGAATATCAGAGGGGTGGAGACAGAGCCAGGAGGTCCATGATTCATAGATCTCCAAAAGACACTGTTGCATAGAGAAAGAAACATCATCTGGCTATCCAAAATCTGTCTGTTTCCCCCCCTCCCCACCCCCCATCCCAAGCTATAGTCATCATCCTGTATGACCATACGAGTTACATATTGCTAAGGTTGGCCATGCTAGTAGGTCTCCTAGAATGCTGGAGCTAAATACTCTCTGGTCTGTTACAAACCTTAGTCCAGCAAAGGTGCAAATTATTCATCATAAAGGACTAATGTAAGATTTTGCTAAAGTTGCATGCCCAGCGTCAAAGAATCCAATGATTGCTCCAATATTAGAGATAGTACGGCAGTGCCTGACAGCATCACCTTGCTGCAAGGCTTTTACATTTGTGACTCTGTTTGCAAGGCATTGAAAGACTGTGCCAGTGCTTCACTGGGCATGTCCACATTTTGCTTCTTTTTGATGCCCATTGGTTGGGATTTGCCTTGGTGTGATTGGACAGTTTCTTCCCTAGTAGCTGAAACTCTCCTCAGTTCTACTGGGATGCTGTCATGTTTGTGAAGGGAAGTAATACCAACTGAAGGGACTTATAGGAATTGCCCTATCAGAGACAGCTCTTATCAGTATGCGGCACCCAGGGCAAACAGCTGACCACCTTGGGTTCTGCTCCCAGCAACCGTAGCAGGCAGTTGCTTTCCATCGTAGTGGAAATGTGGTATTAGATAACGGCCTTTCAGATGTAATAGAAGGACTGTTAGAATAGGCACCACTATTACAAAACAGCTCTCCTTTCCCGCTCATAAAGTGGGTTCCTGGATGGAAGATATCCTTTTATGACATGCGTATAGGATAGTCGGGTATATGGACAGGAGATGTATTCTTGGCCCAATTTGTGGAAACCAAAGACTGTTCAGAAGATGAACACTAATGACTTGATTACATCAATTCCAAGGCTATATGTGATAATATGTCTTCTAGTAGATTACCAACGCACATGTTGTCTTTGGCTTGGATGTACATCCTACTGCAGTCAATATTTATAAAAAGACCTCAACTGAAGCATGCAGTATGAGCAGAACTTATTTTGAGCATATATTTCTCAACTTTATTCCCCACAACAAGTTAGGTTTTCAGGATCTCCTTACTATTGCACAGGTGATGTCATAATTATCCTCAAATCATGACCTGTTGGTGAGACTGGAGATCAGTATAAAGGACCTATTGCTCTGGAACAAGCTCTAAGATAATTGACCTCTTGTAATTAATGTTGGTAATTTGATGTCACTGCACTAATGTGGTGATTCACTGAGTGTGAGGTGGTGTGGGAAAAGCTATTGATTCAATAGAAAGTTAATGCCTAAGAGAAGTGAAGGTGGAGGTCTACCAGCACACTATATTATCTCCATGGGAAGGACATGTGGGCCCATCAGTTATCTGGATCCCTGGCATTATCCAATCATTCATCCATTCGTCCACCAAGCTGAAGACCACAATAGTCAAGTATGATCTCCACATCCCTCTCCTTTGATATTTTCTCTTGTTCTGTTGTAACAATGATACTTTTCCTTCTGTTAATCGAATTCTGCTGTCTACTTTTTCCATTTGTGCTAATTGTTTAAGAATAACATAAAGCATTTCTTTCTTATTACATTGTAACCAAATTCTAGATTTTTCTCTATAGAGCTGGTAATGTAATTTCACAAAAATGCCAAGATAAGGAAAGATACATAAAAAGATGAGTGGGATAAGTATCAGGGACTTGTGTTCCTCCTATAATAACCCCTTATAGCTATGATTGTAGCACTTATCTCCTGAGATAAGGCCGGCCTCATATATTATTACCAGGGAAGATAGTGGACATAGGAAGTATTGACCTGAACCTTCTATTAATGAATGCACCAGCCGTTGCTCCCCTGTATACAGCTCACATAGAGTTGAGTTTGCACACAATAAATCATTAATACTGATGAATGGCTCTGAGAACACCCGTCCGTTACGCCTGTGTCGCCTCTGTACTCCAGCCCAAATGATTTTGTGATCACATTAGTTATTTGGAGATTTTCACATTTTTCTTTTAAATCTCAGCTGGTCGAGATTTTCTTACCATTTAAAGAGGAATTTCACTTTCCAACATTTATCAGTAAGCAACATTATGAAATGTAGTCTAATGTCTACATCCTTGATTTATAATAATTGTATATTGTTTTGAACCTGCTGAACATATTTACGGGAATCCATGGCTAAATTCAAACAGTGACATCTAGAGGCTGGGAGGAGTTACTGCATTTATGGTAATTTCTGTGAATTACTGTCTACAATATATGTTTACATCTATACTTTCTGTCACCCAGCTGTAAAGGCCCCATATAAAATCTCAGATTGTTCAGTTTATCTTGACTAAAGCTGGGCCTGGTATCAAGTGTCTTTAAAGGGACCTTTTACACAGGATCATATATTCTGTAACAGCATTGTGAAATCCGTCTCCCTGGATTCCGCACCAAAATGCGCACTGCTAACTGTGGATTCTGCTCTTTTGAATTCCTTATCAAAATCCGCACGTTTTCAGGCTGGAGTTTGGGGGGCTGAATATTCTGCAGGAGGGCAATGCTGCTGCAGAATATTCCGTACTGTGTGAAAGGTACCTTAGGCTTCTTTTGCACACCTTTTTTGTGGCATTTTTGGGCATTTTTAGAAAACACCCTGATTTTCATGTTTTTTTTACAAGCATGGTTTGGGTAGTTTTTTCTTACTCTGACAATTTTGGGATGCTTTTTTTTCCAGGAAGGTTTTTCCCCTATTGAGAAGCCAATGGTTTAATGTCTAAAAAAATCATACCCAAAGCATGCTGAATTTTGGAGAAATGCCATATATTCTAAAAATACATAAAAAATAAAAAACAAAGTTAAAAACCTTGCTGTTTTTAGTGCATTAGATATTTCCCTATTGGCTCGTGGTAACATCTGGCTGCAGAATCTTTGGGGAGAAAAAAAAGCTACAAAAACACATATTTTTCAGAAAAAAATGGTTATTTGTGAAATCACTACAAAGGAGATTTCAGTGGCTTCCATCTTTAGAGATGATGGGAACCATTACCAATTAGGAGAGAAGGGTAGGGGTCTAGCAAAGAGCCCAGTATGCAACATATTTAATGCTAGCCCCAACACTCACTCTTCAACATCATTAATGGGTCTCCATACTGGGATACGACCAGGTAACAGCGAGAAGGGTAATCCCATTTCAGCATGTTATCTTAAAGGTTAACTTGCCGATTGGTGGGGCCAACAAGCGTGTCCAAAATTTTGTCTGCAATGGCATCACCACACTATTGACTTCAATGGGACTGCCGGAGATGGCCAATTTCAAATGCTTAGTAATCTTTAGTGATATGATTGAAGTGAATGATTGCCGGGTGCTTGACCTCAGCTCTCTGGCACTTGGGATTGAAGTGAATGGCACGATGGCATGCATGCATGGCCACTGCTGTAAAACTTCACAGACACGCTGGGGCGATTTCTCAGGATTAGTAGTTGGACCCCACCGATCAGCAAATTATTCCGTATCCAGTAGATAAGAAATAACTTGCCGAGATGGTAATACCTCTAAAAGACTGAAATTGGGCAAACGTCTGAAGCCACCAATGTGCCGAGAAATTACCACTAGGACCAAACTTTCGATTTTTTTGTGCTGCTACTGTATGTGTTCAAGCTCTCCCCCGTTGAGTGCTGGAGTAATCCTACAGGATCCCAAGGCTTATAGCTCCCATGGTGTTGGAGTCACCCCTCATACAGAAAAAGGAATACCATTATTAAGGGGTTCAAGTAGCTCAGAATTACATTACCAAATTAAGGCCATAAAGCAAAAAAACGTATAGGATTTGGTGTGATGGGCCAATTGCAAAAATTGGGTTTTATCTACTTTCTATAAATCCATTTTAATAGTTTTCTTTACTAAGAAAAAAATAAAAACTTTGCTAATGGAGGACTTCAACTTGAAGGTCTCTTTAAAGAACTTGTACATGAGGCACATTTAGTCTATAAAATCCCTCTCCATGTTGTTTCGATGTTTTTGCATTTTTGTTGTCTTTACTGCCAGCTTGCACTCAGCAATCAAATCCCTTGCCTCAAAGCCATGAAATACGACAAGATTTTTTTTCATGGCTGAATATGCTCCATTTAAGAGCGCTGAGTCCACATTCCGCCGTTAAGTTACTCTAGTTATGCCACTGGGTATAGAGCATCGGGCTCCACTCTCCATATCCATTCCTTCTAAACAGTGCTGAATAGAACGTAGGATCCATCTGAATAGTTATGTCCCTTCCACTTCAAAAATAATAAAAATTAGGTTGATTCTACAAGAAAACGGTCAATTTCCGCTCTTCCTTAAAGACATTAAACTTTCTGCAAAGAAGACAAATGACTCGGGAGCGCAGATGCAGAGGCCCTTGGCTAAAAGTCGACGGTTCTGTGCGATTAGCTTGCTAGCAATGAGTTGTACAGAATATGTTAATACAATTTTGAATTTTTTTTTTCTTCTTGTTTTCCCGGACAAGACGATGCAGTCACTTCTACAGGAGATGGAGAGCAAACATTTCATGGGAAAAGTACATAAACTGCCAAGATATAATAACCATAGAGAGAATCTGTTTGAAGGAGCGTTCTCCTCTGGAGCCTATCTGCAAAATATTAAAACTCATTACACGCCGATTGCCTTTATGACGCGCGCAAAAAAAAATCTTCTGGGTCGGAAGAAACAAAATAGTGAAATATCATCGAGCTGCAAATGCTCCGGACTAAACAGTTTGTAAACATGGAGCCGCAGCTGTGGGCGTAGTGCAGTCGGGCCATTCTACTTTTTTGCTGCCTTTGCCAATGAATAGATAATGGCCAGGTAGTCCGCATAAGCAACGTGTCCAGAGAGGACATTAGCAGATGGGGAGCCTTGTGTTTCCTGTGCCCAGAGATACAGACGGCTGCCATGGTGGGAGTTGTTAAAAGGATCAGATGGTGGATTTATCTCCCCCGTTATATTTGGCTGTGCTCTTACGGGGAAGAGTTGTGTTTTGCAAAACTTATTATGGACTTTTCCAAAAACTTGTAAGTGTGAACAGGTCCAGGATCCTCGTTGGTTGAGACTGGCAACTAGTAAAGGATTTAATGTGTAACATGCATTTATTTTTAGGTTTTTTGGTATTCATTAAACTCGGCACTCGGTCAGTTTCTTGTGTTCATCTTGAGTTTCCTGGTTCAGGCATTTCAAGCAGAAAAAAAATCTAGACTGGCAGTGAGAACTGACACTGAGTACTTATGGACATGGCTGAGTGTATGTTTTACATCAGTTTTTGTTGTGTTTTTACATTTTTAACGCACAGGCATCATTTGAGTGTAAGCGTTCCTTGTATGCATCAAAAAAAGAAAACTAGAAGATGGCCCAATTGATATAATTTAAGCCACAACCCAATAAGTGCATGAAAAAAAATGGAGCACATGCGTATGACATTCGAGTGCATTCAGTCTAGCTCATGCACCCAGTGGCTTTAATGGGCGATTTGGGTCTATGAAAATACACCAAAATAGGACATGTTGTGATTTTTTTAACACAGATCATCAGTTTGTGAAAAAAAACATTCGTGTAAACAACTGATTTCACTTTAACGGATCTGAGTTCTTTCCGTGTTCTGTCAGTTGCAAAATCGGATGTAACATGGACATTAAACTCACGTGTGTGAATATGGGCTTACTTAGGCATGGATTTGGCAAGCCCTCTTATTGCCCAAGGTAGGTTTTTCACATATTTGCACGTATTCATATATACATTTGTGCCGTACAACGTTAATAGGCACTTAGACGCAGTGTTAGGGCTTGTTCACATCGCCATTGGAGGATCTGTTGCCAAATTCTGTTTACGTCCAGCATGAAATAGAGCAGCATGCTACACTATTTAGTCAAGGATTATGCCGAAACCCATGATGGAAACCAAATATACCCCATTCTAATCAATAGGGTCCTTTTGGCACTATTCTATTCCATCCCAAGAGGGATCTGTTCAGCCACGGTGTTCCCCAACGTTGATGTGAATGAGCCATTAAATTGACTGTGAAAGAAATGTACAAACATTGTGCCCTCTTTCCTTCCACTTGAGACCCTTGCTGACTTCCTTTCGACACGTTTCACTTGTGCACCATCTTGTCTTGACTTCCATCATTTTGGGGTGCTCTGCTCATTTCTTTTTCTCTTTCTCTCCCCTCAATGGCACTTTAGACATTGTCTTACTTTGCCTACCCCTCATCTTAGCTGTACGTAGGTAGGGCAATAGACTACACCAATGATTGTCCATAGGTGGGTAACAATTCCTATGGTGTTGTTGTAATGCTGCCACTAGTGGTTTTCAGAAGTTGGCATGTATTCACTTAGTTTGCCATTCACTAATCCAGAGGCTAGTGCATGGCAACAGGAAGCTCTAACCATAATGCTTCATTTATAGTACTGGTCTCCTTAAATGGGGAAGAAAGACCTCATGGGGCCCCTAAGGTTACAGAGTCCAGTTACAACCCATTGTAGTTGCACCCTTTCATCAGCCATGAAATGAATGAGAAGTGATTTGCCTATTATTGTTATGGCTGGATATGCAAAATTGGTTGACGTTAAATCCAAATGATGGCCAATAGGGAACCATTTTTCAAAAGTGGCCCTTCCGTTTTTGTCCAATATAACTTTGAACATAGTATTGAAATATAATGATAAGGCTGTCGGAGCTTCCAGTGCACATCTGCTCCAATATCTTGGATGATAAAACACAATATTCTGCCTTCTTTTGTCTCCGCAAACTCCAGAGGACATAATGGAAGCTGGACAGACCCCATTATAGTCAATGGGGTCAGTGTAGCACCATGTGTTTCTGTCAGAGGATAGATCCAGCTTTCCATTTTCCTGCTTTTATGACGGAACAGGAAAATGCAAACTTGAATGTAGAACTCAGTCGTTCTTGTCCAGATGGGTGTAATTCTTGTCCTTGTTCTGTATATGTTTGTAACTGTTTGCACAGAGACCCATTACAGTGAATGAGGCTGTAAAGGACTTGTTAACTCGCCATTTATGGGTTCCATTTCCTATTCTGTCATGTGAACAAAAGACTGAATTCTTAGCGTCTGGATTGGACAGAACTGGAAAACACCGAATGGATCCCATCTGCCCAACTTACATTCTGTCCTCTGACATCTTCTAGGAAGAAATATCACTGCATGCAGCATTATTTTGCGCTGGATTTTAACAGAATTCTGCGATTGAGGGTCCGATTTGAACCAGATGTGAACAAGTCTGTGTTAAAAAAAAAAATAACGCATCATGCCATAATCTGGTCTGATTTCTTGGATGACAGTTGCTCATTCAAGTCAGTAGATGTTGACAAAAAAACACACAGACTGACATCCCCATGTGCTCCGTTTTTCTAGTAATTTAGAGTAATGTTAGAAAAGAATTTAAATTCTTTACGGGGATTTTTTGCACTCCTTAAAAGCAGATGAAAAAAAAAATGGAGATGTAATACATGTGGATGAAACCCAATCAGTCCGCATTTCGGGGACAGATTTTTTTTTTACATTTTGGAGTTGGAATAACTGCCAAAAAATGTGTGAAAAATCCAAAAATTCAGTTTTTCACAATTCTCGGCAATTACTATTTTGTGTTTCTGACAAAACCAATGGGAAAAAAAAAGAGTCTGAAACAAAAGAAATATTCTCGGACTGGAGATATTTTTATATACACGGTATTTATATCAAGAATTCGTGATGTCTGAATCGCCTTCGTCTTCTTTCAGTTTCCACACTGTGCAAACGTCTAAAATGTGCTGAATCAGACGTTCCAGCGTTGGCATATAGGATAATGAGGATACAACTGTCAGCCGCCTCTGATCATCTCCTCATACAATGTAACCGCTACAGTGGAAAGCTTCACCTTTTGTGGGAATGTTCCCTGTAGCCGCGAACACCATAGAAGTGAACATCGTTAGGTGTACCGTCCTAAAGGTACTAAATTAATACCATAAAAATGATTAGGGAAGTTGTCCTAATGAGCGCAAAAGTTGTTTAGGAAAAAAATCCTTAAGACCCGTTTTGAATTATTCAACATTTATGGCGTTAATAATTTACGGAAACACAAAGTAAAAAATCAGCAGGACTCGTTACGTTGGAAGTTTGATCTTCTATGAACGCCTTTGTAATGAGGTAGAGTCGGAAGCTTTGATGTATTTATAATGAGAATTTAGAGGGTTCACTAATTATTTCGAAACCTGAAAAAAATTGTCCATATTGTTCCCCCCTCCGTAATTGACCCAAATGGTTTTGCCTCAAGATATAGTAATAAGTGGAAAAAAGTTCGTTTGTTTATACATGTTGCAAGAAACCGCCTACGCACCAGGATTTAGGGCTGAAATATTAGATTTCCCTTTTGAAAAGAGAAAACAAGACTCATGTATTTTTCAGACAGTTAATGAGTTTCTGTTCGTTGGTGTTCACCACCTACTGAAGAGTCAACAATCAGCCGGAAAGTCAGATGGTGAGAATTTGTAAAGATAAATTCATCTAAGGAAGATACTCGGCAAAGACAGAAGAGGTTTTGTGCTGGTTCCCTCCCCAAAAAAACTATGAAACAAGATAAATACTCATCAAAAACAACATGTTCCAGCCTAGAGATTCATCTGTGCCACCCACCACCTCTGACATGCCGTATGCTACTCCCAGAGGGATTCAAAGACATTTGGGCTGTGCTTTGCAAAAAATGGGGAAAAAAACAAATATAAAACAAAAAAAATCTTCACAAAAAAAAAAATACAATAAAACAAACAATTAAAAAGCATAAAAACAAAAATACATGACAATACAAAAATATTCACTATAAAAAATAAATAAGAATACAATAAAAACAATAAAACGCAATTAAAAAATTAAAATAAATGTAAAATAAAGGAAAATACAATTAAATTCTAAAAACGGATATACCATACCTCTGCCATTGTAGACATCTGCTGAAGTGGAGACCGATAGGTTTCTCCTTCGAAAGATCTCCTTTTGCTTTCCAGACAGAAAGTATACCATGGGCCACCATTATCCTTCGGCCCCGGGGTTCTGCCCTGATCCCATCTTGGGTACGTTTTTCGTTCTTAAGATCTTAATGATCCATGGAAACGTATACGGTGGCGCACGTTGTTTCGGCTAAGTGCAGAGGACACATAAAATGTGTTGTGCTTTTATGCGGCTTCTGAGCAGTTGTCGTTCTATCACTTTTCCCAGTGATGTATACACAGTGATAAGGGGCTTATAGTAGAGTCAACTGAGTTACAAATTATTCTGAACTAGCGAAAATAATCCCTCGCAGTCCTGAAGACTGCCGGCGGTCATTTGTTACATTTTTCATGAGTGATTAAGATACAAAATGCAGACCACTTTGTAAGATGCTAATGCTCTGTGTGAGGGAGACATGGACCCCTTCTGCATGTTGGCCCACAGTTTTTATAGTTATTTTGTTTTTTGGGGAGGAGGGGGCGGGTGGGTCAATATAGTGTTTTATGTGTTTTATTTTTTCATTTCAGTTCAATTGTTGTCTGTTCAGTGGATCGACTTTCCGTCATTCTATCAATCATTTCCTCCATACAGGTCTATTGATTACTGTTCCTTGAGTTCAATCAGGCTCACTTTGGTGTCAAATCTGACAGTATCAAGCCAATGAGTTCTTGGGCGGCCTTTCCTCCTACTTCCAGCGACTATTCCCAGTAGGAATGCTTCCTCAAGTGAATTGCTGCGCATAACATGAGTGAATTAGTAACGTTTCTGGGGCTGTATTTATGTTATGAACTTGGTTCTTGTGCTGTATCTGTGTACTGCATTTGATTCTGCTGCTGTAACTATGTACTAAGTTTGGTCTGGTGCTGTTTTTATGTACTGAGCTAGGTTCTGGCGCTGTATTCATGTTATGTTCTCCTGTTGTATCTATGTACTGAGGTTGATTCTGCTGCTGTATTTTGTTTCTGGTGCTGTTTCTATGTACTGAGCTTGGTTCTGGTGCTGTATTTATGTTAGGACTCTGGTTTTGGTGCAGCATTTATATTATGAACTTGGTTCTGGTACAATATTTATTCACTGAGCTATTCCAGTGTGGGTATGCTGCTCTCTTCATACATATTTTTTCTCATGATGGGGGTTGAGGGAGCCTAAAGCCAAATCTGCACTGGGTGCCACCTAACCTAAGGCCGGCATTGTGTGCTATTGGATTTGCATTATGGAGGAATAAGAAACCTTTGCTTCTTCATGTAGTCATAGTTCTATGTTTATGGATGCTACATAGCTGCAAACAAAGTGACGTTGTATTACTTACCAGTAGAGACAGCGAGTGAGTGCTATGTAACGGCCCTATGAATAGTGATCATGCACTTATGACCATTAGTTGGCCATGCAAATTAAGATTTGTGAATGGTCCAATGCTATATTTGCTGCTTGTAGTTTTTATGGAACATAAAATGATCATCTCAGTTGTAGGATAAATCCATATATATATATATATATATATATGTGTGTGTGTGTGTGTGTGTGTGTGTGTGTGTGTGTGTGTGTGTGTGTGTGTGTGTGTGTGTGTGTGTGAAAGCCCTCATTGACTGACTGACTCACCACTAGTTCTCTAACTTCCCAATGTCATACAAGCATGACAATTGGCAGGAGCATTTTTTAGGTCCTAGATAGGAAAAGTGAATGGTTCACAACTCGAAATTTCAATGCTAAGTGCAAAAATATTGGCGCCCCTATGTAATATAGCTAAGCTAATTCTCTAACTTCCCGATGTCGTACATACATGAAATTTGGCCCAACCATTCTTTAGGTCCTAAAAAGGAAAAGTAAAGGGGTCACAACTTGATTATTTAATGCTAAGTGCAAAGGTATTGGCACCCCTATGTAATGTAACTTCCGCTGTCATACAAACATGAAATTTAGCGCAACCATTCTTTAGGTCCTAAATGGGAAAAGTAACAGGGTCACAACTCGATTATTTATTGCTAATTGCAAACGTAAGTGCACCCCTATGTGATGTAACTTCTTGGTGTCGTAGAAGCGTGAAATTTGGCGCAAGCATTCTTTAGGTCCTAAATAAGGAGAGTGGGAGGGGTGGCACATCTGCAGATGGACATCCATACATGCAGCCTGAGGAGAATCTAACGCTCCTCTATATGTATGCATATTTTATTCCTCGGTTTCTCTGAAATAACAATGACTTCATAAAATTTTCTGTGCGAACAACACGTAAACACCTGTATCAAATTAACTGGGCGAAGCCAGGTATATTAGCCAGTTGTGTCATATAGTTCGGTATTATGTACTGTATAGAGTCCATAGAATTAGCAGTTCTAAGACCATCATATGATTTAGAGGTCAATCAGTTTTAAGTCCATTACTATTTGTCACATATGAAGCATTTAACGACTTAATGTATGGAAGTAATGCGCTGTGAAGAGATAAAACAACGGCTGTAGGGTGACGACTTCCGTATATCTGCAAGTTGCCTAGAGATAATAGTGCGAGACCCACATAAATGTAATAATAAGCTTTCCTTTGATTAGGTGTCACCGTAACTCTCCAAGTCCCCAAACAAGCGATTCCTGCTAATTAAAATAAGCCAGAGCCCAGCTGTGATTTTTACATATAGAAAGACTTTAATCATTATCTTCTCTAATATCTTCAATCTAATTGCATTTAGTTTGTTAATAAAAATCAGATTATAATTGGAAAACCCATTAAATGCATTATAGCGAGCTGTACCGGATTTGTGTCAACACCGTATTAAATGGAATTATTACTGCAGGGATTTCCACGTTCAGACAATGCGTTGAATACAACGTGGAACAGTAAATATGTGAATAAACACAAAGAAGTCGGTCAGAGAGCCGCCGTTTATTATATGCCTGGAGCTCTTACATTACTGTACGGTGTAACTGCATACATACGGCTCTTCTGGATGTAGAGGAAGTGTCCGGTTCTGGTCCTTCTAGGTCCAGCCATCTCCTTCTAAATGTGATGTATTCAGTATTGATTTGTCCGGTAGTTTTTGCTCATCCAATCACTTTAACTATGTAATATCTTATATTGGGCTATAAAGAATAGCCACAATAACACCATAGGACCAAGGAGCACCTACTGACCAACATCTAGCCCTTCGGTCAAGGACATATATGCCATATTGGCAGCTGCTAGGAGGCCCAGCTCATGTTAGACTCGGCCTTATAACCTCCAGTCATGTTAAACTCCTCTTCTAACCCTATAGACTTTATGGGATGATCTCAGATTGGCCTTCACCTCTAGCCCATAGGCAATGTGGATACAGCTCATGCTACACTACACATTATAGCCTATGGACTCAGCTCAAATTAAACACCTCTTCTAACTTCATGGTCTTTATGGGTCCAGCTCAGATTTGCCCTCTCCTTCTACCCCATGGGTGTTATGGATGAGCTCAGATTTGTCACCTTCTCTTTCCAATAGGAAATGCTGACCCATCTCATGCTAAAGTCCATATTATACACTATGGATTATTCTCCTTCTCTACCATAAGGGCGCTGCAGATACAGTTCAAGTCTTCCTTATGCCTCCTGTTCTACCCTGTAATTATTGTGGTGGACCCACATACATCTGCTTCCACTACCCCTATAGATATCAGAGCAGATCTACTAATATAATTGCATCTAGGCCTCGTTGTACAATGTGTCAAAATTCGACACATTTCTGGCACTCAATGTCACGTCAAGTTTTAGACCTACTTATGACTCAAATGCACCAAAAACAACTATCCATGTCATCTCGTTTGACAAGGGGGGGGGGCGATCTTAGTGAAAAGGGGTGTGGTTTGTGAAAATGGGGTCAGGTTTAAATGTGACCTTGTGCGCCAAAATTGTGCTGCAAAGTAAGCCACCAGATAGGAAGGTATAAACTTGAGAAAAGTGCCTAATGTTGCGCCAATCTTATCATCCAGCATGAGACACAGTGGCACATTTGATGCATTTTCAGGCTATCTAGTCTAAGTTTACTCTATATTAGACACTATTAGTAAATCTTCCCTAGTTAGTACAGGCTCCGGTCTCTCTCCCCGTCTTCTTCTCCATAACCTATATGGACCACTTGATCTTTGCCTCCTTCTGTATCAGATGGGTAATGTGGGTAGGGAAGAAAAGAGAGGGAACAGCTCTGATGATGAGGCTGCCTTCCAAGGGAGGGAAGTAGGGGGCCAAACAACTTCTTAAGATGTAGATATGCTATACTGTGAACCTATAGCAAAAAGTGGGCAATTGTAATGCTGCTGCTGAAGCCCCCCCCCCTGGACTTCTATCTGCTCCGCCGCCTTCAGTGACCTGCAGATAATGAATAAATCCACCTTTGTTGCTCCTGTATCATTTTCTAAACTGACATCTTCTTTAATGAAGCGGCGTCGTCTCGTAAATTTACTCGGATTTTACAATAAAGCGTCCTGATTTTCTATCTGCACGATAAAGGTAAAGTACAGAACTAATGACCTATAAAAAATAATCACATTTTAAGTGCTGTTATGTACAAAAAAAAGAGAGCACGCTGCAGAAGATAAGTTAAATGAGCGCTAGGAACCTCATTAAATTATACAGCTTCAAACTGCTACATGGGACAACACAGAATAAAAGCTTCACTTATCTATTAGTGGTCCTGCATTATCTGTCTTATGCTCTGGTCACATCCAGAGCTGTATTCACAATTCTGCAGAATTCTGAATGCAGCTGTGGGTGTTACACATCATGTAATGTAGACTTCATACACAATGAGTAAAGAGGTTCCTAAGATGTAATATGGTGTTGAGTGCTGATTAAGTTAAAGCAACCCCCCTTTCCGTTCCCCAGGACAGAATTTGTCCACGGATCAGGGAGGGAAGGGATATATATATATATATATATATATATATATATATTACCTAATGTTCACATATTCGGGGCTTATTCGCCTATCCCTGTGGCTTTTTACATACAAGATGGTCATGGCATCTCACAGGGGGTGAGTCAGTAGTATAAGACATTACCCACTGCTCTGATTGGTCAGCACTGCTCACCTGTTGGCCAATCAGGAAGCAGCATGCAGCCTCAGACTACTGACATACAGCGCCACAGTGATGTTGGATGTATGAAGAGGGGCCCCAGGAACAGGTAGTTCAATGATGGAACCAAAAAAAGCAGGGTATCAGGTAATATAGCTCCACTAATCCCTGGACATATTGTGCCTCGTGCCTGGAGAGTTGCTTTTAAGCATGTCTGGTAATCCAGTCATTCAGAACTGTCAGCTAGACGCTCCCTGAGCTGCAGTTAATACATCGTATAAGTCTGATGTCACATAGGGGGCACATTTATCCATCCTGTCTAATAATTTGTGCAAACATAGACCAGAGAGTCTAAACATGAGCCAGATTTATCACAGTGACTCTGTTGGATGATTAATCTGGTGTATCTTTACACGGTTTAGTCTAACTTTTTACCACCTAACAGTTGGCTTAGTTTTCCAACATATTTAGCTCCAAAATTTTGATGCATTTTGGAGGGAAAATGGTAACAATTAGGCCACGCCCCTCATAAACCACACCCATTTGATTGAAGCCACACCCTCTTCTGGGCTTGGTGAAAAATAAACTGTCTAAAACATATAAATGTGGTGCATTTTCAATGGGAACTTTGTCACATTCTTTTCTATATTTTCAGGTGGTGGTGGTGTTGGTGGTGGGGGGATTGCAGGATTTGTTGTTTTTTTTCTTTCTGTTTGGTGAAAAATTCTGTGTCCACATGTTAAAATATGCATATCTCAACAAACGTGTTTTTGTGACAGTTGTGTGATCAAAAAAAAAAAAAATCACAAAAAAACTCCTGTATAAAACACCTAATATTCCAGAAAACAAAATCTGTTTTAAGGGAAGCCTTAATGTGTTATCTCCCACAATGCACCATGATGTGCATACATAACAAACCAACAGAGGGCAGCAAGGAGATGCTAGGATTTGCAGGGTGTGAGCTAAAAGGACATCAGCAGAGTTATGAATGCTGCTCTGGAGGTGACTAGAAAGTAATATATATTAAGGTTACTACAAGATAAGTAAAGAAAGTCGTTTGATACATTTCTCAACCCGAATATGTAGATTTAAACTCCAGGGAGGGACTGTAACATTCTATAGTCTTATGGATAAATCTTTATATGGTTAGCGATACAATGTATCACTTTCACCATTTCCCACCCTTTTTTTTCTGCTGGCATCGGAGCAGTCATTTTGCGAAAGCCTTGGAAACGGAGGGCAAAGCAATTACCATCGCAGAGATTTTCCCTATTATTTATGAAATGGAAAGTGCAGACAGCATAGCTGATAATGGAGGCCTCTCCGTGTGCGCCGCAGAATGCAGAGTTTTCGAGGTGGCGCTCTGTATTTTCGCCTTTTTCTCTTTTAGGATCAGGCTATTAGTGATAAGAAGCCCAATGCTCTTTCTATTTCAGACTCTAATATCTCGCTGTGTTGTGCAGACTTTGTTCGGGGGAACATACAGAAGTCGTCTCGGTATTGCGGTTTATTGTGTTATCTGTTGGGGAAGGTGATGACTAGAAGGCATTTTTTTGTCGCTCAATAGCGAGTATTGTGACAATGAAGCGATCCACGGTACAAAATTCATCTCCAGAATTTTGCTAAGCTGCATCAGCGCTCCTTCTCTATCTGGGCTTCTTTCTTATTTAGCACCTGCCAAGAGGCGTAACTTGAAGCCCTGGACCCCAATACAAAACCTGTAACAGGGCCCCCAACTATAATGCTTTACTTATAGTACTGGGCTCCCTATATGGAGAAGAGAAGCCTTATGGGCCCCCTAAGGCTTCTGAGCCCGGGTGCAACTGCATCCCCTATAGTTACGCCAGTGCACCTGCCATACAGGCATAGCACACCTCTATGGGGTCCGGAACCAAACTATTCCTCCTCAGTGAGCCGGGGATCATTACGATTGCCAGATTGGAGTCACGAAGGAATGTTTTTCCCCTGAAGCTGACTTCACATTGGTGAGTGCGATATCGGGCCGTAAATCACAGCCCGATATCGCACTCGCCAACATGCGATTTCCCTGCAGATGCGAGGTGTTTTTATGTCAAAACCGCCTCGTATCACTACAGGGAAGTAGCAATCGTCAGCCACGGATCACAGAGTTTCTCCCATTATTTTTAATGGGGAAACTTGCATCACCTTGCAATCTCATGCACCTAGCACACGGTGCAATGCTGCCTCCGGACCTATTGAAGACAATGGGAGATGCGAAGAGAGGGCACGCCCAAAGATAGGGCATGCCATAATTTGTTTCCCGCATGACATTGCGGTGGGATGCGGGAAAACATTGCTCATGTGTATGGCCCCATTAAAAAGAATGAGGTTGATATCCGTGGGAGATTTTTTCACTCATGTGAAGCTGGGCTTAAATGAGGAAAATTGGCTTTTACCTCACTGGGTTTTTTGCATTCCAATGGATCAACCTGGGGGGGAGTAATAGGCTGAACTAGATGGATGTGTGTCTTTTTTTCAAGCTTACATACTTGCTATGTTACAGGTGCAGATTCACCTTTCAAAACTAGCTTTGTTGCTTGGATAAAGTAGCCCACCATCTCCATGCTGAATGAGGGGTATCTGACCATCTCTATGCTGAATGAGGGGTATCTGACCATCTCTGTTCTGGATGATGGGTATCTGACCATCTCTGTTCTGGATGATGGGTATCTGACCATCTCTCTTCTGGATGATGGGTATCTGACCATCTCTCTTCTGGATGATGGGTATCTGACCATCTCTCTTCTGGATGATGGGTATCTGACCATCTCTGTTCTGGATGATGGGTATCTGACCATCTCTCTTCTGGATGATGGGTATCTGACCATCTCTCTTCTGGATGATGGGTATCTGACCATCTCTCTTCTGGATGATGGGTATCTGACCATCTCTGTTCTGGATGATGGCTATCTGACCATCTCTGTTCTGGATGATGGCTATCTGACCATCTCTGTTCTGGATGATGGCTATCTGACCATCTCTGTTCTGGATGATGGGTATCTGACCATCTCTGTTCTGGATGAGCGGTATCTGACCATCTCTGTTCTGGATGAGGGGTATCTGACCATCTTTGTTCTAGATGAGGGGTATCTGACCATCTCTATTCTTAATGTTGGGTATCTGACCATCTCTGTTCTGGATGAGCGGTATCTGACCATCTCTGTTCTGGATGAGGGGTATCTGACCATCTTTGTTCTAGATGAGGGGTATCTGACCATCTCTATTCTTAATGTTGGGTATCTGACCATCTCTGTTCTCGATAATAGATATCTGATCATCTCTGTTCAGGATGAGGGGTATCTGACAATCTCAATGTCTATCCCCTTTATTTTGCCTATGCTAACTGTGCTTATCTTGCGACCTTAGTAACACTATATAAAAAGGCGCACCTTGAGTACAGCACACAAAGTATACGCAGGGTATCAAAGCTATTTGGTGGGGGCATCTATGACGCTACTCCTGCCATGGTTTAAACTTACATCTAGACATTAGTTAGAGTGAACCTGTCACCAGTTTGGCGCCGGTGACACCACTGTCATGTGAGGAACAATATATTATAGAATGAGGCTATGGTAGTACCCAGATACCGTGTAAAAGTGACTTCCACTGCTTCTCACAGTTTGTGTTAATGAATTCCAAAGAGTCTAGTAGGTGGGCCGACCTCTGCGGCCGGCAATGCCCTCCAATCCTCAGTCAACTTCCCTGTAATTGATGGATGACCTGGATGACATTTCTTTCATAACCCACAATTCCAACCAAATATTGCACAGCAAGCACAGATCTTGCAATCTGTCAGAAAATAGAACACAGTAGATATTACAAAGTTGCAGAATGTTTCACTATACAGTGAATATATTCATTTACATAATATCATAAAACCCCTTTAAAACATTGGCGGGGCGGGGGTGGAGGTGGGGGTAGGTATAAGGTTCTCTCTCTTCATGCAAATATTAGAATGGGCCCCATTGGCGTTGATTTACATACCCCCCTCCCCCCCCCCCCATATGTTGCAGGGGCTTCCTCTATGGTTCGTGTGTCCTTGAGCTCATGCCCCGCTGTCACTGTCACCTTGTAGAGGACAAGGCTTTTCTTCAAGTGTCATCCTGTTATTTTACGTATCCCGGTAACTCCAGACTTATCTAGGATGGACTGACAACTTCCGAGCACTGCAAACCTGCCCTTGATGTTCCTCCATAGAATATGCAAATACACCCAACCTTCTGAATATTAAAATATTTAAAAGTAGCGCGAGTTCACGAGTCGGATAAAGTTTTAGGTCAAACCACGACTTCATTTAAATATCATTCTAAAACAGGCATTTTCATTGCTTGGCCCCGACTGGCAGGAGTTAACCCTCTGTGCACTGAAGTATCGCACCATAAGCTTGTATCTTAAAGAACTTCATACAAACAGAAGACAGAAAAGTACCTCCACAGCGCCACCTGTTGGAAGGTGACTTCCTTATAAGTCAACGTTCAACTTTTCAATAGGCGGGATAACATGACTAGAATATAAGCCAAACTAGAGCCTTCTTCCGAAAGAAAAGACATCCATCTGTGGAGAGACAGTTTCATGGGTTGTGTGGGGAGGGATTTGCTCCTTGTCTTTGCAGAGAGGGGTACTGATTGGCTTGGTTAGAGGACTTTAAAGGGGATTTCTGCCCTTTTTTCCTCTGGATGGGTCACCAGTAGTTGATGGAGGAGGTACGCCACTTGGGACCCCCATTCATCACCTGGTCATCTGACCCACTATCCAGTGTAGCAGACCAGACATGGTCTTCAGCGGATGGGGAAGGAAATGGGAACGGCGGCTTCACTCCCACTGAAATCAATGGGAGTGTCGTACTGCCCAGCAAACCCTCATCTGTCAACTACTGATGAGCTATCCAGAGGGTAGGTCATCAGCTAAAAAGAAAGCAGAAAATCCCTTTAAGGGACCTTTCAGATGTATGGAGTTGTTCAGCAACACGTGAAAAATTATGCACCAAAATCTGCATACTGCTCTGCAGATTTTGATGCAGAATTGAAAATGGTTTAATTCTACCAACCAATGTCATTGAAATCTGCATTTAGAAGTTCTGGTTCTGGCACGGCAGCAGATTCAGCTGTGTGTTGCTGACAAATTCCGACTAGTTTGAAACTAGTTTGACTAGTTTGAAAGCCCCCTAATGTGGGTTTGAGCAGACTAAGTTTATCCTTGAGGAGAGCACCAAGTTACCATAGGGAGTCTAATAGGCCATGAAATGCTACCTGGGAAGTATGCAAATAGGGGATGGAAAAGTACCTCCACAGCGCCACCTATAGGAAGGTGATTTTGCTATAAGTCAATGTTTGACCTTTCTTAGGACTTGGCACTTGGCACTCTCCTCAGGGAGAAGCTTTATTCCCCCTCCTCCCCAGGACTCACAATATTGACCTCTCACCAAGCCAATTTGTATTCTGCTCTGCACTCAGGGCCAGATTAAGGCTGCCTATCCTACAGAGCGGTGAATTATGTTGTAGCCTCCTCCCCCTGGACCTTAACTCCCCAACTCTACACAGTCCATAGTGCCCCAGCTAGTAATCAGGCCCCACACAGTAAGTACTGCTTTTAGTGAGCTCCGCAGAGTAAAAGTGATTCTACCCCTGTAAATAGTAATGCCCCTTTTTTACTCCCATGAGTAATATTGCCCACTTTCTGCCCCTCATAATTAATAATGCCAACTTTCTGCCCCTATAATGGTAATAAGGCCCAATTTGCTTGTCCTCATCACAGTAATAGTTCCCCTTTGCTATCGCCCATCTCATTAGTGCTTCAAACACCCGCTCACCCCTTGTGCACTCCTCAGCTCTGCACTCTTACTTCTGACTAATTCTTGAGCAGTCAGTCAAGGGTAACCCTGAGCTACAGATATTGTAGGGTCTGGAGCCGTTGCTCTTAGTGCACCAATGATAATCCTGTCCTGTCTGCACTGATGAGGAGTAAACACCCCAAAACAGCTGTCTGCAGATAGGTACATACTGTTCTCCCAGGGAGCATTGCATGGCCTATGTAAGACTTCATGCACCAACTTGGTGTTCTCCGCAAGGTGAAACTTTATCCCCCAAAGGATTGCATATAAAGCAAAAATATGCATGGATTAAAGGAACCAGAGAATCGGGTCTTCTGGGGGTGCAGCGGAACCAGATTTCTTATCGCTGGTGTTCCTATTCACTAACAGGAAGCAGAGATTTTGAAAAATATGAAGAATTAAAATACAAAGTATATTACAAAGTTCTAGAACTACATTGAATGAGAATGCCTTTGAGCCCAATCCCTCCCTCGTCTCGGCAGTTACAGCTGTCTCCTGTTGTCATGGGATCTGCTTTTGATGATAGCCGTTGGATTTTAACATGTACTTCCCCTTTAAATCTGCCAGAGTTCCAGAATCTTATCTTTCCTATAATCTGATTATGCATGCAAAGTATTCCATTGTGAAACTGAATTTTAAACAGCTTATCAAATCTGCCCAAAAGACATTGCGAAGCGATAAGAAGTGACCTTGCAGGCGTCCATCTTTCCTGACCAGTTACACATTTTTTTTCCTTTTATGCAAATTTCTTCTCTTTTCAATAATTGTCTGTGGATTGGAAAAAAGGGGAATTGCTTTGTCATTAAGTTACCTATTGTTACAGCTGCCTCCATCTAATTACAGTTATTAAACCAGTAGTGACAGGAGTATTTAGTGCGGCTGCATTAATATATTACTGTATTCAAAGCAAGTCAGTGGCGATATATCTGGCAAGATTAACGTCAGCGCAACCTAAAGAGATGCCGCAAAAGGCAGAACCGAGAACAAGACAAATGGTTCTCATCTGCATGAGCAATGCGGGAAAGGTGAACGTGGGGTGAATGGATTTAAAGGGGTCACATACTTGGTTCATCATTGCATAGTAATCAGGTGCTATAGACTAGAGAGGGAGTACCTGTAGTCTCCGTGGTGCCCATAGAAAGAAATGGCCGCAGCACAGGTTGTCCAATTCTAACGGGTGCTGGGAAATATATCTGTCCCCATGGACTCAATATCAAAGCTCACATCCATCACCCCTGGCACTAGGAGCCAGCATTCTGATTTGCCTGTTTCGGTGGCACTATATGGTACTATTATCAATGAATGTACGGTATTACTGTTTTTTAACACGCTATAGTGGCATTACCTAGGAGCTTGCAAGGCATCACGTAGTGTCATGGCACCATCACACTCCATTTTCCTACCCATGTTGACTAGGGGCCTGTATCACTCCCATGATCTTTGTCCCTATGGCTGGCCTTAACTATGAGTGACCTATGTGGTCACACAGGATGCCAACCTCTAGCTTGTAGGGAAGGCACCAGGTAGATGTAAGCTTGTGGCGATCAGCCCCTTAGGTCCACCTGGTCAGATGATCTTTTTTCTCTGCCCTCCTATGGATCTATAGGAATCATCATCCTCCTGGTTCTGTCTTCTCCCCTCTAATGTTCCAGGGCACCGTTTGTCAGCCCATCGATGCCACACAACACAATCGCTTCATTCTATTACTGTATTTATGTACTGAGCTTGGTTCTGGTGCTGTATTTATGTTATGAATTTGACTCTGGTGATGTATTCAGGTTATCAGCTTGGGATATTGTATCTATATACTGAGGTTTGTTTGTGCTGCATTTTTTATGAGATTGGTTCTGGTTCTGTATTTATGTACTGAGCTTCAGTCTGGTAATATATCTATGATATGAGCATGGTTCTGGTGATGTATTTATGTTATGAACTTGGTTCTTCGACTATATTTATGTTATGAGATTGGTTCTGGTTCTGAATTTATGTACTGAGCTTGATTCTGGTGATGTAGCTTGGTTCTGGTATTGTACTTATGTTATCAGCTTGGTTCTGATGCTGTATTTATGACCTGAGCTGTTCTGGTGTGGGTATGCTGCTTTATTGCTTCTTTCTGCATAAGCAGTGTACAGGGAGACTGTCTATCAGTGCAATATATATCTTTTTTATCTTTTCATATATTTTTTTTCTATGATGGGGGAGGGGGACACAAACTGAATTCTGCACAGGCTGCCATCTGACTGAAGGCCAGTATTGTGCATGCCCAAGACCTCACAACCTAATTTTCCTATCCTTCAGTATGTTTTTTGCAGGGTAGGAAGAACAGAGTTGGAGTTGATTTTAGGGAGCAACAAACTGGACAAATACCCGAGGCGGCCGAAGAGTTAAAAAAGAAGGCACTGGGACCAATTACAGTGCCTCAGATGCACAACCTGAACCAATGGAGTCCGGAATAACATGGTGAGGCTGCTGAGCCTCGCTGCAATAGAAATGATTGCAAAAAGAAAAAAAAAAAGTGACCGCCTGCTCCCCATTCACTTCTATAGAGCTCATGTCAGAGTGGTGATAAGTCCCATGTAAAGCTATGGATGTGCCTGTCATATCACCATGTAGTCTCGGCCTGTTTTTTATCTCATTGTCACAATGTTTCCAGTTGGCAGATTGATATTTATTCATTTCCAGTGTTTGGCACCAGAGTGACTGGTGCGATTTATTAGCAGTTATCAATTCCTGATCATTGATAGACTGAGGTCTCCGCCGCCTCCTGGAGTCCTATGTGGAGTGGGGAGCTCTGCAGACAGTCAATCGACGAGCCATGGATCATTCTACAAGAAGCACTTTGTCAGGATAAATGGTTCACGAAAATGAACTGCATTTTGGGAGTAGTTTAATTCACTTTCTATGAATGAATTAGTTGCATGCAGATGGTGTAACAAGACGGCGCCGAGCAAGTGTTATTATGCGTCTGATACATCCTGATCCTCGCCTTGCTGCCTCCAGAGTCACTGCTGGAAATGTTCTTGTTTTTACCAGGATTATTGTTAATAAACATTTAGTTAAACTGTTATTTAATACAGTGACTGCGCTAGTGAAGGGCCTTTCGGATGAGCCGAGCCTAGTTTGGACGAGTGAGTGATGTCACCGCTAAGTCGTTCGCACTCATGCAGCCTGCTTAGACAGGTGAATGCACCATTGGCTTGCTCAAATGAGGATATCGATTTCCGCATGGGTTTTGTGTGGATTTTCTTCGGAAATCCTGACGGAAATTTGCAGCAAATCCGCTTTCTGTAGATCCAACAAGAGAAGTGAAATGGTA
Source organism: Eleutherodactylus coqui (assembly GCF_035609145.1). Lineage (NCBI taxonomy): Eukaryota > Metazoa > Chordata > Amphibia > Anura > Eleutherodactylidae > Eleutherodactylus > Eleutherodactylus coqui. Next base: position 88,323,062 of record NC_089846.1, on the reverse strand, counting down.
AAAAGCAAATGCTTTGCTCTTTTTCCTCTTCCCTTCTACTTTCCCCTTTACTATCTACTTTTCCTCTCTTTCCTACTATTCCTCCTTCTCTTTTGCCTATTGCTTTCATTCCTCTTCCTCCACCTATTCACTTGCTCCTCCATCACTTTGTCTTTCGTTTTTTTCTTCTTCTGCCTCCTCTTCCTGTTCTTTCATTCTTCCTCTGCTTTTTCCTTCTCTTTCTTTTTGCCCTTGTCCTCTTCATCTTCCTCCTTTTCTTCTTCTTCCTTGACTTCTTTCTCCTCCTTCTTGTTGTTTTCTTCCTTGTTGTCATCTTTTTCCTTCTCTTCATTGTCTTCTTCTTCAACGTCCTCCTTATTCTCTTCCTCATCATCATTTTCTTCCTTGTCCTCATCATCCTCCTTGTCATCCTATTCCTCCTCCCATTCTCTCTCATCCTCTTCGTCCTCCTCGCCCTCCTCTGTTTCTGCTCCTCCTCTTCTTCCTCCTCATTTTCCTTCTTCTTGTTCTCTTCCTCCTTTTCCTCCTCCTCTTCCTTGTCCACTTCATCCTCTCCTTGCTCCTTTTCCTAGTTGTCTTCTTCTTCCTCCTCTTAATTGTTTTATTCCTTTTTTCACCCTCCTCCTGTTAGCCAATAGCAACGAGATGTGTTCAACAGACGCTATGGTTTCTCTCACACTCCTCCTCCTTCTACTCATTCTCCTTCATCTTGTTCTCCTACTCTTCACCTCATTCTCTTCCTCATTGTCATTTCCTTCCTTTTTCTACTGCTCCGTTTTATTGTCTTTTTCGTCCTCTTCTTCTTCTTCCTTCCTCCTTCTTCATCCTTTTCCTTCGTCCTTTCTTTCTCCTTATCTCATTCATTACTTTTTGGATAACCTTGAATAGGACTGATTCAAGGTTATCCAAGGTTATCCAAAAAGTAAGGAATAGGATAAGGACGAAGAAGGTTCAGTTACCTCCAATAAGTTATGTTTTTTTTTAGGATCAGACAATTCCTCTGTTGTCTCTATGGGATATCCTCATGGTATAACTTAAGTCAATACAAGAGAAGTAAAGTTAATAGCAGAGTTTTTACTTGTAATCCTCTCTTCCCTCTGTAGCCTCAATAATTGACATGTATGTGAATATGACTGGATGATCATCAGGGCGCTGTGGAGTAACGCGCTGCCTCACAGTTCTAGGTAAAGTGAGCGTCTGTAGGAGAAAAGACAAGGAATCGATTAAGTCTCAGGAAAAACACCTTGATTGGGCTGTAAAATGCTTTGAGCTTTCTAAAGGTCAACCGAAAATACAGAATTCCTGAAAACACGCGGTGTTAAGTGCGCACAACACATTTTGTCTGATGTCAAAAATAAAAAGGATATATTTCCCACCATTTTTACTATTTTACTACTGTGCCAAAGCTTTTAATACTGACCTATAAAAGCAATGCATAAAAAACAGCGCGGCACAAAGATACTAGGTTCGATTTTGTCAGATATAGCAGAGCTAGATTTTTTAATGCAACCAATAGGGAGTATATGATGCAGTCAAAACCTACAGTGCTACAAATGGGGTACACTTTACCTGGATTATGATAGCACGGCTCAGAAAGTTGTCGTATTTCAAAGTGTACCTGAGTATTCAAAAATTTTCTACAATACACCCGGTTCTCCTCACCCTCCTTTGCTGCGGTTTGCATCCTGTTTCATGTCTGTAAGTTTTGATTTTCAGGTTATCTTCCCCATTTTTCTGCTGTTTGCAATCCCCTTTCAGGGAGGGAGTGTTTAGAAAGCCTAGCATTTTACCAGTAGTTCACTGTCCTGACTTCCTTGCCCTTACATCTCAAGCTGCATTGTACTGTCCCTGGTCCAATCAGCAGGATGGCAACATCTGAATTACCACCACTCTGCTTTCCCAGGACAATCAGAAATTTAGAGACATTCTGGCCAAATGGTTAGTAAACACACTTCAATGTGCGTGTAATGTGTGCAGACACACACCCACATGTTGTATCAGGAGGAGAGGCAGAGACTATGGAGATTGTTATCACAGTGTCTGCAGATCTGTTAGCCTGCAGCCTGTAAGTTCAGGGAAACAATCTGTAAACATATCCCTTCCCTTGTTGCTATGGGAACATCACTGTGTCCCTGTTACCAGAGAAGCTATGTACGTAACAATAGAGATTGAGTTGCAGAGAAGCTGGAAGGGACACCCCTAGTGGCAGCCACTTCAAACATGATTTACTGTAGTAAAGCATCAAAATTGTTGATGCAAGTATATTACAAAATGATAAGACTAACACAAATGAATTGATGAGCAGAAGTTGTCAGAAAACTTAGTGCCCCTTTAACTCTTTCTAATCCATTGTCTGATGCCTTCCTACATTCTGATTGAAGCTTGTACAGCTCCAATGTCAGAAGACGTTCGGCAGGGTATTCTTACCATCTATTGCCAGCCACTCCGCTGTCAGAGCCTCTCTGGTGCGCACACACTGGCTTTAGCCAGCAGATGGCACCGTTGTATAACAGTAAAAAGAGAAAGCCTGTTAGGAAACCCTGAATCCAAAATTGGATTGGAAAGGGTTAACCTATTCAAAACCTATTGTTCTCTTACTGTACTACAACAAAACCCATTGTAAAGTAATTTAGAGGTAAATAAACCGCCCTAATAGCATGTCTGGCATTAAGAGACAAGCTAAAGAATAACCCATCTATATATTATCTGCGGTTAGGTAGTCATCACCCTCTCTTACCTGTAATGGTACATCAGAAGCTGGTTACCTCCTGCCAGTATTGCAGTGCCCATGCAGTGAGTCATGTGGTCAGTCTTTGGTCTTCCCTCTTTCAATGAGCACCATACTTTGGGGATTGTGGGGGCTAGACTACATACAAGAAACTTATGTCCATTGATTTCAATGGGTAGCAGGAGGCCTATGATCAAATATGCACCAGATAACCTACTAATTGGAAGAAGAACTGTCTGTAGGGGGCAAGCACCATTAGTACCAAAGTTTACACCCCTCATTTTCATGAACTGTTCTGCATTACGGATACAATAATGCAGTGTTTATGTTCCCTTGTGTCAGGGCTAATGTAGCAGCCTATTAAAAAGGATTTATTATTGAAAGCCCTGTGACCTGCTCACATTTGCCTGAGCACCTTGAGGAACACAAGGTGAAGCTCTTCTCTCATTGTTTCAATAATTTTCATTAGCGAATCTGCCGTAAATGAGGAATCAGCCTGGCACCAACAATAAAGACGGAGGCTCCTGATTAGTAATTTCTGTGGTTTTTAATTATGCAGAGTGCTCAGACATTTTTATTTGATAATCATCCACTGATATTAAAATCTTGACACTCTTGACCCGCCGGCTCTATTGTCGCAGTAAGGATTAGTATACTTTGAGACGAGCGGCTTTGATGAGCGATGGAGGAAGACAAACTGCAAAGGTCGCTCTCATCGGATTTATTTATTTTTATTAGAAGTATATGTAGAGCCTCGTCCAAATCACCGGCATCACTGAAATCTAGATTGTAAGCTCAGTGGGTTACAGCTCCACAGAGGGAGCATATCAGGATTGGAGAAGGCTATTAGCTGTCTGATGACCTTATGTAAGGGTTAATATAAAGTCTCTGTGACTACTTCTGGGGGGCATTTAATTACTGCCTAAATTATCTATCTCATATCTCTCTATCTCATATCTATCTATCTATCTATCTATCTATCTATCTATCTATCTATCTATCTATCTATCTATCTATCTATCTATCTATCTATCTGTCTGTCTTTTTATCTATCTCTAGTTCCTTTCCACCAGGTAATGCAGAGTGATATAGGGCATCACATCCTTTAGGCTGGGCAGGTGCGCCTGCCACACCAAGGTGGTTGAACTCCCAATAAAATAGGCAAGATCTGGTGCCATCCTTCCACCCCAAATGTCATCACATCACTGACTGAGCTGAAGCAGCTCTATGAAGGAATGGACATGAGATTGACAGAAGTTTAATCATTCAACGCAGGCATGACCAGATTGAAAACAGGACAATCCCCCAAGACAAGGTAGATGCTTCCAGGACTCCTGAGAGGACAGGGGTCTGGTTCTGCCAGCAATCAGCCTTCGAGCGCAGGAGATCGTGCGTCTGCAACCATCTCTATTGTAGATGATGAGTGTTGTAGTAACAGCCCGGCAGTTTACAGCTCCCATAAACTATAATGTAGCGAGCCGCATGCATAGACAGCTGCCAGTAACTCATGTCCTCCTTTCTGGAGTGCCAAACAGCGGTCAGGGACCTCATTCATCTGATTCACTGAGGACACAGAAATGGCTACAACTTACTTGCCTGTCCCTACTATTAGTCCTTGCCTATCCCTGCTAGCAGTCCTTGTCTGTACCTACTATTTGTCTGTCCCTGCTATCAGTCCTTGTCTGTCCCTGCTATCAGTCCTTGTCTGTACCTGCTATTTGTCTGTCCCTGCTATCAGTCCTTGTCTGTCCCTGCTATCAGTCCTTGTCTGTACCTGCTATTTGTCTGTCCCTGCTATCAGTCCTCGTCTGTCCCTGCTATCAGTCCTTGTCTGTCCCTGCTATCAGTCCTTGTCTGTACCTGCTATTTGTCTGTCCCTGCTATCAGTCCTTGCCTGTCTCTGCTATCTGCACTTGCCTGTCTTTGCTGTCAGCACTTGCCTGTCCCTGTTGTCAGCACTTGCCTGTCCCTGCTACTAGTCCTTGCCTGACCTTGCCATTAATCCTTGCCTGTCCCTGCCATTAGTCCTTGCCTGTCCCTTCCATAAGTGCTTGCCTGTCCCTGCCATTAGTCCTCGCCTGCCCCTGCTGTCAGTCCTCGCCTGTCCCTGCTGTCAGTCCTCGCCTGTCACTGCTCTCAATACTTGCATGTCCCTGCTCTCAGTCCTTGACTGGCCCTGCTCTTAGTCCTTGACTATCTCTGCTCTTAGTCCTTGACTATCTCTGCTCTTAGTCCTTGACTATCTCTGCTCTTAGTCCTTGACTATCTCTGCTCTTAGTCCTTGACTGTCTCTGCTCTTAGTCCTTGTCTGTTCCTGCTATTAGCACTTGCCTGTCCCTGCCATTAGTCCTTATTGTTGTATGCCCATACCGTTCCACCTCCTTCCCTCACTTCCATATGTGAAGCAAGATAATTTGTCACAAATGTAGCAATCCTTAACTTGACTGGTGCACTGTAATAACTCAATTTATACACCTGCGTATATTTGTTGCGTAAATTGCGTACAAAGGAACGCAGTGCGTTCTTTTTTTCCTGTTTTGCGCACGCACAGTCCTATTGTTCTCTAGGGGTGCGTCCGGACCGCAGTACATACACAAATACATTGTGGATGTACATCATTTTTTATTCATGTTGCTAGGAAACAAAAAACAAACAAACCAGGAAGCCGGTGCATGGCAGTGTGCATAAAACACGCTGCTCATGCACAGGCAAGCATACGGAAATACGCAGTTCCCTGCACTGGTAAACCGCTGTGATTTTTACGCAGCGTTTGACCATACGGTCGTGTGAGCCCGGCCTTAATCTGGCAATTAGTGCTGGACCTGCAGTCGCTCCATGGCGGCAGTTCTGCCTTTGATAATTCAGTGCTGGCCCTTTAATTGAGCCCTGGTGACGCTGCACTTTCTCCCTACTTTATTTCACGTTTTCCGTTTGTTTGTTCCTCGGTTCTGGTTAAATGAAATCTGTTGTTCTTGTTAGAATTTGGCAATTGAGGATCTGAAAGCAGGGAGCGGTCTGTGCGAGATGCTGTTTGTTATTGTATGTTACATATGTAATCTCCGGCTCCATCAGGACAGATGATACGAGGGAGGAGAGCTGCGCCACGTATATCGGAAAGAGCCAACCGCCTGTTATCTGTTAAAGGGGAACAAACATGCTTTGCTATTGGCATTCCCAGCGTAATTCTCAGTATCCTTATCAGTAAGAGTCCAATCGTTGGGGATGGACAATCCCGAGAGCTGGAGTTCCTGCCCCCCATTTTCCTGGTTTGACGACCACCAATCTGACATTTTTGGTATCTAAACTCATACTGTACTTGCCAACTTTTGAAGAACGAAAAGAAGGACAAGCCTAAGGCATCTTATATTCCCCTTATTGGCCCCACTTTGTTTTAGCGCCCCCCCCCCCCCCAGCAGATAGATATATGATCATGTGACAAACACATGATTGCTGCAGACATTCGCGACCTTACAAACACTGAGTCCGGGGATTCCCTGCAGCAATTACATGTACTGGGTCACGTGATCACTTAACCAGGAAGTCAATGGAGCAAAACAGCGCCAACTACAAGCGACCAAGAATGATGATTGTAGTCAGTTTTTATTTTATTAAATATGCTGTCATCCTGGGCCAGGATCAGCGGGTCACTGCAACGCACTTCCCCTATTTTGCTGGTCGGCGACCTAGGCAATGGTAGAGACAGCCATGGTTGGTGGAATAATAGTTGGCTGGGCCATTCAGCTCTGATCCCCTTACACTACGGGCCCCATAGCAGTCGTGTGGTCTTCCAATATTGACGGCACACCACTGGCCCTGAGGCCAAATTTGGACACCCGTATATCAGCATATGTCTGCAGTCTGTACAGCCCCCGTAATTACAACAGGCGGAATTATATTTTGGACTTTTATACAATAATCCGTAGACTTCGATCTGACAACTGTATGCAGACAATGGACGCCCATCAGTTATGCCGCCTCTGTAGGAATAGATTTACCTTGAAACAGCTTCTCCCTAATGGCGGCCATTTCTCTCTTATCTTTCACCCTTGTTTGCTTCTTCTACATTACAAGTTTATATTTAGCAAGAAAAGAAGCTTGAAAGGGTTTTATTCTTCCGGAAACAACAACGGGCCATTTAGAGCGTCGCATGAGATGGTGACAGTTGCCACTGTGAAGAAAAGAAAAGCACTAGAAGCCATTACATGTAATCTTTGTGTCCTCACAGACGTATTGTCCTTGTATTATAGCGCTTCAGAAAAACACAGAATCCTGCAGGACACAACGCGTTTCAGATTTCCTGAACCAACTGGTGTGTGAAGCTCATGGGCTCCAATGCAAAATCTGTACCACTGTGCCCACCTGACATGTGCCAGTTATGGTACGGCTTACTACTAGATGGATGAAGTGCTTATAGTCCCCTTAGGCACCAGAGCTCAGGTGTGACTGCTCTTTCTGCACCCTCTACACATGCGCCCTTAGATTTGATGAGCTGTAAATATACTTTTCATTGACTATAATTATACACTATGTACTATATTTTTTAATTCAAGGATTGGGACAATTGACACAAACTATATTAGATTGGGCAGACCTGCGTCAGGACTGGTATTCGCCGCACCAAGAAAAATTCATTCTCATATTGTGATTAATTCCCCCAATGTCTGCACAGTGTTTTGGCCATTACAAGGGTTGGAAAGAAAATAAATTGCATGATGAGAATGCCTGGGATTACCGTAGGATATTCTCATGCTGGACAATATGAGAATGACCCAAGCTATACACACATGCTCAGCCAGTCAGGGCCGGCTGTCACAAGATGCAACTGGCTCATTATTGTGGGAATGGCTTGCATAACCTAAAGTCATTCTTCCGCTGTTCTCTGTTACTGGCCGGATGAGTGTTGAGAGAACTGAAACAGATGAACCCTGTTTTGGGTGAAGTTGCTAAAAGATCAGTTTTAGTGCGAACTCTAACCTTGGGGGGGGGGGGGGGGGTTCATCTTGGCTGAACCCACTGAAATGGTTCCTCCTTCTTCCTCTTCCTTCAGATTAGACAAGATTGCACTATCGAACAAAGAAGCAAGACACACTGACTGGACAAACTAGACAAGAACTGACTAGAAGCCAAGGAGCAAGACACTATCTAGACAAACTCAACAAGACTGGACTAGAAAACCAAGGAGTAAGACACTGACTGGTCAGACTAGACAAGAACTGACTAGAAGTAGGAACTTGGTACAAGGAGTGCTGATAAACACAATTGTCACCACAATCAACCACACAGCTAAACTCCACTTACAGGGAGGCTAGCCAACAGCCATCCCTCCCTAATGAAGTAGGCTCAACCAAATTGTCAACTGGTCCAGTCCTAGGATTCAGCTGTAGGTCAGAAAGATACAAAAAATGCCCTTATGTGCTCTTGTTGTGGTACAGATGGCAATGAAACATACCATACCGCTATAAATCTATGCGTTTAAGGACTGTTTTTTATGCTTGATAAAGGTGTTTTGTATATGGCGAAATGCGTTGCATGTACTTTTATGGACTTTGGAGTCTACTTTGTGACATCTCCATGCAAGATTACAATAACCTTAGAAGATACTGCTGGATCGCCAGCTATTATTTTTTATCCTTGATGTTTCATTGCCATTTGCACCACAACAAGAGCACATGAGGACCTTTTTTGCATCTTTCTGATCTGTACTTCCCCGCTTTTGAGTTTATATTTGGGGCATTCCTGTGTGCTGCTCGCCATGCTGCATGGATCGTTTGTGGAGTCAAAGAAATATCTGCTGAGTCTACCTGGATCTGGGGTGCAAGTGGGGACCTCTGATATTGGCGACCCCGCTTGGCACCAGGTGAGTTTCCCTACATTTAAATAGGCTGGATTCGATTTAATCATAAGTAACATGAAGGCGCGGTCCTTTATAATCTGCTAGTTATGATTCAGCTCTAGGAAGAGTGGCTTGGCGGTTGCCCCAACAACAAACTCAGAAAGCAGAAGATATCAATGCAACCTGATTTCTCCTATTAATGGTAACAATTGTCAGGATGAGCTCTGCTACACTGTTATCTCCAGATGTGCGCAGAGATAACAGTGTAGCAGAGCCTATTTGTACGGCTGCTGTAGATTTCCTGACACCTGTGCCTTGGTATATTCTACACGTCATTTACCCCAAGTGGATGTTAATGGTTGAAGATGGAGAATCCCTTGAAGGCATTCCTAACAGCCTTTCAGTATGCAGATAGTCATTACGCCCTAAAATTAACCATTTATGGTGTCACTGATTGACAGTATATCTTGTGCTGACTTGTTTAACTTGTATATATTTGTGCAGCCCTTAAAATGGCCACCTCCGCTGTGAGTATTTTTTCTCGTGCCTTTTAAACGTAGCGTCCCAGGGCGGATAATTGCTGACTGTCATAGCGCTAACCATTATGTGTTTATTAAAAAAATTGCAGTAAATTCCATTCAAGTCTTTAAAAATTACCATTTGCAGAATCCTGTTTTGCTTCCTGCCGTGATAATTTGCAATATTTAAAATTAAGTTAAAAATCGTTCCCCACCGGCGGCTTCGGTGTATTTATAGATTCCTTTTTTTGACTACAGTACCTTTTACAGCATGGGGGATTTTGTTTCCAAGATTGAATTATACTTTGCAGACTTCTGGAGGCCCCACAAGTCTATTCTGTGAGTTTAGTGGAGAGAGCGAGCTGTTCGTTCGGCTGTCGGTGTACAATATCATTTCAGGTTTGAGATTCGCGTTCTCTTTATAGGATGTGATAATTCTTGTGACATCAAGGTCAATGGCTTTACCCTATGAGAATCATGAAAAAGACCGAGCTGTCTTCCGCGGTTTATTCCGATAGCACATCAAAGTAAGAGTGCAAGGCTGGAGCCATCCTTGTGTAGTAGCGCTTCTAGCGGAGACCGGACCTGGATTATATCAGGGGCAAAAGGGGCAAACCATCCGCCATCTAGTGTCTTCAGTCTGGTGGATTCACAGCGGCAGCTTAGTAAATTCAACTGATAAACCAACATACACTGATGGGAACCCGGATAACCAGCACTGCTGGGCTCTGCTCACAACTGCCTCCAGGGATTCCATTCTTCTGTTCCTCTATAAACAGGAAAATTGAAACTAACTTTTTTTGCATAATTTCCCCTTGATTTCAGTGGAATGTTAAGGGTTTCCATTTGTGTCTGTTCCATTTCCATTTTTTTTCTACTGAAACAATCGTGTTGCATGCTGCAATATTTTTTCTATCCAAAAAAATAGAAGTTTGATGATAATTAGCTTCTATTTCCATGGAGAACAAATGCAAATTTAAAGTTTGTAGGCTGTCAAGAGTAGATCAGCGGGAGCTGCCGCCCTGGAGCTGATTTCTGCAGGAAGCAGACAACTCCATTCTTACTGCAGTGGCCAGGCTCGGTATTAGAAAGAAAGCTCCCATTGCAATGAATAGGAACTTGGCCTGCAATACCAAGCCTGGCCACTGCTGTGAGAATGGAGCTGTCTGCTTCCTGCAGAAATCAGCTCAGTGCATGAGCACAAACATCCGGGGATCGTTCACTGTATGGCATTGTTATTTGGGTGTTCTATACTAGTGAGAGTTTGGCACTGCACTTTATAGTGTATAGGCGTATTATCTGGACACTTTTTAAACACTATGAGGTTTTTAAACACTATGAGGCTGCTAGTGGATACTGTGTGATGGTGCTGTTTGAACATGGTGAGACAGTATTATTTTGGCATCATATTATGTTATAACCCAAGCATTGGGTGATTGTGTTTACTGAGCACTATGTAACTATATTGGAGCACGATATGGTGCTATTATTTTTCGAACTGTGAAATATTTTTGGAGCACTGTATGATGGTTAGTGTTGAATGAATTTTGGAAAACTTCTGTTTGGCTAAATTATTTTGAACTGAACCAGAACTTCACCAATACCCCTAAAACTGATGTGTCACGCTGTCTAAGAGCCATGAAAGTCCTCCTCCATTCTCCTCGTCTTCTTCCTTCTTCCTCCTTCTTCTCCTCCTCCTCCTCATGATGACTCAGTGTTGCTTTGCAGTGCCAGGTTCTAAGTTCAAATCTGACCAAGGGCAGCATCTGCATGGAGTTTATATGTTCTTCTTGTGTTTCTGTTGGTTTCTTCTTTTTCATAATAATCACCTTATATAGCGCATACATTTATTAAGATGAAGAAGAAACAAAAACATTGGAACGACATACGTTATCATTGGTCAGACTAGAGCCTAGGACCCCAGCGCTGCAAGGCACAGTACTAACCAGTGAGCTGCTGTGCTTCTTCTTCCTCAGTGGACAAGAAGATCTCCTTCCTCTTAAGGAAGAGCAGAAGAAGCACAGTGTCTCACTGGTTAGCCCTTGAAGCGCAGGGGTCCTGGGTTCAAATCTGACTGAGGACAACATCTGTATGGAGTTTGTCTGTTTTTGTATGGGTTTCTTCGTAATAATAATCACCTTATATAGCACATACATTTATTGAGAAGAAGGAAAAAACAAACACAGGGAGAAGATACAAGTTCTATGCAGATGTTGTTCTTGGTCAGACCTGAACTTAGGACGCCAGTGCTGCACGGCAACAGGCCAAACCAGTGAGCTGCTAGGCTTCTTCCTCAGAGAAGAAGATCTTTCTACTCAAGAAAGAGCATGAGGGCACAAGGTGGCTCAATGTTGCCTTGTAGCACTGGGGCCCTCGGTTCAAATGTGACCAAGAACAACACCTGTATGGAGTTTGTATGAATGTTTGTAGAAGCCAACACAAATATCCATGTAGTTGTTGTCCTCAGTCAGATTTGAACCTCCAGTGCTGCAAGGCAATAGTGCTAACCACTGAGCCACATTTATGGAACTCAGTGGGGTTCGGCCAAGATGAAACACCCAAGGTTTGAATACACGCCATGCTTTTAGCATAGTTCGACCCAAAACAGGGTTTGACCATTTTGGTTCTCTCAGCACTAATGGTGGTATTTGTTGAGCAGCGTCTGCTTCTAGTATCTGGCTGGTACTCCCTTCTCACTATTGTATGACTTGGGACTTTAACACTGAATGGTTGTGTTTTCAACCAGGAAATGACCATGTAATTTGAGTACCCTATGATGGTTTTACTTGAGTACTGTATCATCGAGTACTGCATGACGGTATTACTTGAATACTGTATTATTGATTACTGTATGTCGGTATTATTTGAGTACTGTATGACGGTATTATTTAAGGAACTGTATCATTGAGTACTGTATGACGGTATTTGAGAACTGTAGGGTACTACTCAGGCACTGTATTGTTGTATTTATTAAGCACTACGCCATTATTTGAGTACTCTGAGCTGTTTCTACTTGGGCGCTGTATTGTTATATTTGTTGAGCACTGTATGACGGTATTTGTTGAGCGTCGTATGGTTCTAGTATTACAATGTTATGGCTCTGGTATCATTTCAGTATTGTATGACTTGTTATTTTAACACTGGCTGTATTTTCGAACACCACATGACTTTGTAATCTGAGCCCTCTATGGTGCGGTTACTCAAGCCCTGCATTGTTCAGTACTGTATGACGGTATTATTTGAGAGCTGTGTAATGTTGCTACTCAGGCACTGTATGGTTGTATTTAGTAGGCACTATGACTATTCTCTGAGCACTCTATGGCGCTGTATTGTTTTATTTGTTGAGCACTGTATGGCAGTATTTGTTGGTTCTAGTACTCCACAATGTACTAGATGTTGGTATTACTCAGGCACTATATGGTGATATTTGTTGAGCAATATATTTGACACTTTTTGAGGGTATGTGAGCCCAGCATGGCTCTATTATTATGCAGATGGCATCATTTCAGTATCGTATGATCTGTTGTTTTAGCACTATATGGATGCTTTAAAAAATATGTGGCAGAACAGATGATAATGACAGTTTATGGCCCATTTACACGTGCAGATTTGACCTAGTTAATAAAATGATTTCTGGGGTGTTTAACACTATGATACTACAGGCAGATATTGTGTAATATTATTGCTAGAGCACAGTATGGTGGTAATATTCGGGTGCTGTATTATGTTATCACCAGGTAGTACGGTTGTATTTATTGCTTTAGGGACTGAATAAAGAATGCTTTGGAAGATTTCAGCTCTGCTACATTTCTATGCAGTATACGAGAGGCTGGCAGAATTGCGCAGGGTATCTGGTACTGGCGAGCGGCGTCTTCCAGAAATGGAACCTGTCTCTTTGTCAGCTGGTTGTTTTCACAAGCAAAAGGAGCTATAAATGAATGACATTAGTATTCATCCCAGCAGCGCGGTTTAACCACTGAAGACGTCCTGTGAAATATGAGGCTTTTTACCATCACTTAGCTGTTTCTTCAGTGGCTGCCCGAAGAGGCACCTGAATCTCGAGCCTTCGGTGCCTCCATCAAGGGCACTCGGAGGTCATTCATAACGACCATACAACTTTGACAAATGTGATACTTTGTGCCACGCAGGGGAAAATACCATTTGGTATTCTGCCCAAGGCCCTGCCATTCCGAAACAAAATGTGCTTTGGCTCCTAAGTGATTTTGCTCCGCTCTACACTTTTAATAAATTTGCTAGCAAGTCATGCCGCTCGCTCCAGATAACAAAAAGAGAATTAAGTGTTAGCGGCTCCTTACAGCTGATTAGAATAGGATCTGCCGCAGAGGTCACCGAGGGCCCTTTAAGGCTTTGGCTGTTGATTGAAGCTTCTGGTGGCGAGGGCTTTCGGTGTCGCTGACGTCGCGCGTTGTCAGTTTTCTCTCCTCGGCTGCAGGAATCCGGCTTTTTAGGCCTCTCTGCCTCAGTATTCATGACATTCAACCCCTGAGTAACATTCTAATTACTGAGATTCCTGGCGGGCTCCTGTGACTGCGCTAAATGCATCCCCAGCGTTACAGTCTCTAATTAATGCATCAGTATTATTCATTCTATTGCGGATTAACGGAATTCTGGTCCTCCAGCACCAAACTGCCTGATAATATGGAATCGTGCAAGAGAAAAGAAGTAGGGAAATGATTGCGGATTATGATGTTCAGTAACATTCTGTGATGGGATATGAAAAGCGGTGTTATAAGTGACAGGATTAGATACACCAGTACTTCAGATACACTATGTTGATACAAGTATTGAGATGCACAGAAGGGGATGACATTGGATTTTATTCCCATTTTTCAATAATTTGTTGGCCGCCTTTGGCCTCAATATCTGCAGTAACCCTCCATGACTGCTTTCCACCAAATTTTCATAGATGTATGGAAGGATTTGACTCCATTCCTCCAGGAGAGCTTCAGCTAGTGTTGGGCATGCATGGATACAGCATTCTAGTTAGTCCCACTCGATGGGATTGAGATCTGTACTTTGGGTTGACCAATGAAGTTTGCAGACCTTCTGCTCCTCAGACTGAGCCTGAACACTGTGTGCCTATGACATGGTGGTCGGTCATGTTGGTAGAGATACGGAGCTGTACCAAATTATTGATACCACATTGTCTGGGATGTCTCTGTACCCATTGGCGGGGAGGGTGGACTTCACCATAATCAATAGCCCCAGTTGTTTCCAGCAGAAACCCCCTTCCACACCATAACAGAACCTCCTCCAAACCTCATGGTTGGGACAATGTCGTCACGTAGAGACCCTTCTCAAGGCAACTATCACATCCAAGCGTAACCATCTGATCGGAAGATGGTTACTGTGATTCAGCTGTCCACAACACTCACTTACAGTCTGTCGCTTCAAGCCCCATCACAGGCGCCGCTGTGCATTCACTGCTGTGATGTTGTGTGCAGCTGCTCGTCCATGGTAACACTTCTCATGCCATTCCCTATGGATGGTTTTGGTTCTAATGGATGTCCCAATGACCTGTGAGACCTCCTGAGCGAGGGCAGACGATGTGTGTGATGCCTTCACAGCTGGTACAAGGCTTCGTTGTCCACGTTCTGTCAGTTTACGAAGTCTCCTTGAACGTGGCAGCACCGCACACACTGGATAGTCTCCATCTCCCAATAACATGTCCAACAGTGGACTCTGGAAGGTCCAGAAGCTGTGATGTCCTGTACTGATTGGTTGGTGACATCCCACCACCAGACGCCGTTGTCAGCTCTGCATCGGGGGGCATCTGATGGTTGTTGTACTGGGATCTCCTGTGTGGTCCTCTCCTTTATACCTAATGCTCCACATCACCTGACCACACAGGATTGGTGGGGGGCCAATGCTTATGTCCAGATAGTGTATAAGCAGTCATTATAGCTTAGCTACACCAATTCAGCAGCCCCTGGTTGGGAATGGTGTCAGGCTTGGGTACTAAGGGCCACCAGTAGACCTTCTTCTGGGGCCCCATTGAATAGTTAGATGCAAATATCACCCATCTATATGCTGTCCGCAGCCCATTAGTGTGTATTGCAGAGGTTCTGCAGCGCCGCACACTGTTACTGTCCGTGTGGGTTTGGGGTCTGCTCCTGGCTCAGTGCCTCCCAGGCGGCACCTGTTCCCTAGGCGCCAGTCTGAGACTGATTGGAACCTGTTGTGTGGCTTGCTGAAACAGGGTCACACATGATAGGCTTAGATACAGGTCCTGCTGCAGCACAGTATCTAGCATAACAGAGTTAGATACACCCGTCTTCAGACAGTATCACAAATGATGGGCTGAGATACAACATACACATGTTACACAGATACACAGCACGTGTTAATGATGTGTAGTGTGCGGTTTTCTAAGGTGATAGCTCACATGATGAACGCAGAACACATAAGCTAAACTCTCCTGTATCACACATAGTATGCTTAGATACAGTATTACTTCCAGCTACATCACACATTATATACTAAGATATACCAGTTCTTCTGGCAATATTGCATGACGTAGGCTTAGATACTCTAGTAATTCTGGCAGTATACCACACTATAGGCTTAGATACACTACTACTTGTAGCAGTATCAGATATGTTAGGCTTAGAAACTCTGGTTCACAAAGTATTATACATGATCTGCTTAGATACCCTCTTTCTTCCAGCTGTATTAAAAATTATAATCTTAGATGCACTAGCTAGCACATGCCATAGGATTAGATACACCCGCACTTCTGGTAGTTTTTAGCTTCATAGATTTAGATACATCACTAATTGAGTCCGTATTGCTTGCTATACAGTTAGATACTCTGCTACTTTAGAACAGTATCACATGTCATGGGCTTAGATACTCTAATACCTCTAACAATATCACGTCAAAAGCTTAGATACACCAGTACTTCTGGCAGTATTGTTCACTATAGGATTAGATACACTAATACGTCTGGCCGTATCACATACCTTGGCCTGGATATTATACTACTTCTCGTAGTATTGCACACTATTGACTTAGATACACTGCTATTCAAAGTAGTATCACACATTATGGGCTTAGATAAACTGATACTTCATGAACTATAGGTGATCTGCTTAGATACACTGGCTAAGAAACACTGTTCATTTGGAAATAATGGTTTATGTTGGTGGTCTGGGGGCTTGGGGGGGACAGGGACCCCACATTAAATCGTACATAAGCCACGCCGGATCTGTGGACCGCAGCCGCTGCCTCGCTGCTGACGTGGATCTATATGTGGCTTATAATGGGAATGAAAATCCAGTTTTTTGAGTGTAAATGACTCCCATTTATTCCGAGTGACACAGTTTTATTTGGTTCATACATATGAATTAAAGAAAAGCCGAGAAAACATCTAATCGCTCGTTCCACAAAAGGCCTGATGCCGTTCCCAGCCGAATCTTTCCACTTTGGCAGATAAATACATATTCCTCTCTCAAACCTTGACATTATTGTGTCTGAATTGTCATTGGTTGCAGAGTTTAATTATCTCTATTCTCCCCGCACGATTCCAGAAAGGCTGAACGAGGACGGGAGCGAATGTTTTATACATGCGGAATCTTGTAAATTACAATCGGAGAGCTGATTCATTGTAACTTGTTGCATAAAATCTCTCCCACCCCCACAGGATACCATAAAGCGGCGGGTGCCTCTCCGTGTACTGAAGTCTGGAGAAGATTCGTATTCCTATCATCTCTATAGCGATAGTGACAGCAGTAGATCTGCAGCCAATTACGCAGTATCATGTGTGATAGCCTTAGAGACCAATGTATTTGCGCACATGAAACTCACGACCGTAAAACGTTATGAAGCGAACCCATTGATTTTCTAGCGTGCAAGAATTACGCAGAAAGCTGCTATAGAAGTCTATGTAAGGGGAAGGGTGTGACACTGCAGTGATTCCCCAACCCATGTGAACGAGCGGTGCCTCCACAAATACGCAGGAGCAAGCATATGTTAAAATATGCCCATCTGAAGCCACCCTAAAAACTATATAGAGGGCACTGATAGACAGTTTGCCTGTATTTTCTTGTACGGAAAACAGCAAGATGGTAGCATACCCACACCAGAACAGCTCAGTGAGTAAATACTGTACCAGAACCAAGCTTATAACATGAATAGAGTACCAGAACCATGCTCAGTGCATATGTACAGCAATATCTCCAAGGTCAGTACATAAATATAGCTCCAAAACCAAGGTCAGTACATGCATATAATACTAGAACCAGGATAATAACATCACAATAGAACAAAACAACTCCAGTACATAAAGCCAGCACCAGAACTAAATTCTGTGCATAGATACAGCACCAGAACCCAACTCATAATGTAAATGCATCATCTGAACCAAGCATATAACATGAAATGTAATACCAAAATCAAGCTCAGTAGATAAATACAGTACAAGCCTTAGTCCATAGATACAATACCAGAACCAAGCTCTCAAAACACATACAGCAAGCACCAGAACCAATCTCATAACAGAAATACAGCGATAGAACCAAGCTCATTATATAAATACATCCACAAAAACAAAGCTCAGTAAATTATTACAGCGAGAACCAACCTCACCACATAGATATATTACCAGAACTAAACTCATAACATAAATACACCACCAGAACCAAGCTCATAGCATAAAGCCAGCACCAGAACCAACCACAGTACATAAATTCAGCACAAAAACCAAACTCATAACATAAGCACCAGAACCATGCTCATAACATACATTCAATACCAGATCTAAGTTTAATACATTATTGCGGCACCAGAGTCAAGTTCAATACACATAAATACAGTTCCAGAACCAGGCTCAGTACATAAATACAGTAGTAAAATCAAGCGATGGGGATGAGGCAGTGATTGGCTGACAACAGCGCCTCTGACATCAGAGGAGAGGAGACAGAGCCAGGAGGAGGATGATTCATGTAGCTCTACAAGATGCTCACACGTGACAGAAGGAGATGATCTGGCCAGGTGGACCTAAGGGTGGCGATCATCCTGAGCCTACATCTCCTGGTGCCCTACTTATGAGCTGGTGGCCTGTGTGACCACATGGCTCGCACGTAGCTAACGCTGGCCATGTTGACACCCTTATCTGCTCAATATTTTATGGATCTTTTGTAGGCAGCACTAAAACAAATTGGGTTTTCCTTTCGTTGGTTTTGGCATGTGAGGATGAGTGACACATGGAAGTAAAAAAAAACTAGGCATAAACAACATGGATACGGGTGACACATGTTTTCTTGCAGATCCTAATCAGATACACTCACCCGAATAAGGCATCATTCTGCGCTGCGTATCAAATATGATAGGCTTAGATACAGCAGCTCAGCAGACAGTATCACACAGGATAGGGTTAGATAAACGGCTCAGCAGACAGTATCACACATGGTTGGATTAGATACACAGCTCAGTAGACCGTATCACACATGATAGGATTAGATACACATCTCAGCAGACAGTATTACACAGAATAGGATTAGATACACAGCTCAGTAGACCGTATCACACAGGATAGGATTAGATACATGGCTCAGCAGACAGTATCACCCATGACATGCTTAGATACATATAATAAACCTGATTTCCCAGCTCAGAAGCCCGGTGGAGATGAGAAGCGCGTTCTCTCTGCCCCGTAGGTGACAATAACTTTAATAAACAAAAGCGATGAGAAGCGGCACTTTGTTTTTAGCGGATAATTACATTGTATAACAATTTTATCCTTAATTAGCACTTATTATACCAATAATAAACCGTCCGACCACAACGCCCAGGAGACGCTGCCGGATAACTGGACCAATTAGAAAACGAAGCTCATCAGGGATGATTATGCTGAACGGGTTCTGTAAAGCTCCAGTCTAATGACACACATGTACAACAGATAGAGGCTATGTGGGTTGTACAGACCCGGCAGGGGTATCTCAGGCATTCTGGGTACACAGAGGGGCGCTGGAGACCCCCGTGCTCAATGTGGTGGCCGGTCGGGGCTTCTGGGCCCTTGATGAGCCTCATCTCTGTAAAGTTTCTCTTGTAGCCTCCAGCATTCAGCCATTTGTAGCACATCTCACCTTAGTCCTATAGATACTGCAAGCCACCGTATTCAGTCCTTCTCATGTCTGTGAGCCCCGGGCGGATGATACAGCGAAGGTTTGTTGGCGTAGACATGGCGTTGCATATGTTAGCTGCACACTTTTTAGCTTTTTCGTATTTCCCTGGTGATTGCTGACTGCTTGAGATCTCCTGCCTGCAACCGGGGTTCACATACATCTCTTGCCCACTCCGTGCTATGTAATTGCTCCGCAGCGTGGAGATACATTTCTATATACAATTCACTTTCAATTACAGAAGAAAGGAGCAAAATTTTACATCTGAGGGTCACGGAAGAACTGATTTAATAGTAAGACGAATGCAGGCTGGAAGAAGGTTCAACAACCCCGTACATAAAGGTGGATGTAAGCATAAATTCATGAGCTCGGACTTATTATCTCTGCCTTCAGTACTTTAAGGTTTATCTCAGTGAAATGAGAGAGTAAGTCACAGTTCTGCTATAGTAAACCAGGGCTCTGTCCTTAGTAAGTTCACGGCTGTTACAATATGCCAGAGCTCTAATATAGTAAGTCAGAGCCGACATAGTAAATTAGAGCTCTGATATAGTAATGGCCCATTTACACGGAGCGATGATCGCTCAGAAATCGCTAAAAAGCAATCGTTTGAGCGATTATCGTTGCGTCTAAACGTGCGCCCATTGTGCACTTTTCGGGCACTGAAAGCTGATCGTTAAATTCAGGCCAACCTAAAAATCGTTGTTCAGCCTTATCAGGAGTTCTCCACGGGGAGTGCTGATAGCATTGTTTCCCGTTGGAGAACAAAGGATCTGAAAGCAGATAAGAGCCTCAGGCTATTAACTGCATTCAGCTAAAGGCTACTTAATAGTTTATGCAAAATGGTCGCTTAAAGCGATCACTCAAACTGTCATTTGAGTGATCTTTGATTGATCAACTCTCCGTGTAAATGGGCCTTTAGTCAGAGCTCTGTCCACTGTAAGTCAGAGCCGATATAGTAAGTCAGGATTCTGTTTACAGTAAATCAGGGTTCTATCTATGGTAAGTCAGAGCTGTGATATAGTAAGTCATAACTCTGATGTAATAAGTAACAAGTTCCAATAGAGGAAGTCAGAACTGCGATATAGTAAGTCAGTGTTCTGTACACAGTAAGTCAGGGTTCTGTCTACAGTGAGGGCTTATTCAGACGACCGTATATCAGCTGGGTATTCACGCCGGCCGATATATGGTGTCTTTCTCTGCCGAGGGAGGAGGCTGGAAGAGCGAGGAGCAGTGCTCCCCTAGCTCCCGCCCCCTCTCTGCCCCCTCTCCACCCCCTCTCCATCCCTCTGCACTATTTGCAATGAGAGGAGGCGGGACAGGGGCAGGGTTAAGTTTCGAGAATTAGCTCTGCCCCTGTCCTGCCTCCCCTCATTGCAAATAGTGCAGAGGGGCGGAGATGGGGCGGGAGCTCAAATCACTGCTCCCGAATCTTCCAGCCTCCTCCCCCTGCAGAGAGAGACGCTGTATACCGGCCGGCGCGAATACGCGACCGATATACGGTCGTCTGAATAAGCCCTTAATCAGAGCTGATCTAGTAAGTCAGGGTTCTGTTTACAGTAAGTCAGATCCAATATAATAAGTTGGAGTTCTGTTTACAGTAAAGCCGGGCTCAGATGACCGTGTGTGCTGGGTGTGCCACATGAATCTCTCGCACATGGGCATGCACCAAGTACACAATGATAAGCGTACTTGCTGCGTGCTGCCAATCCCCATGCAATATCTTGGCATGTATGTGCGTATAATATGAGCCAAGATACAGCATGCTAGAATTTTTTCATGCTAGTAATATACGCCAAAATTAAACTTGCACCAAAAAAATCAATAGGCTATTAGCATTGCGCGGGAAAATTGTGTGCAACGCTCAATGACAGTACACACTTAAGTTAGCATCAATGTAGTAAGTCAGGGTCCTGTGATATTATTTCATGACATCTGCACTGATTTATTACGCCATTGCTCTAAGATGGTAGGTCAGTGCTACGACGTAGTAAGTCTGGGCAATGTGATAATCAGTGCTATAAAATAATGTAGTAGTCCGAAACAATAAATCAGTTGTGTGAAGTAGTGAAGTCAGTGCCATGAAGAGTGGTGAGTGCTCTACTCAAGTAGTATGAGATAATAAGTCAATGTCAGGTCCGCACTATGGTATAATACATCTGCATTATGACATACTAATAGGTAAGTGCTATGAGATAATAAGTCCATGCTGTCAGACGAAGGGTCTTTGCTCTGAGGTAACAGATGTCTGCTATTACATAATAGCTCAATGCTGATATAACAGGTCTGCGTTGTGTCATAATAAGAATGTGTGTTTACAAACTGTAACGGGAAGTCAAAGAGATAATAAGTCATAATATGCTACTGCTGGGAAATACTGAGTGTTGCAAGGCACATACGGTCTCTTCCATGAGATAATAGTTCTGCTCTATTACATAATAGGTCTGTGCTACTACAAACGGGGTAGTGCTATGAGATATTAAGTGATAATACGCTAGTGCTATGAAATAAGTCCCTGCTATATCATGATATTCTGGTTCTATGAAAGATCTGTGCCATGAGATAATAACATAGTACTATGAGATAATAGGTCAGTGCTATAACAAATGAGTGAGTGTAATATACTCACAGAGCTAGGAGAAGTGAGTATATGGTGCTGCAGATCCGGGGAACTAGGAGAGGTAAATATGTGGTGCTGCAGCTGCAGGGAGCTGGGAGACGTAAGTATGTGGCGCTGCAGGGAGCTGGGGAAGCCCAAGTATGTGGTGCTGCAGCTGTGGGGAGCTAGGAGAGGTGAGTGTGTGGTGCTGCAGAGAGTTGGGAAAGGTACGTATGTGGCGCTGCAGGGAGCTGGGAGAGCTCAAGTATGTGGTGCTGCAGCTACAGGCAGCTAGGAGAGTTGAGTATGTGGTACTGCAGCTGTGAGGAGCTAGGAGAAGTGAGTATATGGTGCTGCAGATTGGGGAACTAGGAGATGGAAGTATGTGGTGCTGCGGGGAGCTAGGAGAGGTGGGTATGTGGTACTGCAGGGAGCTGGGAAAGGATGTGGTGCTGCAACTGCAGGGAGCTGGGAGAGCCCAAGTCTGTGTTGCTACAGCTTCAGGCAGCTAGAAGAGGTGAGTATGGCGCTCTGCAACTGCGGGGAGCTGGCAGAGGTAAGTATGAGGATTTCTAACATTCTGTTGTCACTGCTGTCATTATGGGGTACTGAGTGCAGAGTGATGGGGAAACAAGATCCCAACATAACAACATGTAGAAACGTGAGAGGGTCTGAAGACTTCCTGGATACAGTGTATCTGCCAAGAGAAACTGTTACTATAGTAAGCATGAGACATTAGAGCTTTGCATAACAGGCGCCGCTCTGCAGGGAACACGTGGTTTTATGTTAGGGTCAGGGCGACCCATTAGACAACGTCTTTTATCTGTAAGGGTTTAGATGATGCCTTTGATGTTGTGCGGACCCTGCAGCCGAATGCAGAATAAAAGCTCTAACCGAGGCCTTTCTGTCCATGTGGGGGTGTCATGATGTAATAGCGAAGCGCATTGCTGCAGTACTTGTCTATTAATAAGTCAGCGGCCCCAAGTGGGCTGAATCCCCCAAGACCTGCAAATCTGCAGCCGTGTAACGCTTCAACTGCTGTCCTAGATGAAGTCATATAACTCTAGAGTATAATACAGGATCAGTACAGGATATGTAATGTATGTACACAGTGACTACACCAGCAGAATAGTGAGTGCAGCTCTGGAGTATAATACAAGATGTAACTCAGGATCAGTACAGGATAAGTAATGTATGTACACAGTGACTCCACCAGCAGAATAATGAGTGCAGCTCTGGAGTATAATACAGGGTGTAACTCAGGATCAGTACATGATAAGTAATGTATGTACACAGCGACTCCACTAGCAGAATAGCGAGTGCAGCTCTGGGGTATAATACAGGATGTAACTCAGGATCAGTACAGAATAAGTAATGTATGTACACAGTGACTCCACCAGCAGAATAGTGAGTGCAGCTCTGGAGTATAATACAGGGTGTAACTCAGGATCAGTACATGATAAGTAATGTATGTACACAGTGACTCCACCAGCAGGATAGTGAGTGCAGCTCTGGAGTATAATACAGGATGTAACTCAGGAGCAGTACAGGATAAGTAATGTATGTACACAGTGACTCCACCAGCAGAATAGTGAATGCAGCTCTGGAGTATAATACAGGAGGTAACTCAGGATCAGTACAGGATAAGTAATGTATGTACACAGTGACTCCACCAGCAGAATAGCGAGTACAGCTCTGGTGTAATATACAGGATGTAACTCAGGATTAGTGCAGGACAAGTAATGTATGTACACAGGGACTCCACCAGCAGAATAATGAGTGCAGCTCTGGAGTATAATACAGGGTGTAACTCAGGATCAGTACATGATAAGTAATGTATGTACACAGCGACTCCACTAGCAGAATAGCGAGTGCAGCTCTGGGGTATAATACAGGATGTAACTCAGGATCAGTACAGAATAAGTAATGTATGTACACAGTGACTCCACCAGCAGAATAGTGAGTGCAGCTCTGGAGTATAATACAGGATGTAACTCACGAGCAGTACAGGATAAGTAATGTATATACACAGTGACTCCACTAGCAGAATAGTGAGTGCAGCTCTGGAGTATAATACAGGATGTAACTCTGGAGCAGTACAGGATAAGTAATGTATGTATACAGTGACTCCACCAGCAGAATAGTGAGTGCAGCTCTGTAGTATAATACAGTATATAACTAAGAATCAGTACAGGATAAGTAATGTATGTACACAGTGACTCCACTAGCAGAATAGTGAGTGCAGCTCTAGAGTATAATACAGCATGTAAGGCCCCCTGTCCACGGGCGTTGGGATATTCCGCGGCTGATCTCCGCTGCGGGAGCCGCAGCCCGGGAGCAGGAGCCGGCAGACGGATCTCCGCTGTCAGCCTATCTGACAGATAGGCTGACCGCGGAGAATCGCGGAAATTCGCAGCATACTGCAAATTGCCATCCGAGAGCGAAGAATTGCAATGATTCTCCGCTCGTGTACAGGGGGGGCGGCGCTCAAGCTTCAGATGGCGTGATTCGCCGGCGATTTACCACCGGCAAAATCACGGCCGTGGGCAGGGTGCCTAACTCTGGGTCAGTACAGGATAAGTAATGTACGTACAGAGTGACTCCATCAGCAGAATAGTGAGTGCAGCTCTGCAGTATAATAAGGATATTACTCTGGATCTGTACCGGATAAGTAAACTAACGTATTTAAAAGAGGCGGATTTATGACATAACTGAAGCTTCTCATCATATTGAGTTGTAATTAAAAGTGTGCGGATATAACTAGTGTATCAGTAATATAATGGGTATGATACGATATATGAACAGGAATAGTTGTTTTGGTTGTTACAAAGTTTTCTGCAGGTTGTATAAGGCATAAGTTTTGTATGAGTTAGTGTTCACCTGCAGCTCAGGACATCTCTGTCATCTCTCCAATGATTGCAGTTCTTGGCAGCACCCCTGAACCTACTGTCAAACAAGACTTGTGATGTACTTTTCCTACGAAGCTTTCACTTTTTATTTTCACTGCAGAACTGATTCTGTCATCTGATTATACTGCTCTGCAGAAAACAGATCCTCCATACGTAACCAGCAGTGCAATGATGGAGCCCAGGCATGCTGTATACAGGACAGCACGCTGACACTTGGTGGACAGGATAATGACTCTCTGATACTTGGGGGATAGGATGATGACAGAATGACACTTGGGGGACAGGATAATGACAGGCTGATACATGGGGGCAGGATAATGACACGCTGATTAGAGATGAGCGAACGTACTCGGTAAGGGCGATTTCGCAATCGAGCACCGCGATTTTCGAGTACTTCACTACTCGGGTGAAAAGTACTCGGGTGCGCTGTGGGTGAGCGGGGGGTTGCAGCGGGGAGTCGGGGGGAGAGGGAGAGAGAGAGGGCTCCCCCCTGTTCCCCGCTGCTACCCCCGCTCCGCCGTGCCCCCCCCCCCCCGCCCCCTGGCGACCCCGAGTACTTTTCACCCGAGTAGTGAAGTACTCAAAAATCGCGGTGCTCGATTGCGAAATCGCCCTTACCGAGTACGTTCGCTCATCTCTAACGCTGATACTTGGGGGACAGGATAATGACAGGCTGATACTTGGGGGACATCATAATGGCACACTGATACTTGGGGGACAGGATAATGATAGGCTGATACATGGGGGCAGAATAATGACAATCGGACACTTGGGGGACAGGATAATGACACGCTCATACTTGGGGTACAGGATAATGACAATCTGATACTTGGGGTACCAAACTGGGACTCATGGGGTGACCCTGTTTTCTTTAAAACTTTGTGCCTCTGTCGCGTTTCCCCTTTAAGATGCGGCTCTTCCCTCGGAGTCGCATATTTCCTTGTCTTCTATTAATCCCCTTGTTTTTCTACAAGAAGTGAGCGAGGCGCCGTGTCACCGCGCGGCACAATAAGCTTATTAAGAATTCATGATTGTATCTGGCTATATCTCGGAGGATTATACTGTCCTATTTTACAGCTGGGGGAGAACAGCAGAGTCCTTGTACAGATTGTCTTTCCTAAAAGTAAATCACAGACATACAGCCGATCTATTTACCCGGAGCGGTGTGGCGCTCGCTCGCCTTCCCTTTCATGATGATGTTGTCAGTCCGTAAAGTATCGAGATTTTATTCATAGCTCTGCAAAGCTTTTATGGCTTTCAAGTAACAAGTTCATTATGTGGGGAAGAGATCAATAATATTCGTCACGCTGTTACCTGTAACTGGAGAGAAGGTTCGCACCGTCATCTGTCGCTGGAAACACATGATAATTCTTATTTCAACTCGAAAATCTTAAACCCTACTTATCCGGTCATGCGGTCCACCGTAGGTGAGACCGGCCCCTCACATGTATGTATGCAGGGCTGGTTTTATACAAAGTATGGTGTTGAGCAAAACTAAAAGTGGGACCCAAATGCAGAAGTATTGTACCAACAATACAGTCAATTGAGAAAATGATGAGCAGAGCGCTGGGAGGAGATCTCAGGTATTTACAAGGGTTATTTCTGGGGTCAAATATTGTAATACCGCCACTACATGAACTCTACCATTACAACTGCATACATTAGTGGCTCAATGTTCTTGTCTGTAGTTTCACGTACTCGGAGGCCAGTGAGGGTGCACAGAGGGGACACACTATCACTTAATGGTGGTCATAGAGGAGACCCACTATTCAGTCATGTGTCCCCTCTGTGGCCATCATTGACACTTAAAGTAGTTTTCAGGCAATTGTGTATTGATGACCAATCCTCAGGATAGAAACCAAAAATGGCAACAGCATGCACAATAAATTCACTATCAGAGGTATACATACTTATAATCAATAGTCTAACCACACTAAATGATGCAAGGCTCTTGGTATATAATTTGATCAAATCATATTGGCCCATCTACTAACATCCAGATGACGAAGCTCTCAGATGGGTCCTAATGCTAAAACCAGGTGGTAAATCTCAACCTGGGAAAGTTGGGTACCTACCTCTCAGAATGCTCCTCTCTTGGGACTAAGCCTACAAGTAAAACCAGGGAAGGTAAGATACCATTCATATCATCCAGTAAGAGGGACAGAAGGTAAATGGACGGCAGGTGTGCACGACCAAGTGAAGGCAGCCAAAACTTCACAATATTTGTACAAAAAAAATATTGTGAAGTTTTGATTCTGGTACTGTATATATGTTATAAGCTTGGTTGTGGTGTTATATTGACAATATCAGCTTGGTTATGGTGCTGTATTTATGTGATGCACTTGGATCTGGTGCTGTATTGATTTCATGAACTTGGTTCTGGTACTATATATAAATATGTTATAAGCCTGGTTGTGGTGTACTATTCATGTTATCTGCTTGGTTATGCTGCTATATTTATGCTATGCACTTGGATCTGGTGCTGTATTAATTTCATGAACTTGGTTCTGGTACTGTATCTATGTCATGAGCTTGGTTCTGATGCTGTGATTATGCTACAACAGGCGGAGGTAAACAGGTTATGTCCTCATTCACACAACAGATTTTTTCCCTAGGTTCAGATTCCACACCAAAATCAATGGCAAGCCCTGCATCCTTTTAGTTTTCTGTTGATTGCTATTAAGACTTGGGGTGCAGTTCATGCAGCTCAGATTTCTTTTTACGTATTGATTGTGAAGGCCACATTGCACAAAGAGAGACCTGACACGCCAATTCTTGGTGCTGAAACCACGTTGGGCAGAAGCACGCAGAGTTGCCCTATTGACTAAGGCGAAAACTGCATGCAGATGGAAATCTGTGGTAGAACTTTGAAGCTCAGCCTTAGGGTTTTGCCATAGAATAAACTATCAGAACAACGGTGGAAAATTCCAACATGGATGTGGTAGTTGGAAATGTGAAAATGCCCTTGGAATGTGCCGCAAGTCATGGGCCAATGCTGTTTGCTTGCCCCAGGCTAAAATTTGCCAGCGCCTGTTCCCATCTGCGCTCAATGAGAACAGCGAGTTCCTACATTACCTTCAGCAGCATGCCGTAACTGGCATTTTGCTATGGCTCTATACAGATGGATGGGTGTGCAATTCCCTGGGCATTGGATTGGGCATAGAGGTCCAGCAGAAAGACCTCCAAGGTCATCGGACTTAACACCTTTGGACCATTTATAGCCCCTTGTGTATGCAGAAAATACACAATATGGTTCAGCTGAAATGGCGAATCCTATAGTGCTGTGAAGAAATATTACCTGCGGCTCTTCAGCATGTTCACAGACTGGATTAAACGTGTAACCCTTGTGTGGTGCCATGGGGTCTATTTGTCCCCAGCCTTACTCATTGCAGTCCAGCACTTATACTGATACCAAACGACGGTTTACCATGTGCTTCTAGCAGAATGGTGGACACATCAAACACATCAGGTAAAGCACTTTGTGAAACTTCACCCTCATTAACTCCTAAGCAAGTAAAGATAGGGCAAAACTGACGCTTCCAGTGTATTTCGGAGTCAATTTTAGCCAAGATTGATATATCACATGACCCCCCCCACCTTCCCATTGGAAAAACCTGCACTGAACCTAACGGTGGTTTTTAAAATGGCTGCCAAAAACATCTTGCCCACGAAAAGAAGCAGCTTCCCTTCTAATTAATACTTTCACACATTAGAAGTCAATTCTCTCATTATTACACCAGTTAAAAGGGTGTGTCCGGACTTTTGCTTCACCCTGTATGAACTCTGAGTGCAGATACAATGACAATTTACTGCTACTCTTTGCAGAGGTCGATATATCAGGATGATATTCCTGCCGAATCACAAACTCATTGATCACAAACAAGTCATCCTCGGGCATTTCTGCAACGGGTGCCGGAGGACCTTTCTGTCCTGCATCAGTAGAGAAGACGGCCCATAAAAATAAATGATTCCTCGCGGCTCAATCGAGTGGCAGTAAGAAAACCTCCTTGTGGGGACCCAGCGCACCACAAGACGTGACGGCGTAGACGCCACTCCGCGCTGTCCCCAGGAAACAACTTGGTCTCATTTGTGGCCGGCTGGAAAATATCACATACAATTAATAAAATGCAGGTTATGTAACGATCCTCGGAAGGATTCAGATCTCCTCAGAATAGAGGGGATCAATGCGAGTAATGTTTACAAATAGCGACGCTGCCAAGACAAATGGAAGACGCCCAGCAGAAGGCTACAATTATTTATTGACTTCATTTGTCGCTGGCCAATAAGACCGTCGTCCGCGCTGTAAGTACTTCTGGAAGAAAGAGTTTTCCTGCTCGCACCTTTTCCTGATCGCCACGGGAGACCGAGACGGCACCTTTTTTTTTTTTTTTTTTATATAAACCATGTTAAAGAAAAAAATAGAATTATTTATCTCTTATTGCGATGACGTCATCTGTCTTCGGGCAGAGATTTCCCCAAATGATCATAAATTCCTTATTGATGCTGCGATAATCACCTAGAGTTTTCCCAAAATAATCGTAAATTACTTATTGGAATTTTGATACAAAAAAGTGTTATTAAAATTAAATTTCTCTGCTAGAAAAAGATTTCTTATGTTTTTAGAATACTAACACTTGGCGTATATATATACAATGCACTAAACGGTCCCTTTATTAGACAGCGGCCTTCTCACTTCCTCGTCCGGAAGTTCTCCCCCTGGTAGCGCCATCTCTCCAAAGTGTCCCAGGAGCTGTTTTTCAACATGTCAACGCCAGGCCGCATGTTGCTCTTACAATTGTGTGCAGCCTGCGTGGGCTAAGCGTGCTGCCATGCCAGCAGCGTCTCTGGACCTGTCATCTATTAAGCCCATCTGGGACGTCATTGGTCGGCAATTGCAAAGGGAGCCGCCAGCAGCGCATATTGATGATTTTTGTGCCCAAGTGCATTTGGCATGGCAGAACATTCCTCCGACAACCATTAATAACCTCATTGATAGCAGCCATGGCTTGTAAGTGTCTGTGTTTCTGCGTGTGGCGCTCATACTCGATGCTGAATAAATCTATGGTCTGCTCCAGACTTTTGATTGCTTTGCTTGCCCTCCCCATAGTTGAGGTTACTTTTCAGGTCCTTAAAAAAAACTGGTGTCCACCATAGTTGAGAACTCCTCACCTGGGGCACCTCAGAAGAGGAGGAATTCCCCTCTAAGGGCGAGCACCCACTGGCGTTTTTTTACCTGCGTTTTGCGTTTTGCGTTTTGCGTTTTTCCTGCACAGGCATAGAGATAACATGTGTTCCTGTCCACTGGCGTTTTTTTTGCATTGCGTTTGCGTTTTTAACATAGGAACTGTCAGTTGCATATGTGTCCCTATTTTTCTCCTAATGCACCCATGAATGTCAATGGAAATTAACGCAAAACGCCGCGAAAACGCCGCGAAAAACGCAGCGAAAAACGCGCGGAAAAACGCGAGAAACGCGGCGAAAACGCTGCGTTTTTTCCCCGCGGGAAACGCAAACGCCAGTGGGTGCTCGCCCTAAGGGCTATTTCACATGAGCATCATTTTAGCGTTCCAGTAGCCATACTAAAAAAACTGCGGCTATCGGAGCGCTCAATCTCGTGGCTATTCTCTGAATGTTTACATGGCTGGCTGCGGCGTCTTGCAGGGCACTGACGCCGCAGCCCTGAAATCCCCCGGCCGCCAGAACAATGAAAGGCATCCCCACTGGGATGAAGGGAATCCCCTCCCTTCAACCCCTGTGGCGGGAATGAAAGGAATTCCTCCTATGGTGAACTCCCTTCATCCCTGCTCTATGGAGCCACCAGTGTTGTCGGCAAAAGATAGGACAAGTCCTATCTTTTGACGGCGAGAAATCAAAAAATCGTTCGTCTGAAAGAGCCCATTCGAAACCATTAATTCTTTTAGATGTGATTTTTTGACGCACCTACTCTACGTCAAAATGACGTTCGTGTGAAAGATACTGTTTGTTGGAGAAATATCCATTTTTGCTCTAAACACTAAAAAGCATCTTTGGCACAGAGATCTGTAGGTCTTGATTTGACTATGTAATCACATAGCAGACAATAAGTGCGCCGAGGAACGAGGTTTCTGACAGTTCTGCATAAATGAGTCTTGTCACGGCTTCCAGTAGACATCACCCTTTTGTTTTAACAATGTGCCTACATGTATTTTGCATTTCATTAGAAGAACACATGTAGTTGGAAAAGTTTGGATGGAACCTTTTAACACTGATAATTGTATGTGTGTTTTAAGTAGTCAAAGGTCTTCTGTAAATGCTAAAGAGGCCCGAGAACAGTCCCGGTCCTCGTGACATTTATATAATTGGTCAAAACATATAATACAATCCGAGCATTTCAATCCCGATAGAACTCAGTGACTTTCACAGACAACTCCGTTTAGGCTTTGCAGACGGTACTGTTGGCTGCTGTGCAGAAAATTGCTGTTGATGTGAAGAATAGAGGATCCCACCCAAAAACGTGTTGCCCCACCTTCCAATCCCACAAGGTATAGTCTGCTGCAAAAAAAAAAAAAAAAAATCGAAAGATGTTACTTATACTGACCTTTACAGACCCAGAATTCTAGTATGCAAGAAAGATGGCAGCATGTTCTATCTTAGCATGTATTGCATGCGCTTACACGCCAAAAAAGCATATAGCGATTGTGCGCACGCAGTAATTACGCAATTACTTGCTGGATTATACGTGCATGTCTCTCATTGGCGGCACACAGCTAATTACGATCATATGAAACCACCCCAAGTAATGTGGGCTGAACTGTGAGCTAAAGCTGGACTCCACAATGATACATTGTAGCAAACTAGCAGAGAGATTTGTGCATCTGCTGCTGATGTATCAGGCCGGCTGCACACGAAAGGGTTGGATTCTGGATGCGGGATTCCGCAACGGAATCAGACCCTGTGCCCGGCTGGTGAACCCATGTACCTGTCTACTTCAACTGTACTGCAGAGGGTTTGGACAGCTCGCCAATCAAACATGCGCAGTACAGGTTTTCCCATGCTGTCACTAGGAGATGATGCGGATACAGCAACCTTTATGCAATGTCATTTGCGGAAGGGCCACGGGTCGGACGGCTTCCATTAACTTCGGTGGAAGCCGTCCGTGCAGACACCGTACAAAAATAGAGCATTGTGCAAAATTTCCTCCGCGAGCCGAAAAATTGCAACTGATTTCTGCTCGTGTGCAGGGAAAAGCGCTTTTCCATGGCATGCTATGGACAGTATTTGCTGCAGAACTCAGGGACGATTGCCCATCCAGGATTCCGCAATGCTAATATGGCCGTGTGCAAGCGGCCTTAGGCTGGGTTTATATGGCCGTATGCGGAATCAGCTTCTGGAGGTCCGCAGCGGATTCCAGCTGTGAGCCCGGCCGTGTAATGTACTGCATATGACCGGGTGTTCACACAGGCGGTCATGCACAGTACACCTTTTTTTTTTGTTTGTTTATATTTTCCGTGCCGTTGCTTAGCAATGATGCGGATACCGGCAACCCATATGTAATGTAATTGCGCATGTTGTGCGGGTATATCTGCAACCATAGAGCACAATAGGCTCTATGTCATGAATATCCACAGTAAAATAGAACATGCTGCGTTCTGTGACTGGATTACGCAATTTCGACCTACTAAAATTAGCGGAATTGTGTAATCCAATGCATGCAATTGATCCGCGTATAACCATGGATCAAATGCTCGTGGAATACGCAACTCCTATCTGGTCATGTGAGACTAGACTTAGGGTGGATTCACAGCTGCGTGTGGGGTTCTGCTTTCCAGCTGCAGTCTCAGGATGGCACCAAACAGTGCCAAATGGACCCCATTGACTATAATGTGGTCTGAGTGGTTTCCACTCAGCTGCCCCGCTTTTAGAAGGAAAAACACTGCATGCAGTGATGTCACGGCCACCCAGGACACGCTGGATCCGTAACCTGCAGATCTCACATAACACGCACACCAAACAGTGACAAACAATACAGACAACCACAATACGGAAAACACTGTCCCTAAATAACCTAAATGCAGGTAACCTGCCCTGAGAAGGGCGAACCTAGCCACTAGCTGACGTAGGATAAGAGAAAACCAACAAAGAAGAAAAGATAAACAATTGTACTTTGCTTTAGAAGACACAGGCTAACAGGACCTCCAGCTCTGACCAAACCCAAAGGAGGGACTGAGATTAATAAGCACAAGACCAGGCTAAATAGACCTGACAAATACCTACAGGTGAGACCAAGCATGTCTCATCTAACACCACTCCCACCAGGCCAGAAGACAGAGAAACACACACAAAACCTTCACCAGACCAGCTAGAAAGGAAGCAATACCATAATGATTTTTATTCCAGTATTTTGAGCCGGATCTGCGATAGAACCTCCAACCGAAGATTCCAACGCTGATGTGAAACCGATAGAGATGTTTCGAGTAACGAACCCCATTGAAGTCAATGGGCGACCCGAGCATTTTTGTATATCGCCGATGCTCGCTAAGGTTTTCGTTTGTGAAAATCTGGGCAATTCTACAAAGTGATGGGAACGACACAGCAACGGATAGGGCAGGCGAGGGGCTACATGGTGGGCTGCATCTCAAGTTCCCAGGTCCCACTATTAAGCCACAATAGCGGCAAGAGTGCCCCCCCCCCCCCGCACTATCAGCGTAAAGATCGTTCTCCTCTGCCATAGCTGTAACAGCTGTGGCAGAGAAGAACGATGTTTGCCCATTGAATTCAATACAGCAATACAGCAGGTTCCATTGAAAGCAATGGGCTGCCGGCGATCGCAGGATGAATTGTCGGAAAGGGGTTAAATATATAACCCCTTCCCTGCAATTCATCCAGAAATGTGTTACAATAAAAATATATACCGGCGTATAAGGCGACGGGGCGTATAAGACGACCCCCCAACTGTCACCTTATACGCCGGCAATACAGTGGAGCAAAGAATAAAAATCATTACTTACTTCTTCTGACGTTCTGCGGCGCTCCTGCAGGCTGTTGCTCCCTCCTGGTCCACGGCAGAGTATTGCTTTCTGGATGCAGGGCTTGAAATCCCCGCCTCCAGAAACACAGCCAATCACAGCCATTCAATGACATCATTGTCATTGGCTGTGATTGGCTGAAGGCACGTGTGTTTCTGGAGGCGGGGATTTAAAGCCCTCCGTAGAGAAATCAATGCTCTGCTGGGAACCAGGAGGGAGCAACAGCCTGCAGGAGCACCGCAGAACACCAGGAGGGAGTGACAGCCTGCAGGAGCGCCGCAGAACGTCAGAAGAAGTAAGTAATGATTTTTATTCTTTGCTTCACTGTATTGCCGGCGTATAAGGTGACAGTTGGGAGGTCGTCTTATACGCCCTGTCGCCTTATACGCCGGTATATATTTTTATTGTAACACATTTCTGGATGAATTGCAGGGAAGGGCTTATATATTTAACCCCTTCCCGACAACTCATCCTGCAATCGCCGGCAGCCCATTGCTTTCAGTGGAACCTGCTGTATTGCTGGCTCCATTGAATTCAATGGGCAAACATCGTTCTTCTCTGCCACTGCTGTAACAGCTGTGGCAGAGAAGAAGGATTTGTCTTCTATATGTTCTCAATGGGGTTGGCGCTGCTGCCGTCGGCCCCATTGAGCGCATATAGAGAAGATTTATGGCCTTAAGAAGGACCGTTGGGGTTCTTGAAACCTAAAATACTCCTAACACTCTCCCTATAGCAGCTCCACCAAGATAGCACTTGAACTAATGTTAGAATGCATCTGAGGCGAGCCGCGGGAGGGGCAGATTTTTATACTCGGGTGACACCTAATCTCGCCAGCTACTCACTGCAGGGGGGTGGTATAGGGCTTGAACGTTGCAGGGGGAAGTTGTAATGCCTTCCCTGTCTTTCTATTGGCCAGAAAAGTGCGCAAATTTCTCAGGGAAGAAAGTGAAAGTAACTCGAACATCGCGTGGTGCTCGTTACGAGTAACGAGCATCTTGAACACCCTAATACTCGAACGAGTATCAAGCTCGGACAAGTATGCTCGCTCATCTCTAGAAACCGACCTTAGCTCACAGAGCATTGTCTAGACTGGATACAATTGTATCTACTTCTCCAATGAGGGTAGGACTGGCTACTATATGTACAGGTTTGCAGTCTTTGAATACATATGTTCTCATTCACTGACAGCAAACTAATGTCTTGAAAATGATGAGAAATGGAAGCACCCAGTAGATTGGAAAGTTGTAGAACTTTTCCTTTATACAGTGTAAGCTCAATTTGCAAGAAAGGGAAATCGGCTTTAACATTTGGTGTGAAGCATCTCAGAAGATCAGTAACATAATGTTGTTTTCTTCCATACAATTTGGATATTAAACGTCACTCTTAATTGCTGTAATGTCTCGCTCTTCATTATCCTGTTATGTAACCTAATAAGGCTTATCAGGGCCTATTAGTATGGAGAGAGGCTGATCCGCGCCGCACTGAAGTGACAGCATATTTTGTTACTATTAGATTTATTTGTTCTGTGTCTCGGTTTGGAGCCGGGGCGCTCCGAATCTTTCTCTTTTAGCATATGTCAACATGAATTTTTGCTTTGAGCATTTTCCAAGAAGTGATTTTCATAGTGACATTCATGTCTCATTCAAATGCCATTATCCCTTTCCTTGTTTTGTCCTGTCATATTGTTTTATACAAATCTAACAAATCGAGTCAGAGCCTGGTGTTTGGGGACCGGAGCTCTATGTCTAGGAGACAACTATTTACTCTTGGAGACATGAAGCCGGATGGGGTTTAAAGAGCACCTGTCATCTCCGGCAGCCCGGACCACCGTGGGAGTGATGGGAAGCCATGGGGATATCCTGCAGGTTGAGCTGCAAGAATAGAATAGAAGGTAGTAGAAGAAGTGAGGACAATGCGAAATGGACTAGACTTGTGAAAACCTGGGGAAGAAATCAGCATTTTAAGGTGGTTACAATTTAGCTGAGGAAGAGCAGGTCTACTATGAATGGAGCCTGTTAACCCCAAAAAGAACCGGCATCAACAAGGTACATATGTAGCAATCATTGAAGTGACTGGCACATTGGGATAACTGGATTGGCAGCAGTGTAATACATTGCAGTTAAAGGGTAATCCGGTCAGTGGATAAAATAACAACTTTTCACCTGTCTACTGGATGGGTGAAAACTGATAGATTAATGGGGGTCCCAGTGGTCAGAATGGGCAACCCGTGTCCCCCTATTTCACAGTTCACAATCCCTTCTCCGCTTTCTGTAGTGTAGTTGTGAATGGGCTGCTGGTTGCACATGCACGGTAGCGGCTCCATTCATCTCAATGATCCAGATAGATAGCCGCACCATGCATGGCTTTCTTTGCCAGCCCCATTGAAATGAATAGAGAGGCAGGGCATGTGCGAGGACGCGGCTCCATTCATTTCAACAAGGCAAACAGAGATAGCTAAGCACAGCATGCGGCTGTTTCCATCCGTCCCATTGAAATGAATGGAGCGGCACCGCTCTATTCATTTCAATGGGGTTGACGAATGGCTAACTGTGTGAACCACTGTGATGAATAGAGCTGCGGCCACACATGTGCGACCAGCAGCCTATTCACAACTACATTATAGAAATAGGAGAACGGATCATGAAATGTAAAATAGGATGGGACACGAGTCCCCCATTCTCAGGATCAGTAGAGGTTCCAGCGGTCAGACCCTCACCAATCTATCAGTTCTCTCCCAATCAGTGGATGGGTGAAAACTTGTGATTTTATCCACTGACTGGAATGTCCCTTTAACTTATCATAACACAATAAATGTCAAGATAATATTTGCTATATCTGTAAGTTATTTAAAGCTGACCAAGATGTCTCATGATGTGGTGGTAAGTTGTGTCTATGGGGAGGACACTAGGTTCCATCTGGTTGGATTTGATATTATATGACCCTATTGTTGTCTGTAATAAGTGGTATCATACATGTCTGCTCGCCTCTCATCCGTCCGTTGAAATAACCTTGGTCAAGCTCATTGGGCATGTTTATTGTGGAGTCAAGGATGAGGGTTTTTTAACCATATGATTGCTTGGGCAACCACTGTCCCTTGTGTATGGCCGGCCATTTGTACAATTGTTCACATGACTTCTCATTCCCATAGAGTTTAATCATTGTTGGTCGCACATCTCCTGTTCACATGGGGAGATGTACCTTTGTCAATGATTATTTTTTGTGTAGTTTAAAAGGTTACCTGATGACTCAGCATTTGCTCATTCGTTGGGTAATTGGCGGCACCCTCATACAGCCCAATGACTGGGACACCCACATTCCTAGAATGTTCCTGAGTGATCATCAGGCCATATAAAAGGCCCTTAAGATTCTGCAATGATCTGATATTTCACTGATGCTATTGGCCCTTGATGGGTTTTCTTCTGCCACCAACATGGCTGTCCTCGTAATGGCTAATTTCCTAAAAAAGTACAAAGCTGGCCATACACCTTAGATTTATGCTGCCGAACCTGCCAATTTTGGTGGGATCAGCTGACCACACAGATGTAACATATATTGACTTGGCATTTAACACATTATGATAACTTGAAGGGGTTGCATCAAAAGTGTAAGTTATTCTTTATCCATTGGATTGAGACTGCTGAGACCCCCACAGATCTCGAGAATGGGTCTCCAGTGTCCTGCTCTGCCATTCACTGCGAAGGGATTATGTCTTCCCCACACAATGATGTCAATATGAAGGGAGCGCTGGCTGAGCATGCGCGGTCAGCACTTCATTTATTTCAGTAGTGTTGATGGAAATACCCAAGTGGGTGCCGCTCAGTTATCTCCAGAGTCCCACTGAAAGTGTATGGAGCGCTAATGCTCTTGTATGGCCAACTCTCCATTCAGTCTTCTCACTGCGGGGGGTGCAGTAACCCCTCAGTGAGGCTGACGGAGGCCTTAACTCGAGATTAGCAGGGGTCTCAGCAGTGAGACCCCACTGATCAGCAAGTTATTCCCTATCCTAAAGATATTCTAGGGATAGGGGATAACTTGCAATCTTGATACAACCTCTTTAACTACAGTGCTGTAAGTCACAACGCACCAGTCTTGTTACCGATTGCTATATCTGTATATCCGTGAATGTGGGAGCCTTTGGTTTTCAACACATGCAAATATTTGGCGAAGGAAAGAACAAGCAGTTGGATATCAATATACAATACCATCCTTTTATTCTTAGAAGAAATAGGCCACCAGTGATTGTGTCCAGCAGTGGGTTGTTTTGCTTGTCCCATTAAGAACACACGTGCAATTGGCCAAGCCTAAAATGCATGTTATGGGGAGTCAGAAGGAATAGCTGTCCGCCCATGGTGCACTTGGCCAACAGCTCTCTAATGAGTAAGGACACGTTTACTGTGCTACAAGACATAACAACCAATTAGCATAAAGCCTAGATCTCTCTAATTGCTATGCGCTTTTAGACATTTTCACATTGCAAGCACCCCCTGTCGTGTGTAGGCGTCAAGTGTTCTTTAAAAGACTGTATACATGCAGGTGATGAAGACAAGTTGAGCCATTTCGTGAATACAAATTCTCTTGATCAGATAGGGTGTAAATGACTTATAGATTGTTTCCTTGGTAACTCTTGGTGGCTGATCCTGGGTCCTGGGAGCTCAAAGGCGAGGAGCAGATGATAAGTGAGCCCAGTCTTCAGGTTGCTTCTCTCTATAACCGGACATGCAGTACTTTTGTGCCGTTTAAACATGTGACTATTGTTTTCAAGATGTTTATCATCGGCCCTATCTTTATTCAGTTCCTCTCATTGTATGGAAAAGAAAATATTGCAACTGTTAATAAAGTATCGGATTGTAGTCAGATATATCCTTTTTTCTGTCATTCTTCTTCATAATCTACATCAGCAATTGACTACTTTTACAAATCAGGTTTTTATATTAAACATAGTTTTTAGGATTTTTTAGTGATTTTTGGATGTAGACTACTGTCATGATATCTCCACTCAATGCATATGGGAAAAACTGCATATTATGCTGCCTAACTCTCTGTAGCACATTCTGAGAAATAACAGCATCATGGAGGACATTATACAGCAGTACTGAGCAGTGTATATGTGATCTCTTTAGCTGTAAATCACTTACTATTAGCTCTAGAAGCAGCTCTCTCCCTCCGTCATCTTCCTCCTCCTCCACCTCCCCATCCACCCTCCTCTTCAGAGACTTCTATGAGCAGCATGAATTATCACGCTCTTCCACTTGCCAT
Organism: Eleutherodactylus coqui; assembly: GCF_035609145.1. Classification (NCBI taxonomy): domain Eukaryota; kingdom Metazoa; phylum Chordata; class Amphibia; order Anura; family Eleutherodactylidae; genus Eleutherodactylus; species Eleutherodactylus coqui. The sequence goes on along the minus strand of NC_089846.1, from coordinate 88,284,075 downwards.
AGTCCAACGTGTTACAGTCAATCTGTTATTAGAGACAGGAATCACATGACTACCCAAACCCTACATTTCCATCTACGTGGATATTACATTGGATGGGAAAAATGAAATGTGACATTAGAAAATGCCTTATTGTATAAATCACATTTTTGGGGTAACCATATTTTAAAAAAAAAATATATATATATATATATATATATAATATATGTTTTTTCTTTTATTTTTGATGTCATAATCTTTATTAAAAATATATATAAAATCCTGCAATTCTCAGATTGATCTCTAATCCTAAGAATAGTCTGATACTTTCTTACAACTCACCTCCCTGCACACTGACCACTAAGCTAAATAATAGCCTGATGCTTCCTGTTCTGTAGATGAAACCTCTCACCAGTCATATCATTATTATCACAAACAGGATTACACTGAGAGGCGACACCTATATATAGATGACACATGTGATGTCAAAGCTGACCTCCTCCCCCTTCCTGCACACTTGCCACTAAGCCGAATAAAAGTCTGACACTTCTGGTATGTACAGTAGAGTAAACTTCTCAGTCGTCATCTCATAATCATCACAGGCAGGATTACACTGAGAGGTGGCCCCTATATATAGATAACACAGGATCCACCATCCACAATAGGTGATGTCACAGCTCACCTCTTCCCCTTCCCTGCACATGTCACAGAGCATGCCAACACTCTGCTATAAAAGTCAATGTGTAAGCTTCAGTCCATTGTGTTAATGACCCATGATTTCTCCTATAAGGCATATCTCTAAATGATAATTGCAGCTCTGGCAGGCTGGCCACCCCCATAGTCATGTACAGACAATAGAATAAAAAATAATTCTACAATCAGAAAATAAAGACAGATTTGAAAAATGGAAAATGTTTCACTATCTGGTTTTAATTAGTAAAAAAAAAAAAGATACATAAATGATACATTTTGCGCTTCCATGGAAGTTACCCATTAAAGTCAGCAAACCATACAGTAGATTTTGCGAGAAATAGTCCAGACTGACTGCATATTCAGAGATGATGTGCAAAATTGTGGACAGCTATCCCCGTTGAGCATAAAAAAGCTCCAAACACTTTCCGTCCTTGATGCGCCAAGTCAACATTGCCATTACCTTTAAAGACACGGCAATTTGTAAGACTCATCTCCGCAGCTGCACTTCTCCTACAGAATGTGAGACCTTAAGACCTAGAACGTTTGGGAAAAATGAGGACACTGAAATCATCAGAAGGATGTGCTCATTTTACAGCCACTCCTGCTCCTCTTCTGCGCGGCATTATGAGAATGGATTACGGAGGTGTCATTTTCAGTTCCAATTACAATCCAGGTGGCAGATGTGTTATCCCAGAATTTTTCTTGCTTTCTGTCTTATGACAAAGATTATAAAAGTAACCATCCGAGGGCACCAAATGAATCCGCTCTCCCCAGAGGAAATAGAAGGAGAACGACGGAAAAAAGCACAAAGGGGGAGTATGTACTTATATATATTCTGACAACCTTGCAAAGGTTACAAGAGGAGCTGGCAAGCCAATTACATTCTGTAGAAACATTACAGCGGATTTGTTACTACATGACCCGGCCTGGCAAAAAGTCAGAGGCAGGAGAGTTGTGGAGTGCATTACTTTCATGACATGACATCATTTCATTAAAGTTAACAAACAGACGCTGTGACTGGAGGTAGGAAATGACCTTGGATGGACCTTCCGGAGCAAAGTATCCTGCTGCGAAAGAACTTTACTGCAAGATGTATTTGGTTTATTGAGTATATAACATACCGAATGTTCCATATATATGTATTATCACGGTGTTGTATTATGTAATCATACTGGTTTTAAAGAGTAATACCAGTCATCACTGATGCCACCTTAAATCATGTAGGCATGCTTTCTAAGTTACGGGGTAAAGACATTTCTTTCAGGTTTTCTTTAAAAATCTCTGTTGCTGAATGTCCTTCCCATCATGCCAAAAAAAAAGAAAAGATTTTCAGATTTTCTTGTCTCTAGGGTTCCGATGTCCAGAGAACATTCAATGAGCAGCAAAAAGAAATAAAAGTGCCCATTTCCTTTTTAAAACAACCCTAGTGCACAAGAATATAACTACTATAATGCTGCTCCTATGTACATGAATATAACTACTATAATACTGCTCCTATGTACAAGAATATAACTACTATAATACTGCTCCTATGTACAAGAATATAACTACTATAATACTGCTCCTATGTACAAGAATATAACTACTATAATACTGCTCCGATGTACAAGAATATAACTACTCTAATACTGCCTATGTACAAGAATATAACTACTATAATACTGCCCCCTATGTACAAGACCATAACTACTATAATACTGCCCCCTATGTACAAGACTATGACTACTATAATACTGCCCCCTATGTACAAGAATATAGCTACTATAATACTGCTCCGATGTACAAGAATACAACTACTATAATACTGCCCCCTATGTACAAGAATATAGCTACTATAATACTGCTCCGTATGTACAAGGATATAACTACTATAACACTGCCCCCTATGCACAAGAATATAACTACTATAATACTGCTCCTCTATGTACAAGAATTTAACTACTACAATACTGCCCCCTATGTACAAGAATATAACTACTATAATACTGCTCCTATGTACAAGAATATAACTACCATAATACTGCCCCCTATGTACAACAATATAACTACTATAATACTGCCCCATATGTACAAGAATATAACTACTATAATACTGCTTTCTATGTACAAGAATATAACTATTATAATATTGCCCCTTATGCACAAGAATATAACTACTATAATACTGCTTCCTATGTACAAGAATATAACTACTATGATACTGCTCCTATGTACAAGAATATAACTGCTATAATACTGCTCCTATGTACAAGAACATAACTACTATAATACTGCCACTATGTACAAGAATATAACTACTATAACACTGCCCCCTATGTACAAGAATATAACTTCTCTAATACTGATCCTATGTACAAGAATATAACTACTATAATACTGCTCCTATGTACAAGAATATAACTACTATAATATTGCCCCCTATGTACAAGAATATAACTACTATTATACTGCCTCCTATGTACAAGAATATAACTACTATAATACTGCTCCTATGTACAAGAATATAACTACTATAATACTGCTCCTATGTACAAGAATATAACTGCTATAATACTGCTCCTATGTACAAGAACATAACTACTATAATACTGTCCCCTATGTACAAGAATATAACTACTATAATACTGCTCTGTATGTACAAGGATATAACTACTATAATACTGCCCCTATGTACAAGACTATAACTACTATAATACTGCACCCTATGTGCAAGAATATAACTACTATAATACTGCCTCCTATATACAAGAATATAACTACTATAATACTGCTCCTATGTACAACAATATAACTACTATAATACTGCCCCCTATGTACAAGAATATAACTACTATAATACTGCCCCCTATGTACAAGACTATGACTACTATAATACTGCCCCCTATGTACAAGAATATAGCTACTATAATACTGCTCCGATGTACAAGAATACAACTACTATAATACTGCCCCCTATGTACAAGAATATAGCTACTATAATACTGCTCCTATGTAAAAGAATATAACTACTATAATACTGCCTCCTATGTACAATAATATAACTACTATAATACTGCCCCCTGTGTACAAGAATATAACTACTATAATACTGCTCCTATGTACAAGAATATAACTACTATAATACTGCTGCTATGTACAAGAATATAACTACTATAATACTGCTCCCTATGTACCAGAATATAACTACTATAATACTGCTCCCTATGTACAAGAATATAACTACTATAATACTGCCCCCTATGTACAAGAATATAACTACTATAATACTGCCCCCTATGTACAAGAATATAACTACTATAATACTGCCGCCTATGTACAAGAATATAACTACTATAATACTGCCCCCCTATGTACAAGAATAGAACTACTATAATACTGCCCCCTATGTACAAGAATATAACTACTATAATACTGCTCCTAAGGATAAGAGTAAACCTTTACACAAATAGGCTAATTTTCATATCTGGCTGGAGCTGCTTTTCTAAACTTATCTGGAGCAGTCAGTAGTATTTGGCGCACTACGAGATGCCGCTTGGGGTTCACAGTGCTTAGTGTTGCTGCCTTGCAACTTTTGGGCTATGAGTTTGAATCCAATCATCTGCATGAAGCTTGTGGTCTCTCCAGGATCATGTAGATTTCCTCTGGGTGCTCCAGACTCCTCCAGCATTCAAAAAGCTCAACTTCCCATGAAATTGGCCTTTACAATATTTCTTTTGCCTCTGATGGAGTTCTACATAAATGCTGGTTCTGTACAAATATAAAGTTGGTCTCTAACAAAATCTGTATCTGCTGTAGTCCTAGGAAAAGCCCAGCTATACAAACTCCAGCGCTGTAATATCCTTTATAGTATATGCCCCAGTGAGAGCATACCGCTGACAAGTGACTCTTCACTCCTTTATTTTACATTATGGGATTACTAAGTGTAAAGATTTTCTCAAGCTGGTGACGGTATCTGTCATTTGTACTTAGAATACTGTAATTTAATGTCTAGGTGGGGAATTATGCTCTGTTCTTTCATTGGAGACGGAGGTGGGGGGCTATTAAATATGGTGAACAGATATATTTTGTAAAGCACTGCTAATTAAAATGGTACTACTACTACTACTACTACTAATAATAATAATAATACGCATTTTATGTATTTTTAGATCCTTTTATATTCTTCTTACTGCCTTCTCTTAATTCTTCTTCTTCTGCTTCCTATTTTCCTGCTCCTTCTGCTTCCCATGATTCTGATCTTCCTCCACTTTCCTCCAGTTTCCCCCTCTTCTTATTGTTCTGTCCTCTCTTCTTTCTCTTCCTCTTCCTCCTGCTCCTTTGAATGTTTTTCCCCATAATTTTTCTCTTTCTCTTCTTTTCTCTTCCTCCGCCTCCTTCTCCTCTTCTTCTTCATGCCATACCCTCATGGCAGCTTCTTAATATTTTTCCCCATCTTCTTTCTGCTGCTCTTCTTCATCTTTCTTCTAATTCCTTTTTGTTCTCTTCTATTCTTTATTCATCCTTCTCCTTCTTTGTGTCCTTTTTTATACATTCTTGTCTTTTTTATGCTCCTTTTACTTCTTTTCTCTTTCTACTCCACTTTCACCATTTTTCTTCATCTTCTTTTCTCCTCTTATTCTTCCTCAATGTTTTCCTCCTCCTTTGCTTATTTTTTCCCTTTTTCCTCCTCCTCATTCACCACATTTTTGTTTTTCCTCTTTTTTCCTTTTTTCTCTTTTCCTTTCTCCTCTTCGTACTGCTCTTTCAGGTCTTCTTCCTCATTTGACTCCATTTTATTTTTATCTTGCTTCTCTTTATTCCCTGTTTTATTTCTTCATTGCTTTTTTTTCTTTCTGCTCTTCTTTTTAGACTTTCATGTCTACCTCCACCTTTGACTGATTTTATCTTCTTTCTCCTCTTCTTACTCTACTTGTATGTATTCCTCCAGTTTTGACTCCTCTTTCTTTTTCGACTCCTTTTTTCAGCACCTTTCTCTTTTTCACCTGTTTTTCTTCTTTATTTCCCCCTTTCCCTTCTTCTTATCCCTTTTTCACCTTTTTCTCCTCCACTGACTACTTTTCTCTTTCTCCTCCATCTCTTTTGATTCCTTTTTCTTTTTTCCTCTGCTTTTCTTCTTTCTTTTCTCCTACCTTCATTACTTATTTTTCTTTCTGGTCTTCCTCCCCTCCTTTTGCTCATTTTCTTTCTTTTTTACCTCTTCTTTCACCCCATTTTTCTTATATTTCTTTTCTTCTACTTCTAAACTTCTTTCATGTCTCCCTCCTCCTTTGACTCCTTTTTCTCTTTCACGCTTTTCACCCCCTCTTACTTCTTCCTCTACTTCTTTTTCCTCTTCCTGTTCTTCTTTCAATTAATATATTTTCGTTCTTCTTTTTATTCCATTTTCTCTGTGAATGATTCAGATAAAATAAATATATAAAAACCAACGCTCTCGCCATCAACACCTCACATCCCACTCAGCCTCCTGCATATAATTAAAGGGACATCAATGATAACACATCCATTTCTAGCAGAAATGTAACATTGTAGCTTCTAATTCCATAGATTTCATGTTTAACCCTCTGTGAGCCCTAGTTTTGAAACTTCAGAGCCAATGCAGAAAGTCTTGAGCTGCAACCCCAAGAGGCTTGTGGGATTTTAGCTTCATCTGTAAAAGGAAATTGTAATTTTCTAACAAGCCCTGAATTTTTTATAAATTCTTCTGCCGCATAAGGCCTCGATGTGTCCAATGTCTATCTGCCACCATCTGTGTTATCCTAATCAGTGCGTTGCTAGGTGCTTAGCACGCTAGTTACCAATTTTGCTTGAATAAATCTTAAAATATCAAGGCGGCTTTATTCCTGCTTAGCAAGGCGAGAAGAAGGTCATCATAAAAGAAGCAGCTGCGATGGTTGTCTCTACCACCCTGTAATACAGCGAATACGAGCCGGCAAGGTGCCATCTAGATTATGACAAATAAAATGAAATGCGTGTGGAATTCAGTCATGGGACGAAAATAGCGACAGGTTAATAATACATCTGCTATAGAGAATTAGCCTCCTGATATCCGGCTCTACCTGCAGTGGTTCATCCCGGGGTTGAACTCCAGCAGCCTTGTTGCTTTTCCTCTGTGATCTACACAAGTATTTAATTCCTGCAGTCCAAGAAAAGGCACAAGAATTGTATGCTGTTCTATGCTGTTGTGTAACTTTGTAGATACTTTCGTTAACTTCTCTTATACAGACCATGACTTATACACTACTCACATCTAAAGCATTAGGAATGTATCATCAAAAACAGCCCTTAGCAGCTTCTATAATTCTAGAGATAAGTGTGTGCAGCTGGACAAGAGAGCGCTAGGCAAGGTAACCCTGCTGTCACTGCAAACACAAAATATCACTGCCTTCTTTTGTCTGGCATGGCTGACCTCTTCCAGTTATACAGGGTGCTGGCTACTGTCAGCCCATCCGCGCCTCTGCAACACAGTTGCTTAATTCTGCTACTGTATTTATGTTATGAGCTTGGTTCTAGTACTGTACCTATGTACTAATTTGGGTTCTGCTGCTATATCTATGCACTAAGTTCGGTTTTGGAGCTGCATTTATGACCTGAGCTTGGTTCTGCGGTTGTGCTTATGTTATGAGCTTGGTTCTGGTATTGTATGAGATTGATTTTGATGCTGTTTTTATGTAATCAGTTTGGTACTGGTGCTGTATTTGTGTATAGAGGTTGGTTCTGGTGCTGTTGATATGCAACAAGATTGGTTCTGGTGCTGTATTTATATAATGAGCTTGGCTCTGGGGCTATGTTTATGTTCTGAGCTTGTTTCTGATATTGTATCTGTATTCTGGTATTGTATCTGAGGTTGGTTCTGGTGCTGTATTTGTTATGATCTTGGTTCTGGTGCTGTATTTATTTAATCAGATTAGCTTTGGGGCTGTATTTATATTACAAGTTTGGTCCAGGAGGCGTATTTATGTACTGAGCATATTTCTGGTACTTATTTCAGGTTCTTGTACTGTAGTTATATAATGAGGTTGATTCTGGTACAGTATTTATTCACTATGTTCTGGTGTGGGTATACTACTAACTGCCAGGTCTCTGCACCAGTAAAATATAGGCAGACTGCCTATCACTGCAACATAGATTTAGTTTTTTTAATCATGATGGGGCAGGCAGCACATGAAAAAAAATAATTCTCCAAATGCCATCTAACCTATGGCCGGTAGTGGCTTTATGAGCATTTGAGGAGAACATACTGTTCTAGCACATGTCCCTTCAGCTATGTTGGTTCCCATATAACACATTGCACTTGGCTGCAGTACATTCTGAGAGGTTTTACTTTTCTGCAATAGGCCACAAGTTTTCTAATGAAGAGTTCACCTCCCAGACTGCAGATCAGGAGGACATGTAATCTGCAGACACTGAACTAGCAGGGGCTGCGGTATATTAGCTTTCCTGAAGGAGATTATTTTTCTATTTAGGTTTATATCCATAAAAAGTGTATGGAGAACAGAGGGGCCCTACACTAGAATGGGGCCCCTTTCTGGTGCTACGAGCCAAATCCTGCAATGTGAAGTTAATGATGTTTCTGCATTCTGTTGAGTAGAGGACGGTCAGCGGCTGCTTACTTCGATTTTAGACCATCGTGGTTTGTAGCTAATGGAAGGTTGGACATGATGTGGATATTAAGGATGTGTTGTGCGGGCAGGTGCCAATATGATTGTCACTGATGCTTCACCAGTTATGCTCACGTGTTCTCCTTTATGAAGATGACATTTGTTCGGGTCACTACTACAAGTTGCCGGAGGCTTCCTGTCCACTTTGTCAGGTCTTCCATTAGTAGTCAAAATCAATGGTAAACTACGGTGGACCAACCAAGGTCATTGCTGATATGGAAGGTTCAAGAATCAATATTCTGATCTGAGTGAAACATTGTAACATTCTGTCTTAGGACACTGATTTTATAAAAGGAGATAACTATCTAGCCATCAGGAACTACAAGTATCAGCAGTTTCTTCCTTTCAATCTCTCGGCCAATTACATTGTATACTGGAAAAACTTCTTCCTCTGGCTGATAGACTTCATGTTTCAACTTCACCAATCTCAAAATCTCTCTTGCTCTCGCTCTTGTTTAGAACCAGAGGTTAAAACCCCATTCAGGTCTGATACTTCTCACTGCTGAGGGTTTGTAACAGTTGCACACAGTATAGACAGTCCTCTGTGAGCTAAACATCCTGGACTTCAGACTGATGCATTTGCCTATTGATACATTGTAGCGAATGATCACAACAGGGCTGAGGATCATCTAATGTGTCAGGTTAGCCTTAGGTCAGATGAAAAAAAAAAAATATATATATATATTCCACTGATAGACAGTCTTCCTGTAGTCTGTGTAGAAAGCAGCAAGATAGTAGCATTCCCACAGAAAAACTCATAGAATGAATACAGCACCAGAACCAAGCTCATAACATAGATACAGCCCCAGAAACCAGCCCATAACATTAATGCAGCTCCAAAATTTAGCTCATAACGTAAATACAGCACCAGAACCAAGCTCATAACATAAATACAGCACCAAAACAAAGCTCATAACATAAATACAGCACCAGAACAAAGCTCATAACATAAATACTGCCCCAGACGCAAGCTAAGTACATAGATGCAATACCAGGCTCAACCTCAGGACTTAATGCAGCACCACAATCAACCCCCATATATAAATACAGAACCAGTATCAAGCACAGTACGTACAGTACCAGATTCAACCTTCGTACATAGATGCAACACCAGAATCAAGCTCGGTATATAACTACAGTAGCAAAACAAAAGTCATAATCTAAATACAGCATGATCCAACTTCAGTACAAACATACCATATTAGACCCAAGCTCACAACATAAGTAAAGCATCAGAACCAAGTTCATAACATAAATACATTAGCCGAAGTAAGTGATTGTGTTGTGGGGGGGCGCCGATGAGTCATGTAGCTCGACAAGATGTTGCTGCATGGAGTAAGAAAGTCATCTGGCGGACCTAAGGGGGAAGATTGCACCCAGCCAGCATCAGCCTTGTGCCCCTCCATGCACGCTGGTGGCAGTGCCCCATGCAGCCTGTGCGCACCTCGTTCAACTTGGCACAACTATGCTATTTGCTGCAGTTCTAACTGAATGGCACTAGCCATGCTACACAATTAGAAAAGCGCTGCTTTCAGGCTACAGATGTATTGAGACATTTGCGCTTTTTCTTACATTTTGCAGATGTTGCGCCTGCTGCACATAGAAAACTTCCCTCTTTGATTAATATGGCCAAAGTATAGAAGAAAGTTGTGGAACTTCTCATTGTACAACAATTAAGCTTCACTTAGACGACCCGCCTGTCCCCCCTTTACCAGACGCTTTCTGCTGCTTCTCAGATTTTGCGCTGAATGCGAGAATGCGATTCATGCTGTTAACCTTTTAATAAGGTTGATACATTTGACTGTTTCATTATTGCTGTTTTTCTCAGTTGCTGAATATAAAGTTGTATCTGTAAAGGAAATGTCAGGCTCTTTATATCTCTTATTAGCGGATTATCGTTGATACCCGGAGAATTACCGCCGAGAAACATGACATTTTACTATTTCGTAAATTGTAAAGAGGTCACATCATGTTTGGAAATACGCTTAAAGGGATATTCCAGGGGGGGCTCTTAGATTACACATACAGATGCAGCGCTGCTTATTGAAATGGATTCATCTCCATTTATACTCGCTTCTTCCCACAATTCCATGCTCTTGGCATCGTTATGTTAAAAAGACCCTGTTAATCCTGAGCTAGCTACTTTATAAACGCCAAAACTACAGTTAAGACTGACACTCAGATTGGAAGTGCAATTCAAGAGCGACTGCAGTAGTTGAGATGCAGCATATCAGTACTGATCCATATGTGTTTCTGGGGCTCTGAAAAGCTGGATGAGAATTCTAAAGATATGCTGCCCAACCAGTGGCATAGCTATAGGAGTCGCAGGGGTTGCAATTGCGACGTGGCTACTAAGCCTGGGGAGCCGAGGGGCTCCCCTCACCACACTCACAGGTCTTCCTAAAGCACTGACCTGGAAGATTACTCATGCTCCTGCACCGTAGTCAGTCATAGCATTTCAGAGCATAGCACAGACCAGCGCATCCCCCGTCTCCTGCTCTCAGTACAGTGTATGTGCTCTGGACAGGGGGGTAGGGGAGCTGATCAGTGCTATGCTGCCAGAGATGCTGTAACAGGCTGCGGTGCAGCAGTATGCGTATAGCACCAACCTACAATCTTACTGGTCAGAGCTTTAGGGGGGCTGTGTGACTACTGGTAGAGAAGGGGCACTGCAAGCAGCATGGTGGGGGCACAGAAGGGAGGCCACACTGAGCATGAAGGGGTTAAACACTCAGCATGAGGGGGGCACCATGACAATAAAGAGAACACAGAAGAGGGGCCACCCTGATCCTGAGGGGGACTCAGAAGGTGAAGTACCTTGGTGGGTACTAGGGGATAAATATAAGGGTACGCAGAAATTGACACAGATTTAGGGGGTGATTTTCCACAATTCTTCCATGTATGAACGCACCCTCACTGTGTTGAGGCACTATTACTCTGCAGGGCACAACAGGGGGCACTAGTACAGTTTTTTTTCTGATACAAATGTAAGCATTAATAAGGAGGGAAAGTTAACGACATCAATCAGAGGAGACGTCATCTGTGATCACTGGAGGTACCTGTGGGGGGGAAGGTGGGACATGAACTTTTGCACCCAGGTCCTCAAGTCTTTAGCTACTACGCCCCTGCGGTAGTAGGGGAATTTTTTGTGGGACGGTGCCATAGGGGAAAATATGTGAGACACTGACCTTTTTGGTCTCCATCTGATATATTCTCCCATATGGTGCTGTCCAGGCTCCATCCTGGGTTCTGTCCTCATGTGGTTACCTGCATACTGGATGGAAAGCGGGACGGATCCAGCATTGGTTAACTTTTTTGTTTAATGAAACCATCCAAAATGGAAACATTAGCCTTAGTTGGTATCAGTTTGGCATCCATTTGAATTCATTTTAATGGGACTGTATTTTAGTGTACATATTTTTTCTGGTTTCCTTTTGAGCATGTGCAGAAAAAAAGGGAACAAATTACTAAATTACAGATACAAACAGAAGGCTTTCCATTTACAACCGTTCACCATTGAGAACAATGGAAAAAATAGCGTACTGTCTATGCTATTGTTTCTGTGAAAAAGAGAAACCTGATAGAATGGACACAACTTAGAGAAACGGGTATTTAGGCTGAAAAAAATTGGGTACATTGCGCAACCTTCCAAAAGTAAGAAGCATGAAAACGAGAAAGTCCACCTGACTTCTCAACTACTCTGATTGTGATGTATGTCAGAAACAAGATGCGTTTCAAGCCACAAGGCCTCTTCCTCAGTAATGCGGGGCGGGGGGCAGCTGTGGCTTAGGAGCAGGTCCTGGACGCACAGCTGGACCTACATAGACAGTTGTAGTTGGTGCCTATTGCCCGCTGAGACAACAGCTAAGCACACATCCCAGCATTGCTGAGCAGGAGGCCTAGAGACTCGAAGCATGTCTCGTTGCTGATATACATCACAAAAAAAGTTGGGGGTACTTTCCCATCTTCATGCTTTTTATTTTTGGAAGCTTGTGCCATGTAGCAGTTTTTTCTGTGCCCAATCCTGTTGAGGTGTCCGCCTGGTCTGGCTGCACCTCCATTATATATTATCATGCTCTACACTTTCACCCTCACGATCCTATCAGGGATTTGTATGCCTTGGGCATCACAACAGGGTTGCTCCACCATTTCTTTCGTCAAACAAACTGAGAGCCCTAAAACCCGCACTGAAATGAATTAGCATTAAGGCCGTCTGCACACGAGCGTTCCGGATTCCACTCGCGGATTTTCACTTCTTCTTCTTCTTCTTCTTCTTCTTCTTCTTCTTCTTCTTCTTCTTCTTCTTCTTCTTCTTCTTCTTCTTCCTCCTCCTCCTCCTCCTCCTCCTCCTCCTCTTTTACCTCTTATTCTTTTTCCCCTTTTCTCTCTATATTCTCTTCCTCTTCTTCTTCCCCTCCTATCTCCTCTTCCTCTACTACTTCTTCCTCTTCCTTCCCCTCCTCCTCTTCTTCTTCATCTCTTTCTTCCTTTTCCTCTCTTTCCTTTTCTTCCCCTTCCTCTTCTTCCTCCTCTTCTTCCCCTTTCTCCTCTAGATTCTCTTCCTCTTCTTCTTTTTCCCCTTCCTCCTCCTCCTCTATCTCCTCTTCCTCTACTACTTTGTTTCTCTCCCTTTACTTTGCCCTCCTCCTCCTCTTCTTTTTCCTCCTTTTCTTCCTCTACCTCTTCTTCTTCCCCTTCCTCTGCTCCTGCTTGGACCTTTTCTTCTTCTCAGTGTTATGCACCAGATTTAGGGGTATCGGTGAAGTTCACATTCAGTTCAAACTAATTTGCCCAAATTTGAAAAACTGTCCGAACCATCATTTGAAAAGTTCTCTCATCACTTGTTTCCCATTTCGTGTTTGTGGAGAGTTGGTGCCACCCTGTATGGACCCTATAATGGCAGCAACAGTGGTTGTTGTTACCCAAGTAAGAGGTCAATATAAACGGCAAACATCTCTCAATTGCAGGAGGTAATCAAAGCAATTGTCTAGTCCTGAAAAAGAAGAAGGCCTCAGCTTCTCTTAGTACCTGAGGCACACTGTGCATTGATAGTCTAGGACCCTACACACTGCCCTGATTGGCTAGTGCTGCTCACATGACCAGCACTGGCAAATTAGAGCAGCATGTGGTATTTTAGACTACCAATGCACAATATACATCAAGAAGTCAGAGAAGTGGTATGGCCATCTAAGTTTGTCACTTTAAAAGACTTCACATGTGAAGACGTCTTGGTCTCTGGGATGTTCACGTCATGTTTTTTTTTCTCTGGGTTAGAAAAAGCTCTTAGAATGACAAGGAAATAGGCGAGTGTCTGAGAATTGGGCTGTCACAATGTAACAGCCTCAGATGGAGCAAATCATTCTCATCTCCATGTACTACTGTGACAGCATTGATGGGTGTCACGTCCCGCAGCACAGATTGGGCGCCGTGGTGCCAGGGACCTCTTTAATGCGTTGGGCAGCCTTCGTGGAAGGGTCTATGGTGGGTCTGTTACTTAGCAACAAAGATGAAACCCAGATAGGTAACAATTTGGGCAGATTCCTGCATTTAACCCCCCGTCTCTGCTTTAATGGCTTTTTGGGGTCTTGGAACCTTTCAGACGATTTACTAAATTTCACCATTTTTCTGCTACATTCGTGAAGCTGAGTTTTTTTTTTTCTGCTCTGCAATTTGTGCCCGAGGGAAATAGAATCGAAAAGCTGAAAGCAATTACAGGCGGCGCCCCGTTTATGGGACTTTGTAACTGAGGGTTTTTTTTCTGTTGTATTTGTATTTGCACTCAAAGCATTTTCTACGTGGCGCTCCCCGCACCGCGGTGATTATATATATTTGTAGCGTCCTACTTATGAGCAGGATTTGTGGGGAACTCACATGGGGATGGCGAAGAACGTTCACAAACACATCAGCATTACAGGAAAACCCACAATGACGGCACATTATACAATCAATTCTCTTTTTGGTGGTGAAAAATTGCGTAAGTCCCACAATCTCTGAACTGTCTCTAACTATGCTACCTGTAACCGGCAGTCCTATGCAACCCCATAGATAACACAGTGATAACTCTCTGAGGACAAATAATGTAGTAGATGTGACCTGCAGTCCTATGTAACATCACAGATAACACAGTGATAATTCTCCGAGGACAGATAATGTAGTAGATGTGACCTGCAGTCCTATGTAACACCACAGATAACACAGTGATAACACTCTGAGGACAGATAATGTAGTAGATGTAACCTGCAGTCCTATGTAACACCAGTGATAACTCTGAGGACAAATAATGTCGTAGATGTGACCTGCAGTCCTATGTAACACCACAGATAACAGTAATAAGTCTGAGGACAGATAATGTAGTAGATGTGACCTGCAGTCCTATGTAATACCATAGATAGCCCAGTAATAACTCTCTGAAGACAGATAATGTAGTTGATGTAACCTGCAGCCCTATGTAACACCCCAGATAACACAGTGATAACTCTCTGAGGACAAATAATGTAGTAGATGTGACCTGCAGTCCTATGTAACACCACAGATAACAGTAATAAGTCTGAGGACAGATAATGTAGTAGATGTGACCTGCAGTCCTATGTAACACCATAGATAGCACAGTAATAACTCTCTGAGGACAGATAATGTAGTAGATGTGACCTGCAGTCCTATGTAAATTCACACACTGTAATATCTGACCGCCTCAGCTCTGCTACCTTCCTAGTCCGTGTTGTGTATAATCTCTGGCAGATGATGCGGTGTATTCTTTGTGCTCTCGGTGATGAATAGTAATGAGCATTTTTATATTCTAATCCAGCGCAGATCTGACTACGTGCCCGCTGGGTGATCACATTGCTGTGGCGCTTTTTTTCTTTTGGAATATTCATCTTGCACATCTGCAGGTTTCTCACTTTGCATGTTACTTGTAACTGAGTAAAGATATTACAAACAGGCAATTTCCCACCCGCACCTCCACCGAGAAGCATCTAGCCCACCTATACACTGTCTAGGACAAAGTTGGACATAAGTTATGTTGATTCTCATACACTGTATGTGCTAAGAGTACAGACATAGCAGAGCTGAAGTGATCATCGTATAGTATCATGTGTACACCATGCAAGCACACTGAATGATGAAAAGAGCGACAATATTGTAACTGTCTTGTTAGGACACACCTCCTATACACTAAGCCACACCCTTTGTGCACCCTCACAATAGTAGTTCTGTTAGTGACCCCCTGACAGACATAGTTCCTCTTAGTGCCTTCTCACAGTAATAGTGCCCTTCAGTGACCCCCTCACAGTAATATTGCCCTTCGGTGACCCCCTTATAGTAATAGTGCCCCTCAGTGACCCCTTCACAGTAATAGAGCCCCTTAGTGACCCCTTCACAGTAATAGTGCCCCTCAGTGAACCCCTCACAGTAATAATGCCCCTCAGTGACCCCTTCACAGTAATAGTGCCCCTTAGTGACACCCTCACAGTAATAGTGCCCCTCAGTGACCCCTTCACAGTAATAGTGCCCTTCCGTGACCCCCTCACAGTAATAGTGCCCCTCAGTGACCCCCTAACAGTAATAGTGCCCCTCAGTGACCCCTTCACAGTAATAGTGCCCTTCAGTGACCCCCTCACAGTAATAGTGCCCCTCGGTGACCCCCTCACAGTAATAGTGCCCTTCCGTGACCCCCTCACAGTAATAGTGCCCCTCAGTGACCCCTTCACAGTAATAGTGCCCTTCCGTGACCCCCTCATAGTAATAGTGCCCCTCAGTGACCCCCCTAACAGTAATAGTGACCCCTTCACAGTAATAGTGCCCTTCAGTGACCCCCTCACAGTAATAGTGCCCCTCGGTGACCCCCTCACAGTAATAGTGCCCCTCAGTGACCCTAATAGTGAAATAGTGCCTCTCATTAAACTCCTTGCAGTAATAGTGCCCTTTAGTGACTCCCTCACAGTAATAGTGGCCCTCATTGAACTCTTCATAGTAATAGTGCCCCTCAGTAACCCCGTCAAAGTAATGCCCTGCATGTCCCCCTCAGTAATAATGTCCTGTTTTATGCAGTAAAATTAAAAGCCTGTACTCCTTTCACCCACCCTGCCGCCTCCTGCTTACTTCCATATAGCACATTCATGACCACTGTAGACAACCCCAGATCTCCACATTGGTACAGCTGAGGCCAGCGATTAGCTGCAGTTATCAGGTGCTAGACAGCATGTGTCTATGTTACGTGGAAGTAAGCAGCATGGACCGGAGCGGTCGGGAAGTGAACGGGGTGAGAATAGCCTGTTTTTACATTACTCTATTCCCAGTGCCATAGGTGGTACGTCCACAGCTGCTGCTACTTGGGCGGCGGGACAGCACCCTGAATCCAGGACTGTCCCGCTGAATCCGGGACAGTTGGAAGATATTTGCATGAGGTTGTAGTCAAGTTTGTTTGTCCCACGGATGACTGTTTGGAGTGGATACAACTGTAATTACCCTTCAGCTGTGACTTATTCTAGTTCAGGACCAATTCTGGTCAGAACAGCCCAGTGGGGGACAATTCATCAATACGACCATCCAGCTTCTCACATCCCAATAATGCGCCCCTCTCAGACTCTGGTAATGGGGTGACATCTCTTTTCTGCGTCGTAGAGGAGTCTAGTGGCCAACAAGCTCTACACAAGCGGAAGTAGAGGTCACTGCACACCAGGAGCCTCCAGGAGCCTTTTATAGGCCAAGGAGGGAACCACTTTTAGGGCTTCCAGTGACAAGACCGTTCATCTAATCACCACAACTCTCAGCATTTACATATCTGCCTGAGATGGAACCACATGCCAAGTTTTACAGAAAACGACAACTTCTTCCAGGTATATATGTGTTAATCGTCGCCTCCTGTAGCCCGGTGGCTGATCATATTTCCGTACATGGGTCTTTTATCTTCAGCTGCACATTTTTCGCTTTCTCTTGTTTCATCGTTAACCAGAATCTCAGACTTTTCTTATTAAACGTGTAGAAAATGCTGCTGGTTGCAGCTTTAAACAATAAATGCCAGTCAGTCTCTGGGCATGAAATGAAATCTCGCTGTCAGACGGTGCAGGCAGACACACGGAGCGCGTCTGGTAAAGTGATCCCACGTGAGGAGGGAGATGGAGCCACAGGGGGCTCTGACCTGCTCCAAAAAAACACCAAGAGATTTGAAATCTTTGCACGGAGCAGCCCATTACACTTAGTCGCTGACCTACAGATCTCAATGGTCTTTTCTTCCTGCAGTAAACCGGCTCTGAGCAGCCTCGGAGCATCATTGGAGGTCTACCGTATCTCGGTTATTAGAGCAGGAGCCAGACGGTTAGTAGACCGCCGAGTACCCGCTCCAGAGCAGCTCAGAGCACCATACTGGGCAAATTCTAAAGTGCCGAAGGATAAGGCACCTTCATGACTGGTATAAAAAAGGGTATTAGCGGTTACTAAAGGGTTGACATAACGAATAAGGTTATAAGGGGGTTCATTGCTGAGTTCTTCTACGGCCACTGCATACCGTACACTGAACGGCCACTTTATTAGACCCCCCCCCCCCTCCCCATCTAGTAATGCGTTGAACCTCATTTGGCCTTAAGAACCGCAGCAATTCATCGTGGTGTAGACTCCACTCGGTGATGAAATTGTCCTGCAGGAATTTCGGCCCCTGCGAACAGGAAGCTTTTTTTTTTTTTTTTAAACAATGTTTATTGAAATTTTTCCATATAAACATACAAACTAACACAGAATGGGTCTGAGCTCGGTATCCACCTGGCTCGTCAAGACAGAATATATGCTCTTAGTGAAGCAAATAATAGCTCAAGCTAGCATGAAATCCTAATGCAAGAATAAACTTAAACAACGTGCCAGGGCACAAGAGAACATTTTCAATAAAAGACAAACGTAGACCCCTTATAAACAAGAGAAAAGGGGGACACATACGGGGGCAGGGGCTAGGGAAGCTTTTTGTAGTTGCTGCAGATTAGATGGCAGTGCTGACATGTGCTGACCTGCTGACAGGAACGGGTCACCGATTCATGCTGCTTGCGCCAAATTCTGACTTCCCATTAGCACAGAGCAACAGAAATCTGGAGCCACAGTGACATCCCGGCCCGGCTAGTCTACCACCGATGACCCGGCTTCTTTGAAAGTCGCAAGATCGCTGGATTTTCCCATCTAATGTGGATTCACACTGAAACTGATCCACAGAAATCTTGTCACGTGATTTTATGCTGCACTCCGGGGTCGGGGGGGGGGGGGGGGGGGTCCATTTCCATACAGGGAAGCTCCAATTATGAGAGGGGTAGGAGCTCTAAAAAAAAGGCCTGGGGACTCTGATAAAGGGCTGGGGGTTTTAACATAGTGTTAGGGGGCTCTGATAAAGGGCTTGGGGCTCTAATAAAGGGACTGGGGGCTTTTTTCGTAACGGGCTGAGAGTTTTTACAAAGGGGCAGAGGGCTCTGATAAAGGGCTATGAGCTCTAATTAAGGGGTCAGGGGCTCTAATAAAGGACTGGGCACTTTAATAAAGGGGTTATTCAGTGTCTGCGGTTTTACACTCGTTACTGATACAATAATTTTCTGCTCATTACAGTCAATTATCTCAGACAATATAAATTGTGCTGTTTTTATCCAGAATCCTGTCTTTCTCAAGTAAGAGTCCATTAGACACTGATGAGAAGTCTGTGTGATAAATCTGTACCCAATAAAGATTCTAAATTGTTCAAACAGAACCGCAGAGCCGTCCATCACGGAGCAGAACTTCATGTATTTATGGCAGACACCAGTTGTCACATTCTACAATATATTCTATGGAGAAATCACATTTACAAACCGTATAAGATATACTGTATAAGTATATGAGCCGGGCAGGAGGACTAGAGGAGGGGCAGAATGGCTGCAGTTCTGATTGCAGCCACTAGTTGGAGACTTACTAGCTAAATGCACCACAGCTTTGACTTAGTTTGCACCAAACACTGGCTTACATGCTGTGCACTGCATTTATGTGTTTTAGACACTTCTGTGCTTTGCTAGACAAGGGGGTGTGATTTGTGAGAAAGGGGGTTGTGGTCTAAATTTGATACCATGTATCAAATTTTTGCCTCAGATGACACTATCTTATAAGTGGTATAAAATTAGGCAAAAAAGTGTCTAAAGATGCGCCAAACTTATCATTCATCAGGAGCCACTGTGGTACATTTGGCTCATTTTTAAACTGGATAGTCAGAGGCTGCTCTGCCTAAGTATTTGACACGTATAGCAAACTTGCCTCATTGACTTGGACCCTCTTAACTAATGTTGAGTGAACTGATATGAACAAACTGTGTTTCGGGTTGAACTTTGCTAAAATGGCCGAACCCATTGAAATTATTTCTTCTTCTTCATCTTCTTCTTCTCAATATGTATGTGCCATATAAATAAGGATAATTATTATTATGAAGAGGAAACCCACACAAACACAGAGAGAACATACAAACTCCATGCAGATGCCGACCTTGAATTTAGGACCTCAGTGCTGCAAGACAACAATGCTAACCACTGAGCCACCATACTTGCACTTCCTCTTCTTCCAGAGGAGGAAGAATAAGCATGATGGTTCAGTGGTTATCACTGTTTCCTCTCAGTACTGGAGTCCTAGGTTCGAATCTGATCAAGGACAACATCTGCAACATCTCTTGGGGCTCAAATCTATAGTCACCTATTAGTATGTTTTTAGAGAGCGGTAGGAAACCCACACAGAAGGAGAAAATACAAACTCAATGCAGAGGGTGCCCTTGGTCAGATTTGAACCTACAACCCCAGCCCTGCACAGTAACAGTGCTAGCCACTGAGCTACTGTGGTTTTTCTTCTCCTTCTTCTTGAGGAGGAGGATGAAGAGGAAGAAAAAGGAGTAAGAGATAGAAGCATGGTGGCTTAGTGGTTACAGCCCTGGGGTTCTAGGTTCAAATCTGATCAAGGACAACATCCCCATAGATTGTGTATGTTCTCCCTGTGTGGGTTTCTTCATAATAATAATCTCCTTTATTTATATAGTACATACATTTATTGAGTAGGAGAACTAATCTGGACTGAACCACACTTTTTGCCAATTGCCTATTCTGCGAACCAAGCAAACTTTTCAAAACTTCACTCATCACTACCTTTAACAGCAAAATAACCACCTTATAACCCAACACGTCTGAGATTCACAGACCCGACCAATGATGCCTTATTTACAAAGTATCAGAGCAGTAATTCCCTTGCCCTACAATGTGTCATCCCACATGTGCCAATGAATGTGTGTCACCCAGCTGAACGTTGTATTGCAAGCCGAGTATTATGTAATCAAGATTATTGTTGTAGCTAGTTCTAGCTACTTTTTCCTTTCTCCTGGGGCAAAGATTCAGTTTGCTGTCATAGCATTGGCCAAGGCAAAGTGATTTGTTTGTGCCCCTACCTGGCACTTGGCATCTTGGACATATGCCCATCTTGCTGTCCTCTAGCTTCACCCCTGGTATGGCTTACCAAACTGGTCACCTGTTGATTGCAATTGCCAACTTGGACTAATTTTGACCCAAGGCAAAATATTTGACATGTAATTTTTCATAAATAATTAAAGGGGTTGTGCCAAGATGTAGAACCCCTCTCAGACTGCGGGGCTGAGACAAACAGCTGAACACTCCGGGTCCTGCTCTCGCCACCCTCGGTAATCAGGTCATTTTGCTGGTGGAAGATGCAGCCAGCCACACATTTTCTCTCCAGCTACATAGCATTACAATATGGCTGTTCACAGGAATGTAATCTAAGGATGGCACAAGGTCTACCAAGATGGGAGCTGCTCTTACTCAGCATCTCTCTGTTTTTGGTCATAGATTGTAGAACCTTGTTCTATGACATCCATATTCCCTAAAAGGGTATACAAACAGAAATTGTGTTTTTGGCACAGCCCTGTCATGTGCCGACAGCAACATGGTCACAACTGCGGACCACATGATGCACTAGTCAGCATATAACCAGTGCCATTTAGGACTGTAACCTGAGGGATAAACTTCTCCCTTTAATTCTGGTGCTGATCGGCTGGCTGGGTTGTCAATCAGCCCACTCAGCCTGTCAGTTTCTCTTTGAGGGTATCTGAACTGATTCCTTTTTCAATGGATGCCGTTTGAACTTGTAATGGTTCAGTGCTCAGTTTTTTATATTCTGTGCTTAGTTCCCTAGAGCTCTGTGGCTTTGAGTTCAGTGGTTGGAGTCACTTGTTCCTCTCAGACTTAGGGCTTGGCTACGCTTCTGCAGCGAGGTTCCCCTTTTCGGGGCAGATGCTCTGCTTGTGTGGCTAGTCCAGTTTAGGCAGTTCAAGCAGTCCATTGTCACCATTGCCTCAGTCTTTTGTCAACAGACATCCTGTCATCCAAACATCCCGTCTGGCTCAGGGTTTAGCTCTGGAATTAATTGTCTTTGGTTGCACCAGCAAGTCTAAACATAAGTAACAACCCCAATTTAAATTGGCCAATTAACCTATTGGCATGTTCACTCTATGATTTGTTCACTGGATGATTATGATGACCTTGGCAGTTGCTGTTCATACATGTTGCAGACTCACAGAATGTATATAGTTGTATATCTCTTCTACTGTATTGTACTCTTTAATATGTCTTCAGAACTTGTAGGACATTTCAACTCAACCTAATATGGTCAAAGATGTAATGAGTTTTCACAGCTAGTCATTACCTAGACTGGTCAACTTAAGGGCATCTGATTTTGAGAGAATATGGTGGTGGTTAACTAGTGCTATTGTATCATTTGTATCCCTTTTGCAGCTTTTGCTAATCTCTTCTATGTTTTCTCTAGGTCCAGCATTTGAAGAATCATTCTAGAGATGGACTTGCTATCTGCAACATACGTCTTGGCAGTTTTAATAGCCTGTATCGTATATGAGTCTGGTGCTCAGGAAAAGAATTACATTATAAGAGAAGAACAGGGTGAAAACATATCCATTGGAAACTTGCTGAGGGACCTCAATTTGACGTTGGACCCTGACATAGCTCTCTCTACCCCACTTCAGTTCAAACTGGTCTACAAGACTGGAGATGTTCCTCTGGTCCGGGTTGAAGAGAACACTGGTGAGATCTACACCACCTCGAATCGGATAGACCGGGAAAAGCTTTGCGCCGGCATCTTTACGGAGAACAAATGCTTTTATGAGGTGGAAGTGGCTGTTCTTCCGGATGAGGTCTTTAGATTGGTCAAGATCCGCTTCTTGATCGAAGACATCAATGACAATGCTCCTCTGTTTCCATCTACAGTCATCAACATTTCCATCCCGGAGAACACAGCTGTCAACTCTAGATATTCTGTACCATCTGCACTTGATCCCGATGTGGGCAAGAATGGAATTCAAAACTATGACCTCCTCAAGGTGGGTATTTACATCTATTACAGTGTGTTTGCTTTTCAGTTATTGGTTGCCAACCAACTGAAAATTCTTCATTAGCCTGTACATGTATCTTTTCCCATATCCCCATCTCAAACTAAAAGCCCAATACACATTAGGCTTTATTCATCTGAACCTGCAGATAACAACGGGGCCAAATAACCTTCTGATGCATAAATGGGCGGTTCAACTTTTCCCCGATAAATAGTGTTAGGGGAAAGAACGATCAAGGACATTGAATTTCAGTGCCCGAACCTATTGTTTCCCAGTAGCTAAACTATCATCAGATCTATCTGGCTGTAGCTTATCTCCCTGAACACAGAGATGTTTGACCGAGCCTAACATCTGCAGATAATGTATGTGGTAGGCAACCTTTTAATGTGTATGGGTGCGGCTCAACCTTTCCCGACAGATAATGTTTGGGGAAATGAACTGTCAGGGATGTAGCTATCTGGTTACGGCTTACCTCCCTGAATACATAAATTCCTATAAATACATAAATTCGGCCAAGATAAATTTTGCGTATTGGGGAGCCGGGGAAAATAGCTGTTGAATGAATGATTGACCCTTAGTTATTGAATGTGTATAGTCAGCGTTACAGAAGTCTAAGTAGATGAGATATAGGAAGCTGTTAGCTGAGCTTTAGCTAATAGCTAGCTAGCTGTTCTTGCCCATTTTTTAAACGGAAGGACTGGGATTATCTGGCTATCATTTATTTTTGTATTTTTATGTATTTTAGAGGAACTGTGCATGACACAAAACTGTGCGCTCCACTTTTAATGAGCAATAACGCTAGGTGTGACATCTATCATCCATGTCTTAACCCCTTTAGTGGCACGCCCGGAAAACCTCTGAGATTACTGCACTGACCATGCAGTGAAACCCAGGAAGATTTCCGTGGACAGCTCTAGTGCTGAAATGTGCAGAGCACTGAGCTGTCATCTGAAATCTTCTGGAGTTTTTACTGCATACTCAGCGCAGCAAGCCCCGAGATTTCCTTGCCATAATACCAACTGTCAAAGTAGTACAGTACTTTCAAATACTTGCGAGATTAAATTGCATTGTTGACTCATTTAAAAAACCTGCCGTATGAGGCATGACATGGTAATAATAA
This sequence comes from Eleutherodactylus coqui, assembly GCF_035609145.1. Lineage (NCBI taxonomy): Eukaryota > Metazoa > Chordata > Amphibia > Anura > Eleutherodactylidae > Eleutherodactylus > Eleutherodactylus coqui. The sequence goes on along the minus strand of NC_089846.1, from coordinate 88,260,239 downwards.
ACCAGCCACTGAAGGGGTTAAAGGGAAGCTGTCATCATAAAATACCCTATTGTATAAATCATTTTTATATTTAGACAAAACTTTTTAAAGAATTTTTGGTGTTTTTTAATATCACGATCTATAGTTTAACAGAATCCTAAAATCCTGCAGTTCTTACACTGACCAGTAAGCCTAATAATAGTCTGACATTCTCTGTTCTGTATAGAAAACTTCTCAGCCTTCATCACAGGCAGCATTACAGTGAGAGGTGACACCTGTATATAGATAACACAGGATCCACCATTCACAATAGGTGATGTGACAGCTCACCTCCTCCCCTTCCCATACAGGTCACAGAGCATGCCCACAACACTGTTCAATAGAGGTCAATGGGTGATAATCACAGCTCACCTCCTCCCCTTCCTGCACAGGTCATAGAGCATTCCCACTACACTGTTCAATAGAAGTCAATGGGTGATAATCACAGCTCAGAATGAGCAGAGATATAAATGAATAAAGCACAAGTTATGTTGAATTTTTCCCCTAAAACTATATATCCATCTGCTCAGCTCCTGCGGCTCTATAACCTGATGCTTGCAGCTTGGACACCTTATTCTAGCTGTCAGACTCCCTTGAAGTGGGCCATGTTTATAGCTCATATCCTGAATTTGCATTATAAAGCAGAACGCTGCCCCTAGTGACAGAAACAGAAATATGCTGGCTTCCATAGCACATAGAAGAGTCCAGATTAGATGGAGTTACGTGAGAATTAATCAGCTGGAGGTTTAATGTATATGAGCTGCAATTTTTTTTCCATTTTCCCATCTTAAATATTTGACAATATGCAGAATTGAGTTTATTACTATTTAGTATAAATAAGGATATTAATGAATTAGATTCCCATTTTCATTAGGTAGAATGTAAAACTGCAACCCATCTCTACACATTCATCTCCATTTTATTAACTGCAAGTATCGGGGTTTCAGTCATTCCGGAGCCGATGACCTAGATGAGAACTGGGCACTACAGTCATTAGCAGCTGGTCGGTTACAGGACCGCGCCGCGAGTCACTGACCGTGCATAATAATCGTGTCTGTGTCTAACACATGCCCTTAAAATATGAAATCTTGGGCTTCTGACCAAAGTCTCATCACACCAAGGCCAAAAAGCAGTCAGCTCTGTCACAGACTAACTGCGAGAAGATGCAGATGTCACATAACTCCATGTACACCGAACACCGGCAGCGGGAAGTAACGCACCATATACAACTGATATCAGAAGTGGAAATATAGTGGGTGCCGAATATGCGGTTGCACCCGGACCCTGGAGTCATAGGCGACCAATAAGGTCTCCTTTCCCTATATGAGGAGACTGCACATGCGAGACCACCGCTCCATTAAATCCCCTTCACACTGCAAGGGGTGTAGTGGTGAGGAGGGAGGGGGGGACACAGGACCTCTGTTCTCAGGATCGGTGGAGATCTCACCTGTGATCAAACTTTTATCACCCAACCTATAGATAGGTGATAAATCAACCGCGGTAACCCCTCTAACTGTTTATGTAGGGGTCTTGAAGCTCAGTATCAGTAAAGGGAGCTACACCCCCTACGCAAATAAGTTAAGTGACCCTCCTGTCTTGAGAGTGAACGGGGGGATTTATATTACCTGTCATTCATCCCTTGTTGTCCCTCGGATCTGCTGGTTCTGGGTCCACAGTCTTCTAACCATCTTCTAACTTGTCAACCATTAGTTCCGAGCATTGCTGAGGGACACATTGTGCAACGCTACTACGAGACACTAAATGTTGCTCTCTGATTGGCTATCGCTGATCATGTGAGTAGTGTGGCAACTTATAGAGCAAGTGTAGTACATCATGGTAAGATAGTAACATAGTACGGTACGTGAGGCTGAAGAGAGACACTGTCCATCTAGTTCAGCCTGTTTCAACCCCCATTGTTGATCCAGAGGAAGGCAAAAAAAAAACCCAATGAGGCAGAAGCCTATTTATCCCATTTGGGGAAAAAGTCCTTCCCGACTCCATAATGGCAATCAGAATAATCTCTGGATCAACGTTTGATAGTTCCTACCTGACTCCGAGACCCGGATCAACAACCCCGCTGGTTAATGTCTATATCCTGTAATATCATAGCGCTCTAGGAAGACATCTAGTCTCTCTTAATCTCCTCTATGGATTTAGCCATCACCACATCCTCAGGCAGAGAGTTCGTCGATAGTCTAAAGGTACGTTCATACGGAAATTTCCGCAGCAAAATCTACCGCATTTGGGCATCAAATCAGCAACCCCTTGCTGCAGCGCACGGAGCAGCCCTCACCACAAGAAGCTCTTCACCGCTACTAAGCCAAGGCTACCGGTCAGGTGAGGCACCCACTTCCATATCACCAGACTGGCGGCCGCAGCACTTAGTAGTGGTTGCCAGATGAGGACTGTACCGTGCGCAAAAGTGAGGGGTTGCTCATTGTGTAGAAAAAGAATCGCAGCATGTGTTCATCAGAACGCCTCAACCATTGATTTTCATGGGACCCTAAAGACATTCCATGCTAACACATACCATCCAATGTGCATACAAGTGTGATGCAATGTTTCCCATTGAAATCAATGGAAAACACTTACAGTCCTCTGACGCACGTGAAACATGTACGAGGATGGGAAATTCACAAAAACGATACGAAGCGCGTTTACATGAAAAATGCCTCGCATCCGCGGGATAAACGCACCTTGTGGGTAAAAGCAAATGGGCGCATGTGCTAATACACTCGGCCCTATGGAGCCTATTATTGCATGAACCAGGTTTATGTTTCAGACTATTTTGAATAGCGCTAGTGCGTGCGAGTTTGAAAAAAAAAAGAGTGGAAAGAAATGTTCCTGCCTACTATGAACCACATGCGAGCAAGAGGAAAGCCCTATTTTTTTTCACCCGTGCTACTAACGTGCAAGAATCCCGATGGTGGGAACAAAACCATTGAAATCAATAGCTTTGTCCCGCTATACAGCAGAGATTTTTACAGCTGCATAACAGGACTGAACCTCGCCCGTCTATCTAAGCCCAGAAAAGTGTGATATCAGGCAGAGTTTCTCTTCTCGATATCGCGCTCGCCGTGTGAATGTTGCCTAATGTGCAGATTTTGATGAAACGAAAAAAAAAAAAGTTTGGTCTGGTGTCGCCAGTAGAGCAAAGTGTGATTGTTTCCAGTGAGAGAAACAAGTAATCTTGTAGATATGAGACCTTTAAATGGCTAACAAAAATACATTATGTTATAGCAAGCTTTTGAACCTCACAGGGTCTTTCATATAGGCATAATGAAATGGATCCAAAGAGTCACCTATATACACACATACATATGACAAGGCACAGACATGGTGGGATTAATTTGCACTTACAAGAAAACTACAACAGAAATACAAACATAGATGTGAAGGTTTTATGGTCCCTAAATTAGTGTTGGGGGGGTCACCAGGCCAGAGTGTTATAGATTTTTCATACTTCCCATGAATCCTCTTGAATAATTTAACCTTCTGTTAAAAGTGACAAAAGTGGTTATATTTTGGTGAAAACCGAATCTGGCAGAATTCTGATTGCCATTCCACATCAAAATCCGAACTGAAAGCTACAAATTTGGGTGCAGATTGTGAGATTGGGATATTTGGTCTGCTGTAAGAACCCCCTGAGACGCTGCCTTGCACAGTTTGCATTAGGCAGTAAGAAGATTGTGGCGGCCATATTTTTCTACTCAGTATTGTCGAAATAAAGACGACACAAAGCGAAAAACTGTCAAGATCCTTCTTGATGCAAAAAGTTGAAAATGTATAGAATTTTTTTTCCTACTGGCTGATTTTTTTTTTCCTTGTGAAGAAATTGATTATTTTAGGTTAAAGGACATTTCTTTCTTTCAGTTTTCTCTTCCCTTTCAACCTGACAAGTGTGTGAGCAGAGATGTTTCTTTGTATTTGCTGACAATACCTGACCTATATTGCTGCTGATAACAATGCTCTCATTAGTCGGGCTTCTCACCCTCTTGTACACACGGAGTATACATTATTAATTATTTCCTAGCTCTATATTTTCTTCCATCATTTCATATCTTCTGCCTTCTGGTCTAAACACCTTGTAATGATGAATGACCAGAGGCAAAACATCACTAATAGACAGATGAATGCAGAAGAAAGTCCTAGCTTCCTGTACCAGCACTGAAATACTGAAAGCCATAAATAAAAGTAAAGCACTTGCACAGTAACATCCATATCATCTATGTGTTCGATGTCATTGAATATACATAATTAATCAACATTAAAGGTTGGGTCACATTCCAAACATATTACATTACTTATCCTGTACTGATCCTGAGTAACATCCTGTATTATACTCCAGAGCTGCACTCACTCTTCTGCTGGTGAAGCCACTGTGTGCATACATTACTTATCCTGTACTGATCCTGAGTTACATCCTGTATTATACTCCAGAGCTGCACTCGCTATTCTGCTGGTGGAGTCACGGTGTACATACATTACTTATCCTGTACTGATCCTGAGTTACATTCTGTATTATACTCCAAAGCTGCACTCACTATTCTGCTGGTAGAGTCACTTTGTACATACATTACTTATCCTGTACTGCTCCTGAGTTACATCCTGTATTATACTCCAGAGCTGCACTCATTATTCTGCTGGTGAAGTCACTGTGTGCATACATTACTTATCCTGTACTGATCCAGAGTTACATTCCGTATTATACTCCAGAGCTGCACTCACTATCCTACTGGTCGAGTCACTGTGCACATACATTACTTATCCTGTGCTGATCCTGAGTTACATCCTGTATTATACTCCAGAACTGCACTCACTATTCTGCTGGTGGAGTCACTGTGTACATACATTACTTATCCTGTACTGGTCCTGAGTTACATCCTGTATTATACTTCAGAGCTGCACTCACTATTCTGCTGGTGGAGTCACTGTGTACATACATTACTTATCCTGCACTGATCCTGAGTTACATCCTGCATTATACTCTAGAGCTGCACTCACTATTCTGCTGGTGGAGTCACTGTGTACATACATTACTTATCCTGTACTGGTCCTGAGTTACATTCTGTATTATACTCCAGAGCTGTACTCAGTATTCTGCTGGTGGAGTTACTGTGTACATGCATTACTTATCCTGTACTGCTCCTGAGTTACATCCTGTATTATACTTCAGAGCTGCACTCACTATTCTGCTGGTGGAGTCACTGTGTACATACATTACTTATCCTGCACTGATCCTGAGTTACATCCTGCATTATACTCTAGAGCTGCACTCACTATTCTGCTGGTGGAGTCACTGTGTACATACATTACTTATCCTGTACTGGTCCTGAGTTACATCCTGTATTACACTCCAGAGCTGTACTCAGTATTCTGCTGGTGGAGTTACTGTGTACATGCATTACTTATCCTGTACTGCTCCTGAGGTACATCCTGTATTATACTCCAGAGCTGCACTCACTATTCTGCTGGTGGACTCACTGTGTACATATATTACTTATCCTGTACTGATCCTGAGTTACATTCTGTATTATACTCCAGAGCTGCACTTACTATTCTGCTGATGGAGTCACTGTGTACATACATTACTTATCCTGTACTGATCCTGAGTTACATTCTGTATTATACTCCAGAGCTGCACTTACTATTCTGCTGATGGATTCACTGGATACATACATTATTTATCCTGTATTGACCTGTAGTTACATGCATGTAAGACAATGAGGGGGTTGTTATTTTCTGGTCACGGTTTTATAAAAGAACCTGGATGTAAGTGTTGCAGTTAGCAAATATGAAAACAGCAGAAATGCTACAGTTGTACCCACAACACAATTTAAGAGACCACCTCTTGCCCCCCTGACTGGCCTCATACCTCAATAACTACATATGTAATATGGCTGCTGTCACATGAGCACCAAATGTGACCCCAAATTTTTTTTAGTGGCTGTTATTAAAAGTGGGCGGAGCTGTGACCACTTCAGGTTCATTTACAAGAGGAGAAAGTGTGATATGTACTGCACAAGACGCAGTGTATAAGGAGTCTACGAGCAGAGAAACTATTGGATTTCTCGCTTCCTTCTTGGCACTCTCTTACTTCTGGCCCTAAATACCAGGAAAATGAGTAAAATAATCCTGACTTGAAAAATATTACCGCTAATACTCAGCTTGTACGCGCTGCTTCGGCCTTTTATGTGACCATTACATAGGCGGAGACGATTTCTATGAACAGATTAGGTTTAAATGTGCTGAAAAGAAAGTTATTTAACATGTACAGGATTTCTCATCATCTGCTGCATTAACCGAAGCAGGAAGGTGCCGCAAATCTACCGGTCCGCTCCGTGTACTGTACTGCGTCCAAGAAAAGTGGCTGCCGATTAATGTCAGGCAGAACGCCTACATAAAACCTAACAAAGTATAACTCTGAACTTGTACTGTCCTGCTTTTTCCTGCTATTTACATAATATGCTGTACTTAATGTATCCATTCTGCTCAATACAAAGTATATAATACTATAGCATTACTATGGAAACTGTTAAACATTTTATGAAGCCAATAAATGTCACTGAACCGAGATTTAGATTGAATATGATAGCCACATTTATCATTGATTTAAACTTTGCAATAAAAATACAATTTTATTAAATGTAAAGAAAATATAACTGCCATACAAATATTTTCTACGGACAAATGCTATAACACTGCTACCTCTGTACAAGAATGTAACCACTATAATACTGCCTCCTATGTACAAGAATGTAACTGCTATAATACTGCCCCCTGTGTACAAGAATATAACTAATATAATACTGCCCCCTATGTACAAGAATATAATTACTATAATACTGCCTCTTATATACAAGAATATATCTACTATAATACTGCCCCCTATGTATAAGAATATAACTACTATAATACTGCCCCCTATGTACAAGAATATAACTACTATAATACTGCCTCCTATGTACAAGAATATAACTACTATAATACTGCTCCTATGTACAAGAATATAACTACTATAATACTGCTCCTATGTACAAGAATATAACTACTATAATACTGCCTCCTATGTACAAGACTATAACTATTATAATACTGCCTCCTATGTACAAGACTATAACTACTATAATACTGCTCCTATGTACAAGAATATAACTACTATAATACTGCTCCTATGTACAAGAATATAACTACTATAATACTGCCTCCTATGTACAAGACTATAACTATTATAATACTGCCTCCTATGTACAAGAATATAACTACTATAATACGGCCCCTTATATACAAGACTGTAACTATTATAATACTGCCTCCTATGTACAAGAATATAACTACTATAATACTGCTCCTATGTACAAGAATATAACTACTATAATACTACCTCCTATGTACAAGAATATAACTACTATAATGACGCCTCCCATGTACAAGAATATAACTATTATAATACTGCCTCCTATGTACAGGAATATAACTACTATAATACTGCTCCTATGTACAAGAATATAACTACTATAATACTGCCCCTATGTACAAGAATATAACTACTATAATACTGCCCCCATGTACAAAAATATAACTACTATAATACTGCCACTATGTACAAGAATATAATTGCTATAATACTGCCCCCTGTGTACAAGAATAAAACTACTATAATACTGCTCCTATGTACAAGATTATAATTACTATAATACTGCTCCTATGTACAAGAATATAACTACTATAATACGGCCCCCTATGTACAAGACTATAACTATTATAATACTGCCTCCTATGTACAAGAATATAACTACTATAATACTACCTCCTATGTACAAGAATATAACTACTATAATACCGCCTCCCATGTACAAGAATATAACTATTATAATACTGCCTCTATGTACAAGAATATAACTATTATAATACTTCCTCTATGTACAAGAATATAACTACTATAATACTACCTCCTATGTACAAGAATTTAACTACTATAATACCACCTCCTATGTACAACAATATAACTACTATAATACTGCCCCCTATGTACAAGAATATAACTACTATAATACTGCCTCCTATGTACAAGAATATAACTACTATAATACTGCCCCCTATGTACAAGAATATAACTACTACAATACTGTCCCCCTATGTACAAGAATTTAACCCCTATAATACTGCCCCCTATGTACAAGAATATAACTACTATAATATTGCCCCCTATGTACCAGAATATAACTACTATAATACTGCCCCCTATGTACAAGAATATAAGTACTACAATATTGCCCCCTATGTACAAGAATATAACTACTATAATACTGCCCCCTATGTACAAGAATATAACTACTATAATACTGCCCCCTATGTACAAGAATATAACTACTATAATACTGCCCCCTATGTACAAGAATTTAACTACTATAATACTGCTCCTAAGTGCAAGAATATAACTAGTATAATAGTGCCCTCTATGTACATGAATATAACTTCTATAATACTGCCCACTGCAGACAAGAATTTGGACTTGAACTTCTGGATGTTTTTGTATGTGAGTTGCTGGTGTTATTTTGTGCCCCTGCGTGGTATAAGTGGCGGTGCACTGCAGGGTCATTCTGGTGCCGGCAGGTTCTCTATGTATTTAGAGCTGGTAAGTAGTGTGTTCATCCTGCGCCGTGTTGTTCTTCCGGTAGAGCAGAGGTCTTATTTTAACCCGTGTGCCACCTCTCGCTGGGTATAACAATGTGTTGTAATTATCTGACAAGTGTACTGGCAGCTGCCACGGAAAGCTTGGCATGTATACAATGAAACAATCCTCACCAGACAGGCAAGCAAAACTGGTGATTTAACACAGCCCAAAGTGTGAGCGGCTCGGACGCTTTTCTTCAACCTTACGTTAAGCGCCAGAGTTAAAAAGCCTTAAAGCTTAGCGGGAGCAGCTGGAACGCTGTAAAGTTTAGTGATCACCGCCATAAAAGTATAGATGTGGAACATTAATGGGTCATTAGAAAGTGTCTTGTTCCTATGTGTAAGAAAAGAAAAATCTCTGCGCAACTTTAAAAGTTAATTTTATCAGCAGTAATAATGAAAATTTTCCATAAGGCAGTTTTGATAATGGCGCGGCCCGCCGGCTGCATGTACAGAGGAGGTGGAGCGTAACCCAAGGATCACCGATACAGCAGTCACACAGATAATAGCAGTATGTGAATGCAGCTCACAGAGATGTCCACCTGGAAGTACCTTTACAGGTGTGGCTTATTTAAAGGGAGTGATTGACCAATAGCTGAAGCTGTATTGGGTGTATGGGAATGAAGAGAATGGATAGTGGAAAAAGAGACAGAGACAAAGAGGCGGGAAAAAAGAGAGAAGTAGAGGATAAATGAGACACAGAATGACAGCAGAAAATACAAGAAAAAAGAGAATAAGGGAAGAAAAGAGAGAGAGAGGGGGGGGACACAGAAAAAGAAAGACAAAAAGCAGAAAAAAGGGCAAGAGAGGGAAAGAGAGAGAGGAAACGAGGGAATGATGAAAAAAGAGAGGGATATGAAAGAACAGCAAAAAAGAGACAGAACAAGAGCAGAAAAGAGAGAGAAGGAAAAAGAAATAATGAGGAAAAAGAGAGAGGGAAGAAAAGACACAGAAAAGGAGAGGAGAAGAGAGACAAAGCAGAAAAAAGAGAGTAAGATAGGAAAAAGACAGCGGAAACAGAAAAGAGAGGAAGGAAATGATGAGACATAGAGAGAGGTAAAAAGAGAGAAAGGAAAAAAAAAAACACGAAAAAAGAGAGTGATGAAAAAACAGGCAAAGAGGAAACAACTCTGGTGTTCTAAGCTCTCTAGCGCCTCTGGGTGTTTCTGCCAGCCTCCAGTTGTGAAGCATCGTGGCTGGCAGCAGTGCCTGTACTCCGCTAGTAGTGCTGCCTTTGTCTCTCATCATACGAGCGCCATAGGCTTGATGTGGCTTCTTGATGTGTCTTCTGTTCTGTCCTCAGTGGTGTGCAGCTCTGTACTTGTTGTGTGCCAATAAAATGAGGGGGAGGAGCCAAGCCCTCAGCCAATGCTTAATAGACTGCAACATCATGTGATCCCCAAACCAGTGCTCGCTGCAAATCAGGTATGATCATCTAATAGGGTCAAAAAATCAAAATTGACCATAGCGGCAGCTGGGTGATGGGGTCAAAGTATGGCTGAAGGTCAGAGGTGACCAGATGAGGGGCCATGAAACCAGGGGGACTCGGCATAGCTGAGTTTAGATGCTTTACTCTTTGGCTTGCACATTTTAGGAGTTGAGCTCACAATCCTTATCACTGCTCTTATCTTTCAATACATGTCCTGTCAGAAGAGGCAGAGTTCTTCTTTAAATCTCAATGTTCCTGAGTAGATATCTCAGAAACTTTGATTTTCCCAGAGTCCTTTGTGTTTTTTTTTTCTTTTCATCCGCACTTCCCTGACATGCCAACATCTCAGGACGCTCCACTGTCTCCAGCTATGTGATACAACTTTGATGATTTTAGTTTTTTATGCTTTTTCTTCCTTTGTATTTTGAAGCTTATTAAGTGAAAAGGGGAAAAATACAGCAGGAACTTGGTAGACAAAAACTGAAAAAAATTCTCAGGTTGGCTGTTGTATCCAGCTGGATTTGTAGATAATAAAAATGTAAATGAAGATAACATAAGAGACCAATTACCTGTGACACCTGGATACAAGTGCCCCTCTACACGCAATATTTATTGGCTTCAGGACGACCATTGTATGCTGAAAATATTGTGTGTTGAAACCAGAACTCTATGGAAACAAGCAATTGGTTTTTAAAGGCCCAAAATGCCATCCAAAAGTAATACAAAATGAAGAGGAAAGAAAATTAAGCAAATAATGAATATAGTTAAAGCAATTCCTTACGTATAACAGTCAGGAAGAGCTGCTAGAAGCTGTAAATCACTTTCTATGTGAGGACAACAGCTTCTTCAGGGTCCGCTACAGAACACAGAGTCTGGTGCCTTCCTCCCCGGTGTCCAAAGAAATTGCTCAACCTGATACTGGTAAAGAGCACCAGGGGACATGTAGTTGTGGTAGGTCTGGGGTCCAGCCTCTTCTGGATTATAGGTCAAGGAACATCTAACGCATTGTACTTTGGTTGTGAAGGTCCTCCCCATTCCAACTGAGGCGCAGATACCTACTATTACTGCCGTCAAAGGCCTGTCTTCAGCCGCTGGCCATCTATGAAGGGAACTATTCCCATCCACATGGACTACAGCGTAGCATGTGGAGAAGAATTCGGCCATATCATCATGGTTCATGCTCAACCTGGAGCATTTAATTGGCATGGAATAAGAATTGGCAACAGTCTCCGTCAATGACTGTAGAGGGTGGCAGGTGGCTGGCTTAAGTAGTCCAGGTTTCCTCCACTCTGAATCACCTAACTGGACTTAAAACCCACTTCTCTGCCTCTTCCTCTCTTGTGTTTTGAGTATGCAGTACTACTGTTATACTGTTTTTGTACTGATAACATGTCTTATATTTTACGTATGCACTGCAGCTTTTAGGGGGAATGTGTGTTGGGCTAGGTAAGTGGGTTCCAGAAGTGAGGTAGGCTTGAGACAAGTTTCCAGTAGCGTTCAAGGAGAGCAAGGTATATAGACGGCTGCTGAGCAATACCACTCTAGTGAAGGCTGGGTAAAGCCCAGGAATTAGGTCTACTGGAATTCCAGTTCACACTGGACCCTCTACGAGGGAGCCACGCTCTTTATTTTTAGTGCTCATTTGTGGTAGAACCCGCTTCTTGTTTCAATGCATTGTTCCATGAACTCTACTGCAGCGCTGCCGCTAACAGGGAAAACAATAGACTTCAGAGAGAGTCTTGATTTTATTCTGCTACAGTGGTGCCATGCCAGCAACTGCCTGCATCTTGGGACTTTCATCTTATTACCACTGTTGCCTAAACTGCTGGGTTGTGACAGTAACATTCAGTTAAGAACTTCCATTATAGTGTTTCTGTTGAATAAAGAACTTCAGAAGCAATGTGGTCCTGCTCAACCAGTACCAAACTCCTTGCATGTACCGTACACGGGAGACCACTGGCCACGTCTGGCCCTTCAACTGCACCTGTATCCTCTAAGTTGCAGTCCCTATTACTGCACTTGCCCATCTAGCCCATCCCTGCACTTATTTGCTAGCCAATGATGTAGGTACATGTGGGCAACACTCTCCACCCTGGTGCAGGAGCTCTCAACAGAATGTCTGCTCACTCCAGCAACTAGTGCACTACTGCCCAAAATATGGCCGCCAAACCACTTCTTGCTTCCGGTTTCTCCTGCAAGCCGGAGCTCAACTGCCTACTGAAAGGCTAGCTCTTGCTTTAATGGCCAGGACAGTATAAAGCTCCAACAACGCTCCAGGCCACTCACTGCTTCCTTGACAAGTAACATATAAATACAGTGTATATATAATATATTCCCGTGTTTGTTTGGTTAACTGTGAACTTAATACAAAAATTGAAAATGATGTCATACTAATAAAATAATATTATGTCATTCTGGTCGCAGACTGTGTTATCCTGATAGGTTTGCAATAATCTTTACATCTTTAAAAATGAATTTCTGTTGTCTGCACCAAATTTGCCACATAGGTAAATCAGGCACATTGGGAGGTTTTAGACCGGGTTTCAGCTCCCCAGGACTTCTTGACATGTTCCCAAAAAATCAGAATACAAATGCAAATATTAAAGCAGTTGCCCAGTTACTGCAGAACCCCACTTCAATAGCACCCCCTGTATTTAAATAATAAAGGGAATTATACTTTCCCCTCCGTGGCTTCTGGAATCCAGCGCTGCAGCCCCGCTGTAATCCCAGTGATTCTTGTTAGACATGATGTCACAGGAAATCAAGGGAGTACTGCAGCCAATGAGAGGTTGCAGTGTCGAAGTCCTGATCTCCAGCACTCAGGATGTGAGCGCTGATGCCAGGAGAACAAGTGGTGATCCTGTAGTCTCTCATTGGCTGCTGCCATTCCCTGATTTCCTGTGACATCATCTCTCACAAGAATCATTGGGACCACAGTGTGGCTGCAGCCAAGGATTGTAAAGTAAATTCACATTATTTTAGTACAGGGGGTCCTATTGAAGTGGGGTTCTTCAGTAAGCAGACAACCCCTCTCTTCGGGACGCCACTGGCGAGATGTAACATTTCTGCACATAACAACCCAGACATTCTTCTTTAGACACTGTGAACAATTATTCATTAATATGTTTATCACGTTAGCTTCATATCAGCAGCAAACAAAGTTTTTAACCACACGTAAACAGCAAACAGTTACGCAAAAAACCCTTGCGAAGCCGAAGAAGTCAGCAAGAAAAGCGAAAAGGATACTTAAAAAGTAGTAAAAATATATTTTTTAAAAAAACATGAAAAATAAATCAACCTGTTGAGCAAAAAAAAACAAACACCATCTCGCTCTGATTTTTTTGTCTTGAGCTATCCAGGTAGTCCTAGAAGCTGCCTGATTACTAAGTAGAATCTGACATCTGATTAGGACAGGCAGACTATGTTTATCAGCGGTGACAGACAGTATCACCAGGCATTGTCCTTATCCACCGGTTTGTTGCTGTATCCTCTGTCATCATCCATCATTTTCTTCCTCAGAATAAGTAGGTCACCTGGAGACAGGAGAACCACATGTTAACACCTTCCGTCTGGTAAAACCTCCTACAAGAAGCCGCTCGGGTTCTAGGTAATTCTTTGTGATGTCCGTAGTGGATCAAGCAGCTAAATTAAAGCTTTCCTTGATCAGATGATCAATAGGAATATTGGGGTCTGGGAATTCCTGACCTCCGAGCGTAGATTTGTGTGAGCCCGGTCAGAATAAATCTGGATTGTCCTCCTGGGAGAAGATGTTTCTACTGTAAAGCTCTAATGTAATTTTTGAACGGGTGGAAGATGGATGACGGCGCAGAACAGCCGCCTAAACACTTCTTGTTGTGTTTTAATGTAATGCAATCAGGTCTGTGTGCGGTATTTAAAGCGTCTCTCATTACTCTACCTATATAATGAATTTCCACGGACGTTAGTAATTCTTCCTGGAAGATCGCTAGTGTGACTGGAAGGATTAGCTTTTATTTTTTCTGGTTTGCAGAGCTTAAAGGGGAATTCTACTTGTGGCCATCATGTCACTGCAGTAGGGTGGACAGTAGCATCATGATGGGTCCACGAGCCTCACCCCCCCCCCCCCCTATTCCTGAAATGATGGGACACCAGAGCTTGTAATGTGTCTAAACACACAGATGTAATGGGATTTCCACAACCTGGAATCTGTAACATTGCACTTATGCGGATGGGCCAGCGGTATCCGTGGGGCTTTGTTGGCCACACGTGTGAAAGATAGTCTGTCACCTACTATTAGCAACTTAAACCCAATGTCAGCCTAAGGTGAGATGACACCTCGTTTAGAATTTTTTGGGGTTTTCCCCTCTAATTTGCCTGTGCAGAAAGCAGCAAGATAGCAGCACATTCACACCAGAACAGATCAGTAAAGAAATAGTACCAGAACCAAGCTCAGTACATATGTACAGTATCAGAGCCAAGCTCAGTACATAACTACAGCCCTAGAACGAACCTTAGTACAGTACATCAATACAATACCAGAACCAAGCACACAAAATACAGTACCAGAACCAAGTTCATTGCATAGATACAGTACCGAAACTAAGTTCAGTACATAAATTCAGCACCATAACCCAGCTTATAACATAAATTTGACACCAGAACCAAGTTTCTAACATAAATAAAGCACCAAAACCAAGCTCAGTACATAAATACAGTCTAAGAACCAAGCTCAGTACATAAATATAGCACCAGAAACAAGCTCAGTATATAAATACAGTCCAAGAACCAACCTTACATTGATGCAATACCAGAACAAAGCACATAAAAAATATAACACCAGAACCAAGCTCAGTATGTAAATACGGAACCTGAATTAAGATCAGTACATAGATACAATGCCAGAACCAAGCTCATAGCATACTTCAAATGCAGTAGCAAAACTATGCAACTGTGCTGCGGGGACACCAATAGGCTGACAGGACATCGGAGGGGAGGAGACAGAGCTAGGAATAGGATGATTCATGTAGCTCCACAAGAAGCTGCCACATGGAGGATGAAGATCATCTGGTCAGGTGAACCTAAGAGGAGATTGACCCCAGTCTACATCCACCTAGTGGCTGGCGCTCTGTGCAGCCACATGGTTTACACGTAGTTAAGGCTGACCGTGCCAAAATACAATCCTCATCAGTGATGGTTGATATACAGACAAGTCTTACCATACCTTTAGTATATTTTTTTACAGTGACTCCTATGTCCCAAAAGCCATGCGTTTTGTGAAGCGTGCGCTGGATGCTACTTAGTTGGAAATGGTCCCATGGGCGGTTCACTTGCTTGACAAATCCAAGCTCTCTTCCCCTTCATCAGCACAAACCCTACAAGTTGGCTAATGATTGACAGCTTCCTTGAGATGGGGGCAGAGTGGGTGACACACACTGTGCCTGTGATGCACTTCTAAAATTGCTGCATATGTGTGACATCAGTCAGCTCGTTGGTCACAGCAAGGAACATCAGTGCGCCAACTCCAGAAATGTAACACAAGCACAGTGTTTGGAATGCATTGCATCTCTAGCGCAAGGAAACTGGAGAGGTCAATCATTATCCAAGGGGTCTGGTTTGCACCAATGGAGAGGCAGCTCGGACCAGTCTAGCAAGTGAACTGCCCATCGGACAGTTTACAACTAATTGGCATACCGTGTGTGCCGCTCAACAACATGGGAGTATTGGGTTCCCAACAATCAACTTGTGTTAGGAGGACCCACAGTTTGATGAGAGATGGCAGCATGACTGTGCCCTGTTCTAGTCATATTCTGCCGTAAAGGGGTTGTCTCGGTTGGAAAACCCTTTTTTCAAATATTAAGAACTCTGGTCCACCACTAAGGATTCTCAACTATAAGCCAGAGCGGAGAACACCTATTGATTTCAACGAGTGATGTGTAATTCTTCATTTTTCCTACGGGGGCGCTGTGGGGGAATTGTATACTTATCTACAAATACATTGAATTCCAGGTGAGTTGTATGATCTCACCCAGACCTTCTCTAGATTATGTTTATTTGATTGTATTTTGTGTTTTCATCCCATAATCTCCGTGACAGCGATCATCCACCACGAGTGACGGCATGCATCGCTCCCTGTTGTCGAGGTCGCGGTGATCTGGGTTTCTTGCTTCACTGTGATTCATAATGACAGCAATTATATGATCATTGCAGAGCAGTAAAGCTATCCTATAATCTATCCTACAGCATCTGTGCAGAGATCTCAGCTGCAGTGTATCTGGCGCTGACGGCACGCTTTGTGCATTTATGGCGTATGTCACGTAATACCGTCCTTCTGGCCTAATATATTGTACTTTAATATATTTGATTCAGTCTCCATGTAGCAGAGACGGGTTTCTGCATGGCTGGAAAGAGAAGTGTTTATAAAGTGTGACACATCAAACCGTGTCAGATCCAGTTATCCCGTCAATCAGGCAGCGGCGGACAAAGGATCCTACGTGCGACTCGCGGTTTTATTATCACAGAAGCTTTAAGCATCGCAGGAAAACGTGTCCATGAGGACAAATCCAGAATAAGTATTACATATATGTAAAGGAGAGAACAGATACCCACAGACAATTGTAGCATGGGCAAGAGGGCAGCTGCCTTGAGGTTGGGGGGTTTGTATTTTAGGGTCTTCCTTTACTGAGCTATTTAGGATGTAAATGTCTCAGATGCAAATACCCTTGTGGCCCTGGGAAGTGGTTCAGTATGGCAATGCAGCCCTCAGACCAGAAAAAAGTTACACACCCCTGCACTAGGCATTTATACAGGTGTAGGATTTTTAGTACTTGATTTCGGTATTATGTGAACCACATTTGACACTATAGGATCACTGTATGGCAGTATTATGTAGACACCATATGGCAGCATTCATGGTAGTCTCTTAGTTAAAAGAAGAAAATTTTATTCATTCCATTAAAACAACATTTCGGCCAAGACATCTGGCCTTTTTCAAGAGACTACCATCAATGCTGCCACTTTCTACAACTATTTTGGCACACTGAAGACAACGCGATTCCCCACCGTAGTGTCCGTTTTATCGCTCATGACATCACTACAAATGGAGGCAACGGTGGGGGTCAGAGGCCGTACCTGTAACGGGGGCGACTCTGGGGGTCAGAGGCTGTACATGTAACGGGGGCGACGGTGGGGGTCAGAGGCCGTACATGTAATGGGGGCGACTCTGGGGGTCAGAGGCTGTACATGTGATGGGGCGACGGTGGAGGTCGAAGGGCGTACATCTAATGGGAGACCAAATATCCTTCAGCCAAGCACCTGGAAATGGTTCCGCCAGACACAGGGGTGTAATGATGGCGTCCCCTGTCTCTGGATGATGGACAGCAAAACAGTTGCAGCTGCTTCTGCTTGTCAGATGATTGGTGGTCTTTCTTGGTGGTCTGTAGGGGGCGTCCTGAGCCTGGTCACCTTCTGTGCATTCCCTCCTGCATCCTAAAAAAGAAGAGGTCACTGCACACAAGGAGCCTCCGGGAGACATTTATAGGCCAAGGGGGAAACCACTTTTAGGGCCTCCGGTGACAAGACCGTTCATCTAATCACCACAACTCTCAGCATTACATATCTGCCTGAGATGGAACCGCAGGACGGGTCTTAGGTGAGATAACAACTTCTTCCGGGGCGGGATTTTATTTGACACAGAGTGTATATGTATGTATATGTATATATATATATATATATATATATATATATATATATATATATATATACACACACATACACTCAGTATTTATACAGGTATAGAATTTTCTTTTATGAACTACGTTGCGGTATTATGATGACCTTGTTTGACACTATATGTTCCCTACATGGTAGCTTTATATGACATTTAGATGACATTGTTTGAGCACGGTATGACAGTGTAATGTGGACACTGTATGGCAGTATTATATGCACTAGGCATTTACACGGGTATAGAACTTTTTTTTAAGTACTGCATTACAGTTTGGTGTGGTCCCAGTTTGACACTGTAGGTTTACTGTATGGCAGTATTACATAGACACCATATGATAGCATTATAAGGGTAGTGTATAGCCCCAATTACACTGAAAGATCATAGCTCAAATGACAGTTTGAGTGACAGTTTTGAGTGATCATCTTTGCATAGTCTATAGTAGCTAAATATCTACTAAAGAGCTTTGCAGGTGGAACGGTACACCGCTGCTATCACTATGAGAATAATATAGCTGTTTTGCATAAGCAAACAGCTGCATTGTTCTGCGAACTTACAGCTCGTGTCCCGCTGTGAACTACCAGTGGGACGCAAGCTGAAAGAATCGTATCAGCACTGCTGACTGTGATAACAGCCTGCACCGCTGATAAGAGTTCATCACTCAATTCTCGAAAACTAGAATTGAGCAAGGAATGAATCGGTGCATTTAGATGTCCGTCCATTTAGACGCAGCGGTTATCGCTCAAAAGATCGCTTTGAGTGAATTTTGAGTGATAATCGTTGTGTCTAAATGGGCCTTAAGGCACTGTTGCTTGAGCACAGTTTGACAGTGTAGTGTGGACACTGTATGGCCGTATTACATGGACACCATATGGTAGCAGTACATGGGTATTTGTATGGCTTTGTTGCTTGAGTACGGTATAAATATGTATAACAGATTGACTGATTAATACTCAAAGATTGCTGGAAAGTTGTATATTGTAACTTCGTCTTTATGGCACATTGATGGGATTTACGGGCGGGGTTGTGAGTACGGAGGAGGTTCCCCCAGAGTCTCTGGCTGATGGCTTTGCTGGACCTGTCAGATGGCGGTTTTTGTCACCTGTAAATTGTTTTTTATTACCATCATGTGACCCGGCAACAAGGTGATGTAAAGTGACATTAATGTGATTAAGGGACAGCCGCCGCTGCATAGAGGGTAGCCAACGACTAACGAGCTGCGTATTATGTGTCCGAGTCTGACAGATGAGAACAGACGTTTTACTGAAATATCCTGACCGAATAACTCAGATTGGAAATGGCGGAATACAGGAAACGTGTAACAGCGCAAAAGATGTAATATAACTGAAACGTGCAGAATACATTATAATATATAGAGGTTTACAGTGAATGTACTCCACCAGCAGAATAGTGAGTACAGCTCTGGAGTATAATACAGGATGTAACTGAGGAGCAGTACAGGATTAGTAATGTATGTACACAGTGACTCCACCAGCAGAATAGTGAGTGCAGCTCTGGAGTATAATACAGGATAATACTCAGGATCAGTACAGGATAAGTAATGTATGTACACAGTGACTCTGCCAGCAGAATAGTGAGTGCAGCTCTGGAGTATAATACAGGATGTAACTCAGGATCAGTACAGGATAAGTAATGTATGTACACAGGGACTCTGCCAGCAGAATAGTGAGTGCAGCTCTGGAGTATAATACAGGATGTAACTCAGAATCAGCACAGGCTATGTAATGTAGTTACACAGTGACTCCACCAGCAGAATAGTGAGTGCAGCTCTGGAGTATAATACAGGATGTAACTCAGGATCAGTACAGGATAAGTAATGTATGTACACAGGGACTCTGCCAGCAGAATAGTGAGTGCAGCTCTGGAGTATAATACAGGATGTAACTCAGAATCAGCACAGGCTATGTAATGTAGTTACACAGTGACTCCACCAGCAGAATAGTGAGTGCTGCTCTGGAGGATAATACAGGATGTAACTCAGTATCAGTGCAGGATAAGTAATGTATGTGCACAGTGACTCCACCAGCAGAATAGTGAGTGCAGCTCTGGAGTATAATACAGGATGTAACTCAGTATCAGTACTGTATAGGTAATGTCACATACACAGTGACTCCACCAGCAGAATAGTGAGTGCAGCTCTGGAGTATAATACAGGATATAACTCAGGAGCAGTACAGGATAAGTAATATAAGATACCTAAAAGGTAGCTCAGTTGTTCTGTTGTTTAGATAGATTTTCTATATACTGCAGCATTCATATGCTTGAATTGGAAAAGGGGTCATGTGACCACTCTAGTTGTGCGAAATCTCCTGAGAAGTCCAGAGGTGTGAATCGTTGTGATATTTTTTTGACGCTGCGCTTCCTAAGGAGCTAAAAGCTCATTTTTTACGTTAAAAGCATGAAACACAATGAAAATAATCATCATATATCACATAATTGTAACGAGCTGTGGAAACGATGCTTCATCGATAATAAGCAGGCAAGGCACTGAGATCCCGGAGACGCGCGGCCCTGAAGATTATCAGGCTTATGGATAACAAGATGAACTTGAAGCTTTTTTAGGCTTTGAGATGAACCAGGACACTGGAGCCGGTTAATCCTAATGACAATGCGGCGGTCACAGCCTCGTGTGCGCAGACCGCACCTGATAAGTCTGCTCTAAAGAGAAAATACATCCTGGTATTAGCGGGTCTGTAACCTCAGCCATGTTCTTAGTGTCTGCTACCGGGAGACTTATGTGATACTGTGCATGGCCTGTGAGCAAAGACGATTAGATTGTAAGCTCTGCTGCACCCGCTTGTGTCGTAGGTGTTAAAGTTGGGTCATTTAAGTGTTGCGCTGAGTGCGTTTCATGTCACTTAGAAGGGTCTCTCGCTTCTATCACCTATTATCATGCAGATTTTAATAAATGTCCATTAGAATTGCATTTCTTAGTCTGGAAATTCTGCTAATCTGGCATACAGCAGCAATGATCATTTAATAGTCCAGAAATGCCAATAATCTGCCAAGCAATAAAAGCCAGCCTGAAAACTTAGTTGATAATCTGGCAACTAATAGTTCGGAAATGCTCTTTGTCCGCACAGAAATAATTTTTTTTCTAAGAATTGACCTAACATTCTGTTAATTTGGCACTAGAAATCCTGATAATCTGGCATGTAGCAAAAATATTCACGTAGCTTTATCTGACAAGCCATTGATGTGGCACCCGGTACTCTGGAAATTCTGGTAATCTGGCATGCAGTCTAAAAGATATCTGAATACTCAATATCTACATTCAGCAATTCCAATAGTCCGGCACATGCATTATTTCCCTGCAAAGGCAATAAAATATAGTGAGATATTTATTTTAAATGATTTTTCTTGATTTTTTTTCCTTTTTTGTCCCTTTTATTAACTATAATCTTGATTTTTAATTATAGCTGATCGTATAATTAAATTCTCCTCGCAGGGAAGTCCATCTCCATGAAACCCCTAGTTTGAGTAATCCCTTAATTTCTCAGATATTTAACATTTTATGCGTTGGCGACTTGAAAGTAAGATGAAAGATGGCGGCGGTCCAATGGCATTCTGCCATGCCAGGCTCTGATAACACAACGGCTTCCTGTTGGCCCGTAGGAGTTGCATCTTGGATGGCAGCCATGTTAATTTTCCAAGAGCATACTGGCCAGAAATGAGAATGCTTTTCCCAAGAACGTGTGGGTTCATGGGAAGAAAAACAGCGAAGGGCGCCAATGTCACAAAGTGAGAACAAAGAAGAGAGAGAAGTCGAGGCCTGATATACAGGGAAGCTGAGGAGAGATGAGGAAGACGTCTCAAGGAGCTACGCCATAGGGTGTCATCAGACTCTAATATAAGGAGAGACTCTTAAAGAACCGAAGAAATGTAATTATCAGCAGACTGTAGTAATAATAAGGAGATACAATGTAGCAAAGCAACAATATGGAATCACAATGGAATATGCTAGTTATTGCCTTGGGATGAACCAGAAAAATCAGCACTCTTACACGAAGTCTTTCAATTTTTTATTCGCCTTATACTGAGAGCTTCTGTCTTACTATATGGTTACTGATGCTGCGTGACAAACACTAATGACTGGTATTATAAAGGTCTTATTATACTGCTTGTTTACACTTCCTATATGATGAATTGTTCTACAGAGTTACATTACTCCTGCTGGTTTTAGTTTACATACTTGGGTGTCAGTCTTTACTGCAATTCTAAAGTTATATTCACAAACCAGGAATGAACAAACCTAATTTACTTGCTCAGTTCAACGCTGGAGACATAATCAGAGGCATAATGATAGCATGGACACTGGAGAATCGACCCTCTGACTTAAAGAGGCTTCAGAAGTTACTGTGCTAAATAAGCTTTTCACACACGCCCCGTTATAAAACTTTAGAAAATGACCTATTATTAAAATCAGATTTTTATATGAAACCTAATTTAACACATTTTTGTTATGTTCTTTCTGATTTTACATGCTATTGTCTATATTATAAAATAATCTTGAAATCCCGCAGTTCTCACACTGACCACTAAGCCGAAAGGTTATTTGATGCTTCTTATTCTGTAGTGGAAACTTTTCATCAGTAATCTCATTATCATCACAGGCAGGATTACAGTAAAAGGAGAAACCTACATACAGATAACACAGGATCCATTATTCATAATAAGTGGTCACAGCTCACCTCCTCCACCTCCCTGCACACTGACCACTAAGCCTAATAATAGTCTGACACTTCCTGTTCTGTAGAGAAAACTTCTCAGCCATCATTTCATTATCATCACAAACAGGATTACACTGAGAGGAGACACCTACATATAGATAACACAGGGTTCACCAGTCACAATAGGTGATATCACAGCTCACCTCTTCCTTCTGCCTGCATAGTTCACAGAGCATACCCACAAGGCTCTCCCATAGAAGGGAATAGGTAATGGGCACAAGTCAATTCCTCCCTCTCATTGCAAAAGTCACTGACTATGCCCACAACACTCTCCCATAAACGTTAATAGATGATGGTCACAGCTTACCACCTCCCCATCTCTGCACAGGGCACAAAGCATTCCCACAACACTCTCCCATAGAAGTCAGTTAGCCCGCTCCAAATACTAGTCTCCTAAGTCAGTGTGGTTGCCAATAAAGCAAATATCTGTCCTGCAGTTAGCAGCAGCTCGAGCAAAATAGCCGCCCCCGTAATCACATGCAGAAAATAGAATTAATAAAAAATCTACAATCGAAAAATAATAAAAGATTGCAAAAAAGAATGTGTTTAATTATACAATCCTCCACTGTTCAGTCCCTTTCAGATGGAAATTTGTAGCACATTCTGTAAAATTATTACCGTCACTTTTAGTTTTTTATTGTTCTGAGATTTTCGCCTCTTACATTATAAGCGCATTAAACATGGCAGCTGCTTCTTTTTAGTAATAGTCATTTCTGCTCCATCTGCTTTATTACTAATGGCCGATGTGATGTAAGAATGTGACAATGTACAGGCTGATTGTGCTGATATAAAGGCGTCTGCTAGTAGTAATACCGCCATCTTTGTATCTCATCACTAAATGGACATATCATAAAGACAATCCAACAATAGTGTAGGTGGATCATAATTATTTAGTTGCTTGTATAACATTCACATATTCCGTTGTGTCGCACACAGAGCTTGCAATCTAATTTCTCATTCTCATGTGCACCCTATATAATGCCAATGACCCTACAGTATGCGTATAGGAAGAATCTACTGTAGGGGGGACATAAGATGTTGCCCCTAGTACACCTTATGTAAGCAATAAAAGTCGTCTTACCAGTATTGCTGTGTAACAAGGGTCGGCATTCTCACAGGCCTTCTTGATCTCACAAGGTCCATGAGAGAAGACGAATCAGCATCCCTAGTGGGAAGCTGACCTTTGTATCTATCCCTCTGTCTCCTATTAAGCCCTATAAATAAAACAAGCTGGGTAGTCGCCCTGAAAAGGGTAACCCATCACTTTCTCTGTTGGGAAGACCCTATAGATATATTCAGTACACAGATCTCTCCCATCATCTATTATACCCAGTACTGTAACAAAGGGGCGCTCTAATAACTATGTATAAATATATCAGGGGTCAGTACAGAGATCTCTCCAATCATCTATTATACCCAGGATTGTAACAAGGGGGCGCTCTAATAACTATGTACAGATATATCAGGGGTCAGTACACAGATCTCTCCCATCATCTATTATACCCAGAACTGTAACAAAGCGGCACTCTAATAACTATGTATAAATATATCAGGGGTCAATACAGAGATCTCTCCCATCATCTATTTATACCCAGGACTGTAACAAGCGGGCGCTCTAATAACTATGTATAAATATATCAGGGGTAAGTACAGAGATCTCTCCCATCATCTATTTATACTCAGGACTGTGACTGTAACAAGGGGGTGCCATCTACATCTAGAGGAAGGAAGGTTTCTACATGACAAAGAAGGGGGTTATTTGCTGTAAGAACAGTCTGTAAGAGCAGTGAGACTATGGAACTCTCTGCCTGAGGAAGTGGTGATGGCGAAGTCGATAAAACAGTACAAGAGGGGCCTGGACGCCTTTCTTGAGTGTTACAATATCACATGTTATATCACTGATGGCTGGGTGTTTCAGGGATTATTCTGATTGACAGATTAGAGTTGGGAAGCCATTTTTTCCCCTTAAAAGAGGAAAATGTTCTTCTACCTCATTGGGGTTGTTTACCTTCCTCTGATTAAATATTGGGGGGGTATTAGGCTGATCTGGATGGACAGATGTCTTTTTTCGGCCTTACATACTATGTTACTATATGTTGCTATGTTACTTTTTAGTACGGCGTGTTCTATTGTTCTATCAAGCTTCTGGGCTCTATAATGGCGCCCATTAGTGTTTTTCTCCTAGTAGCCATACCTATAGGAAGTGCAGAGGTGGCCATTAAACCTGGGCCCTTCTTCCTGGGGTCCCACCTTGCACATTAGAGCCCAGTAGCATAAATGGCACATGGTAGAAGAGGCTTCTGTTACAGATTCTGCGGTAAGCGTTGGGAGCTTCCATTTCCGCTTCTGTAAGCAGCGGCCGATACTCCGTATTCCTAGTTCTGCTGAAGGGCTGGTGCGGAGCCAGAAACGTTGCTTCTATCATAAACAAGGATTATTGCTGAGGTGCGAGGATTTTTAGTGCCTCCTGTAAGTAAAGCCGCACAATCAGCGTTACGTGGCGCTCATTCTTATGAATATCTTTATTGGATTTTCTTTTCCTCGTACAATTTCAAGGACGGTATAATTTGCATTTTAATGGAAATACTATAATAGTACAGTACATTAAGCCTACACCTCCGCGCCGAGGCTCCCACTCCCTCCGTGCTTATCTCCCGTTACTGTAGGGGGTTAAACTTTAATTAGCCGCTGTCTTTTACATCTTGACGGGGTATTTTATACCTTTTTTTTTTTTTTCAATCAACACTTTCAAATGAGCAGCAGCATGTTGGGGAGATGCAGAAGCCGGCAAACCACTTCAAGAATTCATTGGAAGCATGTGACGGAAGTCACTACTTGTGTAATAGCATCCATTTGTTCTTCAGTGTCAGCTATGATCAGTGACTTAAAGGTTACTATTGATCACCTGTCCTCAGGATAAGTCATTGATAGTTGATCGGTCGGGGTCCACAGCTCAAGATCCCCGCAAACACTGACAGTGGGCCGGACAATCAGCTGATTGGTGGGAATCCCAAGTGGCAATCAACTATTGATGACCAATCCCAAGGATAGGTCATCAATAGTAAAAATCCTGGACAACGCCTTTAAGCTTAACTTCATTTGTTTTGGAGTCTGAGGTAGTCTGAAATCGAGCTCTTGTCTCATCAGAGACACAGGCTGCATCTATGTTCCTTTATGCTTTACACTGCAGCTCTTTCCCTTTAGGACACGGCTACATATATAGTAATGTAGCACATCACCAGCTCTATGGTATTTGCATAGTATAGCCATTCTAAAGCAAAAGAACAAATGTTCACATGGCACAAATAGCAGAGGCATGCCCAATAATAGTGTGGTGTCACAAACTTCTTAGTTGCTTTTGCTACCAGGGACTGAGTGAGTCTGAAATCCACCTACTGTCTCATCAGAGGCCCAGCATCTCTGTTCCCCTAGGCTTAAAATGGGGTTTAAAGGGAAATACTATTGATAACCTATCTTCAGAATAGGTCATCAATAGTTGATTGGCCTGGGTCCACTGCAAACCTAAAAAGTACTTGGTTTTATAAATGATGAAAATTTATGTTATAGCAGCTCCGCAGGTCAATTGGTTTTCAGTACGAGTCCATGCACTGACGACTATTACATGTGGATATCATCAGTGTATAGTGTTACAGTCAGCAAGAGAAACACTGCAGCATCATTATCTCCTGCTTTCTAAGTTGATGTTGGCCAGTTGCTATAATACGTTTGAGGGAATCAGTGGACAGCACTGGTTAAAGGGAGGGGTTTCTGTTTGGGTCGCCTCTCTATAAATACTTTTGGTTTCTGCAGTGTGGTGCAGTTGATATCTGTGACGTGTTCTCTCCTGTATTCCCTGTTCCAGTTCCTAGTACCTAGTTCTAGTCCAGTCTTGTCTAGTTTCTCCAGTCAGTGAGTCTTGCTCCTGGGTTTTCTAGGCTAGTTGTTTCCTACATTATGGCTTCTCTAATCTTTCCTTGTTTGTTTCTGACTGCCTTGGGTAATTCTGACATTTGCTTCTTGAGTCACTGCTTTGGGTCCTTGTGCCGTCCTGTTCTCAGAGATAGTGATTTAGACAGGATCATCCATATGGACAATTTAGGGCTGTTGATGGACAGTGTCAAGGAAAAATTATGGAGGAGAAAAGAGGAGTCAGTGTTAGGGTCAGGATTTCCCATTTCAGTTCCATACTATCTGTTCCAGTTTCCAGTGCCAGTTTCATTATATTCATCATAATCATCTGGTTACTATCACCCTCTACTCATCACTTAATGGTGAGTCGTTTTTTGCATTTGAGTTTTTACTGTGTTGATACTTGCATCATATTTCTATTTCTTGCAACAAGTGGTTGTTATACTATCCGGCTCTAATGTAAGTCCTGGGGGTATCTGAGTACTGAGAGACCTTGTTAGTACCCAGGAAAGGCAGCTGCTAAAGGTAAAGCTGAGTTCTTCCAATTATCATCCAGCTGATGTAGTTACATATAGTTGAACTGCATTAAACTCCTGTGCTTACCTTAGTTGTGGCTGCAGGAAGGTAGAATTTTTTCATAGGATCCAATAAAGAAATATTAAGTGTTTAATCAGCAAGACTTGTGAACCTAAAATTACTTGGTGTCAAACAGTGAAGAGTTATGTTATGGTGACTATTATTTTCATGCCAGTTTGTTTTAATGCACAGACAATTATTACATATAGATATCATCAATGCATATTGTTACAATCAGCGAGAGAAATCCTGCTGCATCATTATCTCCAGCTTTCTAGGTGGTTGTAGGGTAGTTGCTGTGACCCTTTAGATCTATGGACCGCAATGCTCAGCCTTGTTACATTGAGGAGAGTCTGATTGGTTTGCCTCTCTATACTTTTTGTTTCTACAGTGTGGTGCAGTTGATGGCTGTGACAATGTGTCTTCTTTCCAGTATTCCTTATTCTAGGTTTAGGACCTAGTTCTAGTCCAGTCTTGTCAAGTCTGCTCAGTCAGTGTGTCTTGCTCTTTGCTTGTCTAGCACAGTCTTATCTCATCCTTCGATTCATTGTGCCTTGCTCCTTTTGTAGTCCAGTTACAGAGAGGAGGGTCTGATTACTATGCTTCTATATAAATACTTTTGGTTTCTGCAGTGTGGTGTGGCTGATAGCTCTGACAATGTGTATTCTATCCAGTATTCTTTATTTCATGTCCTATGACCTAGTCTTCTCTAATCTGTCCAGTAAGTGTTCCTTGCTCCTTGGCTCTCTAGTCCAGTCTGTGTTTTCTAGTTTGTGGTTAGTCTAATTTTTCTTTACTTGCTTCTTTCTATTTGCCTTCGGTCATTTTGGTATTTGCTTCTTTAACCTCTAGTCTGGATCCTCATGCTCTTCTGTTTTTAGGGATAGTGCTTTAGACAGTGGGTTCTGGTATTGAGGGACAGTGTCAAACAAAAATTATGGAAAGGGTGAGTCAGTGTTAGGGTCAGCATTTCTCTGTTTGTTATATCAGTTCTATACCATCTGTTCTATTCTCCACAGCCAGTTTAATTATATTCATCATCATGTGGTTTCTATTAACCCATTGCCCCATCATCTAATGTTGAGTTGCAAGTTGCATTTGAATTCTCACTGTGTTGATACTTGCATCATATCTCTATTTCTTGCAATGTCTAGTTGTTACACTATACAGCTCTACTGTAAGTCCTGGGGGTATGTGAGTACTGAGAAATATTGTTAGTACCCAGAAAAGGTGACTGTTAAAGGTGAAGACAAGTTTTGTCATTTAACATCCAGCCGTCATAGTTATAATAATCTGTATTGTTATAATTCAGTAGATTACATGCTGTGTAATTGCCTTGGTAGAAGTTTCTATGAAGTTTATGTCGCTGTGAGGTGTTTATTGGTTTCCTTATTAGAGTTGGCACCTGGTATCTCTCAGGATAGTAGATCAAGCAGCAGATTGTTGACACGTTCAACATAATAAGGTTATGTTCATCAAATACTGAATCAATACCCTGTGAATGGCTTCACTCCCCATCCATTATTAACTAGGTGGTAGCCAAAGTGCATGCGGGTCCTCACGTCTCTGCTGTTACATTCGCACCTGCGGAGCCTCAGATAGAGGATTTGAAGTGCATTGCATTAATATAGGAGTCTGCTAGATAACTAGTGACTGTCCTCGACGGGCCCCGTCCTTCTTTTTTTGTTTTTTATTACACTTGATGCTTCAATATATTAGGCGCTGTGTAGTCTGGAGTGCTTGGCGATCGCAGGTGGAACAGAAGAACTGGACTTAAAAGGTATTTAAATTGGAAACAAGCTTTCCATTGAGGGCAAAAATCACTTTCCCAGATAAGAACGTTCCTGATGAGATTTGGACAGATGGCAGCTTTGCCCAAGGGATCAACTAAACAGCTTCATCCTGCAATGCAGTTACCAGACGACTTCTTCTTGAGGGGAAAATATATGTATCGTGTTGAACCCATAGCGCCAGAGGGCTCCATCAGTCAGAAGTCAAGGTAATTGTAAACTGTGTTATTTTGTTAGTGCAGTGCGAGTTCCTCTAGGGAAGTTGGCAACATCACAACCGTAACCCTGTCATGTTCTGTTATACTAATGTCCCTTTGAGGGGGGCAGAGCTGAAGGTTGAAGGGAGAGGATGACTGGTAGGCATGGGCCTGTTTTTGGTGCCAGTGTCAAGGAGAAATGCTACATCTGCCTTCATTATCATCTCACATGTCCACATGGCTGGCGGAGAGTGGTCAGTGCTAGTGAACAATGTGTGGGATGTTGAGGGAGGATGTCTGATCGAGGACAGGAACACTCACATGGCCATTGTAGGACACATGTTATCATTGTGTCTCGCATGTCACAATCATTAAGGCTAAATGGAACAACTGAATTTATTTTCAATTTTTCCAAAGAAGGAAAAAAAAACGCAAGACAAAAATCTGATGTCTTAAAAGGGAAAGTGTCATAAATAAATGACTTATTATATAAATCAAGTTTTTATGTTAAACAGATTTTTTAAAAAGTTTTGGTATTTTTTTTTTTTTATAATTCTCTCACATTGCCTACAAAGCCTAATATTTAGAGATGAGCGAGCACGCTCGGATAAAGCAGTTACTGGAGCGAGCATCACTCCTCTCAAGTAACTGCTTACTGGTCCGAGCAGGCTCGAGGGGGCGGCGGGGGGGGGGGGGGGGGGAGTAAGAGAGATCTCTCTCTCTCTCTCTGTTTCCCCCCTGCTACCGGCCGCCACCCCTTGCTCACCCCCACCGCCTTCTCGAGCCTGCTCGGACCAGTAAGCAGTTACTCGAGAAGAGCGAAGCTCGCTCCAGTAACTGCTTTATCCGAGTGTGCTCGCTCATCCCTACTAATAATGTTCCGTGAAGAAAACTTTTTGCTAGTCATCTCATTATCATTACAGGCAGGATTGCACTGAGAGGTGACACCTATATACAGATAACGCGAGCTCCTCCACATCCCTGCACAGGTCACAGAGCATGCCCACAACACTCTTGTTTGAAGTCAATATGTGATGGTCACAGCATACCTCTTCCCCCTCCCTACACAGGTCACAGAGTATGCCCACAACAATCTCCCATAGAAGGCTATAGGTGATGGGAAAAACTCAATTCCTTCCCTCTATGTGCAGGTCACTAAGCATGCGCACAACATTGCAATGATAGGTGAGATAGATAGATAGATAGATAGATAGATAGATAGATAGATAGATAGATAGATAGATAGATAGATAGATAGATAGATAGATAGATAGATAGGAGATAGATAACACAAGATAGACCATTTGATAGTCACAGCTTACCTCCTTCCTCTCCCTGGACAGATCACGGAGCATGCCCACAACAGTCACCCTAGAATGTCAATAGGTGATTGTCACAGCATGCCACCACACTTTTCCATACAAGTCAATGGGTCAGCTCCCATCCATTGTGCCTACGAAACGTGAGACTGCTGTAAAGCATAAATCTAAATACTTTTAATAGCAGCTCATGTTAGATCGTTGCCCCCATAGTCATGAATGGAATAAAAATAAAACTACAATTACAATATAAAAATGGATAAAATAATGCAAAATATTTTACTATATGGTTTTGATTAGTAAATCACATAGGTGATACATTCCCTTAAATGGACCGTTATGATTCTTCTAGTCTTGACAAATGATGGTAAAAGCAATTATGTTGATGGTTGAGAGTGGATATTTCTAGCCATGGGATTTCTTCTGTAGTTATATGGATTGAATACAATAGAACTTAAACCTTTGATACTGGAAGTTGAAGCTGAAGGATGAAAGGAATAACCGGATGATGTTGCAGTGCCAATGTCACGCAGGAACTCTCTGCCTGTGGTCGTACTCATCGTGTGTTCATGGACAATATCATGTGTTCTACAAAAGACTTGTTGTTAAGTAAGACATAGGGGAGATGGTTCAAGCCATGTGTCACATTCCATATATAACCATTGACTAGTCTACAAAGCCTTTTTGAACTTTCTCCGACTTTCGAAAAGACAAAAAAAAGTTCTACATGTGCCTTGCATGGAGTGACTCCAGTGATCACTAAAGACGTTGTTCTTGACAAATGAGGGCAAAGAGCAGTGACGCTGGTAGGTGGCGAGTATTTCAGTCATTGGATGTGGCTCTTTTGTTATTACAGAATGAATAGGATTGGGGGGGCTATTGGGAAGGGGGGCACAGGTGAAGGTTTCGACTGTTGTTGTGGCTCCATTGTCAGTCAGAACTCTGCATCCATCTACGTTATCATCTCACACCTCACACTAAGCTGGTCAGGATAATGAACGTCCCTCCTCTGGTCTTTGTTTAGTCAGACGTTGATGGACAACGATATCGGGTCAAGAACGGTTCTGCATTTATCTTACCCAAAGCTTTTTTTTCCATATACAAAAGACTTCCAACATGACATGGAGAAGATAAAGACACTGTATGTGACATTCATTGACCAGTCTCCATGACAAAGGATCTGATGTGTAACACGACTGAATTATTTCCCTCTTTGAAAAATGTTCTGGCTGTGTCTTTTATGAACACATTCTTATGATCTCCTAAGACGCCGGTCCTGACAAATGAGGACAAAGAGCAATAAATGTGGTTGGTTTGGGGATAGGGGGACATCTCTGCGTAGCTGTTGACCATTCTTCACTTATATTGATGGATTCATGTTTGACCTTGGACAATGAATTCATTATATGAGGTATGAAGTCTATCAAACGCTCAAACAAAATCCATGAATATTCCTAAATGTGTGGCAGCTACTGATCTAGGATGCCAAGTGACCTGTTTATGTCTGTCCTTGTGTCTCTGTATCAGTATACAAGCCCGTCTGGCCGCTGGTGGTGAATTTTTTGAACTGGTATGTCGTTTTTTTGTGACCCAGTGGCACATAGTAGCAATATGTTGATGTTGTTGCCTCTGAACGTCCATGACACAAGCAGCATGTGGCTACAATGCATCTAATGATAAGCTCCACATTCTTCTCTCTCTTACTCAAACTCTGACATGTTTTGCTCTAGTAAGTTTAAAAAAAAAAAGTTTAAAAAAAGCCTGGCGCTCACTGTCATTTCTTCTACTCCGCAGACATATTTTTATTTGAATGTTACATTAACACGACGTCAATAAAGGAAAATTGCTTTGTATTAAAGTTGACAATTTAATTGCGCTATCTGCCTACTTTATTTTCACAGTTAGAGCAGGTTCTGCCCCAGAGGGATCCCTTAAACGAAGGAAAAAAATCTTGATTTTCGGAGGCAGAGATGTGAGCGCATATCTCTGTAGACCAGGTCAATGTATGGATAGAGCGAAATGGAGCAGCAAGATTATAGCTGATAAATCTCATGGCTAGCTTAAACCTGGCACTTTTATGCCCTCTTTCACCGGACGCCATGACACGGTCATATGTTTTGGGGCTCAAGAAGGTGCTATAAAAAATGTCATCTTATTATAATTGTGCCCGGTTGGGAGCTGGAATGTGTTTTTTTTTTTTTACATTATGGAATCCGTTTTATGTTAGAGCCCCAACGTGTTCAGGGAAAGCTATTGTATCATTACTCCTGTATATGGCACATATAAAAGGCAGGTTGGATGGCATGTGATGGCGCGGTGGGGACGGACAGAGGCGGAGGCAGTTTGCTGCAGCAAAATAAACTTTACTAAACAGGAAATACTAATTACATTGCATCGCTCCATAGAGTATTATAGTTCAAGGTTACATTTCACTACTTATTTTTTAACACAGAGCAAGGACAATTTAGGCAATCGTCCTTTAAGCAATTAACGTTTCTTCATCTATCTACCACCAATACCCTCCAAGTACCAGTACTCTGGGTACCATAGGTTTAATCTCCCTTCTTGAAGCTGTCTCTACAACTTGGCCATGGCCTAAAAGGATACATCTTTCATCGGTTCATGATCAGAGTATTTCCAACTCAGCGAGTATTTCCAAGGCACCTAAGTAATTTAGTGCCTGGCCCTTCCCTAGCCTAGGGAAGCAGAAATACATGCAGCCTGCACTGCTTCATGATTCTCTTTAAACGGCTTTTGCCACATTCAGTAATATTTCTTTTGCGCTGTGTCACATTGCTCACAAACAAGATGGCGTTCATCTTGTATATCATACTGCCACACGTGTGTCATGTAGGGAGGTGGGGTTTATCCCTCTTCACTATTCCTAATGCAAGGTCTGATCTTCTGGGTGGTGATGTGCTGATCCCAACATCAGTGTCATTGGGTAGACGGGCCTCTTTACAGGTCCTGGAAGCATCTGTTCTCTCAGTGGAGCAGCACCGTCTCTTCCACTCCTCTTCAGCTACATCACTGCCCTGGGTCGGATTTACGTTATCGATTCACATCAGTCCCCTGTCCTTTAAGGTCATGCCAGTCTTCTTTTTATTGGGTGATTGGAAGGGTGAAAAAGTTGGTAACCCCAGCTGGTGCAGGGTAGTTGGCGGGGGCATGAACAGGCACAAGCTGTCCATCCGGACATTTTGACAACTTCACCATCATGAAACAATGTGTAATGAATCTGTGAGTCTAGCTCTCCTGAGATCTCCATGGTCATGGCCAAGTGCGTAGTCAGATAGATCTGGACCATCTCTTGGTCAACAATAAGGATATTCTCATCTAGATTATTTGGGTATCATTACCTGGTTGGGCTTATAGACAGAAGGTGAAAGGCAAAAATGAACTTTCCTGATGGTGGCATGAACCAGCACTTGATATAGACTTTATGTTTGGATTTTGGTTCCTCTTTTGCTCAGTTGGTAGTCAACTAAAGCCTATAGGAGGCTCCATGGAGATCAACCATCTCTCAAGAGCCATGGATGCCATTCTGGCCAGTCTGCCATGTTATATGCAACAATGGGAGTTCCATTTTGAAATGTGGGTTTCTCAGATGTGTTGTTGACTGCGGCCCCTATAATGTATACAACATCGGGAGATTTTTAAAATCTTCTCAAGAGCATCCATGTCCATGGCCCAGTTCATAGTCAGATTCTAAACAAACTCTTGGTCAACAATAGGAATATTTCCTCCTAGACTATTTGGACGTCATTACCTGGTTGGGCTCATAGACAGAACTTACACTTAAAGAGCACCAAATGAACCAAGGAACTCAACCCATCTTTCAAAAGCCATAGATGCAATCTTGCCAGTCTCTGCCAGGCTGTATGTCCCAATGGGAGTTCCATTGTGAAACATGGGTTGCCCAGATGAGTCATTGACTGTGGCAGCTCCGGCCCTGAAATGTATATGGCAACAGGAGGTATTTAGAACCTTTTCCTAAGATCTCCATGTTCATGGCCAAGTCCATAGTCAGATAGATCCAGACGTATTCTTAGTCAACAATAGAGATATTTCTCTCTAGATTATTTGGCTGTCATTACTTGGTTGGGCTCATAGACAGAAGGCAAAAAGAAGGAACCTTCCTGATGGTGGCATGAACCAGCACTCATTGAGGATCACATCTTCGGGTTTTGGTTCCTCTCTTGACCAGGTGATAATCAACTAAAGCCTATAGAAGGCTTCAGGGAACTCAACTCATCCGCCAAGAGCCATGGATGCCGTTCTGGTCAGTCTCTACCAGGTTATTTGTTCCAATGGGACTTCCATTCTGAAATCTGGATTTCCCAGACGTGCCACTGACTGCGGCAGCTCCGGCCCCCGTAATGTATACGGCATTAGGAGGTATTTAAAACCTTCTTTGTAAGTTAAATAGCAAATCAATAAAGATAACACCACTTGTTCAACATTCAATTAACTTCCTAAATTATTACTTAGCTGAGTTCATTATGTTCACTGTCAGAACGCGGGGAATAATGATCCGAGCGAGTCATATAAATATTTTGTAAATGTTCTTCTGAGCTATTAACAAGAACAAAGGCCGCTAAGGGCGCAGTATGCGAGCGTCCACAAAAAAGAAAAATGGAAGTATAATAGACTTCTATACCATTACAGTGCATTATGTGTGGCATCCCCTCCGGTGAGACGAATGGCACAGGCTATATGTATACTGCACACGCTCGCTGCAGCTCCACACAGAGGTCACTACCATTAGCTGTTTATAAAGGGGTGGACACTAGTTATACACTGTGTTATCTGTGGTGTTACATAGGACTGCAGGTCACATCTACTGCATTATCTGTCCTCAGGGAGTTATCGCTGTGTTATTAGTGGTGTTACATAGGACTGCAGGTAATATCTACTCATTAATTGATATATGCAGTGTTACATGGGGCTGCAGGTAATATCTACTAATTAATTGATATCTGTGATGTTACATGGGGCTGCAGGTAATATCTACTCATTACTTGATATCTGTGGTGTTACATGGGACTGCAAGTCATTAGAGATGAGCGAGCGTACTCGTTTAGGTCGATTTCGCAATCGAGCATCGCTTTTTTCGAGTAACTGTCTACTCGAGCAAAATTCGGGGGGCGCTGGGGGTGAGCGGGGGGTCCCCCGAATCTTTTCACTCGAGTAGTCAGTTACTCGAAAAAGGTGATGCTCGATTGCGAAATCACCCTAAACGAGTACGTTCGCTCATCTCTACAAGTCATTACTTGATATCTGTGGTGTTACATGGGACTGCAGGTGATTACTTCATATCTGTTGTGTTACATGGGACTACTGCAGACGCAGAGAAGTAGGCCGGCACCACACTCATATGGAAGACAATCTGTCTGTTGCCCGCAGCAACTAATCACAGCGCAGCTCTCATATCTTACACTGCTCAGGTAGCATGAGAACTGCGCTGTGATTGGTTGTTAGCAGTGTGCTGGCGGGATGAGACGCGGCCTACCCCTCTGTGGCCCCCTGTGCAGATGTCGGTATGGCTTCACCTTCTCTTGTGTACATGTCAGTCTTTCTGTGCTTCTGGGATTCTATTCATGAGTCAGGATGAAGGTTAACAGACATTTTATGATGCGTGAAACTGCGACAAAACAGGCATGAGTGTTGCTAAAATCAGTACTAATAATCGTCCACGATGAGTGCAGCGGGCGCGGCGCTCGGGGCTCGTGTGGCGGCTAGGACGTGGCGTGTTGGCGTTCTGTGCACTGAGAGAGCGGATCCCACATAAATCTGTGCTGACAACGGTGCAGCTTCCCTCTCATTAGTGTAAGCCGATACGACACATTCACGTTACTCCACCAATCAAGGCGATTTATCCTGATGAGCGGTGAAAGGATGTACGACCAATCCGGCGTCGCGTGAAGAGCCGCGTCGCCGTACTGCTTCCCATTGTCACAGTCCTGCGTCGTCCCCGGAGATGGCAGGCTTTATTCTTGACAAAGGGGGGATGGTGGAGCCCTAAACCCCCCAATCGCCTCGCAGAATCACCCTTTTTAGATTTTATCTAATTTTATTCAATTTATTCTATTATTGTGTTTTTATTCGTGTTTTCCATCCAACAAACGCTGACAAGATTTTACCACCTAAATTGTTGGTTCTTGCAACTCCACACCATTCTGGACACGGGGGGCTGACAAAGTGCTGCAGCTGAGCGGAAAGCAGGCGACCCCATTATAGTCATGGTGTCCGTCCGGCGCTGTTCGGTTCGAACAGAGTAGGAAAGCGGAATCCCCTGCGCAGATTTGAAAGCACCCCAAGGAATTTACCATTCAGTCTCCTTAAGCCACAGCGGAATCCGACCTCGTTCCCGGCTGGTGTACGCGCGTTCCTGTATTTTTCTGTACTGCAGATGTTTTCCAGTCGGCTTGCTGTCGGACATGCGCAGTATAGGTTTAATTTTTTTTCAATTTCTGCGTTTTCCGCACTGTCGCTAGACAATGACATGGAATCTGCGACTTTTCCGTAATATTAAGTCCAGAAGGGCCCTCGGTATGGACAGCATCCATTGACTTAAATGGAAGCCATCCATGCGGAATACACGCAAAACATTAACATGCTGCAATTTTTTTTTTACGCAAACGGAAATCGCAATGAGTGATTTTTGGTTGCGTGAAAAAATCACGCCATCAAAATGAGAAATCGGCAATTTTTCTCACTGCGTGAAAAGATCGGTCTTGACCGATCTTTTGCCGAAAAACGCTGGGAGCTCCCATAGACTCCTATGGGAGCTGAAAAAAAAGGGAGGGGGAGGCTATTCTTCATTAGGCCTCTTTCACACAAGCGATGCGTTTTCACGCAGGTTGCATCAAGTCAAGAAATCGTGGCAATGCTGCATTGTCGCAATCTACTTCCAAAAAATTAAGGCTGCATCGCGTGAAAAGGACGCTGCAGTGGCGGTCGGCAGAATTGCTCTATCAGCTTAGTTAGATAAATAGGGACAGCTGTCTTCTGCAGCGCGCGCCGGATGCAGGTAAACATCCTCCCCCTCTGCGATTTTCGTCAAAAGATAGTTCATGGCCGGTGATTTGGCGATTTTCAGTTTTTCTTGCGGCTTAAAATCGCCCATGTAAATTAGTCCATTGGAATCCAATGCTTTTCATGGTCGCGGTTTTCTGGCGACATTTTCTCACGGCTCTTAACTGCAAGAAAGCGCTTGTCTAAATGAAGCCGTAGGGTGCCTTTCCACTTTTTTTAATGTTGCAATATCGCTGCGTTTTTTTTTAACGCAATTGTCAATGGGACTTTCTAATGTTAAAGATGCATTGCACAAAAATTGCGATTTTTGTGCGATGCGTTTTTTAACATTAGAAAGTCCCATTGACAATTGCGTTAAAAAAACGCTAGTGGAAAGGCACCCGTAGTGTGATTTTTTCCAACATGATAACACAAACGGTCATGTGAATGAGGCCTAAGACTGACCTGCTCACCCATGTGATGATACTATTGAGGACAGGGCTGCACGGGACATGTGCTTCACCTCCCAGCAGCACAGAGTTTTTCTGCAGAGGAGTGTGCTGCTCCTATGGGAATTCATATCGTAGATTGGGAAGCCGTGGAAGGAGCGGAGGCTCAGCACCACAGAGTGTTTCAGGAGAGTTGTGTGCTGGTCCTATGGGAAGTCATAGATTGGGAAGCTGTGGAAGGAGCAGAGGCCCCGGCAGCACAAAGGATTTCAGGAAGGAAGTGTGCTGATCCTATGGGAAGTCATAGATTGGGAAGCCATGGAAGGAGCAGAGGCCCCAGCAGCACAGAGTGTTTCAGCAGAGGAGTGTGCTGATCCTATAGGAAGCTATAGATTGGGAAGCCTTGGAAGGTGCAGGGGCACCCACAGCACAGAGTGTTTCAGCAGAGGAGTGTGCTGATCCTATAGGAATCTATAGATTGGAAAGCCTTGGAAGGTGCAGGGCCCCCACAGCACAGAGGATTTCAGCAGATGAGGCCTGATGCTAATGTTGGTCTCCGGGGATTATTTGTTATCTGAGATGCACAGAACACAATTAGGCTTCGTACTCTCTGTAAGTGGCAACAAAAGCTGTAAAGTGCAGATGGAGTTATCAGAAGATGCAGAAGTCACTGATAATATAAAGGGCGCCGTGGTTTGCGCCTCCATCTATCTCGCATGTGAATTGAATGATATTTTCGTCTATAGAATCAGCCGCCGTGATGTCATTAGCAGATTGACAGTCGCCTGCATTCCCCAATTGAGACTCAGCAGAGCGTCACCGCATACAGAGATGTCATCTCAGGAGAAAATGAGAAAAAGAAGGCAACAACCCCAGATCTATCACTTCATGTGGAAGGATAAATGCAGCCAGCAGGACAGAAGAATGACTACTCCACCCAACTTGTCACAGGAATGACTACTACAACCAACTTGTCACAGGAATGACTACTCCACCCAACTTGTCACAGGAATGACTACTACAGCCAACTTGTCACAGGAATGACTACTACAGCCAACTTGTCACAGGAATGACTACTCCACCCAACTTGTCACAGGAATGACTACTCCACCCAACCTGTCATGAGGTCAACAAGCAGACACTGCATGAGACGATGAATCACTTTAATTACCTTCAGTTGATATCTATCTATCTCACATCTATGTATCTATCTATCCCATACCTATTTATTTATTCATCTATCTATCTCTCTCTCATATCTGCCTATCTATCTATCTATCTATCTATCTATCTATCTATCTATCTATCTATCTATCTATCTATCTATCTATCTACCTCATAACTATCTAGCTCTCATATATATCTATTTACCTCATATCTTTCCATATATCTTTTTCATATCTATCTAGCTCTCACATATATATCAATTTACCTCATATCTATCTATTTATCTATCTCATATCTATCTACCTATCTATCTCGAATCTATCTATCATATCTATCTACCTATCCATCTATCTATGTCTCATTATCTATCTATCTATATTGATCTATATATCTCACATCTATCTGTATCATATCTATCTATCTCATATCTATCTATCTAACTCATATCTATCTAGCTCTCATATATATCTATTTACCTCATATCTATCCATATATCTTTATCATACATATCTATCCAACTCTCACATATATATCTATTTACCTCATATCTATTTATCTATAATTATATCTATCTCTCTCATATCTATTTATCTACCTTATATTATCTATCTATATACCTCAAATCTACATATCTATCTATCTATCTATCTATCTATCTATCTATCTATCTATCTATCTATCTAAGTGTCTATCTCATCTATCAATCTATCTACATCATATCTATCTATCTTTCTATCTACCTATCTCATATCTATTTACCTACCATCTATCTATGTATCAATCTCTCATATACATCCATCTATTTATCTATCTATCTATCTCATATCTATCTATATACCTCATATCTACACATCTATCTATCTCATGTTTATCTATCTATCCCATATCTATCTATATTTTCTCTCATATCTATATATATTTCTCATATCTATATATCTATCTATATTTCATATCTATCTCATATCTATCTATCCATGTATCCCTCTATCTCTCTCATATCTATTTATCACATATCTATCTCATATCTATATATCAATCTATCTATCTACTTTCTATCTATCTATCGATCTATCTATCTCATATCTATGTATCAATCTATCAATCTATCCCATATCTACTTATCTACCTCATATTTATCTATCTCTCTCATATATATTCATCTAACTTCTATCTATCTATCTATCTATCTATCTAGCTATCTCATATCTACCTATGTATCTATCTATCTCAACCCTATCTATCTATCTTATATCTATCTAAAATTCTATCTATCTGATATCTATTTATCTACCTCATATCTATCTAGCTCTCATATATATCTATTTACCTCATATCTATCCATATATCTTTATCATATCTATCTAGCTCTCACATATATATCTATTTACCTCATATCTATTTATCTATCCTTCAATCTATCTCTCTCATATCTTTTATCTACTATATATCTAGTATCTATTTATCTATATATCTACATATCTATCTATGTGTCTATCTATCTCATCTATCTATCTATCTACATCATATCTATCAATCTACCTTCTATCTATCTATCTATCTATCTATCTATCTATCTATCTATCTATCTATCTATCTCATATCTATTTATCTAACTTCTATCTATCTATCTCTAATATCCATCTATCTATTTATCCCATATCTAACTATATACCTCATATCTACATATCTATCTCATGTTTATCTACCTAATACATTACTATTTATATATCTCTCATATCTATCTATCTATCTCTCATTATCTCTCTATCAATCCATTTTGATCTATCTCATACCTATCTGTCTCATATCTATCTATCTAACTCATATCTATCTAGCTCTCTCATATATATATATATATATATATATATATATATGTGTATATATATATATATGTGTGTATATATATATATATATAATCTATTTACCTCATATCTATTCATATATCTTTATCATATCTATCTATCTAGATCACACACACACACACACATATATATATATATATATATTTACCTCATATCTATTTATCTATCTATCTATCTATCTATCTATCTCATATCTATCTATATACCTCATATCTACATATCTATCTCATGTTTATCTATCTATCTCTCATTATCTATCTATCAATCTATTTTGTTCTATCTCACATCTCTCTGTCTCATATCTATCTATCTAACTCATATATATCTAGCTCTCTCATATATATATATATATATATATATATATATATATATATATATATTTACCTCATATCTATCCATATATCTTTATCATATCTATCTATCTAGATCACACACACACATATATATACCTCATATCTATTTATCTATCCTTCTATCCATCTTTCTCATATCTATGTATCTACCTTATATCTATCTATCTCATATCTATCTATATACCTCAAATCTACATATCTATCTCTCTATCTATCATATCTATCTATTTATCTATATTGATTTATCTATCTCATATCTATCTATCTATCTATCTATCTATCTATCTATCACACATCTCTCTATCTCATATCTATTTATCTCATATATATCTATCTACCTATCTCATATCTATTTATCTCTTTCATATCTATCCATCTATATATCTATATATCTATCTCATATCTATTTATCTATCCTTCTATTTATCTCTCTCATATCTATTTATCTACCTTATATCTATCTATCTATCTATCTATCTATCTATCTATCTATCTCATATCTATATATGTACCTCAAATCTACATATCTAATTATGTGTCTATCTATCTCATATCTATCTATCTATCTATCTATCTATCTATCTATCTATCTCATATCTATCTATCTATCTATCTATCTATCTATCTATCTATCACATATCTATCAATCTATCTACATCATGTCTATCAATCTACCTTATATCTTTCTATCTATCCATCTATCTCATATCTATTTATCTACCATCTATCTATCTATCTATCTATCTATCTATCTATCTATCTATCTATCTATCTCTTATATCTATCTATCTATCCATCTCATATCTATCTCCTATCTATCTATCTATCTATCTCATATCTATCTATCTATCTCATATCTATCTATTTATCTATCTATCTCATATCTATCTATTTATCTATCTATCACATATCTATCAATCTACCTCATATCTTTCTATCTATCCATCTATCTCATATCTATTTATCTACCATCCATCTATCTATATATCTATCTCTTATATCTATCTATCTATCTATCTATCTATCTATCTCATATCTATCTATATATTTCTCATATCTATCTACTTCCTATCTATCAATCTATGTATTAATCTATCTCATATCTATGTATCAATCTATCTCATATCCATTTATCTACCTCATATCTATGTATCTCTCTCATATATATCTGTTTACCTCATATCTATTTATCTATTTATCCATCTATCCATCTATCTCTCTCATATATATTCATCTAACTTATAAATATCTACCTATCTATCTCTCATATTCATCTATCTATCTGTCTATCTATATATGTATCTATCTCATATCTATCTATCTATCTATCTATCGCAACCCTATCTATCTAAAATTTTATCTATCTGATATCTATTTATCTACCTCATGTCTATCTAGCTCTCTCATATATATCTGTTTAACTCATATCTGTTTATCTATCCATCTACCTATCTCTCTCATATCTATTTGTCTGCCTTATATCTATCTCTTATATCCATCTATCTATCTATCTCATCTCTATCTATATACCTCATATCTACATATCTATCTATGTATCTATCTATCTATCTATCTATCTATCTATCTATCTATCTATCTATCTCTCTCATATATATTCATCCAACTTATATCTATCTCTCTTTCTATCTATCTAACTAACTATCTTACATCTATCTATCTCATATCTATCTATCTACCTCGTATCTATCAAGCTCTCATATATATCTGTTTACCTCATATCTATTTATCTATTCATCTACCTATCTCTTTTATTTATATATTTATCTATCTCACATCTATCTGTCTATCTCATATCTATCTATCTATCTATCACATATATATATATATATATACATATATATATATATAGCTATCAAACTATCTTCTATTTATCTATCTGTCTATCAATCTACTTTTTCTCTATTATATCTATCTATCTCTCTCTCTCACATCTATTAATCTATCTTATATCTATCTATCTAATATCTATCTCTCTCTCTCATAACTATGTATGTATCTTTCTATCTCATATATTTTACCTATCTTTTTATCTTATATCTATCTGTCTTTCTATCTATCTATCATTCTATCTATTTATCTCTCATAACTATGTGTCTCTTCT
Organism: Eleutherodactylus coqui; assembly: GCF_035609145.1. Classification (NCBI taxonomy): domain Eukaryota; kingdom Metazoa; phylum Chordata; class Amphibia; order Anura; family Eleutherodactylidae; genus Eleutherodactylus; species Eleutherodactylus coqui. The sequence continues at coordinate 88,216,902 of NC_089846.1, read as the reverse complement.
ATCAATCTTTTTTAAATCTATCTAAATATCTATCTCATATCTATCTAGCTATCTCATATCTCTCTCATATCTACCTATCTATCTATTTATCTATCTCATGTCTATCTTATATCTATCTATTATTTCTATCTATTTACCTCTCATAAATATGTGTCTCTTTCTTCTATCTGTCTTTCTTTTATCTATCTATTTATCTCATTTCCATCTATCTAAATATCTATCTCATCTATCTATCTATCTATCTATCTATCTATCTATCTATCTATCTATCTATCTATCTCATCTCTCTCATATCTACCTATCTATCTATCTCTCATATCTATCTATGTATCTATCTCATGTCTATCTATCTCATATCTATCTCTTATATCTATCTATCTCATATCTATCTATCTACCTATCTATTTTATATCTATCTAGCTATCTATCTTATGTCTTGCCCTTTATCTATCTATACCACATCTATCTATCTATCTATCTATCTATATATCTATCTATCTATATATCTATCTCATCTCTATTTGTCTAAAATTAATATATCTATCTTTATATTTTTCCATCTCATATCTATCTATCTATCCCATATCTATTAATCTATCTTTCTCATATCTATCTCTCTTAACTATATATCTCATCGATCTATCTACCTCATATCTATCTATCTGTCTCTTATATCTTTCTTTCTATCTATCTCATATATATCTTTTTATATATCTATCTATATCTATCTCAGATCTATTTACCTATCTAGCTCATATCTATCTATCTTATATCTATCTAATTTATATCTATCTCTCATCTATCTATCCTTCTCATATTTATCTACTTCATATCTATCTATCTATCTATCTATCTATCTATCTATCTATCTCACATCTATTTTTCTATCTGTCTATCCCATATCTATCTATCTATCTATCTATCTATCTATCTATCTATCTATCTATCTATCTATCTTATCTATCTATTTATCTATCTATCTCATTTTCGTCTAACTATCTTATATCTATCATCTCTCTCTCTCATATATACCTATCTATCCATCTCTCTCTCATGTCTATTTATCTACCTCATATCCATCTATTTACCTCATATCTATCTTTCTATCTATCTATCTAATCTCATATCTATCTTTCTCTCATATCTACCTACCTTTCTCATATCTATCTACCTCATATCTATCTCATATCTATCTATCTATCTATCTATCTCATATATATCTGTGTATCTCAAATGTATATATATATATATTTTTTTTTTCTATCACAAATTTATCTATCTATTAAAGATGAGTGAGCGTTCTCAGTAAGGACAGATATTCGAGCAAGTATCGTCCTTACCGAGTACCTGCTTGCTCGCCCGCAAAGATTCGGGTGCCGTGGGGGTGAGCGGTGTGTTGCGGGGGGGGGGGGGTGAAAGAGAGAGATCTATAGATTATTTATCTTTCTTATATCTGTCTTTCTATCTCATATGTATCTTTCTATCTCATATCTATCTATCTATCTCATCGATCTTTCTACCTCATATCTATCTATCTGATATGTATCTATCTATCTATCTATGTATCTCATATCTATTTATCTAACTCATATCTTTCTTTCTTTCTATCTATCTCACATCTATCTTTTTATATATCTATCTCAAATCTATCTATGTATCTTTCTATCTCATACCTATTTACCTCTCTATCTCATATCTATCTATTTATCTATCTATCTCATATCTATCTATCTCATATCTATCTATCTCATATCTATCTATCTATCTTTTTATCTCATCAATTTATCTACCTCATCTCTATGTATCTGATATTTATCTATCTATGTATTCCATATCTATTTATCTATCTCATATCTATTTATCTATCATATCTATTTATCTCTCATATCTATCTGTCTCTTTCTTCTATCTATATTTCTTCTATCTATCTATCCATCTCATTTCTGTCTATCTAACTATCTCATATCTATCATCTCTCTCATATCTATCTATCTATCTATCTATCTATCTATCTATCTATCTATCTATCTATCTATCTATCTATCACATCTATCCATCTCTCTCATATCTATCTATCCCACTCATATCTATTTATCTACCATATATCCATCGATTTACCTCAAATCTATCTATCTATCTCACTCATATATATTTATCTACCTCATATCCATCTATTTACCTTCTATCTATCTATCTATCTATCTATCTATCTATCTCATCTTTCTCATATCTATCTATCTATCTATCTATCTATCTATCTATCTATCTATCTATCTATCTATCTATCTATCTATCTATCTATCTATCTATCTATCTATCTATCTTATTATTCACCTCTTCTCTTTATAGCCCTTATAAGTCGAATCTTAGTTCTTCACCCACATGACTGTCCACTGATCCTCTTATTTGTTAATGAAACAACAAGGACTCACATTTTTCAGTATAAAAAGCCAAAAATAAAGGTATGAAATGGTAATGGCGATAGAGATGAGAAACCCGCGGCTGCTGCATCTAATCAGGTAGTGACATGAAATAAGCCTAACACAGCACCTCTGCCAGAGAGATTGCCCCGGGAGCCGTGTCTGGGAGCCTGTTTGCCCTTAGGCAGATGATGTACCTCATACTGAACCCGGCAGCCAAAAGGAAAAAAAAGTGGGAATTGCGCAGCCTCTACACGAGCGTATCTGAAATAAAGACATCACATGGAGATGACTGCCTCCCCTGCACATAATTAAGTGGAGACCATATTTACATGTGCAAAAAAATCTGAAAAATTTATATAGAGCGTTGGATTGGAGGGGTGGGGTTTTGGCTCAGAATCTCGTATTCGTAATTTTCTGGAGCGTTCTTCCATCTTTCCTTTTTGTGCGCCGCTCCTGTTATCGGAGAAGTTTTACCTCAAAGCTTGAATGATCTGAATTGGAATAATCAAAAATGAAAGGCGAGTTTTCCTCTACAGTAAAGCTGCGGTGTCAGTTACTGTAGCAACAGAAGTGTCAGGCTCCGGATGAAATGAAAACACGCACCGGGGTTACGCTATCTCTTACCTTCACAGCTTTTCAAGAAGCGGCAAAGCTTAAAATTGACTCTCGACTTTCTTAAAGGAGTAGTAGACTTAGTAAAAATATTTGGTTGGGAGAGCGGCTTTCTAATCTTGGCCCCACCTTCTATTAACCTATAGTGTGCAGGGATATAGCTAGGGGTGGACTACCACAGTGATGGAGATGGCCTTAGGTACCACGGTATACCCATGTCATGGCAAAAGGTGCCAGCCACCATGTGCAAGGGGGGACACCAGCCGGATTGAGGCTCATAGTAATAATCCCCCGTTAGTTCCACCTGATCAGTTAATAAGTCCAAATAGTCAGTTAATGTTTTTTCTCCATGCGCCAGCGTCTAGTGTAGCTATATAAATCATCCTCCTTCAGGCTCTTTCTCTGCTCCTCTAATGCTTTGATGCACCACTGTCAGTCATTTAATGTTTTCAATACAAAATTACTTAGTTCTGCTACCGTATTCATGTTATGAGCTTGATTCCAGTGCTGTATTTATGTTATGAGCTTGGTTTTGATACAGTATTTATGTTATGAGCTTTGTTTTGACACAGTATTTATGTTCTGAGCTTGGTTCTGTGGCTGTATTTATGTTACAAGCTTTGTTTTGATGCTACTTATGTTATGAGCTTTATTCTGGTATTATGTTTATGTTATGTGCTTTGCTCTGATGCTGTACTTATGTTATAGCCTTGGTTCTGGTACTGTATTTATGTTATGAGCTTGGTTCTGATATAGTACTTATGAGTTTGATTCTGGTACTATATTTATGTTATGAGCTTGTTTCTCTTGCTTTATTTATGTTACCAGCTTCGTTCTGGTACAGTATTCATGCTATGAGCTTGGTTCCAGGTGTTGTATTATTGTTTCAGGCACTATGTTTATCTTATATGCTTTTTTTTTTCTTATGCTGTACTTATGTTATGGCCTTGGTTCTGGTATTGTATTTATGTTATGACTTTCATTCTGATGCAATACTTATGTTATGAGTTTGGCTCTGGCACTGTATTTATGTTATTAGTTTGGTTCTGATACAATATTTATTGCTATGAGCTTCGTTCTGGTACAGTATTTATGTTATGAGCATGGATTTGATACAGTATTTATGCTATGAGCTTGATTCTGGTACAGCATTTACTCACTGAGCTGTTCTCGGGTGGGTATGCTGCCACCACAAGTTGAGTGCAGGCAGACTTGCTCTTGCCCACTTGGTTTGAATCTGTAGTTTAGCCAACTCAGGTCTCAGGTAAACCACTTGTGACTTGCATTGTAATCAGCTCTAAAGTAGTTGTGCAACAGTAAGTTGTAAACCCGTCACACAGAGTTTTTGGTTGCAAGACTCTTCTGAGACTTGATGTCCCCGACTAATGTCGCCCTTTGCGTACTTGATCACTGACGATGCTCACACTTTGGAGCTAATTGCTGGGATGCACATTGCTGGTTCAGTCCGGTAAATATCGACAACTCATGAACACCATCTGCTAGTGCTCTGGTATAAGAGACCTGGGGTGCAAGAATCCAGCAGCCTCCAGAGGACCCCAAGAACTTACATACAACCCAATGACAGGGACAGCCGTGGAGTGACGGCATGCAGCAATGCAATGTACTATAAGGCATCTAATTATTAGAGATGAGCGAACGCGTTCGTCCGAGCTTGATATTCGTGCGAATATTAGGGTGTTCGGGATGTTCGTTATTCGTAACGAACACCATGCGGTGTTCTGGTAAATTAAACTTTCTTCCCTGAGACGTTAGCGCTTTTTTTTGGCCAATATAAAGACAGGGAAGGCATTACAACTTCCCCCTGCAACGTTTAAGCCCTATACCACCCCCCTGCTGTGAGTGGCTGGGGAGATAAGGTGTCACCCGAGTATTGAAATCTGCCCCTCCCGCGGCTCGCTATGGATGCATTCTATATGCGCTCAATGGGGCCAGCGGCAGCAGCGCTGACCCCATTGAGAACATATAGAAGACAAATCCTTCTTCTCTGGCACAGCTGTAACAGCTGTAGCAGAGAAGAACGATGTTTGCCCATTGAATTCAATGGAGCGGCAATACAGCATGTTCCACTGAATGCAATGGGCTGCCGGCGATCGCAGGATGAATGGTCGGAAAGGGGTTAAATATATAACCCCTTTCCTGCAATTCATCCAGAAATGTGTTACACTAAAAATATATACCGGCGTATAAGGCGACGGGGCATATAAGACGACCCCCCAACTGTCACCTTATACGCCGGTAATACAGTGGAGCAAAGAATAAAAAGCATTACTTACGTTTTTAGATGATCTGCGGCGCTCCTGCAGGCTGTCACTCCCTCCTGGTCCACGGCAGAGTATTGCTTTCTCCACGAAAGACTTTAAATCCCTGCCTCCAGAAGCACACGTGCCTTCAGCCAATCACAGCCAATGACAATGATGTCATTGAATGGCTGTGATTGGCTGTGTTTCTGGAGGCGGGGATTTCAAGGCTTGAAATCCCCGCCTCCAGAAACACAGCCTATCACAGCCATTCAATGACATCATTGTCATTGGCTGTGATTGGCTGAAGGCACGTGTCTTCCTGGAGGCAGGGATTTAAAGCCTTTCATAGAGAAAGCAATACTCTGCCGTGGACCAGGAGGGAGTGACAGCCTGCAGGAGCGCCGCAGATCATCTAAAAACGTAAGTAATGCTTTTTATTCTTTGCTCCACTGTATTGCCGGCGTATAAGGTGACAGTTGGGGGGTCGTCTTATACGCCCGGTCACCTTATACGCCGGTATATATTTTTAGTGTAACACATTTCTGGATGAATTGCAGGAAAGGGGTTATATATTTAACCCCTTTCCGACCATTCATCCTGCGATCGCTGGCAGCCCATTGCATTCAGTGGAACATGCTGTATTGCCGCTCCATTGAATTCAATGGGCAAACATCGTTCTTCTCTGCTACAGCTGTTACAGCTGTGCCAGAGGAGGACGATCTTTATGCTGACAGTGGGGGGGGGGGGGGGGGCACTCTTGCCGCTATTGTGGCTTAATAGTGGGACCTGTGAACTTGAGATGCAGCCCAACATGTAGCCCCTCGCCTGCCCTATCCGTTGCTGTGTCATTCCCATCACTTTCCTGAATTGCCCAGATTTTCACACATGAAAACCTTAGCGAGCATCGGCGAAATACAAAAATGTTCTGGTCGCCCATTGACTTCAATGGGGTTCGTTGTTCGAAACGAACCCTCGAGCATCACGGGAAGTTCGTTCCGAATAACGAACACCCGAACATTTTGGTGTTCGCTCATCTCTACTAATTATACATTAATTACCATGATATTAAATAGTGATATCGATCACGAGGCTCCTCGATATCCGAGTCAATTAACAATTATCGGCTAATTATGCATTCTAGTGGAATCTCTTCTGCTCTGGGGAAAGTAATCAACGGAGAGCAATTATGGTGTGATACATGAAGTGCTGCGGGGTCTACGAAGAGCGTGTTACCATGGAAGACCCCAAGGAAAGGGAGCATGTAATAGTAGATATCTCACTGTAGGGATTAACTGTTTCCGTGGCTGTAATAATAAGAGCCGGCGCTATGATGACACTGCTGGATGATGGATGCACAGAGCATGGACACACATACACCCAATCTAAAGTCCTGCGTTTGTTCCCTTTTGCCTCTCGTTAATGCGATTTTCGGTCTCGCTGCAGCCGTGACGCAGCCGACTGAAAATCACAGCATCCGTGTAAAAGAGCCTTGAAGCGTATGGAGTTCAGCGGGCATTTTAACTTTGAAGCGAGCCATTTCTCATTCAGAAACGCCTGGCTTCTCTGAGGTTGTGACCCTCAGGCGCATGTTTTATGCACATCAGCGGATCGCAAGTGTTTTCCATTGATTTCATTGGGGAACATCCCATCCATGCAGTGCTTTTAAAGCCCCATTGAAAACAATAGGCGAGGGGAACAAATCGCTAATGGGAATAAGTCCATTCAAAATACTCGATCTCATATTCATACACGTTTTATGCATCTCGAAACTCACAAAACTCGCATGAGATTCTCTTCTCTGTGAATAAGCCTTAAGACAGGACATTTTGTGGTGCGGACCAGCTGTCTAACTTGTGTCCCCCCACAGATGAGAAATCCTGCTCCCCCCTTTCCTACCACATGCTCAGCTGTCAATTCTAAAGGCAATGGCTATTAACTGATTGTTGAACGACTGAGGACTCAGTCACATGGGCGGATTTTTCATCAGTATTTTGTGAGTCTAAACCAGAAGTGGAACCTACAGAGAGAAAATGGAATGGTTGGTTCTTATGAACTTGGTTCTGGTGCTTTAAGTTATGAGCTTGCTTCTGGTGCTGTATTTTTCATATGGGCTTAGCACTACTATTGTATTTATGTTCTAAACTTGCCTCTGGGTTTGAATCTATGTACTGAGGTTGGTTCTTCCTGTATTTATGTTACAAGTTTGGTTCTAGTGCTGTATTACTGTAGAGAGCTTGGTTCTGGTGCTGTACTGCTGTAGTGAGCTTGGATCTGGTGCTGTATTGTAGTGAGCTTGGTTCTGGTGCTGTATTGTTGTAGTAAGCTTGGTTTTGGTGCTATATTGCTGTAGTGAGCTTGATTTTGGTGCTATATTGCTGTAGCGAGCTTGGATCTGGTGCTGTATTGCTGTAGTGAACTTGGATCTGGTGCTATATTGTTGTAGTCAGCTTGGTTATGGTGCTGTATTGTTGTAGTCAGCTTGGTTCTGGTGCTGTATTGTTGTAGCAAGCTTGGTTCTGGTGCTGTATTGTTGTAGTCAGCTTGGTTCTGGTGCTGTATTGTTGTAGCGAGCTTGGTTCTGGTGCTATATCGCTGTAGACAGCTTGGTTCTGGTGCTGTATTGTTGTAGCGAGCTTGGTTCTGGTGCTATATTGCTGTAGTGAGCTTGGTTTTGGTGCTCTATTGCTGTAGTGAGCTTGGATCTGGTGCTATATTGTTGTAGTCAGCTGGTTATGGTGTTGTATTGCTGTAGCGAGCTTGGTTCTGGTGCTGTATTGTTGTAGCGAGCTTGGTTCTGGTGCTATATTGCTGTAGTGAGCTTGGTTCTGGTACTGTATTGTTGTAGCGAGCTTGGTTCTGGTGCTGTATTGTTGTAGTGAGCTTGGTTCTGGTACGGTATTTAGTCAGCAAGTTGTAATGGTGTTGGTCTGCTTCTAATTTGCTGCTTTCTGTACTCGCTGAATACAGACACGCTGCTCATCAGTGTAACATATTATATACCGGGTGCCATCTAACCTAAGGCTGGCACAGGATGAAGTAGTGAAAAACTCAGCTGAAGGGTCTGAACAATGTTTGGTAGTTCTGGGGTCCCTCTGGCCCCCCAGTGCTGGATCCCGCTGCCAGCAGATTACTTACATCTTCTTATGCTTCAATATCAACACATCATGCAAATTTCTGGAAATAAAGCTTAATGGCTGGACTTCAATTTGCCAACATTTCCAAGACCTCTGCTTACTGTCAGTGAACAAAATATTATTTTATCAACATTTCTCACAGCTGAGGTTTTGTTGCAATTGCATCCAGCTTGAACAATGCTCTGTTATGTAAACAACCTGGACTCCAGCTTAATACATTTTTCCTGCACTGATACATTGTAGCAAACTCAAATTTGTTCCGTTTTGCCTTTGTCCCATATAAATGACATAATATTGCGTTCTTCGCAATGGCAGCAGCTGCGTCATTTTTAATATGATATTTTTCCGGATGCCATTACTTCCTCTCCTGGGGAGCGCGCAGGCGGCTGATTTAGGAGAACCACTATTTTTATTCTTTCTTCCTTTGACTTGGAAATATTGCAGGTGAAGACGACAGGCAGCTTAATTCAGGAAGGGATGCGTTACCCGGCGCGGCGTGCGCACCACTGGAGATTGTTCCGTCCGCTCCGCTCTTCTGCTGCTGCTTTGTTGGCAGGGTGTCAGACAAACTGTTAGCAAAGCCAAATACGTCCCAATATTGTAGATTACCCGGAGAGCTAATACTGCTCAGCAGCCGTGCGTGCCGAAAATGATCACAATTCCCCACTAAGAATGCTAGACATGTCTTAAGAACTTAATTCCAGCTTTAGCAGAGGGGTAATCTATAGAGCGCCATTCCCCGCCCTCCGCTGCTCACATACAGGGGCCACAGAACCCTCCATCAGTCCTCACGCTGTGAATTAGGGCTCCTTCAGATGAACGTTAGTGCAAATACGCTCGCCGCGGCGTATTTGCACATGAACGAGGTTTGAAGAGCCACAGAATAAGCAGGCTACGTGCATCTCAGCGCATATTTCTGTAAATATTTGCGCGCGCAGGGACAGCTCACACTCTCTTTCTGTGAATTGATTGGCTAATTAGGTTAAGCTGTCTATTTTTCCTGCATTGTGCGCGGTGTTTCACCCTTCCCTATAGAACCATTACTGTGCAAAACGCTGAAAAATAGAGCAGGTCCTATTTTTTGCGCACACACGAAATGCGCGTGCCAACGTGTTCGAGACAATGAACCCATTAATATCAATAGGTTCTATTATCTGTGTTTAGCGTACATAGAATTTGCTTGAGCTAAAACGCATGCAAACACGGATGTGTGAAGGAGCCCTTACTATGAATTATCGTAAAGGGATTAGAATAGGCTTTCATCAGCCGTCCATAGAGCAGGTGGTAAAGCTCTGATCGCTGAGACCCCACAAATCCTGAGAACAGGGATCCCCTGCCCCCTCTTATTGGATGGAGTGGGGGTCACGCATGTGCGCTGACTCCATTCATTTCAATGGGTCTGGCAGGAATAGCTGAGTACTAGCTCTTGGCTATCTATGGCAGTCCCATTGCAGATGAATGGTGTGGCACCTCGCATGCGTGACCCCCACTCCATTCAATCTGCTCCTTACTGTTGGGGCGAGGGGTGCATGCAGCGAGGAGAAGAGGAGGATACAAGGACCCCCCATTCTTGGGGCCGCTGAGACTCTCACTGCCCAGACTATTGCCACCTATCCTATGGATAGCTAATAAGTCTATTCTCATTGCAGGGATATTAAAGGACGCCTGTCAGGTGACATTACCCAATAACTATTAGCGCTCGTTTGCACACCGCGGCGGGCCGAAGAATAGCGATTGCTCCGCGTTAGAAGCGAAAGAAATCATGGTATACAATGCTCCTCCATGTGTGATCGCTCATCTGACAGCACTAATATAGATAGTAGGGTTAACGTCACATGACAGACTTCTTGAACCCCTTGGAGTCTCAGGGGGCTTACTACCTACAGCTGTTCTTCTCTGACGCTTCGCCAGTTTCAGGATTGTCTGCAACAATTTCCCAACTACTTCATGCACCTTGTTTGCTGCTATCTGTTTGGCCAGCACTGATCACATGAGCAGCTCTGGCCAATCAGATATATTGGTAGTCTAACACGACCAATGCACTGTGGAGATTTGGTAGTCTGAAGATTGTTTGGCCATCTTGGGTGTCTGAAGGCAAGACCAGGATCGGCAAATTAGAGAACAACTGCAGGTAACAAGTCCCGCCCCCTCCAGTCTGGGGGCAGAATTAAGTTGACAGCTCTGGGGATTAGAGTCATCGGGGTTGTGGCTGCAGAGGTCTCAGCCTGCCGACTTTATCCCATGACAGGTTCCCTTTAACATCCCTATGTATTATGGGGGACATAACACTGAATACGCCAGAATACTCTCATGCAAAAGTTGCGAAATTTTCTGTAAATATTTTGTGACTTTTTTTGCTCCTACGCTGGCCCCGTCACTTTTTGAAAAGTGGGCATGGCTTGGCAGAAGAGGGTGCAGCCAATCCGAGTGACGGATTTATATATAATTTTTGCCAGAAATGTATGCCTCATCGGCATACATTTCTCAGAGAGGTTCAAGGGATGCGCAGAATGCATGAAGCTACATGCGCCCCTTGATGTATTTGGCGCACCATGCGCTGGAGGAAATCTTACTAAGCCCGGCGCAGAAAATGTCAGGTTTACTAAATTCGCCCCTATATGCCGTTTTCCATAAAAATGCAAGTAAACCCACTGATTACCCTTATCCTCTTATAACCATATAGAAAATAAATAGTTCAATGAGAAGATCCACTTCTGCCACCTGTCCAATAGAGATTAATCTTTAGGCCTCATTCACATGGGCGATGCGTCTTTACACCAGCCGCATCGTGGCCAAAAATCACATCACTGAAGAGTAGCCGCAATCGATTCCTGATGTGAATTAGCGTTTTCTTGTCCATTCGTGCGGACGTATCACATAAAAAATACGCTGCAGCGCGGAATTCCGTTGATCAGCAGAAATCCTCAGAATGACTTCTAGTGCTTAAATAGAGCCGGCGGTCTTCTTTCCCAAGCGCCAGACACAGCTAAACTCCCTCTCCCTCCTATTTTTTTCAGCTCCCATAGAATTCTATGGGAGCCTCCAGCGTTTTGCGTCAAAAGATAGGGCAAGACCGATTAACAGAGCAGGAAAAGTCGGCGAGCAAAAACGGTCGCCGATTTGCTGTTTTGACGATGCAATTTTTTGCTGCGATTTTCGGCCAACATTTTATCGCCTCAAAATCGCCACGTAAAAACGCTCGTGTGAATGAGGACCTAATAAGACAATCGGATCTGTCAACAGGAAGCTGCTGACTACTCCAAACTCAGATTTTCTTGTTATTACTAAATAGCATAAAACTAGGCTGGAAATGAGTGAAAACAACAACAAATGTACCATAGGCTTGTTCTAAACCCGCGGATCAGCTGACTATATATGTCACCCTGGGGTGGAGCGTCGCTTTAAGACCCATTAGATGCCGGTTATACAGCAGGGGATCAGATCACTAGCAGCTTTCCAATATGTATTATTGGACTCGCTCCAAAGTCTTCCCATAATATTTTATAGGGCTGCAGGGAAATCTAAGACATTAAAAATGATATGAAAATAGCGATATATATAGTTACTACGGGCTCTTCAGCACAAGAGAGGATGATGGGAATCGTTGTACCTGGCGGCTGCTAGAAGAGCATCCCAATATAAAAGTGCTGATGTGCATGTTGTATATACAACTCCAGCTGTAATCAGGGCTTACTCCGTGTTCATGTGGGCCCTCAGGTGACAGGGTCTCAGTGGGCCTCTTTGCATTTTGTCACAACACATATGGCAGTAAATCTGCAGCAGCGCATACAGTGACCATATGCCATATATGCCATGCAGATGCCGCCTCTGCACAGGTGCTTTGCAGACCATATGAGTGTTTACAGTATCATTATATCCAGTGATCACAGGTGATGTCCTCTCTGACTGGAGTCGTTCAGTAGGCCTTTTCTTCTGTATCCAGCCCAGAGCACCATGATGACTTCTCTCGGCCACAATTTGTCTTTGCAGAATTTGGCACACAAACATCTTTAGCTTCTCCCTTTTCCATCACCCTGCCTACATTAACTACACCTTTACACAATCCTCCCTCTATTCTAGCCGAGATAGTGATAATGCCCCCTGTGGTACCCCACACAGTCGTAGTATCACCATGTTGTACCCCCTGTAAGCCATAGTAAATACTGCTTATACTGACCCTCACACAGTAAAAGTACCCCCCCTCTTAGTAATAATGTTTTCCTTATGTCTTGGTAATAAACCCCCTTTTATAAATGATGCTCCTATCAGAAATTGGCCTTCCATTTACCCCCTTTTAGAAGTAATGCCCCCTTTAACACCTCTTCAAAGTTATGCGCCCAACAATGCACAATGATGTTATTACTGTTTACGATGTCACCGTTCAGATACTTAATTTTCACACTTTGTGATGTCATCAAATAGGACATGATGACATAGGCAGGAGATCCGCCCACAGCACTGGGGCTACACTATATATTGCAGCAGGATGTCAGGGAATAGATAGACATTTGTGGCGCATTTTACTCAAGGGCAGACACAGGAAGTAAAGGGCCCCATACAAGAAGAGTTTACGGGCCCCTGGTCCTTGATAGCTTATTGTGGAACTTCCCCCTATATTAAATATTCACCTGTAATTATTAGACAAAGTTCAGTCCTTGACATGGAATCTAATAAACAAATGGAAGCCGCTTTTAAAGTGCCTCCTTTTCTGCTGAGCCATGTGAAACTGTACAGTATATATAAATATATTATTTCCCTGGTGCCCATAAGGGTTGTTACCTGACTTACTACTCTCATATACACATGTATTATGCAGATTTACATTTTATTCCTGTTTTGTTGCTCTGCATGTGTCAGTCTTTCACTGTAGTTCTGGAATTCTATTCATATACCAGCATGTCAGGTCTTAGCAATGTGCAAGACCAGCTCCTGGGTATGTCTCCTTCCGTCTGATGTTCTGAGGTACAGCTGTCACCCCATCAGTGCCCCCACAACACAATTGCTTTGCTAAGCTCATGTGTTTATGCTGTGTGCTTGGTTCTGCTGCTGTATTTATGTTATGAGTTTGGTTCTGAGATGTATTTGTTATCAGCTTGGTTCTAGTATTGTATCTATGTTATGAGCTAATTTTTGCAGCTGTATCTATGTTATGAGCTTGGTTCTGGTACTGTATTTATAAACTGAGTTTGGTTATGGTGCTATATTTTGGCTATGAGCTTGGTTGTGGTGCTGTTTTTTATGTTATGAACTTGGTCCTGGTGCCGTATTTATGCTTCGAGCTTGATTGTGGTACTGCATTTATGTTATGAGCTTCGTCCTGATGCTGCATTTATGTACTGAGCTAGGTTCTATAGCTGATACTGGGGCTGTATCAATGTAATAGGTTTGCTTCTAGTGCTGTTTTTATATACCGAGTTTGGTTTGGTATTTGTTATGAGCTTAGTTAAGGTATTATATCTGTGTTATGGGCTTGGTTATGGTGCTGTATTTATTTTATGAGCTTGGTTGTGGCATTGTATCTATGTTATGAGCTTGGTTATGGTGCTGTATGTATGCTATGAGCTTGGTTAAGGTATTGCATCCATGTCATAAGCTTGGTTATGGTGCTGTATTTATGGTATGGAATTGTATAATGTAATGAGGTTGTTACCAGCTGTATTTATGTTATGAGCTTGGTTGTAGCATTGTAGTAATGTTATAAGCTTGATTTTGGTGCTGTATTTATGTTATGATATTGGTTGTGGCATTCTATCTATGTTATGTGCTTGGTTCTGCTGCTGTATTTATATTCTGAGCTTGGTCCTAGTGCTGTATTTATGTTATGAGCTTGGTCCTGGTGCTGTATTTATGTTATAAGCCTGGTCCTGGTGCTGTATTTATGTTATAAGCTTGGTTATGGTGTTGTATTTATGTTATGAGCTTGGTCCTGGTGCTGCATTTATGTACTGATCTTGATCTGGTGCTGTTTTCATGTTATCAGCTTCATTCTGGTGCTGTATTTATGTTATAAGCTTGGTTCTGGTATAGTATTTAGTCACTGATCTGTTCTGCTATGGATGTGCTGCTATCCTGCTGCACTGGTGCATGTGGTAATCATTAGTAATGCAGCAGGTGTGACGGTGATCTTGCGGTCTTCTAAATTCTACATTTATGTTCTGTACCCAAACAGGGACATTTGAGATTATGAACGGAACATCCTGGTTCCCATCTAGTAACTTTGGGAGATCTGCCCTATTGCTGTAGGCTATCAATCCGATACATTTCAGATGTCACATGACTGATTTTTTCTTCTGACTTACGTTCTTTCTGTTCCGGAATTTAACAAATTAATTATTTTTAATCAGTGCGTTTTGCAGCCTCTTCACTGCTACGTGTTATCCGCTTGCTTCCCATTGTGCGTCTGTCAGCCGCTCGCTCTTGATTGAGTTTTGCCACCATTGTTGCAGCCACTCAACGCTTTCAATGTGATTCCTGGGAAAAAAGGTTTTTTTTCTGCTATCATTTGTATTCCTGTTGTTCTGTCTCATCAGCTGTGGGATTAAACAATAGAAGCGCGCCGATTCTGTGAGGGCGTAAACTGCGGGGTCGCATTCCACAAAGTAGATTGGAATCGTCTTTTTATTGCCTTTTTCCCCCTTCTTTTTCTTCATTTGCAGACGGCTCGACAGATTGTTTTCATGCTCTTTTGCTTTCTGTTCAGTTTCAGTTTTGTTTTAATTTAGCAGATTTAAAAAAGAAAATTGAGACCCAGCGAAAAATGAATAATGGAAGGATTAGGACGTCTGTGGGTGATGTGGGCGAGTTTGCTAATGGAGGTGCCCAGGTTTTAGTCCCGCTCACTAAGACCAAGATCCCTGTCTGTATTACAGAAAATACTCTGCTTATCTTGTATCAATTTTCACTTATATCACATATAATGCTCCAATCACTGCTAAAGCTGCTTCCTGAGTATTATTGATTTCCTGTTAAGGTGCAATGCCATCACATCTTCTTCCTGCCCCATTTTGGTTCAGTGTCTATATAGCCCTTATAGTGCATGATCTCATGTTCTATTGCAACTTATCCTCTAGTCACATCCAAAGCTGTATGCAGACTTTTACTGGCTTCCTGCTAGGGTACAGTGATCTCAAATCATCATGCTGCCCCCTTTTGGTTCAGTGTCTGTATATCTCTTAGAAACCTTACTCTTATGTTCTATTGCAACTTCTCCACTCACATCCAAAGCGACATTCAGAATTTTGCTCACTCCTGATGGCTCAGTGCATCTAAAGCATTTGCTTTGCTTGAAGGGATTGTTCACTCAGAGAAACAGTCTACTCATGCAGCAACTGCTCCAATGACAAGGTGATCATCAGGCAGGGGTGCAGAAGATCTCCCCCACGCCCGGGAGCCTGAGGGGGCCTGTAAGGTCTATCTCCCCCATATAGAAGGCCAGCACTATGAATGCAGCAGTATAGTTGAGGGTCCCTGGACAGATTGCTTCACGTTACGCCTCTGTCACCAAGGGTCTGGTAACGTTAATTTTTTAAAATATATTGTTGATACCAGACATTTTGCTCCTCCCCTGCAAAGCAAAGCAAGATCTTGGATAAGCTGTCTGCAGTAGATATCTGATTGTGTTTGCAGCTCTAGCAGTGATTAGAGTATAAAACCTGAAAATCAAGATACTTTGAATGTATAGATTTCTGTAGATTTGTGCATGCGCCGGGCACTCCATTTTTTTTAACTCCCGCGCCGGAGAGCAGAAATTCAGCTGCGGGTGTGCCACGGATCCGGACGGCTTCCATAGGCCTCAATAGAAGCCTGCGGAAGCCGTCCCCGCAGGAGACCCGCACAAAAATGGAGCATGCTGCGGGTGATTTCCTACACACACAATCTGCGCCTCAAGGAAAAATGACATCTGCAGTTATTTAACTACCTGCGGGTGTCCAATGCATCCCTATGGGGCGCGGATCACGTTGCGGGAGAAACGCTACGGATTTTAAATTACAATTTAGCCGTGGACATGAGGCCTTACACTTGATTTTCAGGTTTTAGGCCGGGCTCGCACGGGCGGATTCCAATTGCGAATTCCAAAACATGTACTTTCGAACTTTTGTTGACACTTGCAGATACGAATCGCGTATTCCGTGAGCGTGAAAAAAAAATCAGCATGCTCTTTTTTTCTATGGACTCCGCGCAGATGGCCTCCGTTGAAGTCAATAGAGGTCATCCAACCCGCAGCCCATACGCAATTGACATTGCATATTGGGCTGCGGGTACCCGCGTCATTGCTTAGTGACGACGTGGTCATATGTATTACAGAAAATTAAGGTACGCCGGGTCATGGCCAGGATCACAGGCAAATCTGGTCCATCTGTGTGAGCTCGCCTTATAATTTAGTCACCACTAGAGCTGCAAACACAATTAGCGTATCTACAACAGACATACCTATAAACCCGTTACAGCGGATCCAAGATCTTGTTTGACTAACTATGGCACAGTAACGCTGCCGCCCTCATAATTAATCCCACCTGGTGCAGAATCCCCCCTCCACCAGGTCATAAGAAAAAAACAAAAACATATTCCACCGATAGGCAATCTGACTATATTCTGCTCATGCAGAGAGCATCAAGATAGCAGCAGAACAGCTTAGTGAATAAATACTGTACAAGAAATAATATAACATAAATACAGCACCAGAACCAAGCTCATAGCATAAATACAGCACTGCAACAGCTCTTAACATAAATGGGGCATCAGAACCAAGATCAGTGCATAAATGCAATATCAGAAACAAGCTCATAACCTGAATACAGTATCAGAACCAAGCTGATAACATAGACACAGCGCAGGGACCAAGCTCAGTACATACAGTGAATGAATACAGCACCAGGACCAAACTTGGTACATAAATACAGCCCCAGAACCAAGCTCAGTACATTAATGTAATAACAGATTGGCTGAGCTCAGGGACCAATCAGAGGCAGCTCTCAGCTATTGAATGACAGCTGAGAGCTGCCTCTGATTGGTCCCTGCGCTCAGCCAATCAGAGGCAGCACTCACTCACCCATTCATGAATTCATGAATGGGTAAGTGAGAGCTGCCTCTGATTGGTGAGGCTGTGACCAATCAGAGGCAGCCCATTCAGCAGGCGGGGATTTTAAATCCCCACCTGCTGAATAATACACAGAGCAGTTCAGGAGAACTGCCGGCCGGACGCTGCTGAACTCAGGCTGCAGGAAAAAGGTGAGTATACTTTTTTTAAAATTTTTACACATTTTAGGATGGTTTTCCGGGAAGGGCTTATATTTTTAAGCCCTTCCCTAAAATTCATCCCGCGCTCGCCGGCAGCCCATTGCTTTCAATAGAGGCGGCTGTATTGCCGGCTCTATTGTATTCAATGGGCGAACATCGTTCTCCTCTGCCACAGCTGTGCCACAGCTGTGGCAGAGGATAGCGGGCAGCGCTGGGCTGTTTCGCCGAAAACACTGCTAGCTGCAGATTTTTCAGCGAATCGTCGGCCCCGGTCACGCGATTTGCGGATGCGCATCCGTCATGTGATCTGCAAATCGTGCGAAATAACGCCCGTGTGACCGAGGCCTCAGAAGGATGATTGTTGCAGTTCCACAAGACATAGACATATATAAGAAAAATCCCAGCTGGCCAGGCGAACCTAAGGGGAGACGATGGCACCCCTTTTGTACCCCTGCAAGCCAGTGACCTGTGTGATCGCACAGGTAGCACGTAGCTAAGGCTCGCCATGTACAGAGATTGGCAAGTATTTGCAGGTCTCTCATTCATGACGCTTTCCATTTGCTACTACATTGCACTTTATAGCAGAGCTGCATGCAACCAGTGATGTCAGCACAAATCCTAATATAATGTATAGGAGTGAAGGGGAGTACTGAGGGGGTGTGGGGGATCTGGAGGGTCAATGTGGGCACCTACACTGGGTTCTGGATGTGTAGGGTGGATTATATGAGCCTCGCACAATGAGTGCACTGGGGGAGATCGCAGTCTGTTCCCTCATTGACAGTTTGGATTGTTCTCCAGCATTTAATCAGGAAGTCGGTGAACATTAAAGTCTCCTGGTAAAAAGCTGTAAACTCCAACTGCGCTTTTTTCCCTCCAATTGATACTATTGAACTGAAACAAACAAGCTCCAGAGAGTTCTACAGATTTCTGCGCTGAGGGATCCTACAAGAGCTGGATGTAGGCTGTTCTTAATAGATTTTTTAAGGTCTAAAATAAGCTGTGTTGGAGTGTAAGCTCTTTGACCCGGACCGGTGATTAGTTCATAACCCAAAGGTATAAGGATCCTCAGCCTCAGTGAAAAATCCGATACGCATTATCTCTACATGTGATTTACAGCACTGGTATCCTCTGATACTCCTGAGGGACCATCAGGCAACCTAAAATATCAGTTTTCAGCTGCAACTGCAACATCTGCACCTCAAAGACACCCCGGAAACAGCAGATAGTGATGTAAATGTAGAGGGATAAAACACGCATGAAGCCACAGTACAGGGATAATAATTACAATAATGTCACAGTACAGAGATCATAAGCACAGTGATGTCACAATGCAGAGGTAATAACCACAGTGATGTCAGAGTACAGGGATAATAATCACAGTGATGTCACAGTACAGGGATAACAAACACAGTGATGTCACAGTACAGAGATAATAATCACAGTCATGTTGCAGTATAGGGATAATAACTACAGTGATGTCACAGTACACGGATAATAAACACAGTGATGTTACAGTACAGGATAATGAACACAGTGATGTCACAGTACAGGGATAACACACACAGTGATATCATAGTACAGGGATAATAAACACAGTGAAGTCACAGTGCAGGATAATAATCACAGTGATGTCGCAGTATAGGGATAATAAACACAGTGATGTCACCGTACAAGGATGATAATCACAGTGATGTTACAGTACAGGGATAATAAACACAGTGATATCACAGTACAGGGATAATAAACACAGCAATGTCACAGTAAATGATAATAAACAGTGATGTCACAGTACAGGGGTAATAAACAAAGTGATATCACCGTACAGAATAATAAGCACAGTGATGTCACATCACATGATTATAAGCATAATGATGTCACAGTACAGGATAAAAGACACAGTGATGTCACAGTGCAGTGATAATACACACACCGATGTCACAGTACAGGTATAATAAACACAGTGATGTCACAGTACAGGGATAATTAACACAGTGATGTCACAGCACAGGATATTAAGCACAGTGATGTCACTCTACAGGATAATGAACACAGTGATGTCACAGTACAGGAAGAATAAACACAGTGATCTCACAGTACAGAGGAAAAAAAACAGTGATGTCACAGTACAGAGGAAATAAACACAGTGATGTCACTATACAAGAATAGTAAACACAGTAATGTCACTATACAAGAATAGTAAACACAGTGATGTGACAGTAAAAGATAATAAATAGATATGAGCGAGCACCACAATGCTCGGGTGCTCGTTGCTCGAGCCGAACTTTCCGCGATGCTCGAGGGTTCGTTTCGAGTAACGAACCCCATTGAAGTCAATGGGCGACTCGAGCATTTTTGTATATCGCCGATGCTCTCTAAGGTTTTCATTGGTGAAAATCTGCAAAACCCAAGAAAGTGATGGAAACGACACAGAAACGGATGCTGGCCTGCATTTCAAGTTCCCAGGTCCCACTATTAAGCCACAATAGCGGCAAGAGTGCCCCCCCCCCCCAACAATTTTAACTTCGGATAAACCCTCATTAGTAAGCCACACCTTAGCTAAGCACCACACTACCTCCAACTAATCACAAGCACTGCCTACGGGACACACCCCTGCCTCTTCTCCTGGTTTACATGCTGCCCAACCCCCCCCGCACGACCCAGTGTCCACAGCGCACGCCAAAGTGTCCCTGCGCAGCCTTCAGCTGCCCTCATGCCACATGCTGGCCCCATAGCCACACCACCCTCATGTCTATTTATAAGTGCGTCTGCCATGAGGAGGAACCGGAGGCACACACTGCAGAGGGTTGGCAGGGCCAGGCAGCGACCCTCTTTAAAAGGGGCGGGGCGATAGCCCACAATGCTGTACAGAAGCAATGAGAAATCCAATCCTGTGCCACCTCTGTCAGGAGCTGCAAACGTGGGCATAGCAATGGGGAATCCATGTGCCACACACTATTCATTCTGTCAAGGTGTCGCATAGATCAATCCACACTGCAAGGGGAAAGCCGTCAGCGCTCTGCCCCCTACCCAAGTCAGTCAGTGTCTTTGTGCCAGACAGGTCAAACACTGCGATGGGAACTAAGTTAGCACCAACAGCATAGGTGGGTCCTAGGAAACTCAAGACATGAACAAAAAATTGATCTGAGCGGCCAAACATGGCAGACTTGCATCGCACCCACGGCATAGGCCTCGGCCCACAGATTCAGCAATTCTAGGCAGGAAGCGGACTTTCACTGCACCCAGGAGATAGGCCTCTGCACAAACCCTCAGCAATCGCGGGCTTACAGCGGACTCCTATGTTAGCGTAGCTGTGCACGTCTCATTAGCGCTGTATTGCTCCTGTAGTTTGTCCCAATGCAGTGCCCCGGATAGTAGAGCTAATGTCAGATTAAATACAGGTGAGCTTCGGCCCACACTGCATGCCCCAGTCAGACTGGGTTATTTTATAAGTATACACAGGCAGGTACAACTCCCTAATGTGAAGTCCGTGTGGTCCCACAGCATGGGTGCCTCCCAGGAAGCCACCGGCGGACATAAATAAATCCCATTGCATTGCCCAGCACAGCTGAGGTAACGTCAGATTAAATACAGGTGGGCTTTGGCCCACACTGCATGCCCCAGTCAGACTGGGGTTCTTTATAAGTAGACACATGCAGTTACAACTCCGTGTGGACCGACAGCATGGGTGGGTCCCAGGAAGCCACCGGCGGTACATAAATAAATCCTATTGCATTGCCCAGCACAGCTGAGGTAACGTCAGGTTAAATGCAGATGGGCTTCGGCCCACACTGCATGCCCCAGTCTGACCGGGGTTTTTAATACATAGACACAGGCAGGTACAAATCCCTAATGTGAAGTCCCTGTGGACCGACAGCATGGGTGGCTCCCTGGAACCCACCGGCGGTACATAAATAAATCCCATTGCATTGCCCAGCACAGCTGAGGTAACGTCCGATTAAATGCAGATGGGCTTCGGCCCACACTGCATGCCCCAGCCTGACTGGGGTTTTTAATAAATAGTCACAGGCAGGTACAAATCCCCTATGTGAAGTCCCTGTGGACCCACAGCATGGGTGGCTCCCTGGAACCCACCGGCGGTACATAAATAAATCCCATTGCATTGCTCAGCACAGCTGAGGTAACATCAGATTAAATGCAGGTGGGCTTCGGCCCACACTGCATGCCCCAGTCTGACCGGGGTTTTTAATACATAGACACAGGCAGGTACAAATCCCCTATGTGAAGTCCGTGTGGACGGACAGCATGGGTGGCTCCCTGGAACCCACCGGCGGTACATAAATAGATCCCATTGCAGTGCCCTGGACAGCAGAGCTAACGTCAAATTAAATACAGGTGGGCTTCGGCCAAGAATGTTTTCATTGTTGGAGGAGGAGGACGGGGATGTTTTTGAGGCAGTACGTGTCCTGTCCCCTTGTCCGTGGTTATATGCACCTTCCCAGTGACCGCGTCGCTGAAAAGTTGTCGCGCCTGGGGAACCTAGTAGCGCAGCTTCGTCACCATCATGTCTTTGGGAAGCCTCCATTTCCACTACCCTGTAACATTGCAGTAGCAGCAGTATAGGCAGAGCCGAGAATTAGTAACATTTCAGCGGTAAGAGTATGCACAAACCCCTGTAACATTTCATTGGCAGCAGTATACACAGACCCCACTAACATTTCATTTGCAGCAGTATACACAGACCCCAGCAACATTTCAGTAGTATCAGTTGTGACATGCCCCAGTCACATTTCAGTTCCAGCAGTGCAGACAGACCCCAGTAACAGTAACGTTGAAGCAGTATGGGCAAAGCAGCAGATAAACATTTCCCTGGCAGCAGTGTAGGGAGAGCAAAGTATTTGTAACATTTCAGTAGTAGCAGTATAGTCAGACCCCAGTAACAGTAACGTAGAAGCAGTATGGGCAAAGCAGCAGATAAACATTTCCCTGGCAGCAGTGTAGGGAGAGCAAAGTATTTGTAACATTTTAGTAGTAGCAGTATAGTCAGACCCCAGTAACATTAACGTAGAAGCAGTATGGGCAGAGCCCACTATTAGTTACATTTCTGTTATAGCAGTATAGACCTGCCCCAGTAACATTTCCGTTGAAGCATTATGGGCAGAGCCCAGTATTAGTAAAATTACAGTAGTAACAGTATACACCAACCAAGGTAACATTTCAGGAGCAGAAGTATCGGCAGACCGAAGTAACATTTCTGTTGCTGACATATAGTCAGACCCCTGTAGCATCACTGTGGCAGAAGTATAGGTAGGCAGAACAGAGTTACATTTCTGTAGCACAAGTGTAGGCCAACCCCAGACACAGTGGTGTACCATGAGTGCAGGTGAAGCCCATAAAAATTACTTGGATTACATTGTAGGCGAGGGCCCGAAAAATTGGTGTACCAACAGTACAAATGTACCCCAGACAAATTGCCCATGCCCAACCCAGAGGGCAGGTGAAACCCATTAATCGCTTAGCGTACTGTGGCTTAATTTTTAACTAGGCCTGGAGGCAGCCCAGTCTAAAAAACAATTGGTTCAGGTGAAAGTTTCAACGCTTTAATGAGAATTGAAACAGATAAATATTATTTAGAAAAGTTATATGAGCCTTTTGGCCCACAGAAAAATTGCCCATTCGCTGTGATTACGAGAGGTTTCAGGAGGAGGAGCCGGAGGAGGAGGACGAGTATCATACACAGTTTGACAAAGGTCTTTAGGTAGCGCTGCTGTCCGCTGGTAGAGAAGAGAAGTCTGGGGAAATCCAGGCTTTGTTCATCTTTATGAGTGTAAGCCTGTCGGCGCTGTCAGTTGACAGGCTGGTACGCTTGTCCGTGATGATTCCTCCAGCTACACTAAACACCCTCTCTGACAAGACGCTAGCCGCAGGGCACGCCAACACCTCCAGGGCATACAGCGCGAGTTCGGGCCACGTGTCCAGCTTTGACACCCAGTAGTTGTACGGAGCAGAGGCGTCACGGAGGATGGTGGTACGATCGGCTGCGTACTCCCTCACCATCTTCTTACAGTGCTCCCTCCGACACAGCCTGGACTGGGGAGGTGAGAGACAGTCTTGCTAGGGAGCCATAAAGCTGGCAAAGGCCTTGGAGAGTGTTCCCCTGCCTGCACTGAACATGCTGCCTGATCTCCGCGCCTCCCCTTCTACGTGGCCATCGGAACTGCGCCTTCTGCCACTAGCGCTGTCAGATGGGAAGTTTACCATCAGTTTGTCCACCTGGGCCCTGTGGTATTGCATCACTCTCAAACCCCTTTCCTCTTCGAGAATGAGAGTGGAAAGGTTATCCTTATACCGTGGGTCAAGCAGTGTGTACACCCAGTAATCCGTAGTGGCCAGAATGCGTCTAACGCGAGGGTCACGAGAAAGGCATGCTAACATAAAGTCAGCCATGTGTGCCAGGGTACCTGTACGCAACATATGGCTGTCCTCACTAGGAAGATCACTTTGAGTATCCTCCTCCTCCTCCTCCTCAGGCCATACACGCTTAATGGATGAGAGGCAAGCAGCATGGGTACCCTCTGCAGTCGTCCCAGCTGTCTCTTCCTCCTCAGGCTCCTCCCCCTCCTCCTCCTCCTCCACACGCTGAGATATAGACATGAGGGTGCTTTGACTATCCAGCGACATACTGTCTTCCCCCGCCTCCGTTTCCGCCCGCAAAGCATTAGCCTTTATGCTTTGCAGGGAACTTCTCAACAAGCATAGCAGGGGAATGGTGACGCTAATGATTGCAGCATCGCTGCTCACCATCAGGGTAGACTCCTCAAAGTTTCCAAGGACCTGGCAGATATCTGCTATCCAGGCCCACTCCTCTGTAAAGAATTGAGGAGGCTGACTCCCACTTCGCCGCCCATGTTGGAGTTGGTATTCCACTATAGCTCTACGCTGCTCATACAGCCGGGACAACATGTGAAGCGTAGAGTTCCACCGTGTGGGCACGTCACAAAGCAGTCAGTACACTGGCAGATTAAACCAATGTTGCAGGGTGCACAGGGTGGCAGCGTCCGTGTTGGACTTGCGGAAATGTGCGCTGACCCAGCGCACCTTGCCGAGGAGGTCTGACAAGTGTGGGTAGCCTTTCAGAAACCGCTGAACCACCAAATTAAAGACGTGGTCCAGGCATGGCACGTGCGTGAGGCTGCCGAGCTGCAGAGCCGCCACCAGGTTATGGCCGTTGTCACACACGACCATGCCCGGTTGGAGGCTCAGCGGCGCAAGCCAGCGGTCGGTCTGCTCTGTCAGACCGTGCAACAGTTCGTGGGCCGTGTGCCTATTATCTCCTAAGCTGAGTAGTTTCAGCATGGCCTGCTGATGCTTTCCCACCGCTGTGCTGCCGCGCCGCGCGACACCGACTACTGGCGACGTGCTGCTGGTGACAAATCTTGATTTCGAGGTAGAGGTTGCGTTGGAGGAGGAGGAAGGTTTAGTGGAGGTGGCATACACCGCCACAGATACCAGCACCAATCTGGGGCCCGCAATTCTGAGGGTGGCTAGTATCAGAGCGGTCCCAGGCTCTGACTCGGTCCCAGCCTCCACTAAATTCACCCAATGTGCCGTCAGGGAGATATAGTGGCCCTGCCCGCCTGTGCTTGTTCACGTGTCCGTTGTTAAGTGGACCTTGGCAGTAACCGAGTTGGTGAGGGCGCGTACGATGTTGCGTGAGACGAGGTCGTGCAGGTCTGGGACGGCGGACCGTGAATTATAGTGGCGACTGGGGACAGGGTAGCGCGGGGCTGCCGCCGCCATCATGTTTTTGAACGCCTCAGTTTCCACCAGCCTGTAGGGGAGCATCTCCAGGCTGATCAATTTGGCTATGTGGACATTTAAAGCTTGAGCGTGCGGGTGCGTGGCAGTGTATTTGCGCTTTTGCGCCAACGATTCTCTTAGCGACAGCTGGACGCTGCGTTGAGAGACATTGCTGGATGGGGCCGAGGACAGCGGAGGTGAGGGTGTGGGTCCAGGCCAGGAGACGGTCGTGCCTGTGTCCTGAGAGGGGGGTTGGATCTCAGTGGCAGGTTGGGGCCCAGGGGAGAGGCAGTGGTGCAAGCTGGAGGTGGTGAACGGCCTTCGTCTCACCTTGTGGGGTGCTTGGCCATCATATGCCTGCGCATGCTGGTGGTGGTGAGGCTGGTGGTGGTGGCTCCCCGGCTGATCTTGCCGCGATAAAGGTTGCACACCACTGTTCGTCGGTCGTCCGCCGTCTCAGTGAAAAACTGCCACACCTTAGAGCACCTTGGCCTCTGCAGGGTGGCTTGGTGCAAGGGGGTGCTTTGGGAAACAGCTGGTGGATTATTCGCTCTTGCCCTGCCTCTACCCCTGGCCACCCCACTGCCTCTTCCAACCTGTCCTGCGGCTGCAATTGCCTCCCCCTCTGAAGACCTGTCCTCAGTTGGCTTATTACACCAAGTGGGGTCAGTCACCTCATCG
Source organism: Eleutherodactylus coqui (assembly GCF_035609145.1). Taxonomy (NCBI): domain Eukaryota; kingdom Metazoa; phylum Chordata; class Amphibia; order Anura; family Eleutherodactylidae; genus Eleutherodactylus; species Eleutherodactylus coqui. Next base: position 88,190,796 of record NC_089846.1, on the reverse strand, counting down.
TCCAGCGGCCCTTCCTCCGAATCCTCTGTGCGCTCCTCCCTTGGACTTACTGCCCTCACTACTACCTCACTGATAGACAACTGTGTCTCATAGTCATCGTCCTCCTCACCCACTGAAAGCTCTTGAGACAGTTGCCGGAAGTCCCCAGCCTCATCCCCCGGACTCTGGGAACTTTCCAAAGGTTGGGCATCGGTCACGACAAACTCCTCCCGTGGGAGAGGAACCATTGTTGCCCAATCTGGGTGGGGCCCGAGAACAGTTCCTGGGAGTCTGCCTGCTCCTCAGAATGTGTCATTGTAATGGAGTGAGGAGGCTGGGAGGAAGGAAGAGCAGCAGCCAGAGGATTCAGAGTTGCAGCAGTGGACGGCGTAGAAGACTGGGTGGTCGATAGATTGCTGGATGCACTTTCTGCCATCCACGACAGGACCTGCTCACACTGCTCATTTTTTAATAAAGGTCTACGACATGGACCCAAAAATTGCGATGTGAAGCTGGGGACCCCAGAAACTGTCCTCTCTCCTACTCCCTCAGCAGCTGGCTGCGATTCACCTGGACCAGGAACTCTTCCTATGCCCACACCCTCACTTGGGACTCCGCTTCCTCGACCGTGTCCACGCCCTCTGCCCCTACCCCTACCCCTCAGCATGCTGGATTAAGAATCGAGCAGAGACAGAGCGTTGTAAAAATGTTTGTGAATTATTGCCACGCAGTTGGTGGCTGCCAGCGGTAATATAATGCAAAATGAAGCCAGAGATAAATTATAAGGAAGGCTGCACTTAGGCCTTGCTGTGAACTATGCAGTTTGGATGGACGTGAAGTCCCACAGGCCACGCAGGCAAATGCACTGGGTAAGCGTTAGCCGTAAAAACAAATTTAAAAAAAAATCTCCTTATTTTACTCTGCAATGCAGGCTGAGGCTAGGCAGTGTGTATTGTACTTTCAATCTATGGGCGTCGGGCAGACCGTGCACTTGTGAGACAGCACACGTATAACAGAGCGTTGTAGAAAATGTGCAGTTTCTTGGCGTACACTTAGAGGCAGACTGCAGTGAGGCTACGCGAAGTGCGGACAGAAATATGTTTAAATGAAGGCTGCACGCAGGCTAGGCTGTGAACTATGCAGTTTGGATGGACGTGAAGTCCCACAGGCCACGCAGGCAAATGCACTGGGTAAGCGTTAGCCGTAAAAAGGAATTTTTTAAAAAATCTCCTTATTTTACTCTGCAATGCAGGCTGAGGCTAGGCAGTGTGTATTGCACTTTCAATCTATGGGCGTCGGGCAGACCGTGAACTTCTGAGACAGCACACTTATAACAGAGCGTTGTAGAAAATGTGTGGTTTCTTGGCGTACACTTAGAGGCAGAGTGAACTGAGGCGACGCAAAGTGTGGACAGAAAAATGTTTAAATGAAGGCTGCACACAGGCTAGGCTGTGCAATACAGAGGTACTACAACTCCCAGCAACCACGGAGTTAAATGCACACGGTCGTAGGTTGCCCTAAGAAGAACCGTTGGGGTACTTGTAGACAGGATTCTACAATACCACTGTCCCTGTCTAACCAATACTGCCCCTATACTCAAGTACAGACTGCAGCCTGAGAACGCTACAGCCTGCACGCCCGATATACATTAAAAAAAAATTTGTGCAAAACTGCTCACAGCAGCCCCAACAGTAATGCACTAGGTGAGCTGTGGCCCTAAGATGGGCCGTTGTGGTTCTTGAAGATGCTAACACTCTCCTTATAGCAGCTACAGCAGCAGCAGCACTTTCCCTGATCTCTCTTAGCGTGTGTCTGTGGCGAGCCGGGGGCGGGGCAGATTTAAATACTCGGGGGTCACTTGATCTCGCCAGCCACTCACTGCAGGGGGGTGGGATAGGGCTGGAACGTCACAGGAGGAAGTTGTAATGCCTTCCATGCATGTGTATTGGCCAGAAAAGGTCGCAAATTTCTCAGGGAAGGAAATGTAATGGAGTCGAGTGCCGCGTGGTGCTCGTCTCGAGTAACGAGCATCTCGAACACCTTAATGCTCGAACGAGCATCAAGCTCGGACAAGTACGTTCGCTCATCTCTAATAATAAACAATGATGTTACAGTACATGGGTAATAACCACAGTGATGTCACAGTACAGAGATAATAAACACAGAGATATCACAGTACAGGATAATAAACAGTGATGTCACTGTACAGAGGAAATAAACACAGTGATGTCACTGTACAAGGATAATAAACAGAGTGATGTCACAGTACAGGATAATGAAAACAGTGTGATTGGGGGTTAAATGTTGAGCTCTCATGAGGATGCACTGGATGTGGAGTTTGTGGATCTGTCACTATTAGTCAGCCGACACGATAAACATTTGAGAGAATTTGATATACCTTCCACAGTTGATTTGCATAATGTAGATTTTTGTACAAACTGCAAACTCTATTGAGAAAGTTTTATTATCCTGCCAATAAAAAGCTGAAAAAAATCAGGAATCGTAAAAATAAAATGTCTCCTCGCTACACGAAAACCAATTATTTGTTGTAAGAATTCACAATGTAAATGTTCTTACAAATCCAGCCTGAGACTATGTAAGACGCAGCAGCCCACTCATAGGGTGCAGGTAGCACACAGGCCACCCCTGCTGCTGCTAATGGGACAGGGTAGCGAAATATCAGCTTGGCTCCGCTGCCTTCACTAATGGGTCAGAGGAAACCACCTAAGTAATACTACCATAGAGCGCATTAATAATACCGCCACACATTTCTCAATAACCATGCAATTTAGTACCTGCACAATACTTCCATACAGTAATCAGATGTCAATACCATACAGTACGAACATAAGATAGAGTATATGCTACCATACTGTGAATACATAACAGTGCCATAAAGTGTTCTAATAACAGTCCCATGAAATCCCTACATCAATCTGCCATACGATGACTATATAACAGTGCCATACAATGAACACATAAATGTCCTACTGGGATGCAATAACAGTACTATACAGTGTCCACATAATATTTCTATATGGTTCATATATCATAATCCCATATAGTTAAGACATATAAGCAGGGCGGTTTGGGCGTCCAAAATGGCCCTGGAAAAATATTTCAAAGTGGCTTTATATTGTATACCCACATTCTGTAACAATGCCTTATTTGTTCCCCCCAGTAATTATGCTCCATTATGCCCCCACTTAATATTGATGCCCCTTATGGCCCAGTTAGTAATAATGCCCTTTATAGTCCCGTTAAAAATAATGCCACTCATGGTCGTATTTAGGAATAATATTCCTTATGAGTTATGATCCCATTTAGAAATTATGCGCCACATGACCCTTTTTAGTAATAATGCCCCTCTGGATCTATTTAGTAATAATGCCCCCTATGGCCCCATTTAGTAATAATTCCTTTATCATCATTAAAAATAAAAAAAAAAGTGATAAAAACTAGCTATACTCACCTGTGTCACTTTTTCTGGCTTCTGCAGTCCACACTGCACTGGTCCTCCACTGATTTCCAGGTAACACCTAGGCCATGGATTGGCCTCCAGAATCACGTGATCGCTCCGTCTGGAAGTCATCAAGTGATCAGTGTGGCGCCAACTGCAGAGCTCAGGAGGAGTGACACAGGTAAGTATAGCTTTAGATCCCCTGCATTGGCCCTGGGATCTAACCTTTCCCCCCTGGATTTCTTCAATCGCCCTGTGCATATAAGTGCGATATAGTGTCCAAATAACAGTCCCATAGAACCCCTACATAATTTTCCTATATAGTGATTGCATAATAGTGCCATACAATGGACCACTAAGTGTCCTGAGATAACAATACCAGAGCATGCCAACGTAATACCACCAGACAATGCCAATGAAATAGTCATATACAGCAAACACATAACAGTGCCATATAATGCTCAAATGCTGCAACGGTCCCATAAACTCTCTTACTACTATATTTTGCCATACGATTACTATATAGTAGTTCCATGTAATAAATGTATGGGCCATACTAAATTAGGACCAGTTGGTAAGTTCTTTGAGACAAATGCCAATCATTCCCATTTGTGCCACCAGGGCAAATTTTGCATGGTAACTATCCAAACTTGCGTTCATATGAGAAGATGCTGTAATGAACTTTTTTGTAACGTGCTTTGCTAAATAAATTGCGAGTTAACACAAACCGGTTGGAACGGAGGGTTCTCCTTGGCATCCGCCAGTCGGCTTGTTAGATGTTTCTCGAGTTAATCAGTTTTTAATATATTTTCTGGGAATTTATTTTCATGCTTACTGGCAGCGCGGACCCATCTGGGTTAGAAAATTAGATTAACATCTCTAAAAGTGTATTTAATTTATTAGCTTAACCCGCTTTAAGGAATGGATAATGTAATTATGCTTATTCACATGCATAGCAGCGCAGGAGTGTAACCGAGAAGTGTGGAAAGTAGAGAGGTGGGAGCAAATCAGCCCCCCAGGGCGACTGTACCCGGGGGACCTACTCATTAGCTTCCAGAGTTAATTCCACGTCAACACAATTTCACAGCTACAGTTTATATAAGGAGCCAAATAACTTTGTCAATATTTTGTTTTGCTGTTTTTGTATAATTTTTGAGTTGTTTTTTTTTTTGTTTTCGTCAGTCGTTCACGAAGTGGCCTTCAAAGTCCTTATGGTTTCCCTAGGAAACAGACCACAGTTTATCACCACACCTGTTTGGGCAAACAAAGTATAACAAATCTATCGTTTCCATAAATGTATCTTTTTGGAGGGTTTGAAGCATCTAACTGTGTAACATTGTAATGTGACCACTGCAGTATGAATGATCCACAAATGACTGATTGACCATAATGTGTCCAATTAAAATTTGATGTGTGTGGCCAATCTTAAAGGGGTTGCTCCAAAATCAACTTTGACTGGTAGAGATATCATTGGTAAGACCACGACCAATCTTGAGAACAGAGGTCCCATGTCCACCTCTCCTCTTCACTGTAGGCTCACCGCCCCCCCCCCCCCCGACTTCACAGTGAGGAAGGGATTGAATGCAGCAGCAGTCGTGCACCCGCAACGCTATTCCATTCATCCTCAATAGGACTGCCAGAGAAGGCTGAGCATTTGTACTCAGCTATTTTTGGCAGTCCCATGGAAATGAATGGAGCGGCACCACCCATGTATGATTGCCACACTGAGAAGAGGACCCCTGTTTTCAGAATCGATGGAAGTCTTGTCCTCCCACTAATTAGACTTTTATCACCTATCCTCTGGATAGATGATAAAAGTCAATTTGTGGATAACCCATGATCTCATTGGAATACCATTGTCCATTTCATGCATGGGTCTTTTGCGTGATTTAGATAAAGGGCCTAAACCCCCCTTAGCTGTCAGATCCTTAGGCAGTTGCCAAGGTAACCAACCAATCTCGCTGTTATATCCAAAAAAAGTCAGTCAGGCTATATAATGTCATTCATGAGATGTATAGGTCATGTTAAAATTGGCCACTTTGGGTCATAACCATCAAGTATTTATAGGTACTGCAATGAATTCTACTAATAAAAGGTCATAGCTGAATGGTTACAAAATTGATACTTTTTGATTATGTTTGCAAACAAATATTTATTGTGTGTTTGTTCTTTTTTATTCTAGGGCCAAAATGTCTTTGGACTTGATGTCATTGAAACTCCCGAAGGAGACAAGTGGCCCCAACTTATTGTCCAGCAGAGTCTGGACAGAGAGCAGAGGGATACCTACGTCATGAAAATTAAAGTAGAAGATGGTGGGAACCCTCCGAGATCGAGTACAGCAATTTTACAAGTTACGGTCACCGACGTCAACGATAATCGTCCTGTTTTTAAGGATAAAGACATTGAAGTGAATATTCCAGAAGATGCAGCGGTGGGGACCTCGGTGACACAACTTCATGCAACTGACGCCGACCTTGGCTCCAATGCCAAGATTCATTTTTATTTTGGAAACCAGATCTCCAACCTTGCCAGGCGCCATTTTGCTATTGATAACAATACTGGATTAATTACAGTTAAAGAACCCCTGGATCGTGAAGAATCTCACTACCATAAGTTGACAGTCTTAGCAAGTGATGGGAGTTCAACTCCATCTCGGGCCACCGTTACCATAAACATCACAGACATAAATGATAACATTCCGTCGATCGATACAAGGTATATCATAAACCCTGTCAATGGAACTGTGCAAATATCCGAGAAGGCTCCAATTAATACAAAAATAGCCCTGATCACGGTTACTGATAAGGATGCCGACCTTAATGGCAAAGTGACTTGTTTCACAGACCATGACGTTCCCTTCAGGTTAAAACCAGTGTTTGACAATCAGTTTCTTTTGGAGACCGCGGCCCCTCTGGATTATGAAACCACAAGGGAATATGCAATCAAAATTGTTGCCTCTGATTCTGGAAAGCCACCCCTCAACCAATCCGCTATGCTTCTTATCAAAGTCAAGGATGAGAATGACAATCCTCCAGTTTTTACTCTTCCAGTCATTGGTCTATCTTTTGTTGAAAACAACCCGCCTGGCACAGAGCTGACTAAAATCAGTGCAACCGATGCAGACAGTGGGCGCAATGCTGAGCTCAGTTATATGCTGGGCCCCAATGCCCCAACCATATTTAACCTTGATAGGCGGACAGGTATTCTCACCGCCGTCAGGAAACTGGACAGGGAGAAGCAAGACAGATATACCTTTACAGTGATTGCTAAGGACAATGGAATGCCTTCCCTACAAACCAATACCACAGTGACCTTATCAGTCCTTGATCAAAATGATAACAGTCCCTCGTTCACCCATAATGAATACAACTTTTATGTGCCGGAGAATCTACCAACTTATGGCACCGTTGGTCTCATCACGGTAACGGATGAAGATATAGGGGAGAACGCTGAATTTACTCTCTCACTACTGAACGCAAGGGATAATTTTTTAATTGACCCTCATACAGGCGTCATTAAACCAAATATAACCTTTGACAGGGAGCAACAAGGTTCTTACACCTTTCAAGTAAAAGCAGTTGATCGAGGAACACCTCAAAAGTCTTCAACAGTCAAAGTGACCATATTTGTTGAGGACGTCAATGATAACCGGCCAGTATTTGTCATCCCATCCACTAATTATTCATATGAATTGGTGCCAACGTCAACCAACCCTGGCTCTGTTGTAACCAAAGTCTTTGCCGTGGATAATGACACCGGGATTAATGCCGACTTACGTTACAGCATAGTAGGAGGAAACCCAAGGGGTTTATTCACCATTGATGAAAGGAGTGGAAATATTAGCTTGAAGGAAAAAATTCTTGCTGGTGATCATGGCTTACACCGACTCGTCATCAAAGTAAATGACTCGGGGAAGCCTGAGCCTTTTCACACTCTTGCTCTGGTACATTTGTTCGTCAATGAAACCATCACAAACGGATCTTATGTTCAAGAACTTGTGAGAAGAAACATGGAAACACCGGTTGGACAGAACATCGGAGATGGAGAGATCACTCCACAGACCAACGACTATGTCAAAATTATCATTGCTATCATTGCGGGGACCATGACCGTGATCTTGGTCATCTTTGTCACTGCTCTGGTACGTTGCCGCCAAACCCCACGCCACAAAGTGGTTCAGAAGAACAAGCAGAGTGGGGAATGGGTTTCTCCAAACCAAGAAAACAGGCAAATCAAGAAAAAGAGGAAGAAGAAGAAGCGTTCTCCAAAAAACCTCCTCCTCAATTTCGTTACGATAGAAGAATCTAAAACGGAGGATCCTGCCCATGAACACATCAATGGCACATTGGACATCCCAGTGGAGCTAGAAGAGCAAACTATGGGGAAATACAATTGGGGCACCACTCCGACTACATTCAAACCCGACAGTCCAGATCTGGCCAAGCACTACAAGTCCGCTTCTCCGCAACCCACCTTCCAGATAAAGCCTGAGACACCAGTTCCTCCTAAAAAACACCATGTCATTCAGGAACTACCACTTGACAACACATTTGTTGTGGGCTGTGACTCATTGTCCAAGTGCTCCTCCAGCAGCTCGGATCCTTACAGTGTCTCGGAGTGCAGTTGCCAAGGAGGCTTCAAGGCACCCGGCCCCATCCACACACGACAGGTAATTTAAAAATTCCTTTGTATCCTTGTTTTCTGTGGAATTTCACAGCTTCTGTTTCTTCTGATTCCTGATTCTTACTGTTTAACATCTTGTTGACCCAGATTAGAAACCAAAGAAATAGTCACTGCTTGGTACACAGACATCTAATGATTCATCAGTGCTAGAACTCAGAATTTCAGGCTGGTGCAAACTGCAAAGCTGAATAATTAGCATTGAGCATTGTGGTTGCTCTGGCCTGTAGATGGCAATGCAGCTCTCTGCCGTAGAGTCCTGCACGATGGTTTTCAGAGCTCGAAGAAACAATGTTAGGCCAGTAACTGGATTGTATGCGTAGGACTCTGTCATCTGGGCCAGGTGCAAAGCAATAAAGCTGTGCAGAATCTGATAAGTGCGTCTTAATGGTAATGGAACGGCAGCTTCCGCTGGACTGAGCCTTATTGCATTTCCTTCACAAGCAGGCCAGCTTTCTTAAGGAACAGAAGGTGTGGATAGGAATATAGTAGGTTCCAATCTCCTTTCATAAAGGAGCATTATCAGAGCAAGGCACTTGCTGCACATTAGATTGTTCAGACTCGGTCTAGATGGGGACAAAAAGCGGTCGCCGTTCAACGCTGACGTCACCTTGTACTAGATCAGCTATTGTAATGTTGCTCTCAGATGGATCTCTTTATGATGTGCACTATGGATGCAACCACCAAGGTACATGTAGCACCTGCTCCGGGGCCCAGCAGCCAGCAGGGCCCCTCACTACTCAGAAATGAAGTGCAGTCTCAGAAAAAGATGCAATGTGGGGCGCATGATAGTCCTTTGCATTGAAATTTGCATTGGAACTCTTCCCTTCCATCAATGGTAACGGCCCTCTAAGCTGATGGGCCCCCAAGCAGTTGCTATACTTGCTGCTACCAGGTAGTTCTACCCATGTCATACTTAATGAAAGTGACTTGTCCTGTAAGGCCTCTTTCCCTCGGGCGCATAAACGGCGACAGTGTTTTTACGTTTTCATACCTGCTCCATATAAGTGCCTGAATGGGCATTTTTCCGCGATCATGGGCAGCGTTTTCTCGTCCATTTACACGACCACGAGTGTTGTTTTTAGCAAAAAAAATACGCAACACCCTGGAAAATCCTCACTCTGTCAAAAACCTCAGGATGCCAGAAATGAACTCGCGGCATATATGCGATCGTGGGAATAAAGCCTAAGCCTGCATTCTCATGCAGCTGATCTGCAGCAGATTTCACTCTTTCAATTGGAATTTTATTGAAAGGGTGAAATTTGCTGCAGATCCTCACCAATATCTGTGACAAAATCTGCATCAAATAAAGGTACGTTTAGACGGATGAGAAGCGCTGTAGATTTTTATGGTGCTCTTGTGCCTAAAACGTCTGCAGCAGAATACAGTTGCAGACAAGTGGAAAAAACCTCAAGTGCCAATTTTTAAATCTGTAACATGTTAGTTTTATTTAGTTGCAGATTTATTGCAAATTTTTCCATTAACTTCAATGGAAAAGTAAAAATCTGCAATAAATCTGCATTAAATGGTATTGTGAATTCTGCTGTGGTTTCCCTGCAAGCCGCAAGTGCAGGAAAATCCACAGCAGCAAATCTACACTAAAAACTGCACACTTTGCTACAGGAATTTTTAGCAGCAACTTCTACGTATGTGAACCTATCCTGAAGGGCCCATAGGGGACGCAGCAAAGCTGAGTGATTTCTTGTGAAGAGAGTTTAATAGCAAAGGAGCATTATGAGAACCAGGGAGGCGAAACAAGTGCAACAGCCGAGCAGCGACTCAAAGAACGTACCTTAGTACAGGTGACAGGAAGGCCTGTTTTGCCATGGTGATGCCAGTACTCCAACTGGACCCTTCGGGGTGAAAAGACGATGAAATAAATGAGTCGAGTACAGTAGTAAATTAGTAATCTAGGAGTACACAGATTTACTGACTTTGGTATTTTGCAGTATAATTGAATTCACATTTTTCCACAAAGGTACTTTGAAAAGGTGCATGCAGTTGCAGTAGTAGGCAGGCAATTGAACACGATGAGAAATACAGTAACCTTTAACTTGATTAGGACCTGACTTCAATGCTCTCTTTTCTCCTTTACTGAACTGACTTGACAGACAATGTCCCCACTAGTTGTTCTAGCTGAAGGATTGATTTGAGTTTAGTGAAGTGAAGATGAAGCAGAGGGCAAAGTTGCTGTAAGGCTAATCCTGGCTTTGAGTTCATCGGGTAGCTAGGACTCACTGTTAGTAGAAGGCCAACCTCAGAAAGGCTCTCATTCCCTCTGCTGTGGTATGCCAAGGGAGTGGGTTCACACCACACTCGACCTTGGGAGAAATCATGATGCACTGCTGACTTGCTTCTGTATGCATTCCCCCTCCTCTCCGACTCGATTGACTGCAACCTCTTGTCTCTCACACCTGGCTGAGTCTGCCTAACTGCTCGCTGTCCATTTTAGCTCCTCTGTTTCTTTTCTGCACTTTCTGGACTCCTCCCACTCTTGCATAGGGACTTGTGTTGTGACTTTTCCGCCCTTGGACTCTGCACCAGTGAGATTGAAGCTGAATATCAGCCAATAGGACACCAGCTGACATAAGAGCTAAGCTCTAGGCTTAGTGGAGAGAAGGGGAGAAATAGGGTCTCTCCTACAGATGGCACCTTCTGTGTCCATGGACGGCACACAGACAGGTGAGACAGGACAAGTGTTGGTGTGTGTTCTGTAGGACCCACTGGGCTACTGTACAAGCAAAATACTGCATTGTAATTAACACAGAACCATGTGCATTATAGCATTATCAATGTATTGTGAATACAGGGAAAACCTCTGACTGTGATGTGTAGATGTCGGAGAACCTCTATATCCCCCATTACCCTCCATCTACATACACTATGTTAACCGAAGTATTGGGGCACATAGAAGGTAATGAAATAATATTCTATTCCCATTTTTTTATATTTTGTTGGGCAGCCTTTGGCTGCAGTAACCCTCCGTGTCCACTTTCCATCAAATTCCCATAGATGTATGGAAAGATTTGCCTCCATTCCTCCAGGAGAGTTTCAGATAGTGATGGGAGGTGAGGGGGTTGTTTGGCGTGCATGGATACAGCGTTCTTGTTCATCCCAAAGATGCTGGATGATGCTCGGGACTGACATCTGGACTTTGGGCCAGGCAATGAAGTTTGCAGGCATTGCTCAACACTGCATGCTGAGTGACATGGAGCTCAGTCATGTTGGTAGAGACACTGAGCTGTACCAGAGTATTGTTGACACAGGCTAGGTGATGCTTCATTGGCTGGGATGTCTGTCTACCCATTGGCATTGAGGGTGGACTTCACTATAACCAATGGCTCCAGTCCATCCCAGCAGAACCCCCCTCACACTATAACAGAATCTCCTCCAAACTTCACTGTTTGGACAATACAGTGGCGTAGAAACCGCTTTCCAGACAACTGCCACACCTAAGTGTAGCAATCCAATCAGAAGATGGTGTAGTGTGATTAATCTGTCCACAATAATTGCTTCCACTCACTTACAGTCGGTCACTGCAAGCACGATTGCAGGCACCACTGTACATCCACTGCTCTGATGTTGGGTGCAGTCGCTCATCTTACAGAGGATTCTGGTACTAATGGATGTTCAAGTGACCTGTAAAACCTCCTGAGCGAGGGCAGACAATGAATGTGATGTCTTCACAGCTTGTTCAAGGCTTCATTGTCTGCTTTCTGTCAGTTTACCGCACACACCGGATGGTCTCCATCTCCCAATAACATGGCCAACAGTGGACTCTGGAAGGTCGAGAAGCTGTGATGCCCCGTACTGATTGGTTGGTGACATCCCACCACCAAACCCTGTTGTCAGCTCTCTACCTAGTGACATTCCCCCACCAGACCCCATTTTCAGCTCTATACTTGGTGACATCCCACCACCAGACCCATTGTCAGCTCTACACCTGGTGACATCCCACCACCTGACAACGTTGTCAGCTCTACACCTGGTGATATCCTCCACCGGACCCCATTGTCAGCTTTACACCTGGTGACATCCCACCGCCAGACCCCATTGGCAGCTCTACACCTGGTGACATCCCCCATCAGACCCTGTTGTCAGCTCTTCACCTGGTGACATCCCACCACCAGACCCCGTTGTCAGCTTTATACCTGATGACATTCCACCACCATACCCCGTTGTTGGCTCTACACCTGGTTACATACCCCACCAGACCCCGTTTTGGCTCTACACCTGGTTACATACCCCACCAGACCCCGTTGTCAGCTCTATACCTAGTGACCTCCCACCACCAGACCCCATTGTCAGCTCTACACCTGGTGACCTCCCCCTAACAGACCCCGTTGTCAGCTCTACACCTAGTGACATCCCACCACTAGACCCCATTGTCAACTCTACACCTGATGACATCCCCCCACCAGACTCTATTGTCAGCTTTATACCTGGTGACATCCCACCACCAGACCCCATTGTTGGCTAAACACCAGGTGACATCCCCCACCAGACCCCGTTGTCAGTTCTACACCTGGTAACATCCCACCACCAGACCCCGTTGTTGGCTTTACACCTGATGACATTCCACCACCATACCCCGTTGTTGGCTCCACACCTGGTTACATTCCCCACCAGACCCCGTTGTTGGCTCTACACCTGGTTACATACCCCACCAGACGTCGTTGTCAGCTCTACACCTGGTGGCATCTCCCCACCAGACCCTGTTGTCAGCTCTACACCTGGTGACATCCCACCACCAGACCCTGTTGTCAGCTCTACACCTGGTGACATCCCACCGCCAGACCCCATTGTCGGCTCTACACCTGGTGACATCCCACCACCAGACCCCATTGTCAGCTCTACACCTGTGACATCCTACCACCAGACCCCATTGTCGGCTCTACACCTGGTGACATCCCACCACCAGACCCCATTGTCAGCTCTACACCTGTGACATCCTACCACCAGACCCCGTTGTCAGCTCTACACCTGGTGACCTCCCCCTAACAGACCCCGTTGTCAGCTCAACACCTGGTGACCTCCCCCTAACAGACCCCGTTGTCAGCTCTACACCTGGTGACATCCCACCACTAGACCCCATTGTCAGCTCTACACCAAATTACATCCCCCCGCCGGACTCTATTGTCAGCTTTATACCTGGTGACATCCCACCACCAGACCCCGTTGTCAGCTAAACACCAGGTGACATCCCCCTCCAGACCCCGTTGTCAGCTCTACACCTGGGTGCATCTGATGTTTTCTGTATTGGGATATGATGTGGGATCCTCTCCTTTATACCTAATGCTCTACATCACCTGACCGCACAGGATTGGAGTGGCCAAATGCTTTTGTCAATATAGTGCATATTAGTTTGCTGCGAGGGGACACTTGTAACACAGGAATACGATTTGCGAGTTTATTACTTTTCTGTTAAATGCTGCAAATGAGAAGATGGAAAAGATTGTTCTGTCTGATTGTATGAACTCAACTCATAGTAAATGACATCCCAGATACAAAAATGGCACGGTGATGGCTACTTAGGAGTAGATCTGTCCCATGCATACAAAGTAACCTTGCTATAACCTTACAGAGCTGCATGGAGTGTATTAGTGCCGTAGCTGGCGGTATTAATTATACATTACATAGTATAGTGAACTGCATTAGTCGGTCCGGGGAGGCGGCGGACGCTGTTTGTTCAGTGACTCCAGCACAGAGCAATCAGTGTTACTTTCCATGCGGCCGGCGCACATTTGTAACCCGCTCTTGTAGATATTTTACAAGAAATTCCAGATATTAAGGCTGCAAAGACGTTGAGGGTCGTTGAGTTCATTTGTATACAATGCATCTCGGTGATGGACGCTCAGCTAGGATGTTGCATTGCCAAGTGCTTTATTTTATAGGCTCATGTCAAGGCTGCTATTAATTGTATTCTTAAAGCACAAGGAAAGCTTCCAGTTTGGAGCTCCGCATGGAAGATATTGATCTTCTGAGAAAGCAGAGATTTATGGCGGTCACTGGGTGGCACACGGTTACCTGGACTCCAGTATATAGACTGTGGGGCTGGGAGGTGAGCCGATGGAGATGAGTCCTTCCACAGTGGACCCAGCGGAGATCTTAGAAATCTTGGATTCTCTCTCATTCAGACGGCTGGTGCTGTCCATATATTTCACAGATGCCACTTGGACCAATTAGCCCATTAGGGTATTCACAGTCTGCATGAAAATCACTGCATATCCTCTTCTGGTCTGATTCATGGCTCAGAATCAGAGGAGCAATGTCCGCGGTCCAGGGTGTTGGGGAGCACATGGATGCGTGTCCGTGTGGTGTCCAATGCAAATTACAGACTAATGGCTTAAACAGATGGCTGTGTTGAAAATCACAACCGCATAACAAGACGAAACAAAACCATTTTAATATTGGGATTCTCGCGCGTAGTAATAACGAGATATAAATAATATAAAGATAGGACCCATCTTCCCGTTTTTTTTTTGTGCAGAGTTTGAATAGTCCAAAAAAAACCCAAAACATATCCTGCTTCATTTGCTAATACACTCCACAGCGGCGAGCATATTAGCACATGTGCCCATACGTTTCTGGCCTAATCCTTACAGTTGTTTAGTGAAAGTACAGCGGGTCATTATCCTGTCCCCCAAGTGTCAGCGTGTCATTATCCTGTCCCCCAAGTGTCAGCGTGTCATTAAACTGTCCCCCAAGTATCAGCGTGTCATTATCCTGTCCCCCAAGTGTCAGCGTGTCATTATCCTGTCCCCCAAGTGTCAGCATGTAACTATCCTGTACCCCAAGTATCAGCATGTCATTATCCTGTACACCAAGTATCAGCGTGTCATTATCCTGTCCCCCAAGTGTCAGTGTGTCATTATCCTGTCCTTCAAGTGTCAGCGTGTCATTATCCTGTACCCCAAGTATCAGCATGTCATTATCCTGTACACCAAGTATCAGCGTGTCATTATCCTGTACCCCAAGTATCAGCGTGTCATTAAACTGTCCCCCAAGTATCAGCGTGTCATTATCCTGTCCCCCAAGTATCAGTGTGTCATTATCCTGTACCCCAAGTATCAGCGTGTCAATATCCTGTCCCCCAAGTATCAGCGTGTCGTTATCCTGTCCCCTAAGTGTCAGCATGTCACTATCCTGTCCCCCAAGTGTCAGCGTGTCATTATCCTGTCCCCCAAGTGTCAGCGTGTCATTATCCTGTCCCCCAAGTGTCAGCCTGTCATTATCCTGTCCCCCAAGTGTCAGTGTGTCATTATCCTGTCCTCCAAGTGTCAGTGTGTCATTATCCTGTCCTCCAAGTGTAAGCGTGTCATTATCTTGTTCCCAAAGTATCAGCGTGTCATTTTCCCGTTCCCCAAGTATCAGCATGTCATTATCCTGTTCCTCAAGTTTCAGAATGTCATTATCCTGTTCCTCAAGTATCAGCCTGTCAATATCCCGTCCCCCAAATGTCAGCGTGTCATTATCCTGCCCCCCAAGTATCAGCGTGTCATTATCCTGTACCCCAAGTATCAGCATGTCATTATCCTGTCCCCCAAGTATCAGCGTGTCATTACCCTGTCCCCCAAGTATCAGCGTGTCATTATCCTGTCCCCTAAGTATCAGCGTGTCATTATCCTGTACCCCAAGTATCAGCGTGTCATTATCCTGTACCCTAAGTATCAGCGTGTCATTATCCTGTACCCCAAGTATCAGCGTGTCATTATCCTGTCCCCCAAGTATCAGCGTGTCATTACCCTGTCTCCCAAGTATCAGCGTGTCATTATCCTGTCCCCTAAGTATCAGCGTGTCATTATCCTGTACCCCAAGTATCAGCGTGTCATTATCCTGTACCCTAAGTATCAGCGTGTCATTATCCTGTACCCCAAGTATCAGCGTGTCGTTATCCTGTCCCCTAAGTGTCAGCATGTCACTATCCTGTCCCCCAAGTGTCAGTGTGTCATTATCCTGTCCCCCAAGTGTCAGCAGGTCATTATCCTGCCCCCCAAGTATCAGCGTGTCATTATCCTGTACCCCAAGTATCAGCATGTCAATATCCTGTCCCCCAAATATCAGCGTGTCGTTATCCTGTCCCCTAAGTGTCAGCATGTCACTATCCTGTCCCCCAAGTGTCAGTGTGTCATTATCCTGTCCCCCAAGTATCAACGTGTCATTATCCTGTCCCCAAGTATCAGCGTGTCATTATCCTGTACCCCAAGTATCAGTGTGTCAATATCCTGTACCCCAAGTATCAGCGTGTCATTATCCTGTCCCCCAAGTATCAGCGTGTTATTATCCTGTCCCCCAAGTATCAGCGTGTTATTATCCTGTACCCCTAAGTGTTAGTGTGTCATTATCCTGTCCCCCAAGTGTCAGCGGGTCATTATCCTGTCCCCCAAGTGTCAGCATGTCAATATGCTGTCCCCCAAGTATCAGCGTGTATTTAACCTGTCCCCCAAGTATCAGCGTGTCATTATCCTGTCCTCCAAGTGTCAGCGTGTCATTATCCTGTCCCCCAAGTATCAGCGTGTCATTATCCTGTCCCCCAATTGTCAGCGTGTCATTATCCTGTCCCCCAAGTGTCAGTGTGTCATTATCCTGTCCCCCAATTATCAGCGTGTCATTAGACTGTCCCCCAAGTATCAGTGTGTTATTGCCCTGTACCCCCAAGTATCAGCGTGTCATTAGCCTGTCCCCCAAGTATCAGCGTGTCATTATCCTACAACCAGAGTGTCAACATGTCATTATCCTATCCCCCAAGTGTCAGTGGGTCATTATCCTGTCCCCCTAGTATCAGCGTGTCATTATCCTGTCCCCAAGTGTCAGCGTGTCATTATCCTGTCCCCCAATTATCAGCGTGTCATTAGACTGTCCCCCAAGTATCAGTGTGTTATTACCCTGTACCCCCAAGTATCAGCCTGTCATTATCCCGTCCCCCAAGTCTCAGCGTGTCATTATCCTGTCCCCCAAGTATCAGCGTGTCATTATCCTGTCCCCCAAGTATCAGCGTGTCATTATCCTGTCCCCCAAGTATCAGCGTGTCATTATCCTGTCCCCTAAGTGTAAGTGTGTCAGTATCCGGTCCCCCAAGTGTCAGCGTGTCATTATTCTGTTCCCCCAAGTGTCAGCGTGTCATTATCCTGTCCCCCAAGTGTAAGCGTGTCATTATCTTGTTCCCAAAGTGTCAGCGTGTAATTTTCCCATTCCCCAAGTATAAGCATGTCATTATCCTGTCCCTCAAGTTTCAGCCTGTCATTATCCCGTCCCCCAAATGTCAGCGTGTCATTATCCTGTCCCCCAAGTATCAGCGTGTCATTATCCTGTCCCCCAATTGTCAGCATGTCATTATTCTGTACCCCAAGTATTAGCATGGTGTTATCCTGTCCCCCAACTATCAGTGTGTCATTACCCTGTCCGCCAAGTGTGAGAGTGTTACTATCCTGTCCCCCAAGTGTCAGCGTTTCATTATACTGTCCACCAAGTGTCAGTGTGTCATTTTCCCGTTCCCCAAGTATCAGCCTGTCATTATCCTGTTCCCCAAGTATCAGCGTGTCATTATCCTGTCCCCCAAGTGTCAGTGTGTCATTTTCCCGTTCCCCAAGTATCAGCCTGTCATTATCCTGTACCCGAAGTATCAGCCTGTCATTACCCTGTTCCTCAAGTGTCAGCATGTCATTATCCTGTTCGCCAAGTGTCAGTGTGTCATTATCCTGTCCCCCAAGTGAAAGTATGTCATTATTCTGTACCCCTGAAACCATGGTTTTAATAAAATATATGTATACCCTGAGCCCTGACTGCTAATTTTCAGCCTGAACATATCATACATTCCAGTCCGCCACGGCTTCTTGTTATGGAAATTCTTCAGCGGATGGCAGCTACATGGCGTTTGCTGGACATAGCCCTCAGCTCTGGGCAGTCATTACACCTCTCTTTTTTCTTCATATGTTTAATAAAGGAAAAAGAAAAATCAATGCGTTCTGAATGAGGAGAATCCCTCCCCCCCCCCCCCCATCGTAAGCCTGAGAGGAGCCGTATGGCGATTGTGATTATCCATCACCATATAAGTAAATATGGGTTCCCTGCAGATACTAACATCTACAGATGCATTTATATACCCCATCACTGACAGAACTGACTACCGCTAGACATCCCAGCTTCATATATCATTGGTAACACGTGAGCCCCAAGGAAACTGCATTAGACGCGGAGCACTATATTGATTTTCATATTGGGCCGGGATATATCAGGCAGGTTGTAGCTGATATTTACAGGGAACTGATATCTCAATCTCTTGGAAGGGCCTCAAGGCTACCAGCAATAATGAAATCTCTCCCATGTAACATTTTTATAACGCAAAGTAATTGAACGCTGGGGCAAAAACATTCTCACTTTTTTCTGTACTATATAGAGTATCAAAGATGATTTATTGATGTGGTGTGATTAAGAATTGCTGAAAATAGTTGAAAATTTTAAGAAAGTAAGCTTCAACCCATGAAGTGAAATGTACTATATTACAAGTACCTGGGAGCCTAGTGTAGACAGACTGTGGGCTATTTTCTGGTATGTACGCTTTTACCATTGAAACAGCCATTTTGTTGTGCTTCTCTGCAGTTAGAGTAGTACAGGTAGCTATAATGTTGTTGGCTAATTTTTGCTTTGCTTCTTGATTTTCAAGGCCTGGTCTTTCTGCTTTAGCTGCTTGTGGAGCTGCAAGTTTTGAGCACAGTGGATGTTCCCTGTGAAGCTGAACTTTCTCTGAGTACACCTTTGCAATGGAAAAAAATGAATTATTTTAGCTGTTTTTCTGTGTACGTGGAGATGGTATTGTTATATTGTACTGTTGTCTGGCTTCTTTTTGCTACAATTTTCAAGACTTGCTTTCTCTGCCCTGTTGCTTGTGGAACTGCAGGTTCAGAGTTCAGTAAGCGTTTTTGTCTCTTTCCTTGCTATGTTTACTTTTAGAACTGCAGGTTCAGAATTTAGTGGGTGTACCCTCTCTTTTTCTTTGTTTGCTTGTGGAAGTGCAGGTTCAGAGATCAGTCAGTGTTATCTTTCTTTACCTGCTATGTTTTTTTGTAAAGCTGCAGGTTCACAGCTCAGTGGATGTTCCCTCTCTTTCCCTTTATTTGCTTTGGAGCTGCAGGTTCAGAGTTCAGTGGGTGTTTTTGTCTCTTTCCTTGATACGTTTACTTGTAGAACTGCAGGTTCAAAGCTCAGTGGATGTTCCCTCTCTTTCCCTATGTTTGCTTGTGGGACTGCAGTTTCAGATCTCAGTGGATCTTCATCTCTTTCTCTATGCTTGCCTGTGGAACTGCAAGTTCAGAACTCAGTGAGTGATTTGCTCTCTTTTCTTGCTATGTTTACATGTAGAACTGCAGGTTCAGAGTTCAGTGGGTGTTCCCTTTTCCCTGCTATGTTTGCTTGTGGAGCTTCAGGTTTGGAGCTCAATGTGTATCCCCTGTGTTTTTTCTTCTCCACTCTATTCTTACTCTTGCTTGTATGTTTGTGTCTCCTCCCTCTGCCACACTGACAAATGGTTATGCACACTGTGATTTTTGAGTGATGATGCAAATGGAGAGTTTAGCTAGAGTCAGGAAAGAAGTACATAATTGAAAGATCAAGCTATAAACAAAGCCTAGCAGGGGAACTAGAGTAATCCATGACTGTAGAATCAGACATCAAAGGGTTTGTTTTTAGTCTGTAGCCATGGAGATGTATAGGAGCTGTAGACTTTTAATCAAGGTTTTTGTAAATCTGCTTCAATTGTTATCTTATATGCATGAAGTACAACATTTTATGCAAAGGTGAACGTACTCTTTAGGTTTTGTAATATTTTAATAGGATAGTGTAAAAGATATATTATAGAACTCTTTTGTCTTCTTGTATATCAGCCAGGGTCAAGCTGAACAATCATCTAGGGTTCCTACTGAAGTTAAAAATTAACTAAAAAGTATATCCTATTCATTTGTAGATATTTCCCAAAGTTGATTAAGACTGTACCAACAAAATATCTGACTCCATTAGTGATACATAAAATAATGCTCTTTATTTGATACCATAGTAACAAAAATCAGTGGCCCACGTCTATCAAAGGAGTTGTACAGGGTTAAAGTGACACTCCAGTTTCAAAACAAAATTTTGTCCTGGAACCGGGTTGCTCTTCTGCATCAATTGCCCTTTCATCTGTCAGTTCTTGGTCCCATTTTTAGCTGTCCAAGATTGGTGACACAATCTTCAGACTACCTCATCCACACAGTATATTGATGACGTTAGATTACCAATGCACTATATCTGCTCTCTGATTGGCCAGAGATGCTCACATGATCAATGCAGGCCAAGCAGCCAGCAGTGCACAGTGTGCATTTAAGTAGCTTCAAAACTGCAGTGGCCATCTCAGACAGCTGATGATAAAGCCCCCAAACTGGCGGATCCAGAGGACATCTGAAGAGAAGAGCTACAACAGTAAATATAGCCCACCCTAGATTATCAGGACAGAATTTGGTCCTAAAACTGGAGGGTCGCTTTAAAAAAATTGATAGTTGATTTTTTTTTTCAGAAACAGCGCTACACTCATCCATTGGTTGTGTCTGGTACTGCAGTTCAACATCAATCTAAGGAATGGGGCTGAGCTGCAATACTATTTACAACCTGTATATAGTTGTGGCGCTGTTTTTGGAAGAAAGCAGACATTTTTAAAATCTTTTCGAACAGCTTTAAATTTTGGCATTTGCTGCAAATTGGTTATATACACTACGTCATGATTTATGCCATTTGTAAATGTCCCTATAATTAACAGGGTTTTCTGGGACTGAAATATAGATGACCTATCCTTAGGATAGGCCCTCAATATTAGATTGGTGCGGGGCCGCTACCAAGGACCCCTACCAGTCGCTTGTTTGAAGAGGCTGTGACCTCTACTTTGGCAAAAGAGGTCACGCTCATTCATCATATAGCCTGTGTACTGCTCATTCCTATTCAAGTGAATGACATTTAGCTGCTATAGCACGCACTGCTGCTAGAAAATGAATGGCGCTGTACCTGGTAAGAATTGAAGAGGTCGCAGCGCTGATCAATAGGTTCCTCCCACCCCCCAATCTACTATTGAAGACCTATTGTAAAGGTAAGTCATCAATCTACTAGTCCCATTAAACCCCTTAAAAATGTATAGCCACGCCCCTTTTTCCAATTTGGAAAGTGTAATAAGTATCCAGCAGTGTATCTTGATAATGACCCAATTTGATACATGACCACTCAATAGCAGAGTGGAGTGGGCGGAGCCATTGTACAATTTGTTAATTTTGGCATCTATATTATTAAGGCCACGGATAATTAGAGCTTCATTACCGACAAGATATCGCATCTTGGCGTATTAGGAAAAACAGTGTTTTACTGAGTGGAATATCCCACAGTATATTAATCAAGGCCGGAGTATCCTATACACATACACGGCTGTAAATTAGTTCCACTGCGTTAAACATCATCAGTTGATATATTTCAGATTCATGATTTTTTTTTTTACGCCGTCGTAAAATGATGAGAATATATGACGCCGGCCCCAGTCATCTGTTTATATTCTGCTGATTTAATTGAACCATATGAGACATTGTATCGGTGCCAAGGAATTAATATATTTTATCTTGTACGGCCAACTTTAAAGAAGTGGAACATGGCGGCCCTGCGCTGTAAATCACAGGCCAAATGGAGGTTTTCCGAGGCACTTTAATGCGGTATTTGTCCTGGGCGGCCTCCGACTCGCACCACTGTGACTTCTTAGCAATTACTCCGTGAAATGTTCAGTGCCAGGAAGTAGCGCACTTACCCCTGTCCCCTGCGCTAAGGAACTGCCATGTTTTCTTAAAGGGGAACACGCAGGGTCCATAGCCTTGTTATATTCTAGCGATTGCTGGAGCTCCATGTTGTCAGCTTTTTCTGTGCTCTTCAGCCTTGTTTATAAATCTTTAATCAGGATTGAATTGGGATGCTAACTTTTTATTGTAACGCTGATTGGATTAGATAATCAGTGAGGAGACATCAGCAAAGAAGCTGCACTGCTCCATCATTATTAATTACCCCCTCATTATGATATTGATACGATGGGAGTATTCAGATATAATCTCCCCATTTATTGAGCTCTCTCCCATTATTCCTTTATCCTGTCATTGATTGTTCCTCCTTTTCTTGCTGTACCTCCTCTCCATTTGCTCTCTATCCGTCTTTCTTTCTCGTCTGACTCTTGTCTCTGTCTTTTTTTTGTCTTTCTCTCTGTCTTTCTGTGTGCGCATATCATATTCTCTCTCTTTCTCTCACTCTTTGTCTCTCTCTACTCTTCTGCTCTTCCTTTTTCCTCCTCCTCCTCTTTCTCCTTACTCATTTTCCTTCATACTCCTCTTGATCCTCTTCTTCCTTCTTCTTTCTTCCTTTTCCTCTTTTTTTCTTTCTCCTCCTCTTCCCTTTGCTTCCTTCTCCTCTTCCTCCTCCTTTTTCACCCTCCTACTTCCTCCTCTTCTTCATTCATCTTCCTCCTCTCATTGCTTCTTTCTCCTCCTCTTTTTTTATTCCTCCTCCCTTTCCTTCAGCTTTCTCTTCGTTTCCATTTTTTTCTCCTCCTCTTTCTTTCTCCTTCTCCTCTCCCTCGTTCTTTCTCCTCATGTTATTTCTTCTGTCTCCTCTTTTTCCTCATTCTTCCTTCCCTTCCCACTAAAACGATAGAAATGGGAGCTGAATGCCAGTTGAGCACATTACAAGTCCCTGGCATCCACAGGGCACCATTCTATTCATTCTATGGATAATAAGGCTCTGCCAACACTTGCACAAGTTCTTTTCCTCTAGTTACATTTGCCACTTGATGCTACATTATTTTATTGAAAAAAAATGTAAATGATGACCTGATGGCCCGTTATACATATATACATCTATAGTCAGTGAGAGCAAAAATAACTGATCACAACTATATTGCAGAATCAAGGTGGATCTCCCATATCCATCACGGATCCTGTAAATATAGAAACCGTGACACCAGTGTCACCTGAGATTATGTCATACCCAACCCCCTACCTTACAGCAGCGCACTGGAGTGAGGTCACGAATGTCTTAGGAGTTGAAGGCCTCTTAATAAATATGCCACATTTTTAGCCACTGTGTATACAACGACTCTAAAACTACTTTGTGTATGAGACCCCTAAGCTTACACTATAATTTACAGCACTTTTCAATAAATTTTTTCGAACCTGGTTTAGCCCCGTCCCATCCCACGAAGTCTGCCTACTTTTTAGAAAAGTGAAAGGGTAAAAGGGCGCAAACTTTTCTGCAAGTTCGGCTTGTGCAAAGATGTGCAACTTTTTTTAAAACATAATTTCTGGCCTTGGCCTTTCCCGTACCTGTAACTTAAAGGAACTCGCTAAATAAAATTGTATATTGTGATATGGCATGGACAGAGGGGAAGCAATACTCAGGGATTCAAATACCACCAAAGTGGGAGGGATCCCTCATGCTCCGCCCTCTCTGACCCTGCATTGGGTGTAGCACAATGTATCAGTGTTACTGTTACTTTATTAGCCTTATACAACAGATTTATTGGCCCCCAT
Organism: Eleutherodactylus coqui; assembly: GCF_035609145.1. NCBI lineage: Eukaryota > Metazoa > Chordata > Amphibia > Anura > Eleutherodactylidae > Eleutherodactylus > Eleutherodactylus coqui. The sequence goes on along the minus strand of NC_089846.1, from coordinate 88,167,105 downwards.
CAGTCATATACGTTATAAATGTCCAGTCGGTGGCCTCCCACGACTCAACCCTTTCCAGTACCAAGAAGCAGCTGGTCCCAGTCTAGTGATGCTCCTGGGAGTGAAGAGGCTTCTTATCTGGTAGACCACAGATGAAAATCTTATATTCCAGAACATTCTAGCTTATAATTGACAGGCGCGGCTTGGCTTTATGCGGTCGCCTGCATTGTTATAACCAACGTCATTGCTGTATTGATTTTCTGGCAAAATTTATCAACGCTGATATCAAAAGCAAACTGTGATCTGCAGTCGTGTCCGCGCCCGTATTGGATGCTAATGTGTAGAAAGGCCTGGAAGGAGCATATTCATATATAGTGAAGTCCCTTTGTTGCAGTGTCCAATCATCCAGACATCCTGATAATCCAGAAAGCCTCAGCTCTTGAATCCAATGCATACTTGTAATTACATGTTGGATTTCCAGGAGAGGGAACGTGGTATTCCCGGAGTCCTCAACACTTACCAGCAACCTTTGTATAGATTTTGGCCAGTAATTTACAAGACCTGACAATCCGGCCGCTATCATGTATGCTCACACATAGCAGAAATACGGCCGATTTCTTGCAGTGGAAAATTCAAAGGCGAAATCCGCAGCATCTTTGCATCAAAAAAACATGTAAAAATCCGCACCAGTGGTGAGAGCGACTCCACTGGTCAGGAAATGGCACTTCTGCATCACCTGACCAGCCGCGCTCACTGGATGGCGGGGCACGCTGCGCTTCGCTCCTAGTGCTGGCAGTGCATAGTATTCACAGGTGTGTAGAGCTGTGGATGCTGCAATTGACTGCGGATACACAGCTGCTTTCCAGCTCAAGTCTTCACCAGCGGTGCAGATTTTGACACATTTTTTGATGCAGAAATGCTGTGGATTTTGACTATGTGGGAACGTACCCTAAATATATATTCACAAGGCATAATCCACATGAATTCCGCCTCTAAAAACCTTGGCTTTCTGTCTTTCTATGTCGAAATTCCATACACGGATTTTGCCCATTGATAGGGCTAAACCGCATGCAGACCCGTGCCAAAAACAGCACCTAGAAACATCACAGAGAAGGCTCCACTATTCTGGACCACCATAGATGAAACAGAACGGAGGGTCGCTCTGGCGGTATAGTTACGCTGTATTGGAGGCTCTTCTGTTTGTTCGGAGCCTCTGTTGATGTCCTGCAGATGAAGAAGTGCTTTAGGCAGCCCTATTTTATCTGCCTAAATGTCGGACTGCATAACTACAGCTGGACGGGACGCATTATAGTCTCTGGATTCCGTCCGGTGGCATTTGAGTTTGGCATGTGCCAGATTTGTTAGTCCATTGCTTGGCTTTTAGGATGGAGCTGAAGAATGGAAAATTAAAGTGCATATGTGAACGAGCCCTCAGAGCCGCTTCCTGCTGGCGGACCTCATGCCATCCGGCTGGTCAGAGCGGCCAATGCTGTGAATGGCCAACCTGTAACACTACATCTCCTCTGTAGCAGCAACTGCAGGGGAAATACTTGGACAATCACTGCTTCTCCGGGCAAAATCAGTTGACTGCCGAGGTGCCGAAGGCAATCAGCTGTGGACCCCAAACCCTGCATTCATGGGGGTAGTTGTACATCTTGACAACCCCTTTATAGGCATATTCATGTCCACATGACTCTGCGGATCTAATCATGGACAGACTGTAGAAGGGGATCTCCATTCTATCACATTCGGTACGGCCCCGCCAGAAATAGTAATCACACTCAGAATCGGCTTAATACCGACTTGGCAGGTTCGTCGTTTCGGTTTCGGCATCTGTTTTTATGCCGCACACCTGTCCGCCCAGGATAAACTGCAGGAGAATTTTTGCACTTGATGCTCTACTTTTAAGCCTGTTTTTGGATGGAGTACAGCTAGCACAATCTGAGTATGCTCCGCAGGGTGTGCTCCAGTAATACTGAACAGCTAGAGAATGTGTGCAAGACATGCGCCTGTCCTGACGATGTGTTCTGCAGGCTGAGCATGCCAAAAATGCAAAAATGAGCTTGGCTTAAGTGTGCATCTTGTGGTTCTACCTGCAGCCTTTCGTTATAGGGGTTGTACCAGAATTGCAAGTAATCCTCTATCTACAGGATAGGGGATAACTTGCGGATCAGTGGGGGTCTCACCACTGAGAACCCCGTTGTTCTCAAGAATGGGGGTCCCGTGCCACCTGCCCTCCTCACTGCACCTCCCACAGTGAGGAGGAGACTGAATGGAGCGCTGGTTGCACAAGTGAACTGGCACTCCAATCACTTTCAGTGGGATAGGGGAGGTGGCCGAGTAGCACTCGCTCAGTTATTTCTATCAGCCCCATTGAAATGAGTGCCGGCCGTGTGTGTGTAGCCAGCACCCCATTAACAATGACGTCTCTGTTGGGGATAAGTGACCGCAGCAATGACAGGCAAAGCGGGACGTGGGAGGCTTGTCCTGGAGATCAGCGGGGGTCACAGCTGTGAAACCCCCTCGGATCAGCAAGTTATACCCTATCCTGTGCATAGGGGATAATCTATTTAGTTTGTGACTTATAGTAAGCGCATCATGGCTGCATTGCAAGCTTGATATTGGATGCTACCCAGAAGCCTTTGCTTTGGACACTACGATGACTACATGATATATATTTATAGTCAATTATAAAGAAGCTCCTACATGTCACTGTCTACAACCTTTCACTATTTACTTCACTTAGCTATAATCAAATATTATACTCCAGTCACATCCAAAGCTGCATTCAGAATTCTGCAGGTTACCACTTGGAATCCATGAGCAGCTTATCTCCTTTTTTTCACCAGATGAAATCTCTGCCCTCTAGGTGTCCTCTAAGATCCCACAATGCACTGTAGCTTTGTAGCAAGAACTGTGAACGCAGCTCTGGCTGTGACTGGAGGATTTAAAACATATTTTCATGCAGGTTTAAACATGCAAGGTTTTGGGATTTACTCTTGCTCGGTGTTCAGTCTTAGATTAGTAGACAACTAACAGCAGTCCAGGCCGGCGGTCAGCATTCTGCATCCTTCCTGTATGTCTTCACTGTCTTCCTCCTGTCCTACTCCTTCTATATCCTCCTCAGATGTGACATTTGTCCTTAGACAGGGACTTCAGCCGTTGAATCTTCTCTACACTGAGATAAGAATTCTGCTCGTGTTTTTCCCTCCGTATGCAGAAAATCGATGACGCCAAAATTCCAATGGCTCAGCGCTCAGTACTCCGGGAGTCTCTCACTGGGCGCTCGCTGATTGGAATCCGAGATTTTCTGAATTTCCTGTTTTAGAAATATCCAAAAATGTGCAATAAACTGTTGTGTGAGTTTACCGTGTGTGGAAGCATTCTTCAGCCGGTGGCCCTCCAACTGCGGCTGAACTACAACTCCCAGAGTGCTCCGAGTTGTGGTTTAGCTGCTGCTGTAGACCCATCGGCTGAAGACAGTTGGTAAATGGATGAATCCGCCTCCTGCTGTCAATTGTGAGAAATGTGGACGTCACTGTATTTCTGAACTGTACTTCACCTTCATCTCTTCCCTTTATTTCAGCCCCTCCGCTTTCACTGGATACTTGACAATGCGGCGTCAGTTAATGTTGGGCAGCCTACAGCAGTGTCTTGATCACTGTTTGCTGTCTTGGTGAGTGCTCCATATCCTTAGAACAATTTACTTTCCTCATTCAGAAGCCATTGTTAATGTCCACCGCAGTGAAGAACTTAGCAAAACACCAGGAGGCTCAGTTTTTACTTCCTAGTGCCCAGTTAAAGGGATAGTCTAAGCTCTTTTCAACTGATGACCTGGCCTCTGGATAGGCCCACAGTAGTTGATGGGCAGGGGGCCGCCAATGGTACCGCCATGCATCCCTTAATCGTCTGACACGTTAAAAGTGCAGCGGGCCGGACAGGGGGAGGAAGGGGAATAGCAGCATGGCGCTCCCATTGTCTTCAATGGGCATGAAGTCTGCACTCCTACTTCCTTCCCTGTCCGCTAATGACAACATCAGGCCTGCTGCACTACTGGCGGCCTATCCAGAGGATAAATCATCAGTTGAAAAGAGCCCAGACTATCCCTTTAAGAAATGGTTTGTTTGTGGCAACTCTTATAAATGTCGTACACACGGGATAAAAGTCAACCAAAATGGCTATTTTTGGCCATTTTTGGTGACCTTTGGCTGCAAAATTAACATGAATCATTGCTCATGACTTCTGTGCCAAAAATCGGTTCAGCCACGTTGGAAAATCTCCATGGCTGAAATCGTATGTTTGACTTGATTAGCCAAATTTAGCAGTTCATGTGATTTTTTGCAAGCCATTAAGTGGAATAAAATTAAAAAGTAAGTCTATGTTCACCAAAGGGTCCCTCTGACCCGTGCAGGAGCCCTGAGCACCGCACTTCTGATCCTGATTGAAGCAAGTGGCTGTAATGTGCTGTTCACTGTCCACGTGACCACTGCCATCTCTTCCAGGATCAGTGTGGTCTTGCCTGGTGCTCCTGCACTAGATAAGGTGACATGTTGGTGGGAATAGACTTATTTTGTATTTCCCATCGAGGACATTGAATCCCAGAATCTTCACTGTAGGTGGTGGGATCGTTCATGTGAACAATCCCAAATACAATCGATCTCTTAAATGTATGTCCAGCTTTAGAACTTTAGTGAAGATAGTGTAGGCCATAGATAGTTAGTCGGTATCATATGATCATACATGGCTAGATCCTATTACATGGCTTGAAAGCCAAGTGGAAGGATCACTGAGTTTGGCTACAAAGTCCAATGTTGTTGTCTTTTGTAATTAACTTCCAAGTCACAGTGGCCACCAATAGGGTCTCTTGGTCAGAAGATAATCATAAACAAGCAATAACTACTCTTCCATTGCTTGTATTTTCCACATATTTGTCTATCCTGATTATATGTGTGACCTGTTGCCCATTTTTGGCCACAATCTGACTTCTGTGTCTTTGTAACTTTACTAGTTTATTCATAAAATGTGTATAATGACCAGTTTTAACATCCAGGTTTGCAGAATCCTTAACTTATGTCTTTAGAACCTGCATTCTAGGTTACACCTAGTTCTTAAAGTCCCATACAAATGTTGAGGTGGAGGTTATCTTGTAGCTTCTTCATTGGCAGCTATCAATATGTTTGAGAGATGAGTTAAATAGGTTAGTAAAGTACTGGTGAATCATCACATATTATGATGAGGAGACCAAGTATCTTCATAAAGACTTTCTTCATGATAATTCTTGGTAGAGCCCGGTTGGTCTATGTTGTTTTTAAAAGGGTTTTCTGGTTACAAAGTCATATTTTAAAATGAGTGCCGAATGACCGAAAACAATAAAATAAAAGGTACTTACTAGTCCTTAGTTCCGGGGATTCAGCGATGCAATCGCAAAATTACTCTGGTCTCTGTTGTCAGCGGAACTCAGGTGACCACTGCCTGCCAATCAGAGGCAACCAGTGTCAACATTTGGAACTCCTGGCTTCTTCGTGCCCAAAATGTTAGAACTTTTGCTAGGAGAACATGCAGTGATGCTGCGGCCTCTGAACGTCACCTGACTTTCCCTGTTAACAAAGACTGGAGAAATCATGGGGTTGCAGCACTGGATTGTCGGGGCTGAAGACAAGTAAATACCCCTTGGTTTACTGTTTTTAGTCAATTGGCACTAATTATAAAATATGACTTTGTAACCGAACAACCCCATTGTATCAATTGAAGAAAGGTCCTTTTATATGGAGCAATTTGCTGTGGTAGACTAGTGTTGAGCCACAAAATCAACATTCCTTTAACACAGGTCGATCAGACACTGTTAGGGCCAATTGTTTGGCCCCATAGAGTTTCATTGTTGTTATCAGCGCATCCCACATTTTCATGGGTGTTCTACTCTCAACAATGATGTGTTTTGTGATGCTAAATAATAGAAACGATCGGCAGCACATTCAGATGGGCCAATTGTAGGGCAATCAAAAGTTAAGGCAAACATTTGTGCCCAATTATCAGCCTGTGTAAAAGGTCCTTTAGCTAGTCATGACTGTGGTGACCCGACTCTATGACTGACTGTGTAGAGTTTCATAAATTGAGTCAATAATCATTTAGTGTTGGGTAAACTAGCCTGATGAGGCAAAAGCTTACAGTCAACTCACTCAGAAAATGTAGTGAGCTGACCAATGACCATCTAAAGAAGTGTTTCTCACAGTTTCTAAGCCAAGCACCTCATTCTAAGGCCTCATCAACACGGGCGATGCAACTACATGCTGGCCGCATTGCGGTCGAAAATCGCATCAATGTAAAAAAATAGCCGCGATCAAGTCCCAAGTTTAATTAGCATTCACACTGGCTTATCGCGTGAAAAATGCGCTGCAGTGCGGAATTCCGTTGGTCGGCAGAAATCCTCAGAATGACTGCTGATGCATTAATAGAGCCAGCTGTCTTCTTTTCCAAATGCCGGACACAAGCAAACTCCCTCCCTTTCCTTTTTTTCAGCTCCCATAGGAGTCTAAGGGAACTTTCAGCGTTTTTCGTCAAAAAATAGGTCAAGACTAGAGATGAGCGAGTATACTCGCTAAGGCACATTACTCGAGCGAGTAGCGCCTTAGCCGAGTATCTCCCCACTCGTCTCTAAAGATTCGGGGGCCAGCGGGGGGCGGGGAGCAGCAGGGGAGAGCGGGAAGGAACAGAGGGGAGATCTCTCTCTCCCTCTCTCCCCCCCCCTGCTCCCCGCCGCAACTGACCTGTCACCCGCGGCGGCCCCCGAATCTTTAGAGACGAGCGGGGAGATACTCGGCTAAGGCACTACTCACTCGAGTAATGTGCCTTAGCGAGTATACTCGCTCATCTCTAGTCAAGACCTATCTTTTGACGCAGCATGAAAAATCGGCAACCGAAAACAGTCGCTGATTTGACCTTTTGATGGTGTGATTTTTTCACATGCCCGAAAATCACCCATGTGAATGAATGGATTGGAATCCAATGCTTCACATGGTCAAAATTTTTGGTCGACATTTTATTGCAGCTAAATAGCCGTGTAAAAATGCTCATGTGAACAAGGCCTAAAAGAGACATCATGTATCCCCAAGACTTTGATCTTAGGGTGTACTGCCAATTAAAAGTGCAGCATGAGTTTAGTGCTGGTACCCCTTAGCAATATGGCCATATGGTTTGTATCACCTGTGGTACACATACCACAGGTTGAGAACCTTAGAGTTTGGTTAAGTGAGGCAATGTCTTGTGGTATTTTATGAATGAAATCAATGATCATTTAGGGTTTTGAGAGTTGGCTTAGTAAGAACTTAAGTCAACAATCTCGCCAACTCAATAAGCTAGAAGTGACTGTGGTGAAGTGACTCCATGACCATCTTATATTTTATGACTTGACTCAGCTGACTCAATGACGATGTAGAGGTGGGTAAGGTGATTCAACGGGCTAGAAAGAACCCCGGTCAAGTGACTCAATGACATCTAAGGCTTAGGGAAACAACTCAACATTGCTCTATTAGCTATGATGAAGTATGATTTACTGACCAAAAAGACTATGGTGACCAACCATCTAATGTTTGGTAAAACTATTATGATGAACTGACACAGTGCTGAATGTAGTGTTGGATAAGCTGACTCAATGACCACTTAGTTTTGGTAAAATGACCCAGTGAAGTTCTAATAATTATGATGAGCTGCCTTAATGACCATGTTGACCATATTGCTGAGTAAAGTGAACGCAATGACCATGTAGAGTTTGGTACAATTATTTAATAAGCCTGTGATTATTATAATGAACTGACTCAATGACCATGTAGTGTTTGGTGAAATGGTTCGGGAAGAACTTTTTCTCATGCTGTTTCTCTATTTGCCAGCTCTGAGAACGTCACCGCATCTGGGGTCATGTACTGAGATCGTTTGCGTACACAATGAGGTTTAACCAGCAAACATGGAATATGGAAACAGCACGAGAAAAAAACCTTTCTACTGACTCTGATTGCCGAAGACTTTAATTTGGATGTGGAGACGAACCCATTCCAGCACCCATAACAAAAGGTATCCAGGGCAAGACGTCGTCTATGTATCTATCCTTCAAGGACAACAAACTTTGTGTCATACTGTAGTCATCAAAAACCAAGGTAGAACTATGAAACGGACTCTTCCCCATCGCTCACTTGGAGGGATGGTTATAAATAAAATAGTGAATTGTTTTCAAATATTGCTTGTACAAATATATATCTTTTTTCTTATTTTTTTGCTTCTTGGCTTTTTTTCTTTTTATTTATTTTTATTTATATAATCTGGTTGTTAATATTGAATTAGGGAGCAATAAAACATATGCATCAATGTATAAAAACCACAAAGAATGTAACATTCTTTATAAACAAACTTTTTAAAAATCTGTTTCCTATAATGTACATTTAATAGACGTGTGTGTAATTTAACAGATTGCTAATTTGCTGGATTTCCCTATAGTTTTCTTAAAGAAATATACAAATGATGAGAGACTGTACAACAGAGGAGATGATTTGTATTCTGCTGAAATTCAGAGTTTCCTGTTCTTTCTTTTTCTAATCCAGAAGAGTATTTAAAGGAATATGGTGTTCCCCTTAACATATATTGCTCAATAAAGTGACTGCAATTTTTTTAGTTACATGGTGTTTATTTGTGATGATATAACATGCAACATACACACATTTTCTTACATTGTTCATTTGTCAAAAGTATTGTTTGTAAATGTAGCAGGGTAACACTAGAGTTTAAAGGGCCACTTTGGCAAAAAAAAAACATTTTTCCATTTCTGCCTCCTGACTTCATTGCCTGTCACACTCTGGAAGTCTTTTTTTGTGTATTGCAGCCAATTCCATGCAGTGCAGCCTCCTGTCTGATGCTTATCGGCACCATCTTGATGGTGAAATATTTTACTTTCACTTTCAAATCAATCCCATGATACTTCAGCAAAGCCTTAGCTAGAGGCTGCACCATTTCTGCCTGTTGGGGGAACTGTTTAATTATTATTACCTTCTATATTTACCTAAATAAGCTACAGCCCATAAGTAGACAGTTAGGAGGATAAATTGGGATCTCCTCTATTATACCTGTGTGACAGGAGCTGTGTGATCATCATCAGTAACTATGAAAGGAGCGTTTGTGTCCCACTATAGGCAGTTTCCATGTCTATGGGTCTATGTAACAACATCACACAAACTGAGAATTGACTAGTTTCAGACAGCATAAATCTAAGTAAATCTGAGCTAGTCTGAATACAGATCACATGACCATCTGAGGAGGAAGAGGCTAGGAGTTTCAGACAGAGAGAAATTACTAACCAAGGTACCTCTAGCTCACTTATATATTCTGGGTCTTAGCTACATAATGAATGAAAAAAAAGTCACCAAAGTGTCCTTTTCATCAAGGTGCAGTAAACACTAAGTTTGGAGGAATGAACCCCATAGCAAAAATCTAAAAAATACCCACCATAGGCTGATTTTATCATAACATCTTATCCCAGATGAGGAGGATATAATGCTGGTGGGCAGATCTTCAGATCTCCTTCTTTGTTTGTCGGATTGCTGTTTTTCCTTGTGGAGAGCGCTACAAGGATGCAGGGAGTCTTATAAGACATGCAATGCTTCCTGGGAAAACAGTATACAAATGAAAAATTCCCCTACAGCACCACCCTAGGAATCAGTGTCTGACCTTTTAAAAGGCCTTGCAACATGACTAGGGATACAATGCAAACCAGAATCCTCTCCATGATAAAAGCATACCCATGTACAGACAACTATATCTGGGTTCTTGCCCCTCATCAGTGCACAGCTGAGTTCTGGTTGGCTGGGTGAGATAAGTCAAAGGGGGAATTACTATTTCTCTTTGTGTTGAGCACTGCAAGGGTGTAGGGAGTCTTATAGTCCATTCAATAAGCCCTGGGAAAAGATATGCAAATGGCAAAAATGCCGCTATATCAGTGTCCCACCTCTTTCAGGCCACTCAACATGACTAGGGATGCAAATCAAGCCAGATTCCTCTCTGTATCTGAAAGACATGCATGTACAGATAGCTATTTCTAAGTTTTTGCCCTTCATCAGTCACAGTAGTTGTGGTTGGCTACATAAGAGACTATTTACATGGGTCTGAGAAGTTACAATTTCTCTTTGTGGTGAGCCCCACAAGGGCATAGAGACTCTTATAGGTCATGCAATGCTCTCTGGGAAAAAGGTGTGCAAATGAGTAGAAGAAAAAATACTCCACAGCACCTCCCAATTGGAAGAAAGTAGCTTTATAAACCTTTCAAAAGGCCTTGTAACATGACTAAGGTTTGGTTTTATCCTTAAGCATGTTGCAAGGTCTGTTAAAAGGTCAGATACTGACATACAGGGAAGCTACCTTTTAATAGGTAGCGCTGTGGAGGACTTTTTGGATCTTGCCATTCACATGCCTTAATGTTATAACATTGGAGAAAGGATTAAGCCCTCTCATGAAGAAAGTTGAGGTCACTAGCCTGATATTTACTCAGTAATGGGCTCAACAGGCACCAACCTGTCACATACGGCACCTATGGGCAGACCACAGGGTCAACTTATTCCTGGCTCCTGCACTCATGCAAAATGGAACCTAAGTCTCACCCAGGCACGGCCTTGCATGACCCAAAGCACTTTGATGCCACCACTAACCATTTCTGACAGGTAGGTCAGCCACCTAGGTTCTCTTTGCTGTGTGAATACAGGCCTTCCCGGTCTCCACCAGGCGAAACACAATTCATACGCCTTTAGGGCTATGGATTGCTTAGAGCTCAAGGACGACTAATAAACTTTTACGCTTTATTCTAAAAAAGGCTAGCGGGTGGTTAGATAAAAATATACAAAGAGGAATATATGCAAAAGAGTAATAAGCTACAAATACACAACAAATCAGCATTAAAATAAAAATTAATACAATAATAAAAAATACCAGTCTATGTGTTTGATTCAAAAAGTCCTGGTTGTGAGGAGCGCACAGAAAGATGGACAGTCCTAGATGCAACTCCTGGGTCTCGACCGCCTCTTAGTTTTAAAGGCTCTTTGAGTCACACCTCTGACCCCCCCCCCACCACCACCTTCCGTTGACATCAAGGACAGGCCAGCTAATCAGATGCACGGATCTTGATGGAAACCCAATTTACTATTTTGGCCAAATTTTCCTAAGAGGCACTCCAGGATGGAAACTATGGCCGCCATATTTCATAGAAAAAGAATTTACCAACAATTAGACATCAGAAACCATATGTAAATGATTATTAGTCCAGCGGGTGTTTGATTCCACGTGTTCTGGGGATCGGACACTTACAGGAGGTGGTGTATTGTGTTCGTGGGAAAGTCACGATTCCGAAAATATAACTGGTGTCTGGCTAGACCTCTTAGATTACTCATAATTCCAGTTAGTAATTTTTCTTTGTCTCCTCTCAGTAGTTAGATGTCACAGTCTGGAAAAATGTCTATTGGAAGAGCAGGAGGACATAAGTATCTGCCTTGCAACGTGCTAATTTTATGACTGTAGAACAAAAGGCTTCCTGGTTTGTCCTGAAAGGAGCAGATGAGATCAATTACCCCTTATACAGGTGTGACATTTAAATATCTGCCCTGATCCACCCAACCTTTCCAAATCAAGGTGGCTGATACTACAGACAATAGCTGACATGCAAACATTTGTAAATCTACCTGTATCACTTCATTCCATGCTTCATTGACCATTCAAGGCAGGTAGTGATACATACAGTATTATATACTTGATGGCAGGGGCGTAAATATAGAGGGTGCAGGGGATGCGGTCGCACTCAGGCCCAGGAGCCTTAGGGGACCCATAAGGCCTTTCTTCTCCATATAGGGAGCCCAGTACTATGAATAAAGCATTATAGTTTGGGGTCCTGTTACAGGTTTTGCATTGAGGCCCAGAAGCTTCAGGTTACGTCTCTGTGCAGCATGATTTAGGTATGGGTATGGGTATGGGTACAGATACAGATAGAGGGGGGGCCCCAGCTCACGTTTTGCATCAGGGCCCCTGAGCCTTTAGTTACGCCCCTGCTTGATGGATCTGTTTATGTAATATATAAAACTAATTATTCTGTTTACATACAGTAAAGATTAGTATTTGTATTCCCTACACATATCCAGCATAACATAACCATCATTTATTATGGCTTATACCGACAAACATATCGATATCTATACTACTGTCACATTCTGCTTTGCACAGACTGTGCCGTTATACAGAGGCACAAAGAAGTATATGTGATCGATAAGATCTGTAAGGTAGCTATTACTCCATATAAACTAGATAATGGGATAAATAACGATAAAATATGGATGGGTATTAGAGAAAGAGGAAGATTAGGTTTATAGATCTTCTGTCGAGTTCTTAACACAATTCTGCTCCATTTTCCCTCTGGCCTTTGTCTGGTTCATCAATTCAATTTGTTTACCTTTGGGTGCAATGCTTGTCCATATTGATGATATTACATCATGTGACCACAGCAGCCGCCGTTCTATGCCATCCATATTGATCACATGATAGGCCATTGCACTAAAACATAAATAGCCCAGCAGGAAGACCAACAGAGGCTGGTAGAGGGGGATTGGAGCGGAATTCCAAAGAAAGGCTTATGACAAAGTGCATTAATATTTTCCTATTTGAGATACTTGTAGATTAGAATGTAAAGTATTAAACTCTAATCTAAGTAAATCACACTCCAAAACCACATAGAAATCATCCAGAAGGGATGGAACTTTGACTGATTGGAATTTTGGTGCAAAAACATAGGTGACAAACACATTCGTAGGATTTGACATCGGTCTTCACTTCCTGGGTGCTCTTATATCTTTGGCCCTCAAGATCTGTCTTAGGTAAGTTTACAGAGGCCGTTCACACTATCTTCTGCACCTTAGGTTTAATATATGGAGTTTCGAAGTGTGTCCCAATAGGGAAGATGGAAAAATACCTCTGCAGCACCACCTATTGGATTCCTTCAAATCAATGTGACTTTCTAACAAGTCTTAATAGTAATTGGAAATAGGAAACCAAGCCAGAACACCATGCACAGACAGCTGTTACAGGGTGTTTGCCCCTAATCAATGTGCAGTATGATTCTGGCTTAGCTTGTGAGAGGCCTGCGACGTGGGTTGGGGGGGGGGGGGGGGACTTCTTAAGGAGAGCACCCAAATAGTTTGTGGAGACACTAGGGGTAGTGATTGGGTCTGGGGATGGTATAGGGAAGTGTGTCCCAGCTTGATCATAAGTCTCCGGACCCGAACTTGGAGCATCAGACATTTAGGAACTCCATATGTTAAATCTATGGTGCAGGAGCCAGTGTGGACGACCCCTGAGTGAGTAAAGTACAGTATAATAAATGTGTGAACTCATAATATACTTATAAAAATATGCTAATTTTTGGGAACCCCTTTAAAAAGGCTCTGCTTGGTCTCTTACCTGATGGCAGCATAGGATAGAGGGAGGTAAGCTGAGCTTGGGGATATAGAGTTTTCTATGATTTCATTCTGTATTTTCATATAAAACGTTGTTTTAATGCTGGCAGAAATCATAAAAGAGGCATTTGATTAGTGTGTGGGTGGAGTCAGCAAGACTCAAGCTTTCTTCTTGAGGAATTGCAGTATTACCAAATGGCAGCAATTTTTCACATTTTCTTATTCCTTTTTCATCTTTTTCAAGAATCATAACATTTTTATTTTTCCCTAGACAGAGCGGTATGAGGAATTGTTTTTTGCTGGGAGAGTTGTATTTTTAATGGCACCATTTAAAGTACAATGTAATGTATTAAGCAGCTTTTAAACATGTTTATGTGGAGTGAAATGGAAAAAGAGCACAGTTGCGCTATTGCACAATTAATTTTTTTCATGTGCTTTCATACTGGTACAACAGAAGTGAATGTTACAATTATTCCATGAGTCAGTACAAATAGTGATACTAAATATATTCTATTTTTTATGTTTTATGACTTTTAAAAATAATAGTACCTTTTAAAAAATGACATATTTTGAGACCCAATTATTATAATTTTTTTTTCTATGTCAGTTTTTTTTTTGTGCAGTTTGCTGCAGTTTTTATTGGTATCATTTTGGGTTCATATAACTGTTTGATTGCTTTTTATTCAATTATTTTAGCAGATGCAACTCTAGCATTAGGGTGCTTTCAGACGAGCGTGGTTTACACGCTGCTACAGCAACATGTAAACAACGCTGCCGGCATGCAGGAATTATGCGGTGAACAAGCTGCTCCATGGAGCAGACCGTTCACATGTCTGTGCTGCAAGCAGAGTGCTACCGTAGCTCCCATAGCAGTTTGTGGTCAGTACCATGGACAGTGCCTCAGCACGGAGTTGATAGGCTAGTCGGCACTCGTTGTCCTATGTTTTTTACCAGTGCAGATTCTGCGCTGGTAAAAAAAAGCTCTGTGTGAGAGTTTCCATAGCAACCTTTTGGTTACTATAGAATCGTGGTTTACACATTGCTGTAGCAGCGTGTAAACCACGCTCATCCGAACCACCCTTATTGTTTTCCTTACGACATTCATCATACAAGATAAATAATGTGATATTTTAATAGTTCAAAATTTAACAGATGTGGAAATACAAATTCTGTTCATTTATTTTTTGCATAAAAAAGAAAAAAACATTTTTTTTTTAACTTTTAATCATTTAAAAAATATTTTTGAATATTTTAGTTACCTTATTTTTATGTTTTTATTTAGCCCTCAATAGGGACCTGAACTTGTGATTTCTTGATTGCTTTTACAGTATACTACACCAGGTAGTATTGCAGTATATTGCATTTTTAAATTAGTCTACTAAACCCTGCCACCTGTAGAGCTTAATAGGCAGCTCTGCATGACATCCCTGGCAGCCCTCACTAGGCTATGGACTGCCATGTGAACCTATGAGTACCCAGCAATCGTGTTCCAGTGGTTGATGAGGGGTTTCAGGACATTTTGTCCAATTTCTTTTGTCCACTCCACATTTCGTCCAATTCCTTGTCCAGTAAGACATTTGCCATTTTGCCATTGATACTTTATGCCATACTTAAGAACAGAGACATATGTTCTCCTCTCGGACATACAGTCTATATTAAATCCCTGTCTGAAGGATGACTTTGGACATCACCACCTCTTGACCTAATAATGCGTTAAAAAAGTTTTAATTTCAAAAACTGATCACATGATGGTGACATCATCACAGGTCCTGTAGTGCAAGCCCTGAAGGGCCTGTGATGACGTCAATTATACACAGAATGACAGACATTTTAAATGAAGAAACAAGCAAAAACAAAGAGGCCGCCAATGTGCGTCTTCCCCCACCCCCGTGCCAGCAAACTGGCAAGCACAAGTGCAGTAAGTCTAGAACCACAGGGGCAGATTTTTGTTGGAATGTTTGCAGCGGACATTCCGCCGAAAATCTGCAGTGGCTTCACTGCCTCTGAGTCCGGACTACAAGGTGCGGAAGTATAGGCTGGCAAGACCGATGCGGAATCCCCTCTCTCTCAATGCCAGAGCATTGAAAGAGAGTCATTCTGCAGCAGAGTCGTCATACAAATTATACTACCTCAATGAAGCACAATATGTGGCGAAAAAGACAAGACAAGAAATCTTGGACCAACTGCCCCCAAATCTGGCGGTTTCAGGCCCGGAGAAGGCCTCCTTTCCGGCGAGCTGCTTAGTTGCCGCTGCCAACATTGACAGTGGCATCTAAGAATTTATAGGTGTTCTCTAAATTATTGATTTTATATAGTTTTGGGCACCTCATGCTTAAAACTATATAAAATCAATATATTCACTATTGCATCGGACCACCAGAAGGCCTAATAATGTTTTGTAGACGTAATGGAGAAGCTCTTAGGCAGTTTCACTGATGGAGTGCCTGCTGCCTCCTATTGGCTGCAGTAGTCACGTGGCTAAACAACCCACATGACCAGGAAACAGGAATTGGAGCAGCAGCCAGGGGTGGTGGGGGAGCAGCGCACAGCAGGAGGTGAGTATTTTATTTACATTTTTTAGATACAATGTGACCCCCCCCCCCCCCCCCCCTGCCACTAATGTCAGGGGATCTTAGGAAACCCCTTTAACAGCCATGATCAGAGCTAACTTTAATTACAGCCCTTGACCGCAACTGCTGAAAACAGCTGGCACTCTTTGGGCATTTTCTGGGCTTACACCCCCCACAGCAGCTCATCATACATCTACTGTATGACTGCTGGTCGTTAACATGTTGAACAACTTTTTACATTCAAATACTAAATCAAATCATAGAAACTATATATCCTCGATCTCGGCGTCTTCTCCTTTACACCACCCTCTCCTGAAATAGCCGACCTGCAAGATACACTTAACGTGCTTTTAGTTTATTGGGCAATACTTGGCCTTTTTGTAAATTCACTTTAGGTTGTTTGCGATAATTACGCACTATAACTGGCAGAGGAAATATATTGTTTATGAGGACAAGATGGTGAGCGCTTGACATTTTGATGCTCGATGTGCCGGCTCTCACCAGAATTACTGAAAGAAAAAATAATAATAATTTCAAAGTCAAGGCCGTGCTTAAGATTTATTTCCTTACTTATGGCTAGAATGAAGCTTCGGAGATGAATCGGCGCGAACTCCGGTGCCTGATAGCATCAGGAAATTGACAATAATCATTTTGATGGCACAGTAAGCAGCATAAGGGAAGACACAGCGTGAACTTCATAAGTCAATTTCATTGTTCAATAACAGACTGTAAAACTTGATTTTGGAGTTGGTGAATTAGGTACATGTGACCTTTACATAACGCCGCGGAGTAGCAAGCGCAACCCAACGGTACAATTTATTCCAGTCACTTTGTTTTTTTGCTAAGCAGACTGCTATAAAGGAGCCTATGAGTCCCTTATTATCCAAATGACTGATATATATTGCAATTTAATTCAGAATGGCATAAAAGTGACAAAATGGAAAAATAAAATATTGTAATGTGTGAAAATAATTCAGGACATTAAAAGAATAAATATGACTGTGAAATAGTTCTGGAATAACTGGAACAAAGAATGATACATAAAATATGCAGGAGTTATTATCATGATTCCTGCACTGCATATTTTAATAGCAGTACTCTATTAGGCCTCATTCACAACAGTGCTTTTATTTTTGTAAGCAAACCGGGGGAAAATGGTTCAGTTTTACATCCCAATGATTTCAGGGGGATTTTATGGGCTTAAATAATGCTAAATTTGCACCACCTGCTTTCGTTCTAAGTGTTAAGCAAAAGTTCGGTTCGGCTGGTTTGCCTGAACTTCAGAAAAAAGTTTGGTTTGGTCCAAATAAGTTCAAAACTAATGACACTTTACCAATGCCCTTAAAACTAGTGGGAGGAGTAAGAAGAAGAGGAGAACTAGTAGGAGGAGTCTTCCAATATGGCCCAATGGTTCGCACTGTTGCCTTACAGCTTTACACAATTGAGGCATTCTTTCTACAATTGCATTCGGATATTGTTCAGAAATGTCTTCCCACAAATCTGCTGCACTTGTAGGTTTGATTTTTGCTTTCACCCTTCTGTCCAGTTCATCCTCCAAAAAAAACTCAATGTGGTTTAAGTCTGGAGACTGTGCAGGCCATTCCATTCTTTGCAGTCTACCGGCTTCTTGTCTTCTTAAGTAGTTCTGACATAACTTGGAGTATGTTTTGGACCATTGTCTTGCTGTAATATGAACCTCTAACCAACTAGGCATACACCAGAGAGTATTGCATGGTGTATCAAAATGTTGTGGTAGCCCTTTGTATCCAGTATGCCAGTCACCCTGTGCAAGTTGCCAACTCTGGTTCCAGCAAAAGAGCTCTAGACCATCATGTTTCCTCCTCCATATTTGTCAGTTAGTGTCACACACTCAGGAACCATCTTTTCACATACTTGACAGCATAAAAAAACCCTTGCGTGATGAACCAGAGATGTCATATTGTCATTCATGAGTCCATAAGGCCTTCTTCCACTCCTCTGTAGTCCACTGGAGGCGCTGCTTGAAGGTTTTGTACTGTGAGGCACCGATCCCACAAACTGTTGACTCTCAAAAGCTTGTTATCTGATCTTGTAGTAGCCTTCGGTCTGCCAGACCTCTTCCTGTCAGAGTTTCCTCCAGACTCTGAGTGCCTTTTTATGGTGTAGGAAAGCCACCTCGGCTTTCTTGTCAATTTCTCTGTAGTACAGACCTCCACTTCTTAGGGTTATAATTGTCTAGCTGTTGTCTTTGATTAATTTGCTTTTTGTGTCCCGAAGACCAGAACTGTCCCTGTCCAAATGCTGCCCTAGAGGGTGTTATGCAGTCTGCTCAAGTGCTGGTTAAATAGAATCAGGGGGTTTGAAAGTAATCTGCAAGGTTTGAGACACCTGTAAAAATTGTTTGCATCCAATTTCAAACCATTTGCCTTCTGTGATTCAGACTATTATTGCAATTTAGGTTAAAACCTTATAATTTTTTAATGTTTTGACTGACTTTTGAACCTTTAAACAATTTCACATTATGTGCTGGATTTGAACTGTGATAATGTCAAAAATAACTGGAAAAACAGAGGTATTTTAATACTTTTGACCAGTAGTGTATTTATATCTTACTATATTTTTGCTTGCTTGCCTAAAGTGAATTGAGAGGTTTCAGATTTGTTTTACAGCAGTATATACTATAATACTGTAAGGGAGTTCAATCAGAAAAAGACTTATTGACTTTTATGCAAAAGTGTAGTGAGCACACTCTGTGACGTGTGTAGGATGCTGTGCAGGGAGAGGAAGGAGGGAAGAGGGAGGAGAAGCTGAGCTACCCGTAAGGCCCATTTACATGCAAAGACAAACTTTCAAACGATTAAAAGATTGACAGGTTTAGGATCTTTTTGCGTAAAGTGTTAATGGACACCAGTGACCATTAACACTTTACCAGCTTCATTTTCATGTAAAAGGACCTACAGGAGCTGTTTGCAAAGCACAACAGTGATCTGAGCTTTGCACACAGCTCCATTGCTCTGGCAAGGGCTGTCTGCAAAATACAATGTAATCTCCGACTCCTGTGCAGAACACAGTATGTTTTTCACAGTGTATCATATCCCAGTTTGATCAACTGCCCACAATTAAAGTGGATGGGGGTATGATGGTGAGGTGCACTTGGGGTGTGTAGATTGTATTGTGCAGTTCACACATCATAATAAGTCCAGAGAGACAGGGGAGAAAACTGTTTTAACTCATGGTACACCATCCATGAAAATGAAGGCTCAATTCTTTACAATCAATCAATATCCATCCTGATGGTGGTAGCTCTAACTCTTTAAATGCTACCTTTACTGCTTCGTGTTGTGCTACTTTTTTTTTCATCACAGCCCAGGAGTCTGTACCTTTCCCTGAACGCCTTTTATGCATCAGTTCCAAATCCTTTGTTAGCTGTAGTCCTCTATGGAGCGATGCAGAGGTGTGATAACAATGCAAGTAAAGCCACTCAATGTGGGCCTCAAAAGCCTGCTTTACTTTGTCTAGGGGTCAATCAGACATTCCAAAGAATAAACTGAATCCTAAAACCAGACTAGAGACTGATCTTATCTACACTTTATGCTGAACTTTCTAGATATTTACGTATATATATATATATATATATATATATATATATATATATATATATATATATTACTCCTCCCATTAGCCTGATACTAATTGGCTGTGATATGTGTAACTAGAGTACTGGGCTGTTGAACACTTTATAAGCTATATTATACCTAAGCCACCACGTGTAAGGCACAAGACAGCAGTTAAGTACATTTATAGACATATATTATCACTAGAGAACATCAAATAACATATTGTAAAACATCATGAATCACAACTGTAGATGATAAACACTATAAGAACACATGTTGTGGGGTCGGAGTCCTGCTCCGTATACTGCAAATTATAATAAGAGATGAATAGATCAGCAACAATGAGCTTTGCCAGAATTGTGCCTATAAAGAAGCCATATTTCTCCTATAGGAGACAATGCAGCCTGACATGGGAATCGGTATTAAAGTATTTCAACCTCTATTACAGTTTCATAATAAGACATTCGCTTCTTGCCAAAAAGAATATAAAAAAATGTAAAGCATTTCTCATAGCTAATTATAATAAATATTTCTAATGACAGAATTACTTGCAGATATTAAGCCCATCACCACCGTGCGCACTCTACCATATATGATGTATGCCGTGACGGTGGAGCGCTCCCATACATTACACATTCGGAGTGCAAGTGACCGTCTAGTAGAGCATAATTCGCACTCCCTATGTGAGAGGTGACACGTTCAGTTCTTTCTTTTCAATGTCTGGAGATTTTCCACCGTCTGCCACACAATTTCACTCTTTAAAAAGGAAAAGCGCCCGAGTCTTATTAGTGTGTAAAATTCTATCAATAATGAAAGCAGACTTGTTATGTTGCAAATGGCTGTTTGTATTCATATGTGGCGCCGGTAGTAGACTCGGATACGGCTTCATTATTTAATCACGCAGTGACCTTTGTGCCGGTAAGGAAATTAATTATTTATAATTCAATTTGCCTAAACCAATGAAACAGTGAAGTAAGGTAACGTCTACCGACAAGCAAGGCACCCAAACAAGAAAGTCGGATGTTTATGCCTGTGAGAGTTTAGTCTAGTAGGCCAAATACCAGAGGCAACTTAAAGGAAAACTGCCATGGTAGTCTCCTTAATGGAAAGGTGTCGAAGAAAGTTACCTGTTGTATAAATCAAGTTTTTATATTATATATTTTTAAGAATTTTTAGTGATTTTGGTAATTTTATCAATTTACCATACTAAAAAAATGATTCCTAAAAACCTGCAATTCTCACACTGACCACTGAGCCTAATAGTAGCCTTACACTTCCTGTTCTGTAGAGAAACCCTCTCAACCATCACCTTATTATCATCACAGGCAGGATTACACTGAGAGCTGACACCTATATAAAGATAACACAGGTTATGTCACAGCTCACCTCCTCCCCCTTCTTTACACACTGACCACTAAGCGTAATAATAGTCAGACACTTCCTGTTCTGTAGAGAAAATGTCTCAACCATCACCCTATTATCATCACAGGCAGGATTACACTGAGAGGTGACAAAGATAGCCCACTAAGCCTAATAATAGTCTGACACTTTGTGTTCTGTAGGGAAAACTCCTCAGCTGTCACCTTATTATAATCACAGGCAGAATTACAGTGACAAATATATACAGAATACACAGGGTCTACCATTCAGGTTAGGTGATGTCACATCTCACCTCCTCCCCTCCCTGCACAGGTCACAGAGTGTACCCACAGGACTCTCCCATAGTCAGTCAGTCCTATACTGACTGTTGTATCCATTGCCCATGAGTTCTGCTATAGATCATATATCTTAATGCTGCTAACTGCCATAGTCATATACGGACAGCAAAATACAAATTCTACAATCAGAAAGTAAAAACAGATTAGAAAAATGGAAAATATACAAAGATCTTTCCCATGATCTGTTTATATCCAGGACTGCATCGGTAACAAAAGGACATCCTCTACATCTAGAGGAAAGCAGGTTTTATCACTAAATAAAAGGGGGCTCTTTACTGTAAGAGCAGTGAAACTGTGGAATTCTCTGCCTGAGGACGTGGTGATGGCAAAATCCATAGAGGAGTTTAAGAGGGACTAGATATCTTTCTAGAGCGCTACGATATTACAGGATATGGACATTAAATAACCAGAAAGGCTGTTGATCCGGGGATCTTCCGACTGAGGGTCTTAAAGTTAAGTAGGAACTTTTCAAATGTTGATCCAGGGATTGTTCTGACTGCCATTATGGAGTCGGTAAGGTCCCCCCCCCCCCCCCAAAAAAAAAAAAAATGGGGTAACTTGTCTTCTGCCTCATTTTGTCTTTTTTTTTCATCTTCCTCTGGATCAACATGGGGGGAGGGGGGGAAACAGGCTGAACTGGATGGAAATTTGTCTTTTTTCAGCCTAAAATACTATGTTACTATGTGTCACTATCCAGTTTTAATTAATAAAAAGACATAAGTGATACATTCCCTTTAAAGGGAATCTGCTTGGTCCCTTATGGGTCACTAGCTATAGTGATGCCATCAATCTTTTACTTATAGCGATCCAATTAGTAGTTTTATAAAACTCACTTTTGAAAATTTGCAGTAAGGCCAGAAAGGAGTAACTCACGGATATTCGAACATTTACTGCTCTGCCGCTCCCCCCTTCTCCATATGACTGTTTAAGCCAGTCAATACCTGTAGCAGGTAACTGCTGTAGTTAATGATTGACTGCAATAATCTCATGTGCATGCCAACATAGACCGAGCTGAAAAGTCCAGTGGGCGGTCCTATCAGTGATTGACAGCTAGCTCTGTATGTACTGGCATACACAGATTGCTGCTAACCACTGAGAGCTCCGCCCCTTGGACTGTTCAGCTCAGGATGTGCAGAGATATGAATGAATAAAGTACAAGTTCTATTGAATCTTTTCCCATAAAACTATATATCATTCTGCCCGGCTCCTCCTGCTCTATAACTTGCTGCCTGCAGTATGGACACCAGGTTCCAGCTGACAGATTTCCTTTCACGCAAACAGAAAAAATTACAAATTTTGTAATAAATCTCTGCTATGTACTTGCTGACCATCGTTATCTAAGATTATTTCTCACTGCTTTCCTGCATGATCAAAAGAGTAACATAAAGCATTGCCGGAGGTCAGAGCTTCTCCTCTCACATCTATTCCTAGCTGTATGCGAGTACCAAGGGTTACTTTACTCTGAAACTGAAGAAGACATTCAGCTCTGGAGAATTCACTGATGCAACCTCTAGGTTACTTGGAGTCGGCACCGCTCACCTCGCCTCGTCTTGGTTCTACATAAATGATAGTGCCAAAAGAAAAGGGAGGGAAAAAAGAGAATAACGGAAAACATTTCAGGTTATTTTTTAAATATAGCTTACTTTTTTTCTTTTTTAAATGAACCAAAAATAGACATTTTTTTTAGGGCTCAGTCAGATGAACGGATATACCCACATTTTTCCACACAGAAAAACGCACTGCATGTGTGGGCGAAAATCCGCAACTACCAAAGATAGAACATATGGGTGGCAATGGACGTGGTCATGTGGATTTTTTCCTGCACACGCATTGGATTTTTTTCCGCATGGAAAAACGCGCGAATCTCCGCTTGTCTGACCGAGCCCTAAAATTTTAATTTTTTTTTAATGGGCTTAAAACCTATTATGTATTGAGAAATAGAATAGGTCATCAATAGTAAAAATCCAAATAACCACTTTAACACATGCAGATTTTATGGTGGAGTTGTTGCAATTTTTGCCACAGAATCAAGTCAAAACAGATAGTACAGCAGAAAATCCACCCCATACGCCCATACCTCATGTCAGTGAGATGGCTGCATCACAAGATCATTACTTCAGCCATAACTCCTAGACCCCATATTGTTAAACTGAACCAAATTAGAACCCCACGGTGACCAAAGTTCACTACAACGGCACAAAGTCCAGGTGTTGTAGATATTATACTGTCCTGCAAATAGAACTGTATCTTGCACCCCTGATATGGGCCACAAGCCATATTCACATGAGCACCCTGAGTGCTATGACAAATGTTGCAACTTTTAAAAACTTTTAAAAACGCAAAAACTTTTAAAAACGCAAAAAATAAAAATTGTTTTTTTTTCTCCCAACAAAACAGGAAAATTGAAAAATTTCTAAAATGTATTTAACACTGTTCCCTACTGCAAACGTAAACCAGAACTATTTTAAAAAAGACATACATATTTTTACCATCAGACACTTAATAAGAGCACTGCTGCCCTGTAGAGATGTGAAATCATGGCCCTTTATTGTCTCTTTGTTTCATATGTGTCACAGCGCCCTGCCGTGTCCACTGTCTCTTGCCCACTAGGGTTGTCCGCCTTTCACACTCCTTTTACCCATGTGGTAGACAGTGCAGCCTTCCCAGCTCTCAGTGCCTTGTAGCTGTCCATAAGGCTTGAGTGTGCATCCACCGCCAAACTTAAAGGGACAGTACACACTCTGCTAATACTTCCCCAACCTATCCCCACGCAGTCTTGGCTATGTTAGGAGGCTTCCCCTTAAGTTAGATGTCTAATCAATTTTTTCCACCTGTCAGAGCCTGAGTTTGTGTGCTCTCCTGGTTTCCTGACTCCTGCTTGTTCCTGACTACTTTCACTTCTCCATCACTGACCTTGACTACACTTATTAGTCTTTTTTCTCTCCAAGCTGCGAGGGTTTACCATAATGCACCTGTTCTGCCCGCCCTGACCTCTTGCCTGACTTCCCTACTGAAATTTATGCTACCTGCCTTAATGTTGACTAAATCTCCTGGTTTGGTCTCTGCTCACACCCTCAGGTACTGCACCTTGTTCTTCTGCAGCATCAGCTTCCACATAACTGAGAGTCATAGAATCATAGAATGATAATGTTGGAAGGGACCTGCAGGGTCCTCTGGTCCAACCCCCTGCTTAGTGCAGGATTCACTAAATCATCCCAGACAGATATCTGCCGAGCCTTTGTTTGAATCCATTGAAGGAGAACTCACCACCTCCCGTTGTAACCTGTTCCACTCCTTGATCCCCCTCACTGTCTAATATCTAATCTGTGTCTCCTCCCTTTCAGTGTCATCCCATTGCTTCTAGTCTTTCCTTGTGCAGATGAGAATAGGGCTGATCCCTCTGCACTGTGACAGCCCTTCAGATATTTGTAGGCAGCTATTAAGTCTCCTCTCAACCTTCTCTTCTGCAAGCTAAACATTCCCAGATCCTTTAACCGTTCCTCATAGGACATGATTTGCAGGCCGCTCACCATCTTGGTAACTCTTCTCTGAACTTGCTCCAGTTTGTCTATGTCTTTTTTAAAGTGGGATGCCCAGAACCGGACACAGTATTCTAGATGAGGTCTGACTAAGGAAGAGTAGAGGGGGATAATGACCTCACATGATCTAGACTCTATGCTTCTCTTAATACATCCCAGAATTGTGTTTACCTTTTTGGCTGCTGCATCACACTGTTGACTCATGTGCAGTCTATGATCTATTAGTATACCCAAGTCTTTTCACATGTGCTGCTGCTTAGCCCAATTCCTCCCGTTCATATTTTATTTTCATTTTTCTTTCCGAGATGTAGGATCTTACATTTCTCCTTGTTAAATACCATTCTGTTACTTCTGTGAGTAACAGCCCGGGGACCCCACAGCGAAGACCAAATCCCAATTGGTGTGGTGAATGGGTAAAAACCAGGGTACCCTGGGTGCTGCTGCCAGATTTAGTCCAAAGTCAAATCAGTGTGTGACAAAGGGATCCACATCCGCTCACTGACAGTATGAAACATCTGCCAGTTTTCAATGATTCACATGTTTACCCTGTTTAATCCTACACCTATTTTCTTGCTTTTGGTTTCACATTAATTATAGGCTAAAAAATATTTTCTATGAGAATCTCAAACCCACGTCCTTTATTAAATCTGGGTAAAATCTCTTCTTTTTTCAAAGTCTCTGGTAACATTCCAGCAATGCAGTTTATACTCTGGAGTCATGTGTGACAGCTGCAATATATGTTACAAATGATTCATCGCTATTTTATGGAATTTGGTATTTATTTCATACTTTAAAATGACATTTTGTGTTTAGTTGGTTTCAGCTTGTTTATTAGAAATGTAAAGGATTTTAACAGAATTTCTAAGGGAAAGCTAGGCAGAAAATATAAAAATAATAAAAACTGGGGTCGGGATCAATTAAAGGGGTTTGCCGGTTGTAAATTACTGATAGCCTACAACTAGGATAAGCCATCAACAGTAGTTCAGTAGGAGTCTGTTTCTCTCCTGTCAGCTGTCTGCTGGGCTAGTGTGCTTGGTGCACTGACCCGATTTCTACAGGAAGTAGACAGCTCCATTCTCACTGCATTGGCCAGACTTGGTATTACAGGCAAAGTTCTGATTGATGTAAATGGGAATTATGCCTGTAATACCAAGCTGGGCGACTGCAGTGAGAACAAAGCTGTGTTCTTCTTGCAGGAATGAGCTTAATGCGTGAACACACCAGTCCACGAAACAGCTGACTAATGGGAGTCTGAACTGCTATTGGTAGCCTATCCAAAGTGTAGGCCATAACTAGTTTACAACCTGAAAACCCCTTTAACAGAGTATATTTATTCAAAGGTAACAGCATGGATAACCCTACACACTTTATTACAGTACAGGAAGGTCATTCTCCTTATAAACCTCAAGGCACTCAGAGAGTAAGCTCAGTAGTCTTCATTGCCATAGGAAAGTGGGGAAGGGTAACTAGAGCGGGGGTCCCCCATAAGGACTAATTTTAGATTTATAGTGTATGTCTGTGTAGACTGGCATAAAGTCTCGAATTACTGTATATCTGTAACAATGCTGGAGGGACAATAAACCAAAGAACTTGACTTTACCTGTCACAGTCACATTTCCTAGGTACTAACAGAATTTCGTAATATGCGAACGCAAAATAGAATGCAGCATGTTCTATTTCACCAGTTATGTACATGAGATAGAGCCCATTGTTCTCTACGGTCACATATATACACACCGCCTATAAGCAATTACATTGTGTATACGCATCAGCACTAAACAGCAGAGCCGGGAATCTAAACAAAAAATAAACAAAATAGGTGTACTGTGCATGAGTATGCAGTCATGCACAGTACAATTTCACACCATACGTGACAGTATGTAGGGTCATGGCTGGCTTCACAGCTGTAAAACGCTGCGGGACTCCCGCAGTGGTTTACACCTACAGCCGCGTGAGCCTGGCCTTATAGATATGAAGCATGTGTGTACACAATAGAAAACATTAATACAAAACAAGGGATTTACATTAGATGACAGGAGCAGTAGGTGATGGTAATCAGAGGCTGATGATGAAACTGACAGTGGAGGCTGCAACAAATAGCATGGAACAGAAATAACAACCAGAGAAATCCTTTCCTACTGCTAGCTCTCCCTAAGTCTTTTTCTAATCTCTCCCTGACACTGACCCTTACACCAGACTACACTGTCCCAAAGTAGCCTTTAGTTACTGCTACTGGTGACCCTGCCTGAAATACTGTCCCTGAGAACAAGAGAATACTAGGACCAGACAGGAAGTCAAGATAACAAGCTCAATAATGAAGCAAAACTAGGCAGATACACACAAGGAATCGGCAAACAAAAACCAGAGGAAGCTAGGAAACAAGACTGGACTAGACCACCAAAGGAACAAGACCACACTGATAAGTATCAACTGCACTGGAAGAAAGGTACTAGAACTACATAAGGACTATTGTTCTACACATACACACTGCTATTGCTATTATCATCAGTATGCAGAAGCCATTGATGATTAAAGGGTGGCGAGCCAATGAGGACTCCTTCCTAAATTAGTCTAACAGATCCACTCCAATGATCAGCTGTGGCAATAAGTGAATAGCAACTGCCCCAACAACAGGTCAGAAAGCAGGGGTGATGATCCAGCAGGAGAATCCCTGCTGCTGGTAACAATATCTGATATGCCTTAGTCCACTAACATAATAACCCTCCAGGAATACTGCCACATTTATTGTCTGCCACTAACTCATAACTTAAGATTGGGGATTAGTATTCTACATCAATGAGATTATTAGGAGGGCTACAGAGGGAAAATAATAGGATATGAGGTCAGAAATGAAGAAATGAGCATCCCACCCTCAATGCCGACTTCTTTGAGTAGTGTTACTACAGCTTTATTCATTATGCTCCCACTATTGCTCCTTGTTTTGTGTATAACACATTGCATTATAAACTTTCTGCAGAATGTTGAATTTGAAATTTGCACAGAAATATTTTCAATAAGTAGATATGAGCACATTTAAAAAAAAAAATAATAATTGGCAAATGTGACCTTTCACTTTGCTTTGTGGCAAATCAACAGCCAGCAGAACATGTGCAACTGATGTGTATTCTCCTCTGGGAGAGCACTGGAGCCTGAAACAATGTCTTCATTACTGCTGATCACTATGCTGAGCATAGACAACAATGGGCTCGTCTATAGCTGTATTTCTAGACTCCATTGACTTCTATGGGGAGAATATGGATTAATAATATAGAGCTGTATCCATGCATTGAACTCTAAGCACATTATTGACCTCTATGGAGAAAACCATTGCCAGTAGTAAGGCACAATACTGTTGTAAGTAAAACAAAACCATCTGTGATAATTGCACTAATTGGAAGTCACAGGAAAGTCATACATTATATTCTATACTCATCGTATGTACATTATACCATCTTAACATATTCAAGAGCATGCTATATATTTAAGAAGGCTTTTCTAAGAGTAAAGCAGTAATAACTTATGCCAAATATTCTAAAGAAAAATGATAGAAATACACAAATAAATGGAGTAAAAATTGCTATCAAATTCTTATTTTGGTTTGCATTACAAGCCTTGATAAATTTGATTTGTAGTACCAGGACTAACCTCACTGTGTGCTGTTGAGGCACATGAGCATCGCAAGCAGGAAGCACTCTCCCTGAGGCAAATCAAGACCAATACTGTACAGCCCCACCTAGTGGTAGAGCTATGAAGTGCTACTGTTACATTTTCTGATTTGTGAAAAGGCAGATGATCTATTGTAATGCCCATTAGTGCATATCAGATAATGGTCTAGAAGATAGGGTATGGTTTGTGGGAGAGATGCTATGTTTAGGCACTAGTGTTACAATATATCTATCCCGGAGTCTTCAGACTATTTGAACATTATTATTACCTTTTTGGTTGTTGGAATTAGAAAAAAAACTATAAATCCTCATCCTTTGTTTTTGAACTCCATAAGTAGAAAAACGCCTACACACAATCCATTCTCTACACGCAGAACATAAGGCTCTTAGCCGCCACCTTGCTCTGCCTATTTATTAATGTCAGTGACCTATAGACATTTTCTAGCATGATTGAACAGTCAATGAAGAGTGAACGGATGTTCTTGGGTGTTGTATATTGTCTGGAAGTTTAGACAAGTGACGAAGCCTGGGATTTTGTGAATGTCTTCAGACATATAAAGGCATTCATCATATAGACGTAACTTGTGGATGACCCTTATGTGTTATAAATCACAATCAAGTATAACCTTGCACTGGAGGACACTGAAAAAAACATAAAAATAAAACAAAATGCATAAAATAACAGTATTTTTAAAATATCTGATTTTGCTTTGAAGTAAAAATATAAATATGGAGAGACTATATTATAAATGTGCCTACTTGTTTTATTTGCATACATAAGGCCCTATTCACACTAGCATCATGGTTTCCATTTACTAGTAGTCTCTGCTGTCATGGATCTATCTTTCTATGAATCCAAATGGATACTGATGGGCCCCATGGATTTCACTAACTTAAAAGATTTTTCGAAAACTTTAAAAAAATACAGGCTTAGGGCGAGCACCCACTGGCGTTTGCGTTTTCCGCGGGAAAAAAACGCAGCGTTTTCGCCGCGTTTCCCGCGTTTTTTCCGCCCGTTTTCCGCGGCGTTTTTCGCGGCGTTTTCGCGGCGTTTTCGCGGCTTTCCCATTAATTTCCATGGAGAAAAATAAGGACACATATGCAACTGACAGCTCCTATGTTAAAAACGCAAACGCAATGCAAAAAAAACGCCAGTGGACAGGAACACATGTTATCTCTATGCCTGTGCAGGAAAAACGCAAAACGCAAAACGCAAAACGCAGGTAAAAAAACGCCAGTGGGTGCTCGCCCTTAAACAGTGTAAAATAAGGAAAAAAACATACTCTCCTACTGCAATGTCTTCCCATCTAGCACTGGAGCCTTGGTCCCTGCCACTTGGAATCTAGAAGTAGCGGGTGGGTGGTCACATGCTATACATTGCACATGTGACTCCTCAGCCAATCACAGTCTTCAGAAGTGATTCTACCATGGGTGCTGAAGCTTGTGATTGGTTGAACAGTCATGTGCACACTGTATGGCACATGACAGCCCACGGTGAATATCGGGGCTCATGCACTGGATAGGAAGCTGCTGAGGTAGGTGAGTATTAATTTGTTCCTGTTTTATACTTTTTAAGCCTGTAAACATTTAATACTGTCCTCGAAAATCCCTTTAAGCTCTTTTTACATGTAGCAATTCCCGCAAGTAGAAACGGTACAAACAATTGTTCATATGATTGCTTGTGCCAATGGATTTTCATAATTGTTGGTTGCACATCCCCCATTGACATGGGGGATGTGCCATGAACAACAAAGATTTTATCTGACACAGAAAAGATGGGATCACCAGTTTGCTTGTTTGTAGGATGATCGGCAGCACCATCACATAGACTCAAGATCAGGCAAATGGACATTTCGAGGAATGTTCTTTCTGGTCATCGAGCCAGTATCTGAGCATGCGATCCAGTAAAAACGGTACTTTGTGACACATCATAAGCCAATGGATCCTAACAAATTGTAATGGCTCATAATGAATTTATCAGAATTGCCATTGACCATATAAAGGAAGCAATGATGCAAAGGTGAACTCAGTCATGATTTTTGTGTACTTGAAATTTTTTTTGTCTATGTTGCACAAATTATAATTTTTTATTGTATCACTTTAGATGTCTGAGACAATTTACCATCTCGCAAACGTATTTCAAAATACTTTTTCTCTAAAAAAAAAAAAATATATATATATATATTTTTTTTTTGCTTATAAATGTGACATGGGAAACAGATTTCCTTTGTCTTCATTTTTACTGTATTGTCTGCTTGGATTTCAGGCTTGGTTTCCGAGATTATTTGTGGCCCGTGCACAAGTCACTTTCAGTAACAAAATGTTGAAATGCAATGTCACTTCCAGACAAGGCGGCACTGATAAAAACACTAGAAGGCATTAATAGGCTATTTAGTGATCTGAAGTAGTTATCTACCCCTCTAATAAATGGTAATATATTGCCTCTCTCGGCTAACCCTGAGATGCACCTGACAGAGATTAATTGACCAAGCTATTTCTTCCCGGAGTGTCACAACTCTTGCGGGATTAGAGAAAAAGCCCTGATTTCATACCAGCTTTTTTGTTGAATTCTTCATGTTTTTTCACTTAAAGGGCCACTAGACCTTAAATGATCAATTGCCATATAAAGATCTCAAATATGTAGTGAATTTAAATACTACAATATAATGAATATGCAACTGTGTCACGTGATCTTAGATAGGATAGCCATAAAGGGAATCTGGCCCTTGACTTAAAAGGGTTGTCCAGTTATTGAACAATATTGCTCCTATAGCTCCAACTGTGTTAAAGGGGTTTTACAGGCAAATACTATTGGTTGGGGTCCACCGCTCAAGACCCAACCAATCGGCAGTTTGGACTCTTGCTGTCAGTGCCACAACACACAGGGTATGGAGCAGAAGCAGATGACACCATCCCCTGTGTAGTGGTGCCTGCAATTACAAACATCAACCACTACACAGGGGTCAGAGCCATCTGCTTCCACTCCAACACCTGTATATTGTGCTGACAGCCAACGCCTGATCAGCTGATTGACTAGGGTCCCAATCAGCAGACTCCAACTGATCAACTATTGATAACCTATCATGAGAATAGATCATCAATATTATCTCCGTGCAAAAACCCTTTAAAATATCAAAAAGAGCAATACTTACCACCCTCTGCTGCGGTGGTCCAGTGCTGTAACCCTGCTGTCCTTCAGGTACTTGTTGTGGAAGATGATGTCACTGAAATCACTTGGCCGCTGCATCATCACTGCCCATTCTCCTGGCATCAACGCTTACATCCTGGGTGCTGTGATGCTAGGAGTTCAGGACGATGATACCACAGCCTCTGATTGGCTGCTTTGGTCAGGTTGCTTTTGGTGATATCGCTTTCCACAATAAACAGAATACCCGCAGCAGAGAACAGGTAAGTGCTGCTCTTTTTTTTAACACAGTTGGAGCTAAAGGGGGAATGTTATCCGGAAACTGGACAGCCCCTTTAAATCAAGGTTTGTATTAAACATGTAAAAATATTTTTTTTCTAAGTTAAGATTTTTTTACATTCTAAACTATTAGCTATAAACATATAATAATATATAAAATTCACTAAATGATTTCTAGTAGACCTCATTTGGCCTTTAAAACCACAGTAATTCATCGTGGTGTAGATTCCACTACCGTAGGTGCTGAAATTATTCTGCAGGAATATCGGCCCCTGTGGACAGGAAGCTTCTTACAGCTGAAGCAAATTAGAGGAAGATACTGACAGGTTCTGACCGGCTTGACAGGAAGGGATCATCGATTCTCCTGTATTTTTTGCAAACCATTGAAATTTGAGAGGATTCTGGACACGGTTGATGGAGTAAAACGATGATGTTAAATAGAAGGGTGAGTCTTTCTTTCTTTGCTTCCAGCTTGGGGCAATGCAAGTATTGGGGAGCCAGTAATACAAAGAAGGTGGTAACAAACTAGATTGGGGTTTTGAGCTGGCAGGTGGTAGACTTGTACCCTCATCAGCTAGGGATGCTGAGTGTTTAGTCAGTGACCGGACAAACCCAGGGCTGTCTTTACTTATATGCGGTATTGCATGGAGTGCCGTAAAGACATAAGTGAGTAAAAACTGGTGTGTCCAATTTGAACCAGACTCACATGCAGGAGTAATTTCTTTTTTGTGCTAACTGTGTTGCCCAGAAGGATGTTGGTCCATTGAGCTGGCATCACCCAAGTTGTCAATGTGGTGTAGACTAATACACAAGACTTTAGTTGTTCAAACCTGCCATTAATGGTGGGGCTGAGTGACTC
Source organism: Eleutherodactylus coqui (assembly GCF_035609145.1). NCBI lineage: Eukaryota > Metazoa > Chordata > Amphibia > Anura > Eleutherodactylidae > Eleutherodactylus > Eleutherodactylus coqui. The sequence continues at coordinate 88,134,289 of NC_089846.1, read as the reverse complement.
TAATTTGTGTGGAGACAGCTCAACTTTTTCCTGACAGATGATGTTAAGGAATAGAAACATCGGGATGTTGAATTTCAACACCTAATCCCTTTGTTCCTCAGGAGATAAGCCAGCGGCAGAGATATCTTGCTGTGGTTTACCTCCCTAAACCTCAGTAAAATGTTCTCATGTATGGAGCAGCAGGGACAAACAGTTGTCAGACGAATGATTGATCACCAGATAGATGTTGAATGTGTATGGGCAGCTTTAGACTAGACAGTCTAAAGATGTGTTACATTTATCACCCGGCATGAGTCACTGTGATCAATCTGTAGCATTTTAAGGCTGTCTAGTCTAGTTTCTAACTATTAGACCATACAAATGACTGCTGATAAGTCCGTGGCTTCAACCTCAAAAACATGACATAGAACAATGAATTTTCACAGTTATTCTGCATAGTTCCCTTGGAAATCAGCACACTTCTTACTGTGGTGTTGCAACTTCTTTACCCACCCAGACAGAATTTCTGCAGTCGGGCGACAAACCCGGCGTCAGCCGCTGCAATTGTATTACAAATGGAGGCATATTTTATTCACTGGCGGTGTTTCATAAAATTAAAAAACAGATGATAGCCAGAGGGTACCAGATCAGACGAATAAGGAGGATGTTCCAGAACATTTAAGCCCAGCTTGGCAAATTTGCCCTTTGTGATGGCCATTGTATGGGGCAAGGCATTGTCCTGCAAGAAGATCACTCCTTGGGTAAACTTTCTACGCCTTTTTGACCTCAATGACTTCTTCATTCTATCCAGAAGTGTTGTGTAGTACACAGCCATGATAGTAGACCCCTTTGGAAGGTCGTCCACAATCAGTATCCCATCTTTCTCCCAGAAGACAGATGCCTTCACCTTGCATGACGATTTTTGCACTCTGAACTTCTTTGGATGCAGGGAACCACTGTGTCTCCATTCTTTGGATTGATCTTTTGACTCAGGATCATACATAAAAATCAATGTATCATCCATCGTCACTAGTCTAGACAGGTATCAGAATCCTGACGGAAAAAATGCAGAATTTTCTGGGAGGCTTGCATTTGGGCATGCTTTTGATCTGTCTTCATTTTGGGACCCACTTGGAAGATGATCGTGAATTATGATATCAACTCAAAGAAATTTGCCAGTCTTCCAGAATCATGTCATGGATGGTATCTATGGCTTTTGCTCACCACTGGAGGTGTCTCGGAATGGTTTTCAATGTCAGTATTGAAGTTTCTTGTTCTAAATTTGGCAACCCAATTTGTCACTGTTGAGTATGTAGGAAACTTGTTGCCTAACCTTTGCATCATGTCACCATGAATGTCCTTGGCTCACATCCCTTTCAGAAACGGGAACTTCATCACGGCTCTGCTCGCCTTTGCTCTCCATCATGTTGTCTTCAAACCTGCATAATATAAGAATGGTGCATGAGGTCACGCCAAAATGTGCTTATAAAGTATTGCAAAGATTGAGTTTCAAATGTCATAACTTTCATTGATGTAAAAACTAATGAAGATTGAAAAGCCAATGACTTCCTAGCGTCCCCTCTAATTAGTAAATCTACCGGATGTGGTTCTCCCTCTTCTCCTGTAGATCGTAAGATAAGTAGTGATGAGCGAGCATACTCGCTAAGAGCAATTGCTCGAGCGAGCACTGCCCTTAGCGAGTACCTGCCCGCTTGAGAGACAAGGTTCGGGTGCCGGCGGCGGGCAGGGAGCTGCGGGGGAGAGCGCGGAAGAACAGAGGGGAGATCTCTCTCTCCCTCACTCCCCCTTGCTTCCCCCTGCTGACTGCCGCAACTCACCGCTCCCCCGCGCCGGCAGCCGAACCTTGTCTCTCGAGCGGGCAGGTACTCACTAAGGGCAATGCTCACTCGGGCAATTGCCCTTAGCGAGTATGCTCGCTCATCTCTAAAGATAAGTCATTAGGAGTCAAAAATGCGCCAAGTGGAAAAATGAGACATTAGATAGAGGAGGAGCAAATAAGTGAGAGGGAAGAAACATGAAATATATTTTCTTATTACAAAGAAAATTGAGAACCACCCACTGGCCACAAATTAAGCAGTAATTGCATCTCAGCTTCTTGTGACATTTAGGAAGCCCTGAAGCAATCACTGCCTTATTATAAACGTTGGGGGGTACTTAATTCCACATTATTATTTTCTTTAATTTACCGTTTACTTCTCCAAAATCCACCACGGTGCAGTGTATCATGGGAGAAGAAAACACTAAAAAGCAGTGTGTGTCATTATAGCCACATACCATGAAATTGTATTCACATTCATATTTACCTAAGTGAAATTACAGGACAAGCACAGAGACGGGTGACGATGGGGACTTTCAGATAAAAGGCGATGATAAAGATTGGAAATTGACTTTGTGGCACATGTAGCAAAGTTTAACTTGACTGTGATAACTTTCTTCAACAACTTATTGTATGCCATTAAAAAGCTATTGTTATCTTAGAGCGACCCTCCTACAGTGTGCATCGGGTAGTCTGAAAAGCAGTTCGGCCATCTTTGTTTTTCCAGAGCCAGAGTTGTCTCTATAACAAAGCAAAATCCATTCTAAAGCCATTGACAGCTAAATAAACTCTGGCGCAGAAAGTTATCTTGACATGTTAAAAGTTATGTAAAACTTTGCTGCATGTAAACATAGGCAAATGCATAGAATACGGTGCTGTTCGCTGTGGTGCTATTTTGAAGCATTCTGTTCTAAGTGAAATGGATTAAAGGGGTTTTCCAGGATTAGGATACGTGACGATATATCCTCAGGATTGATCATAAATATCAGATTGGTAGGGGTCCATCACTAAAGACCTCTGCTGGTCAAGTGATTGACGAGGACACATCAAGTAAGTCAGCGCTGCAGCCTCTTCTTTAGCCAGTCATGTCAGGTTCATTTGTCACATGGCCTTTCATTAGCTCAGTCCAATTTAAGTGGATGGCATTGAGCTGCTATACCCGACACCGTTGCTATGAAATGTAAGATGTGGTGCTTGAATGCAGTGAAGAGGCAGTAGTGCTCACCAGAGTGCCGTGGCTTCTTCAAATGGCTGAACGGCAGGAGCCCAAGGCGGTGGACCCCACCAATTGGTTGTTGATGACCTATCCTGAACATACGTCATTAATATTCCCTGGAAAACCCCTTTAAATGAGTAACGAGGCGCTGATTCTGCATCAAATCCATGGCAAAATCCACATAAAAAAATGTTCAAAGCATTCTGAAACAAATTTACGCCATATTCTATATTCTGTGGGTTTTTTTCCAATTTGAGATCTGCAAGTGGAAACAAGGAAGTAACGTGTCACATCTTGGCACATTCCGTGCAAAATCCGTGTTGGGAAAAATGTATACAAATTTGCCTAACTGAAAAGGGATAAATCCATGTACCAATCCGCAGTTACTGCACGTGCAACTCTGCTGCAGAGCGCCACGACTCAGCCACAGATTCACTGCTGTGGATTTTGAGAAGGAACAAACTGACGTGACTATCATTATGTGAGCCCAGCCTTATTTGTAATGATTACTTATTTATATTTCCCATGACACCATTGTTCTTAACTTAGTGATTCCTAACCAGGGTACCACAGCACCTGCTGGTGCAACACTGATGGCCAGGGTGTCAAAATGAGCCATATTAAAGCATAATTAGCAGCTTGCAATTAGCACTGTGGTTAGTGGGGCTAGAAAAAAGCACCACAGGCAAGCTCCGCCCATGATGAACAGTTACGTTGCCTAACCCACTGCCATGCCCCAGAGGAGCACTATTCCTTGGAAAGCTGTATGTGCATGTTCAATGCCAACAGACTTACACAAGAGTAAAGGTACCTTTACAAAGGGAGATTATCGCCCGAATTCTTGATGGAAACAGAAAATTTGGGTGATAATCATTCTGTGTACAAGCGGCCGCCAACAGGGCACTAAAAACCAAGTGACTATTGGGACATGTAAACCAATGCTGCTCAATGTTTGAGCAACTTCTGTTTACTGTGAATGAAGGTGGGTGGCCGGAACGATCCCAGGCTGCTCCACCTCCATTTATTGAATAACAATCACTCCTGTGATTTGAGCAAACACGTATATTGTGGCGGGGGAAGGTAAGGCCACACATATAGTTGGTCACAGTTACACGCATATCGCGACTGCAGAACGGAGGAAAGGGAGAGAGGTTTGAGGGTTGTTGGAATGATAGACATGATTAAACTGTGACAGGTAGGGATGATGAAGCTCTGGATGTGATTATACTGCGATGGGGGAGGTTTTCTATCTGCCTTTTATTTTTTGCGAAAAAATATTTGTTTTGGCTGCCCAAGGTAAAAAAAGAAATTAAAAAAATGCTAAATTAGCGTGTTTTTAAAATGGGATGATTGCTGGGTGCTACATTGCCCGGAAGACATCTCAGCAATAATTGCTGCTCTGCTTTCACACCGGAGATCAGTGAATGAAGGTGGAGTGGTCCAAGGATCGGTCCAGCCCGCCCGTCTGCATTCACAGTAAACAGGCCATCATTCATAGATGAATAACTGCCTATTTAGATGGACCGGTCATCGTTAGATTTTTATACGTGCAGAAAGTCAATGACGAACGATAAGCAAACTAATGATCATTTGTTATCCAGTTGCTGCAGCATTAACACTGAACAATAAAAGGGCCCTTAGATACTAAAACATGGAGGTACTAATCTAGGGCAAATATTTGCTGACTGCTACTTGCCAGGGTTGGTAGACCATCATCTCAACGCTGAAGGGCTTCAGCAAGGAAGCAACTTTGGCAGCTTTAGCATAAAATCTACCAAAATCTCAGAATATAGATTAGAAATGGTTGCGGGAAGATGAAACTAATTTGTGTTTTCATCACATTCCATGTTTCCATTGACGTTCATTTATCAGTCTTTCCATCTCATTCTCTGCATTAATTAAATATTCATTCCCTTACATGCGCTCTGTCTGTTATTGTTAATCCTTGGAAGGAAAATTTACAATAAGTGTTTGTTGCTGCAATCTTCTCCATCACAAACAATTATAACAGAACCGGTGTCGGAAAAATGATTGCAGAGAATCAGAAATAGAAATGAAGCAAAAGGCGGGGACGGATGTAGTTAAAGGGGGGGGGGGGGTTGTTTTATTGATGAACTATGCTGAAGATCAATAACAGATCAGCGGTGGGGTCCAACATCTGGCGCACCTGTCAATCAGCCCTTTCCTGGAGCTTCTGATCACCGAAACTCGCACAGCTCCATCCTCTGTACAGTGGCCCAGAATGGTACTGCAAACTCACTCCTATTGAAGTGCATGGGACTGAGTCTGCATTACTATCCACTGCAGATGGTAAGCAGTTGTGGTAGTCCCAGTGTGCAGCAGCTCTGGGAAACAGCTGATCAGCTAGGGTGATGGATGTTGGTGCCAAGTCTATGAGGTCTTCAATTAATAAAAGGTCTGAAGCCCCTTTAAAGAACTCCATTCAAAGATGAAAACAGTTGCTGGGTATAGTATTTATATGAGCTATACTTTATAAAGGTTGTGTGCTTGCTATAGTGACTGTTACTATATGGTTTCTACATTGTAGCTGTTAGTGCCATGACTTAGATTTTCCCATTCCAACCTATTTTCCTCAAGCTCCACCCCCTCGTGTCCTTTTTCCTTTCTCATCAGGTATACACAGTCATATGACAGTCCTGGGTGATCCAGAAGTTACAAGAAAGTTTTATGTGATTTAATGTATAGCAGCACTAATATAATATATAAGGGGACTATATATTTATACTCTTCAGTCTCACAGTCATCATTGAACAAGTAGGTGGATCTCTATCAGCGTCTTGATATGTATGCAGCCATTGCTGTACTTAGCCAAGGTTGCAAGAGGCTCATAAGTGAATTAATAGAAGTCCTAAACATATGATCAGATGATCCCAACAATTTTATCTCCGTTAGTGACAATTTGCATTATTTGTTGGAACACCCATTGTTAAAGGCATAGTCTTATCTTGACTTTTGGGCAAGTCCACAGGATATGGCATAAAAGTCTAATAGATGCGGGTCCAACCTATGAGATCTGCACCCATCTCTAGTTTGGCCACTGGCCCAGCCATAAGTGGTCGGACTTAGGGGAACAGCCAAGTGGACTCTGCTACATTGTTTTGTAAAACTTTTATTAAAAGTCAATGGGAGTTATGCAAACAGCGTAGCATAACAAGTTATGCTATTTCCACAAAACAAGAGGTGTGGAAAGGGTATAGCTTGCTGCGCTATGCTGTTTGCATCATACCCACCGAATTTTATGGGAATTAGGGAAAGTGTTCAGCCCAGCTGTGTTCAGCTGTTTCCATCCTTCCAGCAAGCTTGTAGACAGCAGAGTTCCCATCATGGAACTTATGTTTGGCTGAGACAGGAACTACCCTTTATTGTTCTAAACTTTTTCTCAGTCTTCTGGCCTTTTTTTTTTTTAATAAACTGATGGGAGGCAAAAAGTTGACCTTTCATAGGCTATTTTAAATTTAGTTTTGTCAGTCATTTATTTTTCTTTTCTGCAAACTTGCCCAAACCTCTACATAGTAACATAGTGTGTAAGACTGAAAAGACACATTTCCTTCCAGTTGAACCTATTACTCCACATGTTGATCCAGAGGAAGGCAAAAAACCCAAACAAACAATAAGGTAGGAGCCAGTTTTACTCCTTTTAGAGAAAATAATTCCTTTCCGACTCCAATTTGGCAATCAGATTAAATTCCCAGATCACTGACTCTCCTAAAGTGATAAGTGAATATAAGAAAGGCGTCCAGGCTCCTCTAATACTGTTTTATTGTGTTTTCCATCACCACGTCCTCAGGCAGAGAGTTCTATAGTCTCACTGCTCTTATACTAAAAAAACTCCTTCTATGTTATGTAGAGACTTCCTTTCATCTAGAAGTGGAGAGCGCCCCCTTGTTACAGTCCTGGGTATAAATAGATGATGGGAGAGTTCTCTGTACTGATCCCTGATTTATCATACATAGTTATTATAGTGCCCCCTTGTTACAGTCCTGGGTATAAAAATATGATGGGAAAGATATCTGTACTGACCCAGGATATATTTATACATAGTTATTAGAGCGCCCCCTTGTTACAGTCCTGGGTATAAATAGATGATGGGAGAGTTCTCTGTACTGATCCCTGATTTATCATACATAGTTATTATAGCGCCCCCTTGTTACAGTCCTGGGTATAAAAATATGATTGGAGAGATCTCTGTACTGACCTAGGATATATTTATACATAGTTATTAGAGCGCCCCCTTGTTACAGTCCTGGGTATAAATAGATGATGGGAGAAATCTCTGTATTGTCCCCTGATATATTATGCATAGTTATTAGAGTGCCCCCTTGTTACAGTCCTGGGTATAAATAGATGATGGGAGAGATCTCTGTATTGTCCCCTGACATATTTATACATAGTTATTAGAGCGCCCCCTTGTTACAGTCCTGGGTATAAATAGATGATGGGAGAGATCTCTGTATTGTCCACTGATATATTTATACATAGTTATTACAGCTCCCCCTAGTACAGTCCTGGGTATAATAGATGATAGGAGAGATCTCTGTGCTGACCCCTAATATATTATACATAGTTATTAGAGCACCCATCTTCTTTTGTCTAAGGCAAATAATCCCAATGCTGATAACTAGAGTTGAGCGAACATACTCTGCCGAGTTTGATGCTCGTTTGAGTAATAGCGCACTCAATGGTGCTCGTTACTTGAACGAACATCAAGCTGTGTTCGACCCCGCCCCAGAGAGACCTAGAAAAAAAAAAAAGCTTGAGACCCGGCGTCCCACATACAAAAATGCTTGAGTCTCCCATTGTAGTCAATTGGGTTCGTTACTTGAGTAGAGCTCTCGAATTTTACGAAAAGCTTGACTCGAATAATGCAGGCCCGAGCATTTGGGTGCTCGCTCATCTCTACTGATAACCTCTCTGGTTATTGTAGTCCACCCATTCCATTTATTACTTTAGTTGCCCGCCTTTGTACCCGCTCAAGCTCTGATATGTACATCTTCAGTACTGGTGCCCAAAACTGTCCACAATATTCCATGTGTGGTCTGACCAGTGAGTTGTAGAGAGGAAGAACAATGTTCTCATCATGCGCCTCTAGACCGCTTCTGATGCCCCCCATGATCCTATTTGCCTTGGCAGCAGTCCTTTTCCATGTCAGTGTTCCCCAGTGGTTTCCTATTTAGTGTGTATTGGTGACATGTATTTCCCTGTCCATGTGCAGAACCTTACATTTATCAGGGTTACACCTCATTTGCCTTTTGCCTGCCAAACCCACAATTGCTATTTTTGATTTCAATTTGCCATCCGTGCTATGTCTCTCATTAAGGGTGGATGTTCATATTAAGCATGTGTGCGCTGATTACAATTTACAACTAAGTCAACATATTATAGCTAATATACAAAAGAATTTCTCCCCTGTCATAAATAAACATGAAGATAACTCATTCAAGGAAATTCAGATTGTTTAATTATTGTTCAATTAATCCTCCAAAGGCAACAGGATGAGGCAGAGAAAACCAAAAAGGTATTAATAGTTTTGGAAATAATCTTCCTTAGATTAAACATTCGCCGCATGCTTCCCCCGAATCACCCAGCGGACAGTTCATTTATCATCTGAAAGATCTGTTTTTTTTTTCTTTTTCTTTCTTTTTTTTTTGTTAATCAGATCTTGTGCCGTTACTTTATCTGTAATAATGGAATTATGCTTTTAGAAAACACTTAAGTTCTTTGGTAATTTATTGTTAGAGGATTATTTCCCATTAAAAAACCCTGAATGCTATATTATAAATACAAAACACATAGAGTATTTTCTATGAATTTATTGACTGTTGAGTGTTTTCTTCCTTATAGAAATTGGGGTCAAGACCTGAATAGAACTTGATAGGTTGTCTGTTTCTCAATTAAATAACTATTCTAACACTACACTCCTATTCAAGAATATAACTATACTGGGCGCTAGGAAAAAGATTATAACTGCTATAATACTGTTCCTATGTACAAGAATATAACTACTATAATACTGTCTCCTACCTACAAGAATATAACTACTATAATACTGCTGCTATATACAAGAATATAACTACTATAATACTGCTCCCTATGTGCAAGAATATAACTACTATAATACTGCCCCCTATGTACAACAATATAACTACTATAATACTGCCCCCTATATACAAGACTATAACTACTATAATACTGCCCTCTATGTACAAGAATATAACTACTATAATACTGCCCCCTATATACAAGAATATAACTACTCTTATACTGCTCCTATGTACAAGAATATAACTACTATCATACTGCTCCCTATATACAAGACTATAACTACTATAATACTGCCCTCTATGTACAAGAATATAACTACTATAATACTGCCCCCTATATACAAGAATATAACTACTCTTATACTGCTCCTATGTACAAGAATATTACTACCATAATACTACGCCTATGTACAAGAATATAACTACTATAATACTGTCTCCTATGTACAAGAATATAACTACTATAATACTGCCTCCTACCTACAAGAATATAACTACTATAATACTGCTGCTATATACAAGAATATAACTACTATAATACTGATCCTATGTACAAGAATATAACTACTATAATACTGCTCCCTATGTGCAAGAATATAACTACTATAATACTGCCCCCTATATACAAGACTATAACTACTATAATACTGCCCTCTATGTACAAGAATATAACTACTATAATACTGCTCCTATGTACAAGAATATAACTACTATAATACTGCTCCTATGTACAAGAATATAACTACTATAATACTGATCCTATGTACAAGAATATAACTTCTATAATACTGATCCCATGTACAAAAATTTAAATACTATAATACTGCTCTTTGTACAAGAACATAACTACTATAATACTGCCCCTATGTACAAGAATATAACTACTATAATACTGCCCCTATGTACAGGAATATAACTACTATAATACTGACCCTATGTACAAGAATATAACTTTTATAACACTGCTCCCTATGTACAAGAGTATACCTACTATAATACTGCCCTCAATGTGCAAGAATATAACTACTATAATACTGCCTCCTATGTACAAGAATATAACTACTATAATACTGCTACCATGTACAAGATTATAACTACTGTAATACTGCCTCCTATTTACAAGAATATAACTACTATAATACTGCTCTTATCTACAAGAATATAACTACTATAATACTGCCCGCTATGTACAAGAATATAACTACTATAATACTGCCCCTATGTACAAGAATACAACTACTATCGTACTGCCCTCTATGTACAAGAATATAACTACTATAATATTGCCCCCTATGTACAAGAATATAACTACTATAATACCGCTTCTATGTATAAGAATATAACTACTATAATAATGCTCCTATGTACCAGAATATAACTACTGTAATACTGCCTCCTATGTACAAGAATATAACTACTATACTACTGCCCCCTGTGTAGAAGACCTGAATAGAACTTGATAGGTTGTTTCTCAATAAGGTAACTATTTTAACACTACACCCCTATTCAAGAATATTACTATACTGGGCCCTAGGAACAAGAACATAACTACTATAATACTGCCCCCTGCGTACAAAACCTGAATAGAACTTGATAGGTTGTTTCTCACTAAGATAACTATTCTAACACTACACTACTATTCAAGAATATAACTACTATAATGCAGCTTTTATGTACAAGAATATAACTACTATAATACTGCCACCTATTTACAAGAATATAACTACTATAATACTGCCCCCTTTGTACAAGAATATAACTACTATAATACTGCTCCTATGTACAAGAATATAACTACTATAATACTGCCCCTATGTACAAGAATATAACTACTATAATACTGCCCCCTATGTACAAGAATATAACTAATATAATACTGCCCCACATGTACAAGAATATAACTACTATAATACTGCCCCCTATGTACAAGAATATAACTACTGTAATACTGCCCCACATGTACAAGAATAAAACTACTATAATACTGCCCCTTTGTACAAGAATATAACTACTGTAATACTGCTCTTTTCTACAAGAATATAACTACTATAATACTGCCCCCTATGTACAAGCATATAACTACTATTATACTGCCCCCTATGTTCAAGAATATTTCTACTATAATACTGCACCCTGTGTACAAGAATATACCTACTATAATACTGCCCCCTATATACAAGAATATAACTACTATAATACTGCTCCTATGTACAATAATATAACTACTATAATACTGCCCCCTATGTGCAAGAATATAACTACTATAATACTGCTCCTATGTACAATAATATAACTACTATAATACAGCCTCCTATGTACAAGAATATAACTACTATAATACTGCCCCCTATGTACAAGAATATAACTACTATAATACTGCTCCTATGTACAAGAATATAACTACTATACTACTGCTCCCTATGTGCAAGAATATAACTACTATAATACTGCCCCCTATGTACAAGAATATAACTACTATAATACTGCCCCCTATGTACAAGAATATATCAACTATAATACTGCCCCCTATGTACAAGAATATAACTACTATAATACTGTCCCTATGTACAAGAATATAACTACTATAATACTGCCTCCTATGTACAAGAATATAACTACTATAATACTGCTTTTAAATACAAGAATACAGCTGCTATAATATGGCAATGACATTTTCCTATCAGCTACAGGCCATCATGTGCTGGCATCTTTTATAGGCAATAGTGATGATTAATAACAGCGCCATCAGTAGTGCTATCGACGCAGAAGCAGAGCTTTCCCTTAACCAGGGCAAAGACTTACTTTATTGCCTTAGTGGTCAGCAGCGCCCAACCAGTGTCTTATTTTCTCCCCTGCTCATAAATACCCCGGCACGTACCCCCCTCCACCTGCACCTCTTACATCACTACTCATCAAACAGTCAGTAATTTATGGATTTTCACATCAGCTCTTTATTATAGCTGTGTTTGGTGTTTGTTTGCAGAGCTCGGGTGTCGGAGGAATCCTCCATTCATTAACTTCATTTCATGGAATTTACATTTTTTTAACTCGTTAAAATGAAACTTGCTCAATAACAATTAGAATGCCCTCGTTCCTCGTTTGCATGTTTTTGAAACTCTATGCTCCTGGGTATCCGCGCCTGAAGGAACTGACATGTAAGAGCTACAAAGTGACAATGTTTATGACGGAGGATTGAACACACGGAAAATGTAAATCTTTAGTCAGTGGAACTTCCAGGAGGCTGGATGTCACGTTGTTATGCGGTATGAAGAACGGGAACAAGTGTGACACAATATTTTGTATCCATTGTAAGAATTTTGGCAACATCAATGTCAGATTTAGCCTAGCTACACTTCTTTGCAAATCTCTGAAGAAATGTCTGCGCAATCTTTCTATATATATTTTTATATTCTAAAAAATCTGAGAAAGGAGCAGATATTCTCCCATGTAAGACAATAAGTGAAAGGTAAAAAAGGCACAAATGTAATATAAAGTAACCCCATCACTAGTGAGGAGCAACATGGTATTACATAGGACTGCAGGTCACATCTAGTACATTATCTGTCCTCAGAGAGTTATTACTGTGTTATCTGTGGGGTTACATAGGACTGCAGGGAGCATTCACTACATTATCTGTCCTCAGACAGTTATCAATGTGTTATATGTGGTGTTACATAGGACTGCAGGGAGCATCCACTACATTATCTGTCCTCGGAGAGTTATCACTGTGTTATCTGTGGTGTTACATAGGACTGCAGGGAGCATCTACTGCACAACATGGAATTGTGGGAGGATAGTTTTGAACAATGTAACACAGAAGCTACAAGTCTCAATAAACAGACACAAAATAAATAATAAATAAATATAAATATTTATGAGAAATGAAATCTTCGTATTTTGAAAACTCTATTCCTGTAATTGGTATAACTTTACATTCTTGCAGAACTTTTTCGGTCTGGTTCGCGGTCAGAGCCTTCGCTGCGGCTTCATCTGCCTGCGGCAAAAATCTTTTAGTAATAAATTTCTTTCTCATTCAATCTGTTTTCCTGTCCTTTCCGGCTTTTACCCGATCCTAATGCATCTCAATGTGTGTCTCTTACATAACAACAAAGAGCCAAATCAAACTAATTGCCCCGGGTGAAATCCTTCTGATGTTTCCATTTAATGTGTCGCACGCGGATATCTTGCGTCCGGACGGTATCAGGTTCTACATGTTCTGTCATACGGACATAACCTGCTGCGGCTGCCTGTGGTACGGACCCCTGTACCAGAGGGGTTATGGCTTCATAGGAGAGATGCATACAGATAAATCTAGTTGGTGGTTTTACATGGGACTGCAGGGAGATTTGCTAAGTAAAATGTGTTGGAATTCTAGAAATATAGTATATGTCATGTGACTCATTGGTATATTATAACTATTTACATTGGCATAGGCTGGTTTTACATCTGCAATGGAATGTTTGACCAGTTCGACTCAAAATACTGGTAGAAAAAGCGCTGCATGTGGAGCTTTTTCTTCCATCCAGAAGCTGCACAGTTGGGTGGAAAGCGGGCGGACGGCATAAGAGTCAGTGGGATCTGTCCGGCGCTGCTCAGTTCCATCCAGAGACAGAACCTTTCAGCCGCGGGGATTCCCCTTTTCTGTTTCCCAAATGGAGCAGGAAAGCAAAATCCCCGACGCAGATGTGAAAGCGCCCTTAAAGCTTTAGAGCGACACTCAAGCTTCTCAACAAGATTTGTTCCTCTGTCCCGAGTGGGTTGGAGGTTTATTACTGCTCTTGTTCTTCATTGCGGTCCATCCAATCTGCTGCTTCCGCTCCAGTGTACAGATATCCAGGATGGCCGCCACAATTTTCTGTCTAGCTCTCTGACTGACAGGTGCTGATCGTGTGAGCAGCGCTGGACAATCAGAGAGAAGGTATAGTGACACTACAAATCCACTAAGGGATTAAGTAAACTAAAAACTGCAAGAACCAACAAATCGGTCTGCAGAAAAGAAAATGTGCAACTGATATTCCTCCTGCTGCCTCTGGTTCCGGGGCAGAATTTTGTCCCAAAACTGGGAGGTCACTTTAAATGTGAAGTTCAGTTCTGCTATAGGCAGCACACGACTCTATTTAAATCCTGTGTTAAATCCAACCATGGGTCACATCTGCATGGCACTTGATCACTACTGTATATTCCTCTGAGCTTCCGGTTTTCACATACAGACATGTCTGTTGCCACCCTATGAAAAAACTGTAGCTGCAGTATGTATGATGGAGATAAGGTAATTAGATTGTGAGCTCCCAGGGACAGGGGCTGATGTATGTGATACATTCTGTAATATATAAAGATGTAACTAAGTTGAGTTTGTTGTTTTCAATAGAACTGCAGATAATCCCCCATGTGGTAAAAAGACACATCTAACCATAATACCGTAATAAGATAGATAGATAGATAGATAGATAGATAGATAGATAGATAGATAGATAGATAGATAGATAGATAGATAGATAGATAGATAGATGGAAGGATGGATAGATAGATAGATAGATAGATAGATGGATGGATGGATGGATGGATGGATGGATGGATAGATAGATAGATAGATAGATAGATAGATAGATAGATAGATAGACAGACAGATAGATAGATAGATAGATAGATAGATAGATAGATAGATAGATATGAGATAGATAGATAGATAGATAGATAGATAGATAGATAGATAGATAGATGGATGGATGGATGGATGGATAGATAGATAGATAGATAGATAGATAGATAGATAGATAGATAGATAGATAGATATGAGATAGATAGATAGATAGATGGATGGATGGATAGATAGATAGATAGATAGATATGAGATAGATAGATAGATAGATAGATAGATAGATAGATAGATGGATGGATGGATGGATAGATAGATAGATAGATATGAGATAGATAGATAGATAGATAGATAGATAGATAGATAGATAGATAGATGGATGGATGGATGGATGGATAGATAGATAGATAGATATGAGATAGATATGAGATAGATAGATAGATAGATAGATAGATAGATAGATAGATAGATAGATAGATAGATAGATATGAGCTAGATATAAGATAGATAGATAGATATGAGATATAAATGAGATAGATAGATAGATGATAGACAAATAGATAGATAGATAGATATGAGCTAGACAGATAGAGATAGATATAAGATAGATAGATATGAGATAGATAGATAGATGATAGATAAATAGATAGATGGGAGATAGATAGATAGATAGATAGATAGATAGATAGATAGATAGATAGATATGAGATAGATAGATAGATAGATATGAGATAGATAGATATGAGATAGATAGATAGATAGATAGATAGATAGATAGATAGATAGATAGATAGATAGATAGATATGAGATAGATAGATAGATGATAGATAGATTCACACTTTCATCTACATAGACACCCCAGATTTGCACCGTTTGCTCACTGTAGCCCAGAATGTTCTGTGTTAAACTTCTAGCTGACTAAGGCCCAGTGTCATCCAGGAGACATATGTCAATTTCTTTCAGAAGCTTAAATGCTATTCAGAGGATTTTGGAGATTGAAGTTTTATAATACAGCAGCAGAGCCATATGCAGATAAAGCTTAGTGGAGGGGGGGGGGGGGATCTAATTCAGTTTTTCAATGTTTGAGCGTAAATAATGTTTATAGAGAAGAAGCCAAAATTATTTGTTGACTCCAACAAAACCCGAGTTATGGATTGCTTATCAGACAATGCGCCGCCTTTTAAGGAACCAAATTTGTGTCAAATAAGCGTCCGTACAGCTGTTCCCAATCCCCCAACATCTGCAGCAAATCCTCTTACGGGAAAGTCATTTTGGCTGGGGCTCAGGCCTGACACAAGTTGTTAAAATTCATAGGAAACAAAACCCATCAACACCAAAAGACAAATTTATTGTCACAGAGCGAAACTTGAGCGTCATTTGCAGAATTGTTAATACAGATGTTTCAGATTTACACAAAGCAAGGAGGGGGGAAAAAGTGACAATACAGGAACAGATGCAAACAGAATGTTAGTAATTCCACCCGGCACGTTCTTGATTCTGCATTCATGGACCAAATGATACAATTAAATATATCTTTTTTGTTTCGTTTTGTTGAATATTACATGAATATGACATCAGTGCCGTTTAATTACTTTGACTTGCTCAGATTCCGGTGGCAGTCAGATAGACTGACAGCCTCCCTTCCCCTCTTCATCTTCTAAGACGAGTTGCTTTGTATTACAGTATTTTATTGATTGTCTTTATTGCAGTTTACCACCAGTTTCAAAAAACACTTTTGACATATCAAAGTTTTGTGGTATTGTTTGTGGAACGGTCCAATATTCTGGTGGTATGCTTTATAGGTGGCGCTGTAGAGGCAATTTTCCATCCTCAGTTTGCATACCTTTTTACAATGTAGCATTGCATGATCTATAAGTCTCCTTATGTCAACTTAGAAGACTATGCAAAGCAAAACAGTACTTCCCCATATAGAATATGCTTTAATACTTCATTATGGCTCCAAGTGTACAGCAAGTTCTTTGGGATTTAAGGATCTTAGACATTCAGGCATTTCTTAAAGGGATGTCCATTTTAGAATAGCATATATATGTAGGTAGAAAACCTACATTCTATACCCCCATCCCCTTCTACTAACAAGATGTGTGGGTTCCCACAAATTACTTTCCTCTGTAGCCTGCTCTGCAAGCAAGCCAAGGAGCATTTTGCTCAACAAGAGATTGTCCAAATGGTCCAGGCACAGCTATTCCAGGTGGCCCTGAAGATTGCGCTATGGTTGCATTAGAAAATACTTCCATTATATTTCCCTAATTCCATACACCCCTTCTTGGAAGAAGCTAAAATGTTGTTCATCCAGATACTGGTAAATCACCTCCTGGAGACCGTATGAGCCAATTGACTCATGGTCATTGATGCTGGCAATAAGTGTACATGTCCTATCATACAGTCCTTGCCGACAATATACTAAGAAAGTAAGGGCTTTCCCCCAGTCACCAATAGGGGAAGCCTTTGAGTCTTGCTTTTCCCCATGCTCACTGAGTGATTAACATCTTTATATATATAGACATTCATAGAGATAGTTTAGGATTCCTGCCGCCCCCTACCCACTCATAGAGAAACTCAATGGGTCCTGCTTCCCCTGCCCATTCATACAGCTAGTCTGTGAGCCCTGCCTTCCTATGCACTCAACAGAATGCCCATGAGTCTGCTTCTCCCATCCAGAGAAAGCCTGTTAATCCTGCTCCTCCTGCCCACTCATAGAGAAAGTCTGTGAACTCTCCTTCCCATGCTTACTCATAGAGAAACCCCATGAGTCCTGCTTTTTCAACCCACTCACAGAAAAAGCCTGTGAGTCCTACTGATCCTGCCCAGTGACAGAGAAAGGGAGAAGATAGCATAATATTTTCTTGATATATTTTTGATAAAAACATCTACATTTTATGGTGCTGGATGTTCATGTTAAATTCCAATCTGCAACCCATGGCGACCTTCCATTCTTTAGTGAATCCCACCTATGGATTTTCTTTGATGGATCTGTTTGAATAAATCCAATTACTCACTAATATTTTAATATTTTATGCAGCGAAGATAAAAGAAGTTAAAAAATAAACTTAAGGGACCGATGACTGGGTGAGTTTTTTTTGTAGTAGACCCAGTTGGAATAAAATTGGCTCTAGTGATTAAAAATGCATCCTCACGCGGCTTCCATGGGGAGAGAACAAAAACATTTCTTCCTATGAGTTTAGACTCATAATTTTTCCCAGTTGGATGAAATAACTTAAAAATTCTGTTGAAGTTGGACAAAATGTTTTCCTCGGCTGCTTGAAGAATGTCATTCGAGAGCTTTCAAGTGTAAAAATGTCTAAGCCAGTATGTGTCTCCGAGTGCACGTGTCCCAGGAGGGTTTCGCCTTTGTAAAACATTTAATCATTTGCGGATTCCTGTTGAGAAGTCACGCTGTACTATTTAAGGAACTCACCGGCACAATGGAGAGGATAAATCATAAAGCTTTCACTATGAGGCACCTATTCAAAAACACTCAACCCCACAAAGCTTGGACACATAACAAGTGGAATCTATGAATCTAGAACAAAAAAGTTGCAAAAAAAAAAAAGTTTATCCATTGTAGTTATTCTTTAATTTTGGAGGAGCATGAGATGCATTTAGACTTGATAAATGTAAAGATGGAGTTTTGTAAGAATAAGTAATTGACCAGGGTCGAGGGGAAGAGATGTGGCTTATTGTGCTCATTGTGAAGCTATGCTAACAAAGGATTCTAAGATGAGGTCACAGTGTCCTTTGTAGAGCTCGCTACTGAAACCAGGCAAGAAAAAAGTTCCTGAAAATTAACTTTGTTGGCTTGAGATATCATGTAGAACTAACAAAAGTATACAGAGCCAACTGCTCTGTTTTTGGTCACCATACCACCTATCAGAAGATAGGACATACTAGACTCTTGTAGGAAAGTGTCAAGATCAGTGGACGTAGATCCACTGTTTCACACACTGGTTTGGCTCTTAGCCAATCCTGAGGTGACTCCTGAGGTTTCCTGGTCTTCACCCTTTAAACTCGTGTGGCGCAGAGTGTTAAGGCAGTAGTATGCAGTCCTAAGGTCTCGCTCACGACCTGAAGGTTGCGAGTTCAATCCTCCCATGGTTCAGATAGCCAGCTCAAGGTTGACTCAGCCTTACATCCTTCCGAGGTCGGTAAAATGAGTACCCAGCCTGCTGGGGGAGTAATAAATAAATTTAATTACCCAAAAGCGCTGCGGAATAAGTTGGTGCTATACAAATAACAAGTCCCCCCTTTAAACACATGTGGGCTGCACTATGGCATCCCAAGTTGTTACTCAGGAAGTGGCTCCAGTAATATGGCAGCTGACACTACTTTAGACTAAGGCTTCGTATTTGAAAGTGCCAACAGGAGCGTAGACAGATCGACTGGATTGTTCTCTGTGTTGAAGTGTGTGCTGTCCGGATTGAGGTAGACAGCACACACTTCAGCACAGAGAACAATTTAGAGGTCAGGGCAAGGAGAGCAAGTTCAACATAGTCAATCAAGCCAAAGGTCAGGGCAAGCAGCAAAGAGTAGCATAGTCTCAGGAGCAGAGATGGGAATGTTGTCAAGGATAGCCAAACTCTGGAATCATAGAATCAGATCAACTAGCATCTTCAGTGAGACCAAGAAGACCTCAATACTCAGGCACTATCCATAAGGTATAGAGACATTTGAAAGATGCATGTTGGCCATTTAAGAATACAGCTGCACTTGTACGCTCTCTGGCCACAGTTGCTGCTTGAGCAGATGCAGTAGCCAGGTATTTGGGAAGGGGAGAGTATGCGTGCTGCAGCCGCCAGGAGAGGTGAGTTGGTGGCCACAAATTGTAAAAGAAAGAAAGTAAAGATAATTATTAAATAATCCCTCAGCTTTGAATTTGAGGAGTCTTGCGCATAGGAAACCAGTATATCAGGTAGTAAAACCATCAAGGACTGGATACAAGTCACACCTGGGCACTGGTGTTATCGATAGGACAACATAGAGTCATAGTAGGGCTTTACTTCACCCTAACATATCTAATAGTTTGTTGGTAGCCCTCATGGCACTTAGCATCCTGTACACATGACCCCAGCCTTTTTAGCTAGGCCTCTTGGACAGCAGCACTAAATATGACTGTTGGGTGGCCCCTGGTATAGTTGCCAGGACCTCCAATTCCAAAAGGGGTTGTGCAGAATTTCAAAAAAATGTCCACCATCCATACAGTATGTGGAAACCCATCCTAGGGCAGGTCAAATGCATCTATCTATAGACTAGTATTAGTCCACAGGTTGTGAAGGTGGCCTGGTGGAGCAGAACAAGAAGTGGAATACCTGCCAATACTTCACTTCTCTCTGTACTTCCCTCATAGAGTTTTCCCTCCAAAATTGTGATCTGGCTGGATGAATGCTTCCAAAATACCTGTAGGGCTGTTTTCTGCACAACCTTACAAGAGAGCTGGAGACCAACGCACTTTCTTCCCCATCGGCAACATCAACTAGTTACTTTTTCTCCCCAGGCTAGGCAAATTTACAATGTGCTAATATCAACCCCCGTTACACCAGGGCCACCCAACAGTCATATTTAGGGCTGCTATACAAGAGTGCAACGCTCCAATGTGCCTAGATGTAAACTCAGCTGCCATGGTTACTGTTGAGAATATAATGCACTGTGCACCCCCCATATAGGGGGCAGGCTGCCCACTCCTGACTTAGGTCCCAGTGCAGGATTCTCCTATATCCCTGTAGGCCAGTTCAAGCCTGCCCATATACATTATGGTTGGTCTGTGCTGGTAGAGTTGGAGGATTTGTCTGATGCTCATCTATTGTGTATGGTCATCTTTAGCCTTTGAGCTAACCCCAATAATGGCAGCCATATTGGTTTTACATACAGTAACAAGGAAATGACTAGATAGAATTTTAACAAGCAGAGGATGACTCGAAGCCTTATATTTCCTCTTCTTTAAGGATTTCTTGCATGAAGAGCTGAATTCGTGATGAAGTCTTAATACAAGTGTTGGGTGTGTCACTCTATTTTATGGGGTAATATATCAGAATATCCAACGAGCCTGCGCTGCATTATTGCATCGTGATCTCACATCGCTAAGAAGTCACATAAAACAACAGCCTGTTATGTAGAATATATACGACTGAAGGGATTTGGGGAATGGGAGACATTGCGGTGGGACTCCGTGATGATCGGAAATCTGGATGTAGGAAATGTTCGTCGCAGCCCGACAAATTGTCTTGTATCCTGCTCCTAATTAGATTGCAACTTGTGCGCTCTCAGGAATGAGAAAGGTCCCATTGTGCGGCGCGGCCCATGTCACGGGCAGGTTTTATTACCAGCGCATTAGTAAGGAATTGAAGAAAGAATCCCAACAGCTAATGAATTTTGGTTTTATGGGGCGGCTGATTTATGGGCGTCAGACAGAAGGTCTCGATCTGGAATAGATGGAGCAATTATGTGCAGCGTTCCCGTGGTACATGCATGAATTTATTAGGTGTGATGGGAAGTGTGTGACGGGCTCTGATCCCATGTGTGAAGAACATCCAGACTACATGAGCCTGTTATGGGGGATACAGTCTCAGAGATGCAGAACACACCACTACAACCCCCATCATGTAGTGAATATCATTCTAGTGGGATAGTGTGCTGCTATATCTAAGCCACTGTTTGCTGAGCTGCTGTATCTAAGCCTATCAGGGGGATTCTGTCTATGAATTGCATATCAAAGTCCATCACATGTGATACTGACTGCAGAGCCATGCATGTAAGCCTAGCATGTATGATATGGTGATGCTGTATCTAATCCTATCAAGTGTGATAACTACTTAGCCTCTGTATCTAAGATATCATATGTGGTACTATGCTCTTCCGTTGATGTATCTAAACCTATTATGATTGATCGTTTTTGCTGATCCATTGTGTCTAATTCTATCATATACAATACTGTGCTGAGCTGCTGTATCCAACCATATCCTGTGTGATACAATCTGTGGGGCCATATACCTGTTTCTCTACTGCATGATGGTGTCCATTGAGCTGCTTTATCACATGTATACCGTGTGCTGAGCTGGTGTATCTAATCCTGTTATGTATGATATTGTTTGCTGAACTGCTGTATCTAAGCCTGTCATGCTATACTGTGCTGCTGCATCTACATCTATTATGTATAATACTGAGCAGTGTATCTAAGCCTAACAAGTGATACTGTCTAATGAACTGATTTATGTAATTCTAGCATGTGCGTTTCTGACTGCCGAACTGCTGTATCTAAGGCTATCATGTGTGATACAGCCTGCTGAGACCCTGTATCTAAGTGTGATACTGTCTGACAAGCTGCTGTGTGACTGGGTTCACTGTATTTAAACCTATGAAGGGGTGAATATACTGTATGGGCAACTTGTATGACTGCACGGGGGCCCAGTGGTAGTGGGTGCAGAGGGGCCCAGTGGTAGGCAATGCACAGGGCCCTGTGGTAGGGGGTGCACAGGGGCCCAGTAGTAGGGGGTGCACAGGGGCCCAGTGGTAGGATGTGCACAGGAGCCCAGTAGTAGGGGGTGCACAGAGCCCAGTGGTAGGGGATGCACAGGGGCCCTGTAGTAGGGGGTGCACAGGAACCCAGTGATAGGGGGTGCACAAGCCACAGTGGTAGGGGGTACTCAAAGACCCTGTGGTAGGGAGTGCTCAGAGACCTAGTGGCAGGATGTGCACAGGGGCCCAGTAGTAGGGCATGCAGAGTGGCCAGTGGTAGGGGTGCCCACGGGCTCAGTGGTAGGATGTGCACAGAGGCCCAATGATAAGATGCGCACAGGGTTACAGTGGTAGTGGGTGCACGGTGGCTCAGTAGTAGGAGTGCACAGGGGCCCAGAGGTAGGGGGTGCACAGGGACCCAGTGGTAAGGGGTGCACAAGGGCCCAGTGGTAGAGGATGACTAATTATGTAACTACCTTGTGCCTATTACAATGCATACACATTACTGCTGTTTGGCTCTAATCAACATGGATATTTCAAGAAACAAAAATTAAAACTGCCCAACTGACTAATTGGTGAGGGTCGCTATATAACACGCATCAAATAACATTACCTAAATGGGGACTGGAGTTGCCCTTTAAATGGGAGGAGCTACCCTGTCAATACCATACTACTACTTATCAATCAGAACCAGACCTAGTGGGCATATTGAAATAACTCGACGCCTGTGTCTGATCCTTGCACTCCTCTTCCAGCTCAGCCTGTTGTCCGTTAATCAATCCTCAGATATCTAATCATCTTCCACATGAAGGAGATTTGTTTCTTTATTTATTGTGATTACTCCAGACTCTTCCTATGAGTATGCAAATGAGCCATTTAATTACCAGCTTGCTGAATGAATCTGTGATCAATGTTCTTTCAGGCATTGATTTACTTCTTCCTCCGGTAACGTGTAACAAAAAAAAAAATCCAAAAACCTCATAATTGGATTCTTGTCCTTAGATTTATCCAGGCCGTAATTTAATATTCGCTCTAATTATTGAAAGGAAATATAAATAGAAAGGTCACAAGGAAGTCTATGAAATAATGGCCGTTATTGGGTATTGATCTCAATCAGGTGCGCTAGCCTGATGAAGGTCGGAGCAAAGAAGTCTGGGACATATGTAGGTTCAGATAGTCAATGTCGTTCTAGACACAAATGAAAGTCATATTTTATCTCCAATTAATCCATCTATATGTAGGAAAACTCCAGCGTGGAGGCCAAAGAGGAAACAAAAACTCAATTCAAGCACCGCCTACTGAAATCCAGCATATGGTCTTGGACCCTCTTTTTCTGTCACGGCAGCTGAGACTGGGAGTGATGTTAGTGGCAAGTTAAGTAGGTGCTGCCAACACTTCCACTCAATGTGAGTCTTATCATGAGCGTAAATGTAGGGAGTGGGCTTGTAAACGGGCCTACCGCAATAATCCCAGCTGGACCCTTAATGCCAGAACTTAGGTTCATATTTAGCAGTCATCTTTTCTGTGTACTAACAGTGTCCCACGTATACCCCCCAAGACTTACAGTACAGCTGAATAGTGTAACAACCAGAGAAATATAGATATAAAACACGTATCAATGCAGTGAAAACACAGATGCAACTAGGGACTGGTGAGTAAATAAAAGGAGCAGAGGGCGATGGTAACCAGATGATGATGAACATAATAAAACCAGCAGGGAAGAGAGGAACAGATAGTATAGAACTGCCAGAAAAATGTAGCCCCTAACACTGCCTCTCACTACATCTCCCCTGACACTGTCCCTCAACACCAGACCCCACTGTCCCTAAACAGCCCTGCATTGTCCCTATGAATGCCTCGTCTAAAACACTATCCATGAGAACAGTAGGGGAATAGGACCCAGACAATAGGCTAAAGAAGAAAATCGTGGAATCACCCACAGCAGGCAGAAACAAAGGGTGCATGCATATGGGCAGGTCAGATTCCACATGCGGGAGCTCACAGCAGAATCTGACCCTGTGCCCAGCCGGCACCCACGTGTCCCTGTACTCTCTTCTTCTTTTCTGTACTTTGGATGGTCCGCTCAGCTCACCGTCAGACATACGCAGTACAGATGTTTGTTTTTTTTTAACTCCTGCTTTTCCTGTGGAATTGACATTGTGGACTGGCTGCAGGGTGGATGACTTCCATTGACTTCAATGGAAGCTGTCCATGGGGAATCCGTAGGAAAATAGAGCATGCTGCGATTTTTCATTCGCGAGCGGAAACCGCAATTGGTTTCCACTTGAGTGCATTGAGAATCATTTTTATAGCATGCTATGGGCAGTATTTGTTGCGGAATCTGAAGGTGGTTACGCAATTCAAATCCGGCCATGTGCATTCACCCAAACAAAGATTAGACAAACCACAAAGTAAAACACATCAGAATAGTGCATGCGATGAGTTTTTGTTTACGCTGTCTGTGTCTTCATAAAAAAATTTGGTAGTGTGTGTTGTACCATAGAATAATGGTCCATCAGCTGTCCCTGTGTTGGCCTTTTTTTTTTTTAACAGACTACAAATGGACAAAAAAAATGCTAACGTTTCGAGGCCTTATTAAAAGGAACAGACAAGAATGCACTAGAAAACCAAGGAGCAAGACCCACCGACTCATTAGACTAGACAAGACTGGACTTGAAAACCAAAGAGCAAGACACACTGGCTGCTCAGACTAGACAAGACTGGATTAGGAACAGAAAAGGAACAAGACACTGACTGGAGAGACTAGACAAGATGGGACTAGTACTTGATACTTTGAACTAGGGAAGGAATAAAGGAGAGAACACATTATCACAGCTATCAACCGCACTGCACTGCAGAAGCCAGAAGTATTTATAGAGAGGTAAACCAATCAGAAACTCCTCTCTGTGACGAGCAGTGGGATCCGCTGATCTCATCCAATCGGTCATAGCAATCAGCCCAACAACAAATTAGAAAGTAGGAGATAACAATGTTGCAGGGTTTCTCCTTCTGATTGTAACGCTTCCATGCAGTCGCTGGGTTATGTGGTTGTCTGCATGTTGTGACTTAGCACTGTTATTTGGCTACTGTTTCATCCTATTAGATGAGCTCCATGTGAAGGTACAGTATTAATTCATCACTGTATGGTATGTACAATAGGTCACCACCTTTATGTGTTCTA
The DNA here is from genome assembly GCF_035609145.1 of Eleutherodactylus coqui. NCBI lineage: Eukaryota > Metazoa > Chordata > Amphibia > Anura > Eleutherodactylidae > Eleutherodactylus > Eleutherodactylus coqui. The sequence goes on along the minus strand of NC_089846.1, from coordinate 88,108,950 downwards.
TATGGCACCAGTTTTGCATTGCAGAATATGGCAGCAGCTTTTACTAAACAGCAGTTTTACATAAACTTGGAAAATCCATTGAAGCAGAAGCTCAAATTTATGTTACTTTAGCAAAACAACATTATTAGTAAGGATTTCGCATCTCGCCATGAAGGTATAATACACTTAAAAACTAGAGAAACACCGGTAGGTTGAAGGAGGGCAAAATTGCAATCATTGATTCCAATTAGTACCAACATGCCTAATTTTCTTTGATGTCGCTGCTCTAACAGTAAATCCCTGTGACGCAGCACTCGGTAGATGTCACGGTCGGCCACAAAACAAAGGCGGCCGTCTTTAAAACGTTGCATCTATTTTTAACTTCACCAATAATACCTCCCAGAAACTGCAGCTAATTCAATTTCTTTAGTTGAGCCATCTAATCGGATCAGGCGTACAATAATCCCGCTACCTGACAGTACGATTCTGGGTCTCCTAATTTCACGCTCCTGATCAAAGCATCAGAAATGTATCAGGTGCCCCACTTTTTTGCTTCTTGCCACATGCAATTGAAAATTACAGCGAGCGAGGACTCACAAGTGTGCGGCCTGACACCATTCAAAGCGGCGGTGTCAGATGCTGGAAGAATAGTTACTTAGTAACCAGAACTATTCCCACTGAAGTATCGGTGCATAAACCTTCAGAAGTGCGAGGTGACGGGAAACTAAACGCAACCGGAAAAATAATACAGCTCATGTAATTATGTGAAAAAACAATGTTTGTAGCTTCAGCATTTCTCATAAACAATTCATTTTTATTAGATTATATCCGTATAAAGGTGAAAACGCTCACATGTGCGAACAGGGACCTACGCATTTCAGCAAAAAACAAAGCCTTAGGCCACCTGCACACGACCGGGTCAGATTCCGCATGTGGGATCAAGCAGAGGAATCCGAGCCTGTGCCGGATAGCTGCACTTTGATAGCTCATTGAAATAAAGTGATTTTCCAGTTGTAAACTATTGATGGCCTTATCTTAGATAGGCCATCATTTTTAGATCTGGGGAGGTTTAATACCCGGGAGCCCTACAGATCAGGTGTTCACCAGGGTGTTGTGCTCATGCACTGAGCCGATTTCTGCATTCACTTCAATTGGAACTTTGCCTGTCCAAGCTAGAGGTGGTACAACAGGGTACTAGAGCCTCCATGCCTGCCAATATCACATCTTGTTTCCAAGCTAGAGGTGGTACAACGGGGTAATAGAGCCTCCATGCCCGACCGTATCACATCTTGTATCTAAGCTAGAGGCAGCCCAACAGTATACTAGAGCCTCCATGCCAACCCGTATCACATCTTGTATCCAAGCTAGAGGTCGTACAACAGAGTACTAGAGCCTCTATGCCCGCCAGTATCACATCTTGTATCTAAACTAGAAGTGGTACAACAGGGTACCAGATCCTCCATGCCCGCCAGTATCACATCTTGTATTCAAGCTAGAGGTGGTACAACAGGGTGCTAGAGCCTCCATGCCCGCCAGTATCACAAAGCCTCGTGTGGCGCAGAGTGTAAGCTCTTGCCTTCGACCTGAAAGTTGCAAGTTCAATCCCCGAGATGATTCAGGAAGCCGGCTCAAGGTTGACTCAGCCTTCCATCCTTCCGAGGTTGGTAAAATGAGAACCCAGCTTGGTGAGGGGTAATCAGTAATAATTACCTGAAAGTGCTGCGTAATAAGTTGGTGCTATACAAATACCAAGATTTATTTTATTTATTTATCTTGTATCCAAGCTCGAGGCAGCCCAACAGGATACTAGAGCCTACATGCCCACCCGTATCACATCTTGTATCCAAGCTAGAGGTCGTACAACAGGGTACTAGAGCCTCCATGCCCACCCATATCATGTCTTGTATCCAAGCTAGAGGCAGCCCAACAGGATACTAGAGCCTACATGCCCACCCATATCACATCTTGTATCCAAGCTAGAGGTGGTACAACAGGATACTAGAGCCTACATGCCCACCCGTATCACATCTTGTATCCAAGCTAGAGGCAGCCCAACAGTATACTAGAGCCTCCATGCCAACCCGTATCACATCTTGTATCCAAGCTAGAGGTCGTACAACAGAGTACTAGAACCTCTATGCCCGCCAGTATCACATCTTGTATCTAAACTAGAAGTGGTACAACAGGGTACCAGATCCTCCATGCCCGCCAGTATCACATCTTGTATTCAAGCTAGAGGTGGTACAACAGGGTGCTAGAGCCTCCATGCCCACCAGTATCACAAAGCCTCGTGTGGCGCAGAGTGTAAGCTCTCGCCTTCAACCTGAAAGTTGCAAGTTCAATCCCCAGATGATTCAGGTAGCCGGCTCAAGGTTGACTCAGCCTTCCATCCTTCCGAGGTTGGTAAAATGAGAACCCAGCTTGGTGGGGGGTAATCAGTAATAATTACCTGAAAGCGCTGCGTAATAAGTTGGTGCTATACAAATACCAAGATTTATTTTATTTATTTTTCTTGTATCCAAGCTCGAGGCAGCCCAACAGGATACTAGAGCCTACATGCCCACCCGTATCACATCTTGTATCCAAGCTAGAGGTCGTACAACAGGGTACTAGAGCCTCCATGCCCACCCATATCATGTCTTGTATCCAAGCTAGAGGCAGCCCAACAAGATACTAGAGCCTACATGCCCACCCATATCACATCTTGTATCCAAGCTAGAGGTGGTACAACAGGGTACTAGAGCCTCCATGCCCACCCATATTACATCTTGTATCCAAGCTAAAGGTGGTACAACAGGGTACTAGAGCCTTCAGGCCCGCCTGTATCAGATCTTATATCCAAGCTAGAGGTGGTCCAACATGGTACCAGAGCCTCCATGCCCGCTTGTATAACATCTTGTATCCAAGCTAGAGGCTGTACAACAGGGTACTAGAGCCTCCCTACAAGTGGTCAGTTTTACACAATAAATGATGCATTTGCTCTGATATTGTAATCACTTACTTATATAAATATTACAATTACACAGAAAGTTTGGCTCCATCCGACAACTTCTAGGTGGCCTGCCTCATCTCTGATGTCTTTAGGCTTTGTAATTGTTTAGATGTCATATTGATAAAATTCCAGACACAGGAAAGAAATGTATTATTATATACGCTCTAGTTGTCTTGTCTTTCTGCATTATGAGGCTTTATGTAACATTCTCAACACCATAAAACTTTATTATATCTGTTAGTACTTTACAGTTAGAAATTAGAATACCATTATAGAGTCCAGAAAAGAAAGTAATGAGTAACCTTTACTAAAAAGTACTAATGCTTAATATAACATTTATTACCCAGTATATTATATTAAAGCATTATATCAGTTGTACACTGATGACCATAGTTCCATGAGCGTATGTTGACAAAAATAGTTCTCTCCTTCATCGTTACTATTAATGACAATCTACAATACATGATGATGGGAAATCCTTTATGTACCCGCTAACTAAACATTAGTAATCTGCTATGTAAAAGGACTTTGGGAAAAGAAATTACAAATGTTCTAGTAACAATTGTTGCTCATAAAGTGGTTGTCAATATACAGCTGCTCAAATATCACAGGACTCTTATAATATTCCTTCTTATGTATTAAAATAAAACTGCAATAATATTGTTCCTATATGTGAGAATCTAACTACGGTACTATAAGACTGCTCCTATGTAGAAGATTATAACTACTATAATACTGCCACATATGTACAAGAATATAACTACTACAATACTGCCCCTCTGTACAAGAATATAACTACTATAATACTGCCTCCTAAGTACAAGAATTTAACTACTATAATACTGCCTACTATGTACAAGAATATAACTACTATAATCCTGCTCCCTATGTACAAGAATATAACTACTATAATACTGTTCATATGTAAAGAATATAACTACTATAATACTGCCCCCTATGTACAAGAATATAACTACTATAATACTGCCCCTATGTACAAGAATATAACTACTATAATACTGTTCATATGTACAAGAATATAGCTACTATAATACTGCCCCTTATGTACAAGAATATAGCTACTATAATACTGCCCCCCTATGTACAAGAATATAACTACAATAATACTGCCCCTTATGTACAAGAATATAACTACTATAATAGTGCTCCTATGTACAAGAATAAAACTACTATAATACTGCCCCCTATGTACAAGAATATAACTACTATAATACTGCCCCCTATGTACAGGAATATAACTACTATAATACTGCCTCCTATGTACAAGAATATAACTACTATAATACTGCCCCCTATGTACAGGAATATAACTACTATAATACAGCCTCCTATGTACAAGAATATAACCACTATAATACTGCCTCCTATGTACAAGAATGTAACTACTATAATACTGCCTCCTATGTACAAGAATATAACTACTATAATACTGCCGCCTATGTACAAGAATATAACTACTATAATACTGCCTCCTATGTACAAGAATATAACTACTATAATACTGCCTCCTATGTACAAGAATATAACTACTATAATACTGCCTCCTATGTTCAAGAATATAACTACTATAATACTGCCCCCTATGTACAAGAATATAACTACTATAATACTGTCTTCTATGTCCAAGAATATAACTACTATAATACTGCCCCCTATGTACAAGAATATAACTACTATAATACTGCCTCCTATGTACAAGAATATAACTACTATAATACTGCCTCCTATGTACAAGAATATAACTACTATAATACTGCCCCCTATGTACAAGAATATAACTACCAGATTAGGGCCTCCTATTTTCAAGAATATAACTACTATAATACTGCCTCCTATGTACAAGAATATAACTACTATAATACTGCCCCCTATGTACAAGTATATAACTACTATAATACTGCCCCCTATGTACAAGAATATAACTACTATAATACTGCCTTCTATGTCCAAGAATATAACTACTATAATACTGCCCCCTATGTACAAGAATATAACTACTATAATACTGCCCCCTATGTACAAGAATATAACTACTATAATACTGCCCCTATGTACAAGAATATAACTACTATAATACTGCCACTATGTACAAGAATATAATTGCTATAATACTGCCCCCTGTGTACAAGAATAAAACTACTATAATACTGCCCCCTATATACAAGAATATAACTACTATAATATTGCCCCCTATGTACAAGAATATAACTACTATAATACTGCTCTCTGTGTACAAGAATTAAAGGGGTGGTCTCGCGAAACCAAGTGGGGTTATACACTTCCGTATGGCCATATTAATGCACTTTGTAATATACATCGTGTATTAAATATGAGCCATACAGAAGTTATTCACTTACCTGCTCCGTTGCTAGCATCCTCGTCTCCATGGTTCCGTCTAAATTCGCTGGCAGCTTGCTTTTTTAGACGCGCTTGCGCAGTCCGGTCTTCTCCTTTCAGCACGAGCCGCTTCAGTGTGCTCCCCGCTACAGCTCTTCTGCGCATGCGCAGACGAGCTGTCACTGCTCGGGAGCGCGCTGGAGCGGCCATTCTGTACCATCCTCTGTTAGAGGAAGGTGCAGAAACTGGAGCTGCCCAGCGGCGAAGCCCAGCCCAGCCCAGCAGCCCCGAGAAGCCGCCCAGGTAAGTGATGGGTCGGGGAGTGATCTTCTGTAACAGGTGAAGGTCCCGGGCCACAGCGCTAGGTTCCGGAGCCCAGCGCTAGGTTCCGGAGCCCAGGTGAAGGCCCCGGATCCTAGCGCTGGGCTCCGGGGCCTAGCGCTGGGCTCCGGAACCTAGCGCTAGGCTCCGGAACCTAGCGCTGGGCTCCGGGGCCTAGCGCTGGGCTCCGGAACCTAGCGCTGGGCTCCGGGGCCTAGCGCTGGGCTCCGGAACCTAGCGCTAGGCTCCGGAACCTAGCGCTGGGCTCCGGGGTCTTCGTTGTCAGGGTCTAGCGCTGGGGAGCCGGGAGCATAGCGCTGGGGAGCCGGGAGCGTAGCGCTGGGGAGCCGGGAGCGTAGCGCTGGGGAGCCGGGAGCGTAGCGCTGGGGAGCCGGGGGCTAGCGCCGGTTACCTGCTGCCTGGCGGTGGGTGACTGGTCGGCGGCTGCGGGGCGTCTGGTTGCCATGGAGACACAGCTGGCAGCGTCTCGGGAGCGCGCACGTCGGGCTGCAGCAAGCGACGGGAAAAGAGCCGGCGGCCATCTTGGGGAAACTTTTATAAGTTGCTGAAACGCTGGAACGGTAAGTACGAACCAGCTAGAAAAGTCATTTACAGGGGGGCTTAATAATGTATGCTTAATTAGGGGGACTGGGCAAAAAAAAAAATTCACTGCTTCCTCGAGACATCTCCTTTAAACTGCTATAATACTGCCTCCTATGTACAAGAATATAACTACTATAATACTGCCTCCTAAGTACAAGAATATAACTACTATAATACTGCTCTCTATGTACAAGTATATAACTACTATAATACTGCTCCTAAGTACAAGAATATAACTACTATAATACTGCTCTCTATGTACAAGTATATAACTACTATAATACTGCTCCCTATGTACAAGAATATAACTACTATAATACTACCCCCTATATACAAGAATATAACTACTATAATACTGCCCCCTATGTACAAGAATATAACTACTATAATACTGCTCCTATGTACAAGAATATAACTACTATAATACTGCCTCCTATGTACAATACTATACCTACTATAATACTGCTCCCTATGTACAAGAACATAACTACTATAATACTACCCCCTATATACAAGAATATAACTACTATAATACTGCCCCCTATGTACAAGAATATAACTACTATAATACTGCTCTTATGTACAAGAATATAACTACTATAATACTGCCTCCTATGTACAATACTATACCTACTATAATACTGCTCCTATGTACAAGAATATAACTACTATAATACTGCCCACTATATGCAAGAATATAACTACTATAATACTGCCTCCTATGTACAAGTATATAACTACTATAATACTGCCTCCTATGTACAAGAATATACCTACTATAATACTGCCCCCTATGTACAAGTATGTAACTACTATAATGCTGCTCTCTATGTATGACAATATAACTACTATATTTCTGGCATTGCCATTTAAATACATTATTCCTTCTGTATAACACAGTACGCTCCTTGTAAGCAATTTCCCAGTGAAGGATGTGGGTCGGGAGGATTCTGTATCATAGTCTTTTTTAAGAATACATGATATTAGGAGAATCTTTTTATTAAAATCACTAAACTGGAAAGACAAATATTAAAGTTCTAGTATTTTCTAAGTTTTATTAGAAATGTGTAAAGGCTGCATCTGATGAATGACACAGTGCTGATGCTCGCTGCTATCTTGTATTGAAAGGATGTAAATGAGCTTTTGGTTCTCATAAAAGATGAGGAAATGGAAATAGCAGAGAACAACTTGTGTCGTATTTTCTTTAAGACATTTATTATCTGTAAGGACAAATAAAACATATAATTCTGTTTTAGCATCACAGTGTCCTGCCCAAACATAGTGCAACGATATTAGATTAAAATGTTAGATAGACATTAGATAGATATGAGATAGATAGATAGGAGATAGATAGATAGATAGATAGATAGATAATTAGATATGAGATGGATAGATAGATAGATAGATAGATAGGAGATAGATAAATAGATAGATAGATAGAGTGATAGATATGAGATAGATAGATAGATAGATAGATAGAGTGATAGATATGAGATAGATAGATAGATAGATAGAGTGATAGATATGAGATGGATAGATAGATAGATAAATTGATAGATAGACATGAGCTAGATGGATAGATATGAGATAAAGATAGATAGATATGAAATAAAGATAGATAGATAGACAGATTTGAGATTGATATTAGATAGATCAATAGATAGATAGATCGATAGATAGATATGAGATACATAGATAGATAAATATGAGATAGATAGATTGAAAGATAGATATGAGATAGATAGATAGATAGATAGATAGATATAGATAGATATATAGATATGAGATACATAGATAGATAAATATGAGCTAGATAGATAGATGGAAAGATAGATAGGCGATAGATAGATAGATAGATAGATAGATAGATAGATAGATAGATAGATATAGATAGATAGATATAGATAGATAGATATGAGATAGATAGATATGAGTTAGATAGATATGAGATAAATAGATAGATAGATAGATAGATAGATAGATAGATATGATAGATATGAGATAGAGAGATAAATAGATAGATATGTGATAGATAGATAGATAGATAGATAGATAGATAGATAGATGAGAGATAGATAGATAGATATGAGATAGATAGATAGATAGATAGATAGATAGATATGAGATAGATAGATGGATAGATAGATAGATAGATAGATATGAGATAGATAGAGAGATAAGTAGATATGATAGGTAGATTGATAGATAGATAGACAGATATGCGATAGATAGATAGATAGATAGATAGATAGATAGATATGAGAGAGATAGGTAGATATGATAGGTAGATTGATAGATAGATAGATAGATAGATAGATAGATAGATAGATATGCGATAGATAGATAGATAGATAGATAGATAGGAGATAGATAGATAGGAGATAGATAGAGATATGAGGTCTATAGATAGATATTAAAGAAATGGAGATAACAAGGTTCTATCTATATACCTGTCTCTCTGTCTCCTGCACACAGTACATATTTTTCCTTGGATCAGTCTGTACATTATTTGCATAACAAAAGCTTTATTGTGAAAACTAGAAGAGTTAGGCTTGGGATTTGTGCTGACATCCCCTCTGCAGTCAGTCTTCGGAGACTCTCACATACAGTTGATACTAGATTAAACACTGGTAAATTTGCAAACATCCAGGAGGCGGCGAGGCTCAGAGGTGCTGAATAATTTAGGGGTAATATTTCCTTTTGTGATTAGTTTTGTTTTGTGTACAATTCCCAGGCCCGGGCTGGTTAAGAGGTTGATATCACAGCCTGAAGAATTCTGATTATATCATTAGATGCTTATTATATAATGCTGTTTTATTTCCGACACCAAACTATAGGAGGCAGGGAATCAGATCAGCACTTACAGAATGCTACATTAGTTGTCTTTTTGTTATTTTTATACTTCAGCGTAGTTTTCGGTTCCATGTGTCTTGCGGCGCTGTTTCTCCAGATTGATTTTATGAATAGAATTATAGAATAATAGTAAATACCGACCCACATACAATTCAAGGTGTAATTCCAAAAAGACGAGCTAGTGTAGTATGTATTCCCAAATGCCACCAGCAAAAACTACAGCTCAGGCCCTCATACAACTCCATTGACGGAAGATAAAGAATGTTCTGTGAATTCTGGGGATATGAAAACTTTTTTTTTATTCTTTTTATTGTGCAAAAGTAGTAAAGCATAAAAAACTATATCAATTTGCCACAATTGTATCGAAATGCAGAATTAATTGGACATGTCATTTATACCGCACAGTGCAAAGCATAAACACAAAGCCCCAAAACACACAGTGGAATAGCTTTTTTTTTCTCACCACACTACCCAAAAACACTTATTGTACAGTACGGTAAGTTATACAGTAAGTACCCAAACATGATGGGATCCCAAAAAATACCGCCTCCTGCAAAAAACAAGACAAGCCCTCATTCTGCTACATTGTCAGAAACATTTTTGAAAAAAATATTGGGGTTTTGTAATGTGGAGACGATAAAATATCCTTAAGCAGAGGCCTAACATGAAGCTCCTGGGCCCCAGTGGAAAATCTAGAACTGGGCCCCCAGCTATAAAGCTTCATCGAAAGTATTGGTTTGCAACATGGGGAAGAGAGACTTTATGGGCCTCCTAGGGCTGCAGGGCCCAGGTGCCACTGCACCTTCTATACGTATGCCCATGCCCTCAAGGCCTGAAAGAGTATATCCCTTAAAGAGATGAAAGGAGGTCAAAGCGGCTTTGACACAACCTGTTGGTAGGTGATGACTCCAAAGAGAGTAAAGTCAATGATATAGTTTCCTTAAAACCACACTCTGCCCTCAGCTGCATGTGCCTAATTGCTGGCCACCAGTAGTCATGACATTTACGCATACCGGCCCCCGAGGAATTTGTTTACTGATATTCCAAAATATGTGTAATCCAGCTGTCTGATGAAGAGGTCTTCACACCTTGAAACACCTGCTGGTTAGGAATAAAGTTTGTTTTTAACTAAACCAATACTATTGGCTCTTCTCTCTTTTGAATCATGACCTCCTTTCAACTCCAATTGACATGACCTATGGTCAGCCAGCGTATTGGGTCGGCAGTACTTCTTCCTTGCTTGCTTTCTTTAGAAGTGGTACACTTGTGCACCATCTTGTCTTGAATTCCACCCCCTTGGGGTGCTCTGCAAAGTTTCTCTCTATTTCCTTAAAGAGAACCGGTCAGCAGACACATGAAGCCCAAATCATGATTTTGGGATAGGCACAGACATTGCAAGCATGCATGTTTTAGTCAGAAAACTACAGTACTCTAGAAAAGCAAACTTTAAAAATCTGCTGGGAATCGGGCCAAGAGTCACTGGGGTGGAGCCAGGCTGCCCTCTCCCTGTCCAGATTGCCTAGAGTGACTGGTCTCTCCTTTTACACAAACAGAGAGATCTGTCAGTCAGAGAATCCAGGTGGGGAGAAGTCTGTAAGGCCCTGGCCTGTGACTCAGCCCTGTTTATGATGCATTTTCCTGTATGTTTTTCCTAAAATCCCATAGTGTTTTAGAATAAAACATGGATGCTTGCAATGTCCGTGCCTGTCCCAAACCTGGTGACAGTTTTCTTTAAGAGGCTAAAAAGGTCGTCCTCTTTGGACAACCAACAAGGAACTGCATGCGGGATGTTCTGCTAGTTAGATCCACAGTTAGTAGGAGATGGGGTCCGTGTTCACACATTTTATGTATAGAGGTTTATATATAAATACTGTTATATATAAATATTAGGTTGAGTGAACAGAGACAGTCAAACCTTGTCTCAGTAGGAACTTTGCCAAAAGTTCAGTTTGGCACCAACATGAACTTTGGGTGGTTCATCTAAGCCTAACCCGATAAAAGGCTTTGTCTTTTTCCTTCCTTAACCTTCTTTTATAAAAAAAGGAAAAGCAGGAAAAAGAGGAAAAAGAAGAAAAAGCATCCTTCTTCTGCCTCTTACTCTCCATCTCCTCCTTCTTATCCGTCTTTCTAATTTTTCTTTTTCCTTCTAATTTTGTTTCTTTTTCCTTCTTCTTCCTGTCATTCTTTCTTCTTCTTTTTCTTATTTTTACATCTTCTTTCTCCTTCTTTCTCTTTTTGTTTCTTCTTTTTTTCCTTCTTCTTATTCCTTTCATTCTTCTTTATCTTCCTTTTCTGTCTTCTTTCTCTATCTTCTTCCTCTTTTTTTCTTCTTTTTCCTTCTTTTTATTCCCGTTCTTCTTTTATTCTTCTTATTTTTCCTTCTTCCCATTTTCTACTTTCATTTTCTTCTTTTATTTTATTAACTTTATATTAAAAAAAGCTCAAAAGTACTTAGATACCCTCCTAGGTGACTTTAGACTGTTGTGTAGGGCATTTTTTGACTCTAAGGCAGTGTTATATACCAGATTTATAGATGTTGATGAAGTTTCAGTTCAGTTCAAACTAATTCAGACTGAACCAAACTTTTCACGCAAAATCCACGCATAAGCCAAACCCAACTTTTCACAAGTTTTCATGACTAACTGTTATTGTATGTATGGGCGCGTCTCACGTTTGCCCTGACAGATGATGTTGAGTGAAAGAAGCATCAGGGATGTTGAATTTGAACTGCCAAACCTTTTGTTCCCCAAGAAATGTCACTGTCTGGGGGGTCTAGCTGCGGGTCTACTTCCTGTACGCGTGAATGTTCAGCGTAACCTAACATTAATGTGTATGGGGCAGCTGGGAAACAGCTTACATATGAATGATTGTTGAAGGTAGATGAGCACCATAACTCATGTAAAAGACTCGCCTCTAATAACTCCACGTATTTCGATAGGGTATATGGAAAGTGGTTGTTCAAAAGAACTCATTCAATGCCGCAGTTCAGATGACCGACTCAGCTCTGCTGCATCGGTATTTTATCACCAGAGTCACTTTAAGGCTATGAATAGACCCCAGCTTAATATTACTAATTGACTCTCTTCCCTTCAATAAGCATTCTAGACGGCTCAGGTTACCTGGGGGAGCGGGTCGAGGAGCTGGGAGTTACAGGTCTGTAGTAGAGTGTAAGTGTCCTTCTAATCGATAATAACACAGTAGCTCAGGAGTGGGCAAGGTTAAAACTGGTGGAAGGGCACCGCCGATTGACGTCACTTTATTGGTTATGATCAAGAGGCTAATTGCAGAAAATTGTTTAAATGTGTATTTAATCTTCACTCCTGCGGGTGGTGGGGGAAGATCTGCTAATCAATGCTGCGATGTCTGAGGACGGCGCTGCAGAGGAGCAGCTGAGCCTCTCGCTGGGGAGTTGCACACGGCGCTCGGTATGCAGTTGTGTGAAACTTTTAATTCCTATCTGGATATAACTTGATTTGTTCCAAACATTTTTGGTTCCAGCAATTAACATGTTAAATAACTAAATAAACAGAGAGTGTAAACAGAATAAATCTTGCTGCTTAATGCAAAAAAGTGAACCCCTTGCAAAATGTAATACCCGCTCCTCCTGTAGGACAGAGGGGTAATTTCCCTCTTCCTTCGTTTACTAATATTCATGCCATGTATTTAGAGGGCAAGTCTTGCCCAAGTTTGTACCACACATAATGAAACATGAAAATTATTGCCCCCAATGCTATTGATTTGCCCTAAAACAGCAAAAATTGACAACTTCTAGGGAATGTGTGTCTTTTGTTAACTGGTTTAAATTGGCCCATTCTTAGTTTTAGGGGTTTTATCTGTACTCCTCCTGGGCGGGGCTTAGGATCAACGTGGTTCAGGGTGGCTCTTCCTGGGTCGAAGCTCCGGGGCTCCAATACAAATTGCTTAGCAGGGCCTAAACTAGTATTATATAAGTTTTGCCACTTATAATATTAGTATCCTCTTAAGCAGGAGAAAGGTTCTTTAAGCCCCTCAGTACCAGAGGATCCTCTAGTGGATCCAAGCTTAGACACAACATTGGACCCCTAAAAAAATAGAGCTCCAAAGGCAATCTTATTTGAGCAGACTATGGAGCCAATATCCAAATATCCTACTAAACTTTAAATTACTTAAAAGTGGACATATATCTGTCCTGTGTACAGAGGGTGGGCCCTCAAAATAATGTACTCTGGTAGGCTCAAAGAATGTCAGTCCGACGCTGCGTGCGGGACAAGTTGTATCTTTCAATAGTACCATTTAGTGGACCATAAAATGTATTGCATAACTCTTAAAACTGTTTAAGTGGGCTGAAATAGAAAACAACTTAATTGTACAATGTTTTTGGTTATTTTTTTTTACAGCATGCGGTGCAGTAAGAAGAACAGATTCACTTTATTCTTATTACAACTGCAGATAATAAACAATGAAAAATAGATAAATTCCAAAGTGCACAAATAAAGTGAAGGGGACTTACCTGGCAGGATCGGGCCACCCTAGAAGGGGAAGTCCGTCACATCTGAAGTCCCCGTTTGCTTAGAAATTATCCAATGCTTTTTTGGTCATACAACTGCTGGTTATATAAGCATCCAAAGGACCCCGATGTAGATCTCAGAAGCGTATAGTACAGAATACAAATAAGGCAAATTCAATTACTTATAGGGGGGTCTCAGTAAGTAAATTACAGTTGAGCCCCCCCCCCCCCCCCCCCCCCCTCTTCATTTCCCCTGTAAAGTAAATGAATTTTCGTTACTTCTACTCTCTGTATACATGTTGTCATTCCCCGGAGCGCTGGGTATTGTTCGGTTTTATATAGTTTACAATTTTATATAGTTTTTTTATGTCTTACTACTTCTAGAGGCCCATTTAGACGTGAGTATTGCTCAAAAGATGTCTTTTGAGCGTCTTTTAAATGAGAATCGTTGTGTGCCTTTAAGCGCAAGGTGATCGCTCAAACGTTAAGCGATCACTTTGCGCTCTGAGCTGGGTATACAGAAGGCAAGCGGGGCTGCTTGTCTTCTGCATCCAGCTATTCTCTGCTCAGAGCGGCCGGCTGTTATGCAGCTGAGCGCTCCGAGTGGGATATGCAGAACACAGCTGGACAGCTGTGTTCTTCATACCTCGGCTGTGTTCAGGGAGCAGGATACAGCTAAAACAATATTATAGACTGTGAATTCCTGATAACTGATCACTGATCTTTCAGCATGTTGAAAGAGAACAATCAGCGACTGGTTAACGAAAACTGCACGATGTCCGTGCAGCAAGACACAACGATTATCGCTCAAAAGATGGCTTTTAAGCGAATTTTGAGCAATAATCGTTGTGTCTAAATGGGCTTTTACAAAGATAAGAAACAAACCTTTGTAAAAAAAAATATACAGATAACCAGAACTTAATACTCCAATGTGGCTCTGTGAGCGCTTGTGTTGGGATACACAAGACTTTTTCAACACATTTTATTCATTTTTTGGGGGCTACAAAAAACGGCAATTCTGGCATTGTGTATTTTTTTAAAATTAAGTTTACTGTATAGGTTAATTAATGTGAAACTTCAGTAGTTGGAACCAGGGGCATAGCTAAAGATTCATGGGCCTAGGTGCAAAAGTTTATATTGGAGCCCCCCAACTTCCCCTAACCCCTTAATGCAAAGGCTTAACTTGAAGCTCCTGGGCCCCAATACAAAATCTGTAATGGGGCCCCCAACTATAATGCTTTATTCATAGTACCGGGCTCCCTATATGGAGAAGAGAGGCCTTATAGGCCCCCTAAGGCTCCTGGGCCCGGGTGCAACCACATCCCTTGCATCCGCTATAGTAAAGCCAGTGGTTGGAACTGTTATTGATGTGACAATTGTATGTGTATACTGGGAATTTTTAATTTTTTTACACTTTAAAACTTTATCAAACTTATTTTGCTTTTGTTTTTAGTCCCACTAGGAGACTTAAACTAGTCATCATCTGATCTGTTGTGCAATATACTGATCTACTTCTATATTGCAGTATATTGTACTTTTACCAGCAGTCTATTAACCCCGGCCAGGCTTAATAGGTTGAAATACATAACAGGCCTGGTAGCCTTCCATAGGTGCCAGGTTGCCATAGCAGCCTATCAGCACCCCTGTGATTGCCTTGCAGGGAGGTGTTGGGGCTCCCCTCTGCCCAGCTGCTTAGATGCCACGATTAGCATTGGCTGCAGCAAATGAGTAGATAAATGGCCAGCTATCATCTGTAGGAAACGGCTGACTGGGTATGGAGCAGGCTTGGCTCCTGAGCTGCCCCCGCAAACCCACCACTCCTACAACATACATTTATGTCATAGGTCATCAAGAGGTTGAATGTCAATTAGGATTAGTAATTCCAGTTAGTTGTATTATCTCAGGCAGTCTAGAATCTACTTCCTGTCTCAGACTGCTGCTCTATGATTCCTTTAGGATGGGTTCACACGAGGTGAATTTGCCGTGGCAAATCTGCCTGCGGCCACTAATCCTGGGATTGGCCAGCCATGTGGAGGAGATTTGTCAAAAATCTCATCCACACAGGACGGCCAATCCGTCGCGGCAAAGCTGGCCTTAGCCGGCACTGCGGCACTGATTCCTTGGCAGCATGTCTATTTTTTTTCCATTGCGGCCGGGGGCAACGGAAAAGCATGCGGCCAAGCCACTCTAAAACCTAAGTGCCGCGGGTTTTGAAGCTGCGCCTTCCCGGTGGAAATCTCAACGTTTTTCGCTGCTGCAGAACTGCAAGATTTCCGGGGGGGGGGGGGGGGGGGATGGAGGTTCTGCCCTGCGTGACCCCAGCCTTGTGCTTTGCACTTCAGCTCTGCTTGTTCAGATTGGCTGCTGTGTCTGAGCAGAAGCTCAGCTGAAGTTGGTAAATGGAGGGATCATTTGCATTACTGCAAGGAGAGAAGATTGTAAATACAAACAGCTCACAAGTTTATAAGTTTCGCAACTTATATATAGCCAGGAGTTCAGACTCGGGTCCAAGCTAGACGTTTGTTATTAATGTAGGAGAAACAGTGGATTTTCGGTGGGGCTGGCATCAGGCACCCGGCCTGCGGTCCCCCATGGTTGCCTATCTAGCACCGTTTCATTGCATGAACACCCGGTGCCCCCCACCCGTAAAATCTGCAATTGTTCTCCACAGCTCAGACTGCACAATAATATTCTGTAATCTCTTCTATGCATATGGCGAAAAACAAGATCACTACAAACACAGCTCAGCTTCTCCATAATTGTTTTTGCTTTTGTTTTTTTTTTTTTTTGCTTCTGCCTAATCTGATCCAATATTATTTTGCTGCTAAATTAATTTTCTGCCATTTTCTTGTACAAATCAAATGCGAGTTCACTTCACTGGTGTAATTCGCCAGCTCTGCGACGCTGCTCAAAACATTGGCTCTGCATGATTAATAATGTCAGATATAAATGTCAGACGCAATTAGCTGTTTTTATCCAGATAAATGGTCCTAAATTAACTGTATTCAAACACATTCTTTATGTTGATAGTTCTGAATGCGCACCGACTCCGGCGTGTTTGATTGGTTGTTCTGCATTGGTGTTTTTAATTTATCGGAGCTAACAGTTCTTATAGCGCCAACCTATTCTGTAGCGCTGTACACATCAGATGGAGCATAAGCAGAAAATCAGACATCACATGAGGAAATAGGGGAACACGACGGCTTACTGTCTATGAGGAAATAGAGCGACACAAGAGCTTACTGTCTATGAGGAAATAGGGGGACACGACGGCTTACTGTCTATGAGGAAATAGGGGGACACGACGGCTTACTGTCTATGAGGAAATAGGGGGACACGACGGCTTACTGTCTATGAGTAAATAGGGGGACACGACGGCTTACTGTCTATGAGGAAATAGAGGGACACAAGAGCTTACTGTCTATGAGGAAATAGGGGGACACGACGGCTTACTGTCTATGAGGAAATAGGGGGACACGACGGCTTACTGTCTATGAGGAAATAGAGGGACACAAGAGCTTACTGTCTATGAGGAAATAGAGGGACACGACGGCTTACTGTCTATGAGGAAATAGGGGAACACGACGGCTTACTGTCTATGAGGAAATAGGGGGACACGACGGCTTACTGTCTATGAGGAAATAGGGGGACACGACGGCTTACTGTCTATGAGGAAATAGGGGAACACGACGGTTTACTGTCTATGAGGAAATAGGGGGACACAAGAGCTTACAGTCTATGAGGAAATAGGGGAACACGATGGCTTACTGTCTATGAGGAAATAGGGGAACACAACGGTTTACTGTCTATGAGGAAATAGGGGGACACAAGAGCTTACAGTCTATGAGGGAATAGCGGGACACAAGAGCTTACAGTCTATGAGGAAATAGGGGGACACAACGGCTTACTGTCTATGAGGAAATAGGGGTACACAAGAGCTAACAGTCTATGAGGAAATAGGGGGACACAACGGTTTACTGTCTATGAGGAAATAGGGGTATACAAGAGCTTACAGTCTATGAGGAAATAGGGGGACACAAGAGCTTACAGTCTATGAGGAAGTAGGGGGGGCACGACGGCTTATTGTCTGTGAGAAAATAGAGGGGACACAAGATCTTACAGCCTATGAGAAAATAGGGGAACGCAAGAGCTTACAGTCTATGAGGAAATAGAGGGGACACAAGATCTTACAGTCTATGAGGAAATAGGGGGGACACAACGGCTTACTGTCTATGAGGAAATAGGGGGGACACAAGATCTTACAGTCTATGAGGAAGTAGGGGGGACACGACGGCTTATTGTCTGTGAGGAAATAGAGGGGACACAAGATCTTACAGCCTATGAGGAAATAGGGGGACACAAGAGCTTACAGTCTGTGAGGAAATAGGGGGGGGACACAAGAGCTTACAGTCTATGAGGAAACAGAGGGGACACAAGAGCTTACAATCTATGAGGAAATAGGAGGCACAAAAGAGCTTACAATCTATGAGAAAATAGGAATGCACAAGAGCTTACAGTCTATGAGGAAATAGAGGGGACACAAGATCTTACAGTCTATGAGGAAATATGGGACGGGGGGCACCAGACTTTACTTTCCATGAAGAACTAGAGGGGGGCACAAGAGCTTACAATCTAAGAGAAAATGGGGGGGGGGGGGCACAAGAGCCTACAGTCCATGAGGAAATAGGGAGGACAAAAGAGCTAACAGTCTGTGAGGAAATAGGGGGAACACAAGAGTTTACAGTCCATGAGGCAATAAAGGGGATACAAGAGCTTACAGTCTATGAGGAAATAGGGGGACACAGGAGCTTACAGTCTATGAGGAAATAGGGGGACACAAGAGCTTACAGTCTATGAGGAAATGGGGGGGACACAGGAGCTTACAGTCTATGAGGAAATAGGGGGACACAAGAGCTTACAGTCTATGAGGAAATAGGGGGTGTGAGGGATAGAGTAACATGATTGGATCAGGTTCTGAGGAAGAATGTAGAAGAGGGGTGGATGGAGAAGAGTTAGTCTAGGGAATGTCGCAGAACTCTCTTTCTCTACAGGTGTATACCAGTGATTAACCTGATTGCCTATGATAGCGCATTCCAGAGAACAGGTGCAGCTCAGGAAAAGTCTTCAAGACAACAATGACAGATTTGGATTATGGAGAAATTTTTGTTTAAAATCATTAGCAGAATAGAGAGCATGTGTATTGTGTGTGGCAGACAGAGATAAGGAAGGAGATATATGGTGGTGAAGTACTGTGGAGAGCTTTATTGATTAGGTGAGAAGTATACAGTAAATTGTATATTATAGTGGAGAGGAACCAGTGTGGAGGCATCAATGTAGGGAATGGCACTGTGTAGAGGCATCAGTGTAGTGAATGGTACAGGGTGGAGGCATCAGTGTAGTGACTGGCATAGTGTAGGGGCATCAGTGTAGTGACTGCTACAGGGTGGAGGCATCAGTGTAGTGACTGGCACACTGTAGAGGCATCAGTGTAGTGACTGGCACACTGTAGAGGCATCAGTGTAGTGACTGGCAGAGCTTGGAGGCATCAGTATAGTGACTGGTACAGGGTGGAGGTATCAGTGTAGTGACTGGCACAGGGTGGAGGCATCAGTGTAGTGACTGACACAGTGTAGAGGCATCAGTGTAGTGACTGGCAGAGAGTGGAGACATCAGTGTAGTGACTGGTACAGGGTAGAGGCATCAGTGTAGTGAATCACACTCGGTGGAGGCATCAGTGTAGTGACTGGCACAATGTGGAGACATCAGTGTAGTGATTGGCAGAGGGTGGAATCATTAGTGTAGTGACTGGTACAGGGTGGAGGTATCAGTATAGTGACTGACACAGTGTAGAGGCATCAGTGTAGTGACAGGCACAAGGTGGAGACATCAGTATAGTGACTTGCAGAGGGTGGAGACATCAGTGTAGTGACTGGCACAGGGTAGAGGCATCAGTGTAATGACTGGCAGAGGGTGGAGGCATCAGTGTAGTGACTGGTACAGGGTGGAGGCATCAGTGTAGTGACTGACACAGTGTAGAGTCATCAGTGTAGTGACAGGCACAAGGTGGAGACATCAGTGTAGTGACTGGCAGAGGGTGGAGGCATCAGTGTAGTGACTGGCACAAGGTGGAGGCATCAGTATAGTGACTGGCAGAGGGTGGAGGCATCAGTGTAGTGACTGGTATAGGGTAGAGGCATCAGTGTAGTGACTGACACTGGGTGAAGGCATTAGTGTAGTGACTGGCACAAGGTGGAGACATCAGTGTAGTGACTGGCAGAGGGTGGAATCATCAGTATAGTGACGGGCACAGGGTGGAGGCAGATTCTGGAGGTGTTTGAGGTGCAGATGACATGAGCAAGTTACTGATTGAATATAGGGAACAAAAGATCGGAACCAAGTATGACCCCAAGACAGTAGGCATGCTGCCGAGACGTTATGGTGGTACCACATACTGAGATGGAAATATAAGGATTAGGTCAGCCAGTAGATGGTTGAAACACAAGAAGTCTAGTTTTTGGAACATTCAGTTTCAGATAGAGACAGGACATGATGTAATAGACAGCGGACAGATAATCACCAGCGGTTTTGCAGCAGTGAAGGAGTGATGTCTAGGGAAGCGGTATATAATTGCGTATCATCAGAACTAATGAAAGAGTTGTGGGGGAGTAGAAAATGGCACAGGAGATCCCCTGTGGGAGCTCATAAAGGCAGCCCTGCTTTACTAGAGAGACAAAAATGCAAAAATCAATGACTTTAGAGTATAATAGCTTTGTTTATGGGATTGGGGCTGCAGATATATTGCTATTTTGATATACTTTTTAAATGTGTTTTTGTTTTTTATTCATAGCAACATCTAAGTATCCTTGTTTGTTGCAATAATTGGAAGCTTTTCTGTTCTATTTCCTAATTTATCTAAATGGATATAAATTTTCGAATGTTTCCCATAAAGTGCACTTAACATTTTTTTTTTTCTCTAGGAAATTTGGCTGCAAATATAAAAATATATCTAAAAAAAATCTGTGAACTTTAATAGATTGAAGCACTTTATGCCTAGGATTATAATTACACAAGCGCGATTACAGTCTGCACTCCTTTTACTGCATTCACATCCTGTTACATTCGCTTCCTAGTTTGCAAACCACTGCAGCGAAAAATGGAAGTGTTTTGATCAATGTAAAGTGACTTGGAGGAAAATAACTGGTTACATCAGGACCGGTAAATAGCACGGAGGCCGGTAAGTGTCTCTGGTAAAGCTCTATGCCTAAAACATTCTACAGTGAATCACAGGCCCATTTAATGAAGCTGGAAAACTGCAGGATGGGTTTACAAGGGTTTATTGTGAAGCCAAGTCAGATTCATTGCGCTGTGTGTCCTGACCAGCGGTGTATTAAATACATTGTGCAGAACTGCAGGCTTTCCTGAGCGCCCAACCAACTCCCAGGCTCACTAAATAATTCAGCTACAAGTTTTTAAGTCAAATGGTGTACTCAAATGGAAGCAAAAGGATAAGCAGGCACGTATCACCTTTCTGCCTCTTTTCACCCTTCCTTGATAAGATCTCTATGAAAACATTCTCCTGATGAAAAGAGAACTTAAAAAGGATGTAAATGTATTCTGTGTAGGAAATGTGCGGAAGCAAAAAATCTAAAAAGAAAAGCAATATTTCAATCTCTGCTGATGATAATGATGATGATACTGATGATAAAAATCTTTATCATGGAAGACAATTGTCTTTGCAAGATATAAATCAATCAATGCTTTGAAAGGTTGTAGGTTTATGTTTGTAATAATGCAATTTCTACCTTGGTTGGCTTCTGATCACTGGTTTTGTAGATCCTCTAGGGCGGGGCATAAATTAATATCTAGACTTAACTTAAAAATATAGGGCAAGACTTAAAAGGAAAACAAGGCAGGACTAGGGCAAGACGGAAATTGAAAAAAACAATTTCCACTTTGGTTTCCTTCTGTTGACTGGATTTGTAGATCCTCTAGGGCGGGGCATAAATTGATGCACAACCTTTTCCTCTACATCTTTAATTTCCTTTTCCCTCTGCCATTCTCTTTCTTTATCTGAAGCAGTAATCAACGAAAGGCCATTCTACACAACTGGATTAGTGGGCACAACATGTTCATCTAATTGTTATGCTGTGCAAAAAGGGACATTGATCCTTTTTGGTTTGCTTTGGTCATAGAATCTTCAGTTTTTTATTGGGTTTGGAAGTATTTCTACAGTAAATACTGACAATTTAGTAAGAATGTAGGACAACTGTTAGGTCAACGTTGTCAACTTTTGGATTGGGAGGTTTTGGCATAGAAAAAACCCATAGTCAGTTCAGAAGGTTATCAAGTTAATGGTGGATCCTTCATGGTTCTAGTGATTGCAAAAAATAACTTGACTTTCTGAATAGAACCTTGTCCCATGAATCCTCTATTCATTGAAATGACATTGCTTGTTAACTTTCATCCATTCGTTTTATGATCTCTCACTCATGGGACATTCTTGTGAAGGACTCTCTGCTTTGGACAATTACTACTTTTTAATCGAGTCCCTTGACAATAAGCTGATCACAAAGTGTCCTTTTGTTGGGACCTACAGTTATTGTCTAGAATCTGCGTGGAAACCTAGAAATAAGGGCTCCCACCCACTGGCGTTTTTTTTCTCCACTGCGCTGCGAGTGCAAGAAAATCGCTGGGATATCGCTGCGACATCGCCAGTCTTTTCAATGGGGCCAGCGGCAGCATCGCTAGCCCCATTGAAAAGATATGTAGAATGCCGCTGACTTCTGTCACAGCTGTGGCAGAAGTCTGCGGCATGCTATCCCATTGCTTTCAATGGGATCGGCACTGCTGCCGATCCCATTGAAAGCAGTGGTTTCTGACAAGCCCCGCAGAATGATTATTGGAGAAGGGCTTGAAATATAAGCCCTTCGCCGATAATCATTAAAAAGTGGTTAAAAAAATAATAAAAAAGTTACTCACCTCTCCGGTGCTCAGACGCGTCCTCCTGCTGGCTCGCCGCCACTGCTGTCCAGCACTTTCAGCAGACGGGGATTTAAAAATCCCCGCCTCCTGAAAAAGCTGTGCGGATTGGCTGATTCATTCATGAATAGCAATATTTTAGTTTCCTTCATCCCGCGGGGATGAAGGAAACTCCTGCCACAGCTGTGACAGCTGTCACAGCTGTGGCAGAAGTCCGCGGCATTCTCCATATCTTTTCAATGGGGCTAGCGCTGCTGCCGCTGGCCCCATTGAAAAGACTGGCGATGTCGCAGCGATATCCCAGCGATTTTCAGGTATCTGCCGGCGTTTTTCTCGCACTGTGATGCGAGACTTTAACTTTAGAATCGCATCGCAGTGGAGAAAAAAACCGCCAGTGGGTGGGAGCCCTAAGTGTTTGATTTCCATGCAGCTCCCCTACAGGAGAAAAAAATTATTACGTCATTGGGTTGTCTGTGTCATGCAAGACAGGGCAGATCCCCCATAAATAGAGAGGAACTCTTTGTAACAACTTTCCCTTCTATTAATTCCCAATAGGGTATATGAAAATATTTTTTTGCACTGGGCCCCCTTTAATTACAACATAGAAGGCTTACCAATAATTATAAAATGGTATATTTTTGGTATATTTTCAGCAAAGATTTTAATACACCAATGCATGTTTTTACATAGGAAGCTACGAGCTGAATTTTCTTTTGTGACTTCTATCCTAGTATTAGATTCACTCCGCTGTGGTGAACACCCACACTGAGCGAAACTCAGAGCAGCGAGGTTGTCATATCGGGAAGCAGGATGGGAAAACACCATACAGTATTTATTTTGCCACTACAGGCATTCCAGTCTCTTGTGTTGCTTAATGGCCTTGATGACAGTTTTTAGGCAACGGTAATGCGAGAAAGACCTTGCTCTATTTATAGCTGGACCTGCTATTACTGAATAACTTATTTAAGAGATGGGTTTAAAGATGAGTAAATAGCTAAGCCAACTCCCTAACCACTGCATTTCAAGGCTCTTTACTTGAAGAAAATCTATACCCTATGTCACAGGAATCCTGACTTGTTGAGCAATTTATGGAGTAAGAGTGACACTTGAAGCCAAGGAGGCCTCCATTCTCATTGTTAGTTCAATTGATTTTTATTCTGTTTGGCATCTACCTATCTTGGCTTTTTAAAAGACAGGTTAAATGGTTCACTATGGCCCAGCACATTCTGAAAGAGAGATTTCTACGGAAATATAGTCACACCAAGCTGCAGGTTGAATTTTAGCAGGAATGGATACCTTTCTAACATGTATGGGGGCCACTGACTCTTGTGTGTAGGATGGGGTATGTCGGATTTCAACATGCCCGATCCTTTAATAAATTGCTGCCAGAGGGTCTGGCAATGGCCTATCGCTTTCTTCCTATTGAAATAAATATACATGCGCGGTCGACCATTTGTCCAACAGATTTTTAATAATAATAAAATTATTTCCTGTCACCAATGATTTTCAATGGTTTCATTTTCATTTGCGATGTTTTCACTGTAATCTCGCATCGCAAAAGAGAATGGGCAATATGGCCTATAGTTTTCAATAATAGCATTAGTCCCATTGAAAACAATAGGGTGAGCATTGCACTCCCCTGACACAGCTGTGGCAGGGGATTCCTTCACTCATGCATAGACCGCTGGGATGAAGGAATCCTCTGCCACAGCTGTGGCAGAAGTCCATAATGCTTTCCCATTTCTTTCAATGGGGCCGGCACTGCTGTGGCCAATCAGAGGCAGTGCCCAGCTGTCATTGAATGACAGCTGAGCACTGCTTCTGATTGCCTGAGCGCTCAGCCAGTCAGAGGCAGCGCTTTCTGGAGGTGGGGATTTTTCAATCCCTGGCCTCCAGAACAAAGAAGAACACTGCCGGGGCTGGAGAGAGGAGCAGGATGGCTCTTCTAGGTGAGTTAATCGTTTTTTTTTTTTTACTTTTTTTTTACAGCTTGCTATGAATTTCAGGTAAGGGCTTATATTTCAAGCCCTTCCACGAAAATCATCACTGCAAACCCACTGCTTTCAATGGGGCCGCAGCAGTGCCAGCCCCATTGAAAGAAATGGGAAAGTATCACGGACTTCTGCCACAGCTGTGTCAGGGGAGTGCAATGCTCTCCCTATTGTTTTCAATGGGTCTAGCGCTGCTGCTACTGGCCCCGTTGAGAACAATGGACGATATTGCCCATTCTCTTTTGTGATACGAGATTACAGTGAAAACATCGTAAATGAGAATGAAACCATTGAAAACCATTGGTTTTATTATCATGCGTTTTCACTCACTATCGCGTAGCAAGTGGGATTGCACCCTAACAGCCATAAATTTTTAGTTTTTCCATGGATATAGCCATGTCAGGTATGTTTTTTTTTTTTTCAGGATGTCCTGTAGTTTCTAATGCTATTATTTTGGAGTTTGTATGACTTTGTGATCATTTTTGTAAAAACATTTCTTGGAGATGGAATGACCAATTCTGGCATTGTTTTTTTTTCCTACGGTGCTCATCGTGCGGGATAGATAATGTGTAGAATAGATACTTTGATAGATTGGACATATATATATATATATATATATATATATATATATATATATATATATATATATATTTATATATTTTTTTTTATTGTTACTGTGGTAAAAGAGGGGGGGAGGGGTTGATGGTAAGCTTTTATTTACTTTACTTTTTTCCGATTATTAAAAAAAAAACCTTCGTTTTTCTTTTTTTTTTTGCCTCCATAGGGAACTTGAACTCGTGATCGTTCTATCACTCATATAGTATAATGAAATAGCACAGTATTACATTATACTGCATTTTGACAGACAGTCATAGGCATTTATTTATGGCAGCACTGGGGGGCTTTCAGAAGGCCCCCAGCTGTCATGGCAACCAAACGGCACCCAGCGATTGCCTTGTGGGGGGCAATTTGTGACCCCTGAATATCAATCAGAGCTTTTAAATGCTTCTTTCAGAACTGACAGAGACATTTAGAAGTCAAACAGGCGCAATCAGCATTAGTGCTGATCGTGGCTGTTATAGGTGGGTGTCTGCTATCCTGATCCAGCTCCATATAAACACTGCACACCCAGACTGCCCTGTGGTGTTAAGGGGTTAAAAGATCAGACATTGACGTATGAGACCACTATCCAATAGTCAGCATTAAAAAGCCAGCTTTCGTCCTCCTGGATGAGAGCTAATTTGCATACCCTCTTTCTTTTCAAGGAGCCTATGATGCTCCCTATGCTAACCTTGTAGACTCCATAAAGAAAAACAGTATACACTTAGATACAAAGAATGAAAGTACCCGAAAGAGAAAATCCTTCTGCTATGCTCCTCCCCCTCACCATGACCCTCCTCCTTGGACCTTGCGTTAGGAATAATACATTTTTGCCTGGAGTGTTGCTTTAAGGATTACGCTGATTAACAGATACACATCTCCAACTCTGTTAAGAATTCTTAAATATGCATCTGACTAAATGCCTCTTGAGATAAGTAACACTTCATATGTTTTTATATTCTAAACATTTGTGCAAAATGCGTGGGAGACAGGTTTGATTTCTTGCTTTTTCTTATCAGTATATGCAACTGCTGAAACCTACATGAATTTACCAGATAAACACCTAAGATTGTAAATATTTACTCTCAGAGCATTTTTGAGATCTGGATTATGTACAATGCATCATAGAACATCCATCTCTGTTTCAGAAGGCGTCTGTCATCTTGATAGCGCATGTATATTGTAATTCCATAGGCTGCAATATCTTTTAATGTACAATCTTATCTCTGTGACAAGATAACATGTAATGTAAAACTGTCTGACTTCTGACTCCTTTTTGACAATCCTTTTCTTACTGACTATGGGGAAAAGAAGGTTTAACATTGCAGTTCGCAATATGAAATATATCCAACCAAATCAGTGCAACTATCCAGCTACAAAACCCAGAAGGCGTGGAGGATGGGTGGTGGAGGAGTCTCGATTCACTCTTAGTCAAAAACATAGCTTTAGACCTATATGTAATGTCTTACTGATGCTGGATAGAAGCCATGGATGTTGTAGCTGTGTGCTACTGATTACCACTAATCAGGGACGAGCCAGGAGTCAGCAACAGGTGATCTTGGTATGTAGTACAGAAGGATGAGGTGGCTAATGTAGTCCAATAGAACGCCAGGAGTCAGCAGCAGGTGGTCTTGGTATGCAGTACAGAAGGATGAGGTGGGTAGCATTGTTGGGAGGGAAGCCAGGAATCGTATCAGGAAGTCTTCAAGTCACTTGTAGTTGAGAAGGAGGAGTGAAGCTAGATCAAGAGCTGTGAAACATAATAATCCTGCACTGAGGGAGTGGTAGGGCCAGGCTTTTATAGAAAGTGCTAATTAGCAACAGGGTGGGGCCAGGACAGAGACACAGGAACTAGATCAGGAGCCAGGACAATGCTATCATCAGTAGAGGAGCTTGTCTAGCAAGCTGGATAGCTCACTGGGGAAAGAAACCATCCGGGGCACCATCCAGGTTCGATCACTGATGCTAGGAGAAATTGCAATCAGAAGCAGGACCTAAAGGGTTGTTCAGGACATTACTCAGCATAGATCAGCAATAGTTGATCAGCATGGGTCCACCTCTGAGGACCCCTGCCAATCAGCTGATACCAGGCCAGATGTCATTTAATTCCACGGGAGATGCACCTGCAATACCAAACTGAGCTGGCGCATTATGGACAGAGCTGCCTGCTTCTGTCTGCATGGACAGCAACCATGGTAAATTCCGAACAGTGGACCCCCGCCGATCAACTATTGAGGAGCTATCCTGAGCATCAATATTGATGTCCCAGACAACTTATTGAAGGGTGTTTTACGTGCCCAAGCAGTCAGACAAGAATGTTCCTTGGAATGTTCATTTGCCCAATCATTGGGCCATGTGAAAGTACTACTGATCATTCTATGAATGAGTAAATGCTTGTTCCTTAGGTAAACATATCTTTCATGCAGCAGGAAAAAAAAATATTGTTCATGGCACAGCTTTCTGTATAAATGGGGAATGTGCTACCAGCAATGATGAAATTGTACTGGGGACAAATAATCATTTAACCCTGAACAGTCTTAATTGGCCATGTAAAGTTCTGGTAGACAAGCGCTCAACTTGTTGATTTGTTCTTGTCATCTGGAGCAAATTGCATGGTATAAAAGGATCTTTTTGTTTTTGGGATGATTCATGAATAACCTATTACGAGTTTCAGATCCAGGGTAGGGAAAGGCAAAAGATCTATTACTCAACCTTCTGCTGTGCCTCCAATTCAGTGCTGCCGACCCAGTCCCCTCTGCTCAAACAGGAAGTGTTGATGTTATGTTCATTACTCACATGACCACTGGCCTCAGCAGTAATATGTGCATGGTCGACACATGGTTGTGAAATCAACAGTTGGTTCTAATGGTCCTGTGAATGTTGAAAGTGTGTGTGTGTGTGTGTGTGTGTGTGTGTGAGGGGCGGGCGGGGGGGGGGGGGGGGGGGGTCAACAGCACCAAAACAAGCACATTGGAAAGGCGAGTAATGGCTATTCCATTTTCTATGCTAATCCTTACCATAGGAGAAGTTTATTTAAAGGCCGGAGAACCCCTTTAGTTGACCTGCACATATTCTGTATTAATGGATAGCAGTCCCTAAAATCCATTGCCTTTGGCTTGGAACAAAGAACCACAATCCAGCACATATTATTACCCTGGTAGATAATTGAGATCAGTGCTTGTCTACTGAACCCTTAGACAGGCCGATACAGAAAATTGTTTATCAATATAGAGCTGTCTTTTGGTGATGTATATCTCCTCATTCACACAGAGAAAGGTGCAGCCAACCTGCAAGCATTATGATTGCTAGAGAGCCGAAGAAGGAGCATTTGTTGTAAGGAAATTGGTATTGTCCATTTTACGTAGCATGCAGTCAGGCAAATGTTCGTTCTTCATAATCCGGTCATGTAAAATGGACTTTAGCTGCTTACTATAACAGTAAAGAGATAAGGAAGGAAAATGGTTGTGTGAACAGAAAATGCAGGCTGTAGAGGAAAAGAGAAAGACCATCAGTTTAAGTCCCGCCCTAGAGGATCCACATATGCAGTGAACACATTACATAAAATATGTGATTAGCTGACAAGGGAGCCAACATTTTGGTATAGTATTGACCAGCATTAGCCATGTAGACACACACACTGCATTATACCGTGTTTCCCCGAAAATAAGGCACCCCCTGAAATTTGCAGAAGTCCCAAATATAAGGCACCCCCGCCCCGATAGTAAGGCATAGTAAAGTGTGCAGGCAAGTCAAGAGGCCTGTCCCCTGCTGCCATCTCCGTTGTCTCCTACCTCCAGATGTATTGGTAGATCTGCAGACAGTCCGCTGTTATCCTGTCCCTGCTGTGCTGTACGAGTGTGCTGTTGTGAGCACCCCTTGCTGGCTGGAAAAGTCCATACTGTACGTTCTGTTCCTGCTGTACATGTCTGCTGTGATGAGCTCCCCCTGGTGGCCGGAAGCTGCAATACCATCCCTGCTTGCAAGTGGTACAGGAACTTCTGTCTGCAGACAGGTACGTTGCTTTACAGCCCTTATTTTTTTATGGCTCTGTGTGTGAGTCAGGCAACCGGTGTGTGATTCTTAAGGCTGGGTTCTCACAGAGCGTATTTCCAGTGGAAATCTCGCAGTTTGGCCACAGCGATAAACAGCGAGATTTCCGCCAGGAAAGCGCTGCTTCAAAACCCACAGCACTTAGGCGCTTGTTTTGAAGCGACCTGGCTGCACGCTTTTCCGTTTCTGTGGCTGGTGAATCCGCACCACAACACCGGCTTCTCCCAGCTTTGCCGTGACAGATTTGCTGTCCCATGTGGACGAGATTTCTGAGAAATTTCGTCCACAAAGCTGGCCAATTGAGGGATTTGCGGCTACAGATGGATTTGCCGCGGCGAAATAAGACACCCCCTGAAAATAAGACGTAGCGCATATTTGGAAGCAAAAATTAATATAAGACGCGTCTTATTTTCGGGGAAACAGGGTAGCATGAAAACGCCGAACCCATCTACCACAATGCTATCAAAGTAGAGCACAGGCAGTAATGCATTCCGTGGCTGGCACAGTTGATATTTTGTAGCTCAAGTCCAAACAGATTGGATAACTGTAGTGAAACATTTACCCTTCCTTTAAAAAAAGAAATTAGTCAAAAGTCTGGACACACTCGTTTAAATGGTTTAACAATCAGAAAATTGACTTCCAATGTGTAAAATTAACAATTGGGAAGGAACTGCATTTTTTGATAAAGTAGATGTTTTTGACTCTGTCATATGGAATGTAGCTCAGGTTTTTCAAATGGGAAGGGAGTCATGTGATATATTAGCTACAATTGATACAGAATGACACTGGAAATGTCAGTTTCATCCTATCTTTACTTGTTTAGGAGTTAAGTGGGGGCAAGGTTTCACAAATTGCTTTACATGACATGTTTGATGTGTCCACCATTCTGCCAGATGCACATGGTTAAATCCAGTCTTTGTGATCACCCTGTAGAAGAACTGCAGGGGATATGTCTTCACAGCACCGTAAGATTCTCTGTTTCAGGTGAACCGTATTGCATAATTTTTCTGCATACACAAGGCACTGTAATTGGCCCCCGAGATAAACTTAGAATAGCCTCCAATGTAACCAGACTTAACACATTTGGATTTTTATCTCTGGGGCCATTAAAAGTCATGTAAAGCACTTTGTGAAACTTTGTCCTTACTTAACTCTTAAACGAGTAAAGAAATGGCCAAACTGAGTCAATTCTAGCCGAGAATGATATATCACAAGATCCCTTTCCCATTTAAAGAATCTTGAGTTGAATTCAATATGGCAGATTTTAAAATGGCCACTGAAAAGGTTTCCTCCACCAAAAAATGCAGTCTCTTTCACAATTACTTTAACACATTGAAAGTCAATTACCACATCAGTTACACGGGTGTGTCCAGACTTTTGACTCACCCTGTATATAACATATTGGCAGAATGGACCATAGTCACTAAATGACCAATCCCATCTAGACCAGAGCTTTCCCACCAGAGGAGCTATGGTGCAAAAATAATCTAAAAACGTTAGAGTCACGACAAACACAATCACACAAAGAGACTCGGCAATAAGGATCTGAACCCGTGGATGTGATCAATGTACAGACAGCAGAAGCTTTCTATCTGCCGATGACAGTGTAAGCACCGCTGTCACATCATCATCATCATCCGTAAAGCCGATGTTTTCTCCCCTCGTTGATAAGATCTCGATCTGCTTTTCTGAGGGATTTACAGCTGCAACAATTGTCTGTAAGTAATAATAAAAATGGAAATTTTCTAGGTAATGTCTTTGGAAAAAATCACCCTTTTCTTAAACATTACCTGTTTAGAGATGTAAAAGCTCTTGGCTTGACATCTTAATCACAATAATTCTGTCTCAGATTTTTGATTTACTTGCCGGCAGAGATTGCAGAGAGATAAGGGGGCAGATGCTGTCACGAATTTCTGCAGTCTGGCAAGCACAGACGTTGTGGGAAGGAGAGTTCACCGCCATTCATCCGGCGGATGAAAATATACCTATATAGAAAAGTAAAAATGATACGCAAACATAAACTCTTTATGTACCATTAGGGAGCAGCCCTCCGAGTAATTGCCTTGTATAATGTGAGCGGCCGTATTCCCCGGCTTCGCACCGGTCTACTATGTGTAACTGTTTGTTGTTTGTTTGTGCAGTTACAAACTTTGTTTGCTACTGATATGCAGCCAACATAATAAACATAATAAGGTGCAGTCAGTTCATAGCGAATCAAGAAGAATGGCTGCGTTGCTATACGCAGAAATTTGACGGCTTGCCAGTGGCGTCCCAAAGAGATTTTAATTAATAGTTGCTTTTGTATTCCAATTTTTTATGAATATATTGAGATGGGCAGGTCCTAGAGAGCTGGGTGTATTCTTAGTATATACACGTATATGTGCGGTAGATTCTCCTCAGTATAAATACATATATGTGGGAGGGGTATATATAGATGTGTTGGTTTACTGCAGGAAACAGCACCCCTGTGACTGTCATGGTCAGGAGGAGGACAGCAGGGTCTGAGCAGTTACCGACAATCAGAGGCGTAACTTGAAGCTCCTGGGCCCCAATGCAAAACCTGTACCAGGGCTCCCTATATGGAGAAGAGAGGCCTTATGGGCCCCCTAAGGCTCCTGGGCCTGGGTGAAACCGCATCCCCTGCATCCTCTGTAGTTTCGCCCCTACCAACAATCCAGCACAGACTGGTTTATTACTACAGTACACAGTGAGGGTCATAACCAATCAAAAGGCTGCATGCAAAGCCTGACATACAGTCAGAGTCCCAGCCAGAGAGAAGAGAGGAACTCAAAAGTTTAAGGCCGAATGCACAATGGTGGGTCGGAATCCCACAGTGGAATCAGACCCTGCCCACGGCTGGGCATCCATGCATACCTGCAGTTTCTTCTGTTCTGCAGATGGTCCGCATGGCGAGCCGTCGGACATGCTCAGTACAGAATTTTTTTTTAGATTTGTTGCTTTTCCCGTGTCATCGCCTAGCGATGAGGCGGAATCTGTGACCCTTCCACAATAGAAGGGTCTGCATGGAATCCGCACTAGAAAAGGACATGCTGTTATTTTCCCTCCGTGTGTGGAAATCCGCAACTGATTTCCACTCGTAGGCAGGGATAAGCGATCTTGCATAGCATGTCTATGGGCAGTATCTGCCGTGGAGACCGGAGGCGGATGCCCGATCCGGATTCCATAATGCAAATACACCCGAGTGCATTGGCCCTTAGAACACCTCAATTGTTCCAGATTTCAAGTGGCTTTTGATGGTATAGGGAACTAGACTGACTGCCACCTTAGCTCTCTTGGCAATTTCTCTATAGGACAGACCTGAACTTCTAAGGATTAGAATAGTCTGTCTTTCCTTATTTGCCCTTTTCCTGCCATTATGATAGCAATGTGCTCAGACATGAAGAGCAAAACTGTCCAAATTCTGCCCTAGAGGGCTCCTGCACACTCGCAAGAGCAATACTGGACCGTGATTCATCGCCCGATATCACCGTCGCAATCCTTCTGAAAACCCCATGGAAACAGCCTCACATCACTGCGGCGATGTTCTCCCACTGTTTTCAATAGGGCCGGTGCTGCCATGTGGAAACCCATGGATGCGACAGCGGGGCTGAAGGAATCCCCTGACACAGCTGTCACATCCGTAGCAGGGAATCCCCATGTTCTCTTACTGTTTTCAATGGGGATGGCGCTGCTGGAGAAGAGAAGCAACGTGGAAATCAACTAAACAGTTGCCGTCATCAGCAGAATTCCTGCACCATTTATAGAAGTTTGTGGGGTTACCACATATTGACAGACATGGGTTGGATCTTAATGTGCTGATTACACCGGCATAGAAACAACAGAGAACTTGATTTCCTTTCTAGTGCCCCATTTTATAACTGGAAATTGCACCCAGTGTGTGGTGATTGTATGCACCAAGATTATGACACTTTATGGCCGCTAACAAGTTATTTCATACTCCTTCATGCCATACATAGCGATTTATCACAATTGCAAAGTGTGGTTATTTCAGTAGAGTCAGAACCTGAATGTGAAGAATGATACAACAGGGAACTGCTTGTAAGACGATTCCCTTATATAGTGAATTGGTCCGAAAATCCCCTTCTCCTGTTCTTTCAACTGGAAAACAAAGAACAGATGGAAAGACGCAGTTTCCGTATTTCAGCTACATAATATAAAAGAATAGTTGATTATAATCATTGTTGTTTATTTCGCTGCTTGATTTCCTAAATACCAGTTCCCAGGATTATGAGCTTGTCGAAGGATAATCAGAGAGGGCAGAGAATTGCCTATTCTGAAAATCTCTTCTAACCCGTTCATGAAGGAATCTGGCCCCGCAAAGCCGATGTTAGCTCTTAATTCCTGATTAGTGCCATTTGAAAGACTGCAGAAATTAACTGGTCAGAAACTAATCAGGAAGGAAAGAAAGTTCTTTGGCCCGACGAGGCAGCGGCGTAAAGTTATTAGCTCGATAAAGGAGAATTGGATTCCTTCTCAAACGATCTTTTGGGAGACGGCGGTGGGGTGAGGTATTCGGGGGCTTTTGTTCTTAGCTACTGTTGCTAAAATATTTCAGTGCTAAAAATACTGAAGAAAGATTTGAAGCAAAATTAAACAAACATAAGGGAGACATCACGTCAGATGAGCTTTCTCTGTACTCTGTGTATAAGAATAAAACTTCTGTAGCACTACTCAATATGTGCAAGAATATGCCTACTATAACAATGCTCACTATTTACAAGAATATAACTACTATAATACTGCCTCCTATGTGCAAGAATATAACTACTGTAATACTGCCCCCTATGTACAAGAATATAACTACTATAATACTGCATACTATGTACACGAATATAACTACTATAATACTGCCTCCTATGTGCAAGAATATAACTACTATAATACTGCCCCCTATGTACAAGAATATAACTACTATAATACTGCCCCCTATGTACAAGAATATAACTACTATAATACTGCCCCCCTATGTACAAGAATATAACTACTATAATACTGTCCCCTATGTACAAGAATATAACTACTATAATACTGCCTCCTATGTACAAGAATATAACTACTATAACACTGCCCCCTATGTACAAGAATATAACTACTATAATACTGCCCCCTATGTACAAGAATATAACTACTATAATACTGTCCCCTATGTACAAGAATATAACTACTATAATACTGCCTCCTATGTACAAGAATATAACTACTATAATACTGCCCCCTATGTACAAGAATATAACTACTATAATACTGTCCCCTATGTACAAGAATATAACTACTATAACACGGCCCCCAATGTACAAGAATATAACTACTATAATACTGCCCCCTATGTACAAGAATATAACTACTATAATTCTGTGCCCATGCACAAGAATATAACTACTATAATACTGCCCCCTATGTACAAGAATATAACTACTATAATACTGTCCACTATGTACCAGAATATAACTACTATAATACTGCCCCCTATGTACAAGAAAATTACTAGTATAATACTGCCTCCTATGTATAAGAATATAACTACTATAATACTGCTCCCTTTCTAGAAGAATATAATTAGTATACTACTACCCCCATGTACCATAATACTGCCCCTATGTACAATAATATAACTACTATAATACTGCCTCCTATGTACAAGACTATAGCTACTATAATACTGCTCCTATGTACAAGAATATAACTACTATAATACTGCCCCTATGTACAAGAATATAACTACTATAATACTGCCTCCTATGTACAAGAATATAACTACTATAATACTGTCTCCTGTGTACAAGAATATAACTACTATAATACTGCCTCCTATGTACAAGAATATAACTACTATAATACTGCCCCTATGTACAAGAATATTACTACTATAATACTGACCCCTGTGTACAAGAATATAATTAGTATACTGCTACCCCCATGTACCATAATACTGCCCCCTATGGGTAAAAATATTACTAGTCAACGCTGTATGTGAAGTCATTACACTGGAGATTGAATTCAGCAGAACGGTTGGTGTATAATTACTCTGCACTTATGTCTCACTGCTTATTGAGTTCTTCTCTACTTTCTGCTCGTGTTTAATTTAGAAATGTACCCATCATGCTTTGCTCTGGATAAATCACTGGAGTTTTCTTTCCACTGGTTTCGGAGCAGATGCAATCTATCTCAAATCAAGCATAGAAGAGATTTTAGAATTGCAGATGTCATTGAAGCATAAATATAAGAAAAAGAAGATGCTGAAGTTTTAGAACAATTCCTGGTGTCTGGGAAGAGGGGAGATTATTCAGAGTGTCCTCTTCTGTCAGGGAAGGGCATCTCACGTCGGAGCGGGACTTATCTTATTGGCAATATTTAACATTGAAATAAAATCATAAAGTCTCATTTGGGGTCATGTAAAAGTATAAATCCACAGCGTGACTGCTGACTCGGGATATTAGGAGTTATCCTAAGGACAAAAGCAGGTGAGTTAAGTCAAGTTCTCACAAAACCTCACACAGCTCTCCTACTTAGTTTCTCTTTTTTTTTTTTACATTTGCACACACATATTCAATGGTGACTTTATTCGATACCCTCATCTAGTAGCCCGTTGGACCTTCTTTTGCCTAAATAATGGCAGCAATTGGTCATGGTGTAGGTTCAACTAGGTGTTAGAATTATTGTGCAGATATATCCACCCCAGCAGCATATTTGGTATTTCAGCCGCACTTCAGTAGCAGTGAGCGATTCCAGCGACCTGATTGGTTGTTGGGTACACCCCCCCCTATGGAGATGTGCACCAGTGGCCGGCCCGTTAAATAAGCAGCAGCAGGGCCGTAGGAGGGTCGGCAACTAACCCCAACACTAAATCCTAACCCTAAACCCAAACCCTAAACCCTAACCCTAAACCCTAACCCTAAACCCTAAACCCTAACCCTAAACCTAACCCTAACGCTAAACCAAACCCTAAACCCTAACCCGCAGCGGGTCCCGTGAAGTAGCACTCCTGCACATCTCCAAAGGGGGGTGTGTACCCAACAACCAATGAGGTCGCTGGAATCTCTCACTGCTACTGAAGTGTGGCTGAAATACAATATATGCGCCCAGGCAGACAGGAGAGTTGATTGCACTTTACAGAGATTAGATGGGGGTGTTGACATGTTCTGACTAGCTGACAGAAAGGGGTCATCGATTCATGCTGCTTGTGCCAAATCCCATCAGCACGAAGCAACGTAAATCTGTATTGTATCTCAATGGTGCAACTCTAGTTCATGGTAATATTAGCAAATTACAGTATTTCCATCTCTTAGCCTGCTTCTGTATGTAGATGTAACCTGTTGAATGCTGTTTGAAGTGGGAGCTGCACTCTACCTTTTTCAGGTTGTGTGTCTCTTTAACTCTAGCTCAGCTTTTATTGTGGACTTTGCTAAAGGCTTCAAGTTAAAAACACATATCCCGCTCAGTAAACTGGACACTTTTACAGCTGCGAAATACTGACCTGCCACAAGAGTCAACAGATTTATCCAGTTCTGCCCCATCATTAACGATATCCTAAACTTTTTATATGGAGCCTGTGTGACTGTTATTACGCTTCCATTTTTCTTTTGATATTTCACAGTTAGTAATTTTCTTTGTGTAGTTACTCTGTGTTCTGCATGATTACCGAAACCCCATTCTGACCTTCCGCCACAATAAAGCAAAAATCAGATTACAGTTAACGAAAAAATGTCAAATATTATATCATAAAAAGGCATTTCTTCTCTTTTAGCGACTGTCATTAGATTAGGTTTATTCTGATAGTGATTCCTGTACAGCAGATACACAGGAGCAGCTGCGGTATACAGTGGATATAAAAGTCTACACACCCCTTTTTAAAATGCCAGGTTTTTGTCATGTTAACAAACCTGGCAGAGATGATTCGTTTCAGCTTTATTTCCACCTTTAGTGTGACCCGTTATCTGTCCGATTCAATTGGAAACCAAGCTGAAAATATTTTAGGGTGGAAAAATTAAAATAATAATGTGGTTGCATAAATATGCACACCCTAAAACTAATACCTTATTGATGCACCCTTTGACTTTATGACAGCATTCAGTATTTTTGAGTCGGGGTCTATCAGCATGGCACATCTTAACCTGGCCATCTTTGGCAGCTCTTCCCTGCAGCAGCACTCCAAATCTGTCAGATTGTGAGGACATCTCATGTGTAGCGCCCTCTTCAGGTCACACACAGATCTTCACTGGGATTCAGGTCTGGGTTTTGGCTGGGCCATTCCAAAACTTTGACCTTCTTCTGGTGAAGTCATTATTTTGTTGATATGGCGGTCTACTTTGAGTTGTTGTTGTGCTGAAAGGTGAAATTCTATCCCCCTTGACTAAAGCCCCAGTTTCAGCAGCAGAACAGCCCCCACATAATGCTGCCCCCACCATCTTCACTGCGGTCTGGGGGTCTTCTGGTGATGGTAATGTTGGCTTTGTTCCAAACTTACCTTTCAGAATTGTGACCAACAGGTTCCCCCTCTGTCCCATCAGACAGAACATGTTCTCCACAGACTTCTTGCTGACGGGATGGAGGTTTTGGCAAAGCATAGCTGGGCTTGGATGTTCTTTCTTATTAGAAAAGGCTTCTGTCTTGCAATGTTTTCTTCTGTCTTTTACAATGACAGCAATGGCATCCATAATCCCTCCACAAATGCATTGTGGAGGGCTGATGATTAGAGATGAACGTTTAGGACAATTACTCGATCGAGCATTGATTTTTTCGAGTAACTGCTTACTCGGGCAAAGAGATTCGTGGGGCGCCAGGGGGGCGGGGTGGAGCAGGGGGAACAGGGGGGAGGTCTCTCTGTCTCTCTTCCCCCCCCCCACTCCCCACCGCAACCCGCCGCTCACCCCCTGGCACCCCCCGAATCTTTTTGCCCAATTAGGCAGTTACTCTAAAAAAGCAATGCTCGATCAAGTAATTGCTCTAAACTAGCACATTCACTCATCTCTACTGATGATATGACAGAGAGCTGCCTCCCTGTGATAACTAGCTACATGCCATGGTAACATTTTCCGCAGCACCTAGGGGGTTAATGGCAAAGATTGGAGTTAACTTCAGCCACCCGGCCCACACTTGTAAAAACTGCAACAGATTTATCCCAATGATTCGGAATATTATGAATTTGGCACATCTTGCTAGACAGTTTTTTAGTTCTTAAAAGGGTTGTTCTAAGTTGGTAGGGGTGACAGGTTTCCTTTAAAAAGGTTGTGCCAAGTTATAAAGTTATCTTCTAGCCACATTATAGGGCATAATGTAATGATCAATTTGGGTCCAACCACTGGGACTGACAGATCTACAGACATTGTGATAATGATCTCTACAAGCTCTACCTCTTCTGCTGTTAAGCATGTGTGTGTTTGTGCATACGTGTGTCTGCACACATTACAGACACACCTTTTAGTGGGTTTACCAGCCATTTGGCCAGAATGTCTCTAAATGTCTAATTTTCCTGGGAAAGCAGAGGGACGGGCATGCTGATGCGGCCTCCTTGCTGATTGGACCAGAAACTGTGCAATGCAGCTAGGGAAGTGAAGGCAAGGAAGTCAAGACAGGGAACTACTGGCAGAATGCTAAGCTTGCTACACTTTGCCTCCTTGAAATTGAACTGCAAACAGCAGAACATCAGAAAATGGGGGAGATCTCCTAAAAATCAGAACTTTCAGACATGAAACACAGTGTAAACAGTAGCTAATGAGGGTAAGAAGAACCCGGTGTGCTATAGAAAACTTGTTGAAAACTCAGGTACACTTTAAAGTACCGTAATAGTATTGTCACATAAGATAACATGGTGGAGAACAATAAAAATACTCAAATGAGAATCTGCAACCCCCTTACCCATGTAGAGAGAAAACCTAATGCCTTGTACTACTTGACTTCTCGCTCTGATGCCACACTGCTGAGGCTTGGCGTATGGGCAGTTAATTTTGCCATATTACACTATCCCCATGTTCCCTGTTGCACAGAGGAATCAAAGTCAAACAAGTCAATTCAGTATGGAGAGTCAGTCTCCTATACAGCTAATACACTTCCTTCCTTTCTGTTTGGGAATAGAAGATGAAACAGAAGTCACCCAATCAGGAAGTTGAATAACTGGAAGTAAAAGAGTCTTCCGAATACATTAAGGAGACCTCATAGAAGTGAAATAAACATAAGTGTGTGCACAGCGGAGAAGAGACTTCCTTTAAATTGGCAAACTGATGATTTCTCTGTGGTGTTTCCCCCTAATTTTAATGGGTCGTCCTACGATACAATGGTTTGCTAATAGACCTTTCCCAGGCTGAAGGGTGTTAATGATGGCGGCTTTTCTTCCTGACATCTTTAATTGGCATCAGTTGACATTTAGGAGTTTTTTGGGATTCTTTTTTTTAACTCTACTTTTAATTCTTTGGGTTTGGAAGTAAACTCATTGTGTAAACCGTCTGGTAAGTAATTGCTGTGTACATATTAATCTCGGCTCCTGTGTGATGTCTAATTAGGAGGCTGGCAGACATAACCTTTGTTTGTGTGATACAAAGCGAAGTGACTTAATTAATCAAACAGGCTTTAGTGATTTGAGCTCCGACTCAGTCCATGACCTCCACTCATAAAATGACGCGATGACAATGAAGCGCCGTTTGTCTTATTTCTCCTTGAAAAGACAATGTTTTATATGAAGATCTCAATTTCCCCATGCAAATATGACCTTTACCGGGCCTTATGTAGCATTAAGCTGTATTATGACTGCATGATAGCACGTTGGCCGCGGTCAGAGGAGGAGATTATTACATCTGGAGATCAAAGGTCTGGGAAATATCCCACAAGGGAAAAGGTTACAGTTCTATTCAACCAGAAGCCTGCTTAGATTAGTCTTGACCTTCACTGGCCCTCACGATCCGCAGATGATGGCCCCCGGTATATGCTAGAAATGAGCAAAAAGATTCAGAAAAATCAGAAAAACAGATCGAAAAATGTACTAAATACTGCATGACTATGGCACAGACCATCAGCAAATAAAGAGACTGCATACATGGCCGGCCTTAGCTACGTGCCACCCTTGCAGTTGTACAGGGCGCCAGCCACCAGCTTGTAGGGCAAGCACCAGATAGATGTAGGCTAGGCGTTATCTCCCCCCTAAGACCATCCAGCCAGATGATCTTCTTCCTCTATGCGGCAGCTCCTTTCTCCTGCCTGCTCTCCCCCATCTGATCTTCAGAGTCACTGCTGTCAGCCCACTGGCACCCCCACAACACAATCTGTTAGTTTTGTTATTATATTTATGTTATCAGCGTAGTGCTGTATTTATGTACTGAGCTTGATTCTGGTACAATATTTATTGAGCTTGGTTCTGGTATTATATTTATGTTATGATTATGGTTCTGATACTTTGGTTATATTATAAGCTTGGTTCTAGTATTGTATCTATGTACTGAGCTTGGTTTTGGTCTTGTATTTATGTACTGAAATTAGTTCTGGTGCTGCATTTATGTGCTGAGCTTGGTTATGGTGCCGTATTTATGTACCGAGGTTGGTTCTGGTGCTGCATTTATGTGTTGAGCTTGATTATGGTGCTGTATTTATGTAATGAGCTTGGTTCTGGGGCTGTATATCTGTACTGATCATGATTATTCAATATGCACTGATATTGGTTATTTACTGTGCTGTTCTGGGGTGGGTATGATGTTATATTGCTGCTTTCTCCCAAGCAGAATACATCCAGACTGCCTCTCAATGAAATACACATAAAAATAGTGTTTTTCTTATGACGGGGGCCAAAAAATGAAAAACAAAAATTCTCAATTGCAGTTCATAAGTCCATCTAACAGGACACGATCTGAAGATGTATTGCAGAGAAAACACTTGTACAATCTGAGGAAGTCCTGAACATATGACCCGTAAGAGGGCTGTACTTGAGAAACATTGCAAAAGATGAGGATTCAGTGCCAGCTTCTGGTGAACTGCTCCAGTTCCTCTGCCCAGCGCGTTTCGCTTTGATTATTTTTCATATTTACCTTAAACGAAAGCCTTTGAAGTGTGACATACCGAGGAAAACTGCAGATTAAAGCAAATTCAAGCACAATTATCATCATTTTACTGAGCAAATCAGGATTGTAGTATAATTGCGCTCCCCCTCCCCCACCGGCTCTGGTAATGCAGTGTATATGTGCACTTCACTTCCTGCCAAATCGCCCTGAGTTAGGCATCTTCTGTGTCCGCGCATCCACGCCGCTGAATCAAATTATAGGGGATAAAAGTCACAGTTCAAACTCCGTCTGATTTGCAATTCGGATAATGTAATTGTATAATGTGGCGCGCTGACAGGCCGGCAGTCTGACTGGTCAAAGACATTACTCATTAGCCCTTTGGTTTAAAGACCGCCGTGTGGAGTTACAGGCGTAAAAAGTCAAGCAGATGCGGCTCGGTCGCTACCTGCATGTGGCGT
This sequence comes from Eleutherodactylus coqui, assembly GCF_035609145.1. Taxonomy (NCBI): domain Eukaryota; kingdom Metazoa; phylum Chordata; class Amphibia; order Anura; family Eleutherodactylidae; genus Eleutherodactylus; species Eleutherodactylus coqui. The sequence goes on along the minus strand of NC_089846.1, from coordinate 88,067,278 downwards.
GGCGCCTAGTTTGAGTAAATAGAAAATAAAATTGATCTTTTCCTGCATTTCATTAGTTGGGTAATGGGAAAATTATACAGATTCATGCAAAGTTATTCTTAATATTCGCCTCAGATTTACTTGCTTATGCGGCTCAAATTGCAAGTTTGTGTGAAGGTAACGAATCGGCTATTTACAGGTCGGAGGTGAAGCCGACGTCCTGTGTGGAGCAATGCAAAAACAAAAAGTCTGTCCGCATTAACATCGGGGCTGACCCAATGCTGTTGTTTATATCAGACTACCACTAATGAACAGTACAAAGGTAGCAAATGTTAACTTGACACTTTACATGTTACCAAAATGATAACGTACTGCAATAGTGTAAATCGCGCCACAATGCACCAGTCATGCTAATGATTACTATATCTGTATGCAGTAGATGAGATGGATATGAGATAGATAGATAGATAGATAGATAGATAGATATGAGATAGACAGATAGATAGGAGATAGATAGATAGATAGATAGATAGATAGATAGATATGAGATAGACAGATAGATATGAGAGAGAGAGAGAGAGAGAGAGAGAGAGAGAGAGTGATAAGATAGATAGATATGATATAAATACATATGAGATAGATAGATAGATAGGAGATAGATAGATAGATAGATAGATAGATAGATAGATAGATAGGAGATAGAGAGATAGATAGATAGATAGATAGATAGATAGATAGATAGATAGATAGATAGATAGATAGATAGATAGGAGATAGATAGATAGATAGATAGATAGATAGATAGATAGATAGATAGATAGATAGGAGATAGATAGATAGATTGGAGATAGAGAGATAGATAGATAGATAGATAGATAGATAGATAGATAGATAGATAGATAGATAGATAGATAGATAGGAGATAGATAGATAGATAGGAGATAGAGAGATAGATAGATAGATAGATAGACAGATAGATAGGAGATAGCTAGATAGATAGATAGATAGATATGACATAGATAGATAGATAGATATTAGATAGATATAGATAGATACAGATATTGGATAGATAGATAGATAGATAGATAGATAGATAGATAGATAGATATGAGATATAAATGAGATAGATAGATGATAGATAAATAGATAGATGGGAGATAGATAGATAGATATGAGATAAAGATAGATAGATAGATAGATAGATATGAGATAGATAGATAGATACAAGATAGATTATAGATAGATAGATGGATAGATATGAGATGAGTTGTTTCCAGTCACAGGATCCCCTTTTGCTGAATGTTTTCCTCAATCTCGCCATTCTCTGTATACTCTTCACACTGTTATGCTAGAACCCCCCCCCCCCCCCCCCCCCATCCTTGGTTGGCAGTGAAATCCCGGCCCCGGCTGGTCTAGCACCGATGACTCGTTGGAAGTTGCTCAGATCGCTGGATTTTCCCATTTTATGTGGATGCAGGATAAAACTGACCCCCAGGGTCACGGCTCTAGCTTCCATACAGGAAAACACCAATCCTTAAAGGAGTGTGCCTGTAATGAAGGGGTGTGGTTCCAATAAAATAATCATTCACTGTATATATATATATATATATATATATATATATGTATATTTCTTTCTTTTTGTTGTCATTGAATGTGTTTCCAGGGTCTGAGCTCTGCCGCCTCACAAGGAGTAGCTGCGACGGTGATGTTAAGCAGCGGTGTTTATTTACGTGGCAGACATGGCGGCTGACATTATGTAGATATAGTCATATCTCGGATGTGTTAATTATCCTGACAAGGTCTGGGTGACTGTAAACACCTGTTATGATGACAGCAGCGGCTCCTCTGATTTACACACCGTGCCGTGCATACAGCAAATACATGCAGCTCTACTAATAACTGCAGATTCAGAAGTGCCAGAATACGATGTCGGTGACTTCCAGTACTGTTGCCTTACGCCGTCCACTCCTGACCTTGAATGTTTGTTGCAATGGACATTTTAATAGTAATCAGCCTTATTACCAAGTAATCATGTAGACAGTGTCACCTATCCTTATAAAAGACCAATCAATATATCTGTGCCTTTGAAAGTTGGCTGGCAACTAATATGCCTACATTACAGGTTCACAGGGGTCAGTAACCAGCTTTCCCACACTCCAGATCAGCAGATATTCCTACTTTAGTGCTCCTGCAGTTAGTAAGAGCCCATTCACATGGGTGTACTTTCTGTCCGTATGGCATCTGTATTTCCACGGACACAGTACGGACAGCATACAACATCACTGATTTGCATTGGTGCATTAGGATACCCATTTGAATGGGCCCTAAATTGCTGCAGAATGAGTCAGATTAAAGGGGTATTATGGGCATTTACCCCTTTTAGTACTTATGATGTATCCTCAAGATAGGTCATAAGACATTGATGGGTGGGGGTCTACCGCTTGGGACCTCCAGCGATCACCTGATCTCAGCCCCTGCACTTACTGCAGCTGGGCCTGACATCTGCATTGGGGTCGGGGATGAAAGTACTGGCAGCTATACCTCTATAGCACAACAGTAATGCAGATAGAGCCGTCAACAGCCAGCCTGCTGAGGTGGGTCATTGTCACTAAAAGGGGTTAAATGCTCGGAATAGCCCTGTAACCCTTCAGGGGTCTTACAAAGCTGGGTGCGTCCTGCTGTGGGAATTAAGAGTCCTTTTTCCATCCTGAATGCTGCAGAGAATGTGCTTGATTCCAACCAGGAGACCATCTGGGAGGGTCGGGATGTTCTTGTGTAGGTTTCCTGCGGACGCTCCAGGTTTCTCCCACGTATTGGCAGGATTGTTGTGTTGATTACGTGTTCACGTCTTCCTGATATATGGGGGCCCCTTCAGATGAGCGCATTTTATTGTGTTTTTGCGTGCAAAAAAATCACACGTGCAAAATGTGGAGAATAAAACACATTGATTTCAATGGATTCATTCTTATTTCTTTCTTTTTTTTTTGAGTGTGCGCTTCTCGCGGGCGCAACGAAATAGAACCAGTTCTATTTTAAAGATGCCTATAGAGCTCTATGAGAGGTGCGCAAATGTGCACATATGTAAGCATGGGTCTGCGCTAAACACACATTGTTTGGCTTAATAGCCATTTAAATCAGGGCTGGATGATTCCCCCGCCCATGTGAACTAGCGGTGCCTGCGCGAATATGCACAGTATTTGCACAGGCACGCGAGCAAAGTACACTTGTTCACTGCACAAAAATGTTTCGGAGGAGCGAGCGTATAATATGTTCTTGTGTCTTTGCCCTTAAGGCTTATTCACATGTTTGCGCGCAAATTAAATTTGGGCGTGGGTAATTCTCCCGCCCATGTCAATGATCGGTGCCTGCACAAATGCACACAGTATTTGCACAGGCATGCGCACAAAAAACACTCCACTGCGCAAATATGTTGCGCAGGAGCGAGCATTTTTGTGCTTATGCTCGTGTGAAGGAGCCCTATTAGATTGCAGGTTCTATGGTTGTTGGAGATATTGTGATGACAATAACGGCTCATTCACAGGAGACCATGAAAAATGGACCCATTTTACTGCGTGTGTATGTGGTTTTTTTTGCATATGTATGTTTTTTTACGTCCACATGGTTTCCGTTTTTCACACTCACGAAAAAAAAAAATAACGCAAGAAAATCCAGTTGTTGTCACTTATTTTGTTTTCACTGTCTTCTGGCAACATATATAAAAAACTCAACCCAAGCATATAAACACGTATCCATGTGACACGTATTGTTAGATTATTGTAGAACCTGCAGAAAGAGTATTCAATAAAAACAATGCTTATATAAAGAAAAATGCTCGTCTGAATACATCAATGTACTGTAGGGATCATTCACACGGCGCATGCAATATGGGTCTGTACACAATGGGCCCAACTCACTGCCCTTTGTGCGTGCTGCAGGCGTCTTTGTTGCGTTTGTGTGTTTTCTTGACATTCATATCATCCGTTTTTCACACACAAATGCAAGAAGGCTCCAGTGATGTCACTTTTTTGTTTCCGCTGTCTCATGGCAACATGTGTAAAAAATGCAGCACACACGTATGTAAGATCCGCGTTTGCTGTGTTTTTTTACACTCCATGCGCTGAACCTGTTAGCACAATTTGTGATCTAATAAGTTAGTTATTAGCTAAACCATTCATCATTTTCCTCGGTGGTCCTCTGTAATCTGCTCTTTGGGTACAGTCCCACAACATGGTAACTGTATGCAGCTGAAACCTCACCACCAGCAACGGCCGAAACCTTGCAACGGCCAATGACAGGCATATGAAATTGCCAATAACGTCAGCAAGACAATGCAGCCATTGGTTGCCATAGTTGGGTGGGGTTGTGGCCACATGCAGTTACTGCATCGCAGTACCAAACTCTAAGGAGACCCAATAGATAGTACCATAGGATAGGGGTAAATGCTTCATTACTGGGGGTCTGAGCACCAGGCCCCCGGCAATCCAGAGACCACATGCCCAAATATCCCATGTGAATGGAGAGATGGTTCAACTTCCGCTACATTCACTTCTTTGAGACAGACAGAGATGGATGTTCTCAGCAATCTCCCAACATCCCATAGAAGTGAATTAAGTGGCAGTCAAAGATGACCACCTCCGCTCAATTCAAATGGGGCATTCGAGTGCATTGGTCTCGGAATCATTGTGGGTCCCCCAGACCACCAGCGATCAGCCTGTGGATAGAGGCTACATTTTTTTTTATTTAGGAAAGCCTCTTAAATTTCTGTGGAGATGTTAGCAAAACCCATGCAGACTGCAATGCACACCACAACCACTGGGTGGCCTCAGTAGACCTCCAGCATAGACATCTCCCAACAGAGTATCACAAGATCATGCTTTTTTTCAAAGCTGATCATCTCGTGTCACACAACTCGGGATACAATATGTGGAGCTAAGAGGAAAGGTAAGAATGGACACATCTGCACCCATTGATAATAATCCCATTGCAAAAGGTAGCCATACTCTTTGTCGTTATATCCTCCCACAATAGCATGTGTTGGAACATTCCCATAACTCACCCTGAGCTATAATTCTGTTCATCCAATCTGAATAGAATGTCAGAATTACAGTGAAGACTGACACATATGCAGTAAGGACAGTGGGAAACGTACAGCGACTTTGTAGCACTACCGATGTATATACTTTTCATTGTTTATGTACAGTAAAAATCTTAGGCTGCCTGTCCATGGGTGTTTTTGCATTGCGTTCCCCTTGGCGATAATCCGGCCATGGGGAACGCAGTGCATGCTTTCCATAGCATTGCTATGGAAAGCGCAGCCCCCCTGACATGAGCGAAGAATCATAGTGATTCTCCACTCGTGGCTGACAAATTGCAGCATGCTGCGAATTGCTGCGATTCTCCGTGGTGAGCCTATCTGTCAGATAGGCTCACTGTGGGGATACGTCAGCTGGCTCCCGCTCCCCGGTGGCGGCTCCCGCGGCGGAGATCCGCCGCGGGATACTGCAATGCCCGTGGACAGGCAGCCTATGGTTAAGAGTGCAATGGTGTCTATCAGATCAGAGATATAGCTTGAAGCTCTTAGGACGAAAAGCATATTCAGTAACAAGCCCCTGTAAGGCTTTTATGTATAGTCTATAAGTTGGACAACCCATATAACTGATGAAGAGGCCCTCTGCTGGAAACACGTTTTATTGCTGGTGTTTTACTAATGAAGACCACTAAACATCCACTTGTTGAAATGACTCTTGATTGGAAGGTTGCATTGTGTAGCAGGTTTTTATTATATTTTATGCCCAACTATCAGGGTGTGGCATCCAACTGTCTGCCAGCGCCTCCATTTCATTTATACTTCTATTTTCTACCTTGGGCATCAGTTCAGTTTTGCTCCACCCATCTCTTCATCTGGTTCTCCACTTTGGATTACTTGTTAGAAGGGTCCCTTGGCAATAAGCAGATCATAAAGGTAGGAACCCCAGCGATCAGCTTCAATCTGTGGGGAGACCTGGCAATGAATGTTCAATTTCTGTGCAGCCCCTTTAAAAGGCTAGCCGATAAGTCAGTAGCTGGTACTTCCAGGCGAGGCTATAGACTAACGCTATGTATATAGTTCAGCTCTGATTGCAGAAGACTGTTACATGGTTGGACGTGTTCTACATGACGACACGCTCTTGGCGGATAGACTGGGATTTTTTGATTCCTTTTGCTTTTATTTTGTTTTATTGTATCTAAAAATCCTGCATCCACAGCCCCCGAGTGAAGCCATCCATCCATGCCTCACACTTTCGCCCGAGGAGGCCGGGATACAATAAAACGCCAACTACCAGTAGAACGAAAGCCATTTCAAAGTCAGCAAAGTGCGACTGATGTTTGCCGTGAACTGCCAGGCAGGAATCCTGTCCCCAACAGCGGGGCGGCAGTTTCCCAGATCACCGCAATGTCTGTGTCTATATTAGTTCTCCCCCGGCACAGGAAGGACCGCTCCATGCAGGATGCGCACAGCTGTAGACTCAGCCCTGAAAAACACTTGTGGGACCTTGAGGCTTCATCTGCATAATCAGGAATGCCAGGCTGTCAAGTGCGGCTCTGTTTAGTGAGATCAGATGATAATACAATTATTTGTCCAGACTTTTTCCTCTCCTGTCTTTTGTGAGGTTCGTGCTGCAGAAACAGAAAACATGAGCTGGTCCTATCATTTACCATTGTGTGCAAGCAGAAGGTTATACAAATGGGTGATGGGATGCCACATATTGAAATGGCTGCTACCCTATGGGTCAATATCTAACCTTTTTAATAGACCTTACAATGTGACTAGGAATGTAAGCCAAACCAAAATATCCACATACATACAGCTGTTCCAGGGTTCTTCCACCTTGTCATTGCACAATAGGATTCTGGATGACTAGTTGAGAGGTCATCGATGCGAGTTTGAAGGTAACGTTGACTCATGCAGTAGCTACCTTCTAATAGGTAGTGCTGTTGAGGATTATTCTATCACTCATTTGCATAGCTTTTTCCCATGGAGTATTGCATGGTTTATAATATACCCTATACCCTCATGGTGCTTTCCACAAGGAGAAACATTACCCTCCCATATTGATGGCCTCTTACCTGGGCACTGATAAGGGGCAAAGACTCTGAAGCAGCTCTCTTTACATGGATACTTTCACTGGTTTGAATTTCATCTCTAGTCATGTTGCAAGTTCTGTTAAAAGGTCAGATATTGACTTATAGGGTAGCTGCCTTCCAATAGGTGGTTTTGTGGAAACATTTTTCCATCACTCATTAGCATAGCATTTCCCAGAGGGCATTGCGTGGTTTATAGGATGGCATCAGGTCATTCCCACACCAACAGTCTCTGAAACTAAGATGGCATCGGGTCATTCTCACACCAACAGTCTCTGAAACTCAGATGGCTTCAGGTCATTCTCACACCAACAGTCTCTGAAACTCAGCTGGCATCAGGTCATTCCCACACCAATAGTGTCTGAACCTAAGATGGTGTCAGGTCATTCTCACACCAACAGTCTCTGAAACTAAGATGGCTTCAGGTCATTCTCACACCAACAGTCTCTGAAACTCAGATGGCTTCAGGTCATTCTCACACCAACAGTCTCTGAAACTCAGATGGCATCAGGTCATTCCCACACCAATAGTCTCTGAAACTAAGATGGCATCAGGTCATTCTCACATCAAAAGTCTCTAAAACTAAGATGGCTTCAGGTCTTTCTCACACCAACAGTTTCTAAAACTGAGATAGCTGCAGGTCAGTTTTTTAAGCCAAGACATGATTTGTAGTAATGAGAATGACTATTCATGGTCATTCTCAATATTGCATTAAACAAGTTGGGACTTATTGTCAGAGCTATTCCTTATAGTTCTCTCATCTCAAATAGTAAAATAAATTATAATTAAGTACAACTTCGTTCAGAGCTTGAAATCTTTACTTCTCTAAAAAGCACTAGTCTTCAGATCCCCAATTAGCCCAAGTCATCACTCCTGAGGAATTACATCACAATGAACCCCCTGGGAGTCTATGTAGGAAACGTCTCGTCTGTTCAGGAGCTGTACTCTTGCTTACAGTAGGTTTCAACTACAGATTTATAGAAGAGAATGGAGAATGTTTAATAAAGGTTATTGATGAATCCATGATAAAGGAAATCAATAATTGTTTCTTTCCATTAGGGGATATTTTGGGTGGGGTGATGTTTTATGGTCAAGTCTGGTATTTCCATTATTGTCATTGTTGCAACTGGACCAAAGACAATAGTTTGAGATGGTCATAGAAGTGTATAGAACGGCCCATTGTAGTTTTCCATGAGGGTAAACATCTGTAGGAACCTTACTTGAAGCTCACGGCTGGTGGAGGACACATGGTAATACTGCCGTCTCTGGTCTTCTTTGGGCTATTTCCTGAGCTAGCGAGCACATCTCTTGTCTTGGACAGAGGGTGCTTTGTTGAGATGTCAGGTTTAGATGTTTGGCTTACACATAGTCTATTCCTCTGACAAATTTGCTGGGGTGATGGGGGGGTTGGAGGGGGGCGCTGTAATTAGTCTTCAGCCCCGTTCAAAGGACTAAGGAGCCTTTTTAACCACTTTTTTCACAGTTATTTAGAGACATGTTGATTTTGCCCGGAGGCCACTTATCAATGGAACAGCTTGTGGTATTGTTATTTTATCGTATGAATAAGTAAGCGGTGCCAGCTTTGAAGTCCTGTTTTATTGATGCGTGGTCTCTGAGCTGTGCCGAGAAGCCATCCTGCATCCAACAAGGCTGGAATCCAAACGCTCTGTCATGGAGAGAGACAGATTTCTTGTATTTCTGAATCCCTGACATGGAACTTGCTGATTCTGGTTTGTTTTAGATTATAATTATGCGCATTTCAGCTGGGGTATCCGGCCATCTACTATATCTACATAAAACATCTAAAAGAATCGCTTCCATTATAGAATTTGCGTCTCTTGATACAGCATGAATTTGACGCAGCTTAACCCTTTCACACAATTCATTGTTCATTAATTACTATGAATTGGGTTCAGGAACCAAGGCCACTCCACACACAGACGTAAAATACTAAATATTAAAATAACTCCGGTCCAGGCCGTTAACCCTTTAAATTGCATGGCCAGTGCTAACTGTGACATTTAATTGAACATACAGAGGTAGGAAGCTCCTTTTTTCCCACAATGCCCCCTAATTATTTTTCTAAGGATTAAACAATAACAGCACTAAGATTGCAGCATCTATAAAGGTCTGACCTATTAAAATACCACATTATTTATCCTACATGGAAAACACTATAAAAAAATGGTGTCAGAATTCAACTTTTTTTGCTCATCTCATCTCCAAGAAAAAAAATGAATGAAAATTATTTAAAAAGTTGTACTGCATGAGCCCAAAAATTATACCAATAGAAACGGCTGCTAGCCCCACAGGGAACAAGTCCTCATAGTGGCCCATCGACAGGAAAATAAAAAAAGTTATGGGTGTCAGAAGATAACAATAGAAAGCAATTATTTATTTATTTTTAAAGGGTTTTTACTTTTTTAAGTTGTACAACACAAAAAACTACATAATTTTGGCATCACTGTAATCATACTGAACCATAGAATAATGTCGTTTTTACTCACCTTGAACCGTGTAAAAAAGAGAAAAAAAACTTTACAAAATGGTGCAATTGTCTTTTTTCCACTTCACACCACTCATACCGCAATACAAGGTTAAAGAATAATGATGGGACAACAAAAAATAAATGGTGCTTAGAAGGTATAGGCGAAAAAACGAAAATCAAAAGCTGAAAAATCTCTTCTTTTTAAAGCTTTAAAGCCATCTGCAGACTACAGACTACTGTATCTAGAGGTATATACTCTATGAATGTATCTAGATTAACAAGGAAGCAGCTGGAAATTCCTAGTCCCTAATTCCTATAATGACATTGTTTTAGGCAATTACTATTGATGGTGTTTAAGAAACTGACTCCAAGGAAGCTTAATTTTAGTGGCCCTATGAATACTAGACAAGATAGTGCAGTTGCTGTGAAAGTGGGTTGAAAACATTTATGCATGCCAGTTATAAAAAGGGAGGTCCCTTTAATAGTCCAGGTTGAGGATTCCATGCCCTTCCACCCTCCATTCATCAGACAGGATAGAGCCCTCCATAATTGCAATCTCTGGTAGGAGAGAATTAGTATGGAGAAGAGAAAAAGGTGGAGCAACTCTAAGTTGAAGCCTAAAGGTTTAAGATTTGAGACTGCCCGATCTCTGTGAAAAATGAGTAGCGGTAAAGTTGGAATAAAAGTGCTGCCAACCAGGTGAACGCCTTTCCCCAAGAGTGGGAGTGGGATACCGCGCAGAAGAACCATGAAAAATCTGGTACATGGTACTACACTCCCACGAAGAACTCCTGGGCAATGAGTAAAGGCCGATAACAAAGTCCAATAGTGGCCTATGTGGCAGTAGCCAGTACCACACAACAATATCATCTATTGCTTACCTACTACCTCCAATGCTACTGAACTATGCAATGACCACAGTCTCCACTGTCTGCATCCCCGTTTAACTGAAGAAGTTGCTGGTGTTTTACACGACAAAAGTTAACAATCTTTACTCATTGGTCAAGTGTTCTTTGTAGGAGTGTTGTGCCATAGACCAGGTCTTTTTTTAAGTCGTCCTGCATTATGAGATAGAATGGAAGAGTAATCTTTGGCCCAACACTCCGGTGATGTTTCTAACATTGCAGTGTTTATGTAGAGGAGGAGTCCTGCATTAGTTTACCCCACCCATGAGGAACTAGAACAGACCAATTTAAGTGGGTGCTGCCCACCCAAACAGTTTCATAGTAACCATATTAGATTTGTCTAGTAATTATGAAGTTCTTGGGAACCCTAATCTAAAGGATGATGGGATCACTCTTCTCGGGGTCTACAACTATAGTGATTGTAGTGTTTGAAGATGCTGGAAAGATAAAAATAGGACAATCAAGTTGCAGTTTGAGAGGCAAAGATAAATAGATCTTCTCCTAAAGCGAGGAGTACAGATGTGAGCCAAAATATCCATTAACCAGGTAGAGAAACCTGTCAGCCTCCTCGTCTACGACCCAGCGACTAAACATCAATTGCAGGAAGTTTAAAGCTGCCGTGCAGATTAGCCAACGCTCGGATCTAAACCGCGACTTCAAGCTAATTTATTTTTAAGCATTGCATTGATCAAAGTTCTGCTGTCACGTCTCCCGTATTCCGTTAAGACACCTTGAAATGCGGCGGTTGACAGCAAGCGACTTGAGCGACGGCACACAGAGTTCTCGGTGAAACGTGCTGTTTGTTTGTAAAGACTTCAGCATCAAACCTGCGCTAATGACTGGCATTACAGCCGGGGAGATCATTAAATGCAACAAATTATTTCTCTGGTAGATTCATCTTGGAGCATTATAATGTGAGCAGCTAATGGGGAGGCTGACATTCTCGTAGAACGCGCACGCAACACAGCCAGCTATTGTTTTATTACTATTTAAATTTATAGCTTCCTATATTTCAATGCAGGGATAATGTTGACAATTATCCGCATGACTGGAGCCGATGAATTAAAGTTGACAATAACACGGCCGCTAACATTTTCAAACAGGATTCTCAATTCGCTGCTGATTTCAATAATGTTTCTGACGAAATCAAGTGGTTCTTATGGCAGCAATACATGATGGATGCCGATCTATTACTGCAAGAAATAAATTGTACTGAAGATTATAGTGCCACTCTTGATGCGCCATTTATCAGTGAGAGCTATATCACATTAGAGGGTCCAAAATATTCTAGTCATGTGCTTGAAAGCCTTAATGGTTTGTACTGGATACCATTCTGAAAAAGGCTCTTAAAGACCCATGATAGTAGTTATATTCTTGTACATAGGGGGCAGTATTATAGTAGTTATATTCTTGTACATAGGAGGCAGCATTATACCGTGTTTCCCCGAAAATAAAACAGTGTCTTATATTAATTTTTGTTCAAAAAGGTTTAACTTTTTTTTACACGTATAGCTGCCTGGACACTATTTAAATTGACTTTTTTAATTAACTGCTAGCAGGGCTTAATTTTAGAGTAGGGCATATATTTCAAGCATTCTCAAAAATTCTGGAAAATCATGCTATGTCTTATTTTCAGGGAAACATGGTAGTAGTTATATTCTTGTAGATAGGAGGAGTATTATAGTAGTTATATTCTTGTACATAGGAGCAGTATTATAGTAGTTATATTCTTGTACATAGGGGCAGTATTATAGTAGTTATATTCTTGTACATGGGAGCAGTATTATAGTAGTTATATTCTTGTACATAGGGGGCAGTATTATAGTAGTTATATTCTTGTACATAGGGGGCAGTATTATAGTAGTTATATTCTTGTATATAGGGGCAGTATTATAGTAGTTATGTTCCTGTGCATAGGAGCAGTATTATAGTAGTTATATTCATGTACATAGGGGGCAGTATAATAGTAGTTATATTCTTGTACATAGAGAGCAGTATTATAGTAGTTATATTCTTGTACATAGGGAGCAGTATTATAGTAGTTATATTCTTGTACATAGGGAACAGTATTATAGTACTTATATTCTTGTACATAGGGGGCAGTATTATAGTAGTTATATTCTTGTACGTAGGGGGCAGTATTATAATAGTTATATTCTTGTACATAGGGGGCAGTATTATAGTAGTTATATTCTTGTACATAGGGGGCGGTATTATAATAGTTATGTTCTTGTACATAGGGGGCGGTATTATAGTAGTTATATTCTTGTACATAGGTGCAGTATTATAATAGTTATATTCTTGTACATAGGGGGCAGTATTATAGTAGTTATATTCTTGTACATAGGGGGCGGTATTATAGTAGTTATATTCTTGTACATAGGGGCAGTATTATAGTAGATATATTCTTGTACATAGGGGTCAGTATTATAGTAGTTATATTCTTGTACATAGGGGGCAGTATTATAGTAGTTATATTCTTGTACATAGGGGGCAGTATTATAGTAGTTATATTCTTGTACATAGGGAGCAGTATTATAATAGTTATATTCTTGTACATAGGGGGCAGTATTATAGTAGTTATATTCTTGTACATAGGAGCAGTATTATAGTAGTTATATTCTTGTACAGTACAACGGGGACAGTATTATAGTAGTTATATTCTTGTACATAACAAACAATATTTTACCTCTGCTATATTAGTTGGTAGCTCTGCAGTGTGCTCAGTAAAGAAATTCATCTTCATTTGTCAGTCTCCTTTCCCATTCTTCCAGGAAGGTACATTAAATGTGATTTGAGTAAAAATCATATTAAATCCTAACAATAACTTTGTTTGCAAAATTGAACTTGAATTTTCATACAGAGAAAGACCAAAATAGGTTACAGCACACACTAAAATAACAATGTAAACTTGATAAATATCTCATTAGAATGTTAAATAAACTAAATCTGGCAATGATTCTAATGAAAAGAGGAAGGAAGCGACAATCTGGAGTACAATTTTTCTGCCTCTGAGCTGTTTTTGTTCCTGGAGCTTCTATATGCTAAATAATAATCTTTAAAAAAAGCCGTCAGACCTCGGTGGAGTGAAGAGTTTATAGCAGCTGCAGGTGGGAGAAGATCTGGATACAATCAATAGCAGTAGTTCTTGACAGCGATACTGTAGCTCTATAGACTTCTGGCACAGTGTATGAGATCCTTGTCCTAGATCATGATAACTTCTTTAGCACTCAGAATAATGCAGCAGCGGCAGACGAACCAAAGTCAATGTGTTGATCCTAGAGGCTTCTCAGCTATTGAACCAGGCAGTGGGCAGCCCGGCCACAGAGGAAGAAGTTGGCCATAAATCTTGCAAAGCTTTTCCAAGTGAACTCATTGGGGAATTGATATCATTGTAATGGCACTGGATTTGTGGCACAGTTGTATTCCACAAGCGGGTTGCAGCTGAACATTTTGTGTGCAAAATTAAAAAAAAAGTGGCATGTAGTATGAGTCGGCTACATAGAGAACCTTAATGTAGCTTAGGAGTCGCTCTGTTATCATTTATTACACTAGCAAGATGCCTTAAAAGAGTTGTCCAGGGTTGAAAAATATGGCTGCTTTCTTCAATACACAGCGCCACCCTTGTCTGTGGGTTGTGCTTGGCATTGCACTCAGCTCCATTGAAGTGAATAGGAGCTGAGCTGCAATACCACACACAACTCACAGGCAAGGTTGACGCTTTGTATTGAAGAAAGCAGCCATGTTTTACTAACCCTGGACAACTCCTTTAACTCATCAACAGACAGAAAAGACACCAAAAAGCATGGTTAGTGTTGATGCTTTTGCAGTGCTGGAGCTGTAGGTTCAAATCTGATTAAGGGCTTATTTACTGGAGTGTATATCAGCCACCATTTTCACAGTCACCCGATATACGCTACCATCTGAGCTGTCTTTCCCCCTTCACTCCCCACTCACCAGTTCTCTGCCTCTCTTCTCCCATCCTGCTGTTTGCAATGTGAGGGGGCGGGATGTGGGCGGAGCTAAGTTCCCATCCCTCCCTCCCCTTGTCCACAGCCAGCAATGGGAGGGGCTGGGGTAGGGGTGGACTTATCTACACCCTACCCCACGCCCTCCCATTGCAAACAGCCGGAGGGGAGGAGAGAGGCAGAGAGTCGGTGAGATGGAGGGAAGGGGGAAGACGGCTCAGATGGTTGCGTATATCAGCTGGACGTGAAAACAGTGGCCAATATACACTCCTTTGAATAAGCCCTAAGGCTGGACTCACATGGGCCTATTTGTATTGCGGATTCCGTGATTGCCATCCATGCTGGTGATCTGCGGTAAAACATAGGCATTGAAAGGCATGCATTTTCATAATCCCATTCACACTTGTGTAAACGAATTGCATACTCCACGAGCGGATGAAAAATTACAGCATGCTCTATTTTGCTCCGGAATCCATGCGGACGGCCTCCATTGATGTCAATAGAGGCCGTCCAACCCAGAGCCCATACACAGTTAACATGGAGTATGCCCACGTCATCTTGGGTTGCTTGTACCCACATCATCGCTAAGGGACGGCGAGGTAAATACAAATTAACAAAAGAAAACTGTACTGAGCGCCTACGAGGTCGTCCACAGCACAGTTATAGGAAATACGCAAGGTCACCGGCTGGCCTCCCACATGTGGAGTCTGACCCGCTCGTGACAGCCCGGACTAAGGACAACATCTGCATGGAATTTTTCAAGATCCATACAAATGGTACAAATGTCCTTGAAGAGAGTTGAACCTAGGACCTTGGCAATGAAGAGCAGCAGTGCTAACCACTGAGCCACATCCACCACTTTTTCAGGGCTCCTAGAATGTTTGAACTGTCAGTTCAAACTAATGCAAACTGAATTTTTTTTTACAAACTTTGCCAAATCAAACTCTTCAGAAGTTCAGCAATCTCTAGTAAATAAATTATTTGAAATAAAGTTTGCAATTTGATGATACACGGTAAGACGCGGGCATTGAAACGCATTGACTTTCGCCGGTTCACTCACATTTGTGGGTAAAAATTGTGGATTCTGCGAGCGGAAGAAAAATTGCAGCATGCTGTATTTTCCTGCGGATTCTGAGTGTGTGTATCAATTAATCTCGTTGCTAGGAGACCAGATACAAATGGTATAAAGAAGGCAGGGATTTGTAGGCAGACAAGGTTGGGCGGAGTCTGGGGAGCAGCACTCCATCCAGCCTGTCTGCAACCCCTGCTTGTTCTTCTGGGCTCCTCCAAAGGAAGAAGTGGTGTTCTTAAAGTGGTTTCTACTACTTCCAAAATAAGTAGTATAAAGCAGCTAAGCCGAGAGAGCCGTATTACGTTCTGAAGGATCTCAGAACATCTCACCAGCACAAGAGAATGTTGCCTGAGTGATAGAAGGGGGTTTCCAGGGGTCCGGGCAGCCTTCTGATGTCGTCCCCTGCTTGTGTTCATTTTTCCACACTGAAAATGTGCTGTCCATACGCGGTACATCCGTACAGAAAATTGCACGCATACGTGACCATGCACAATTCGTATGGAATCCGACTCGCTCATGTGAGCCCAACCTTAGTCTAAAACACTACAGCTGCTTTGATTAACCAGCGCTGCCCAACCGAGCTGTGTTGACCAGTCAGAGCGGCGTGGAGTGTCTTGGAGTAATGGAGCCTGGAGTAATGATGCTTATTAATACACAGAGTACACTAGTTAGTCGGAGAAGCGCTGCAGCCATATTTGTTTGTCCAGAACTGAAGGGTCGCTTTAAGCAGAAGATGGTGCAAATTGGAGCACAAAATCTATACCTGGCCATAGCACTCTCTGGGGGCAGCAGTATTGGAAGCGTTTCCTATTGGTTTCATCGGGAAACCTTGCATCGCAGCGCAATTCAAACACATTCAGTTTCGCTGTTCCTTTCACACTAGCATTTTTTCACTTCGTGTTATATGTTCTATTGTACCGCGTGTCAAGCGTGACAGAGCCCTATTGCTCTCTATGGGTGTGTTCAGAACGCTGTACATACGCAATTACATATCATATGTGCGTTGTTTATGCGCAACATTGCTAAGCGACACAGTGGGAACTTAAAAAAATATCTGAATCCAGGAGGCCTGTGCGGGAGATACGCTATCATGCGCAGGCAGAAATTGCCGCCATACGCGGGTCCATGCTGCAGTAAAACGCTGCGTTATATAAACGCTGGTGTGAGCCTGCCCTAATGGGAAAAAACTTTTATTTTTCTAGTAATACCAAAAAAGGCGCACACCAAAATTCACCCGGACGCTCCGTTGCATTTCGGAACCTCTCTGATGAGTCCGTTGTTGCACAGAAGCTCAATCATTTACTGCATTGTGTTTGGAAAACTTGTATATTTGCTGACTCGTCACTTTTTAGAAGTTGGCAGAAAGATTTAAATATTTATTGGTGCATTTTTAATTTAGATTCCTGATGCGCTGTAATCCCCCGGGGAACGCACTTTATACAACGCCTTCATTAAACAAGTGGCCGGAGCAGAAAAACAGGACATTCTAATTATTACTTCTTTGTTTTTTTTTTCATTTTTTCCTTTTGCCTTTAGGCTTCGGTTGCAAATATTTCATGCACTGATGCGGCTTTGAAGTTGTTTGTTTATATGCTAATTCTGCTGAGGAAAACCACACACTTGACTTTTTTAAAGTACTTGATGTGAGAGTCTCCTACGGTGAATTATCTGACGGCGGCTGCCCTTCACCTGACTATAAACAGTCATTTAGTTATGGTCACGTACCTCCTATACAGAATGTCTAAGTCCTAATGTGTTTGGCGCTGGTTAGACTGGGGTGCCGAGTGTAAGGGATCCTCTGGGCTTATCCCAAAAATAATCATTTCTCACCTATCCATAGAATAGGTGATAAAAGTCTGATTGCTGGAGGGCTCAATGCGGAGACCCCCTGACGTCACGGCCCTAAGGGCTCATGTCCACGGGCAAAATGAGATTTAAAATCCGCAGCGGATCTCCCGCGCGCGGATCCGCACCCCATAGGGATGCATTGACCACCCGCGGGTAGATAAATACCCGCGGATCGTCAATAAAAGTGATTTTAAAAAAAATGGAGCATGAAAAAATCCGGACCATGCTCCATTTTCATGCGGGTCTCCCGCGGGGACGGCTCCCGCGGGCTTCTATTGAAGCCTATGGAAGCCGTCCGGATCCGCGGGAGACCTAAAATAGGAATTTAAAGCATTTACTCACCCGCAGCGGGCCGCGAAGCTCTGCTCTTCCTCACGGCCGCATCTCCCTTGCTTCGGCTCGGCGGATGTGCCCGGCGCATGCGCGCGGCACGTCGACGACGTGCCAGCGACGTGCCGCCGGCGTCAGGAATTCATCCGCCGGCCGAAAATGAAGATCCGGCCGTGAGGAAGAGCAGAGCTTCGCCGCCCGCTACGGATAGGTAAATTCTTTTAAATTGCTATTTTCAGCGCTCATGTCCGCGGGGCAGGAGGGACCCGCTGCAGATTCTACATGTAGAATCTGCAGCGGATCTGATTTTCCCCGTGGACATGAGGCCTTAGGTTGGGTGCAAGAAGCAAGCAGTGATGAGGACAGGGGGACACAGAACCCTCATTCTTGGGATCGGTGGGACTCTCAGAGGTGACCCCCACCCCCCCCTCCAATCAGACTTTTATCCTGTGGATAGGTTATACAAGTCAATTTTGGGATAATCCCTTTAACCCCTGCAAGACCACTTGATATCAGTCCCTAGAGTAGGACTGCTGCAGTATTTTTGCAGTCAGCAATGGAATGAAGGGTCAGAAGTATCATGGGACCTTTTGTAGGCCCTTTATGGGTATCTCATCTGCTCTGGGCCTAGCGAGTGATGTTTGTGGGTTATATCTCCTTTAACACTCCCATAGTTTAAAGATATTATTTGGAGAGACAAACTTACATCCCATTCAGCTGCAGCCTAGCGGTGGCGATACTGGTTTGTGTGTTGTGGACTGCTCACAGTCGTCATCTCAGAGGGGCTGCTTAATTTGGTTCGTATCAATAAATAAGCTTAACACCCTTCTCTGTCTCCGCATTGGCCATGGCAGAGAAAAGAAACGGCTTAATTATTAAAATGAGGAAGTCCTCCAGTCCCCCTGAGATGAACTCACTGACAATAAGGAAAGTAGCCGTATTAGGGTGCCTACCCACTACCGTTCTCATTTCACTGCGAAATTCACAGTGGTTTTTTTTTCCTGTTGTCTATGGGGCTTGTTAATGTTAAAATCGCAATACTGAAAAATTGCAATTTGGCAATAAATTGCAATTTTGCTGCATTGCAATTTTAACATTAACAAGCCCCATAGACAACAGGAAAAAAAAAAACGCTGTGAATTTCGAAGTGAAATAAGAACGGTAGTGGGTAGGCACCCTAACTTTATATTAGCAGGGGTTTATGAACAACCTGATCAGCTTCTACAAGGAGGTGAGTTCTAAACTGGCCCACAGAGAGCCATTGGGTCTTGTGTATCTGGACTCTGGAGAATGCTTGGTCTGGGGGAGAATGTGTGTAAGTAGGTGAGTAATTGGCCAGTGATAGAAAGCAGAGGGGGGTTATAAATGGTACATACTCTGATTGGGTCACCATTACTGGTGGGGCACTACAGGGGGCAGTACTGGGGTATTTATTAATGACCTGGTAGAAGGATTGTACAGTAAAATATCAATATCTGTAGATGATACAAAAGTATGTAAAGCAATTAACACAAGAGAGGAGAGAATGCGGCTACATAAGGATCTTATACGGGTACATATAGATCTGGATAAAGTTACAGATGGATCTGGATAAGTTGGGGGTTTGGGCAGAAAAGTGTCAAATAAGGTGTAACACTATAAAAGTACAGTTCTGCACATGGGCAGGGAAATACATGTCACCATTACACACTAAATGGGAAACCACTGGGGAGCACTGACATGGAAAAGGACTTGAGGGTTTTAGTTACCTGTAAGCTTAACTGGAGCAACCAGTGTCAGGCAGCTGCTAAATAGGATCAGGGGGTGCATCAAAAAAAGGTCTAGGGGCAAATGATGAGAACATTGTTCTTCCTCTCTACAAGTCACTGGTCAGATCACAGGTGGAATATTGTGGACAGTTTTGGGCAAGAAGGACATATCAAAACACCACTGTGCCACCCAAAGACAGTGTCGGCCTATTTCCGGTTCCTTAGACCAATCAGTGCCACTTTGCATTTTAGAAAGGTACAAGTGAAAGAATAAAGGAACAGAAACACAAAGTGTAACATCCCTTGTTTTTTTCCCCCTTTCCTTCTCTCTCTGCCCGCCTACTCCTTACCTCTTCCTTTCCTCATATTTCCTTAACTCCCCATTTGCAACTCCTAGCCATGTAGGAGACTCTACTTGCTTTACCTATGCAGAATAAGAAAAAATGGCATATTTCTTCCAGAAATAGCGCCACACCTGTGCTTAGTATGTCTCTGGTATTGCAGCTTAGCTGTTATAGTGAATGAACTAAAATACATTACCGCACACAACCCATGGACAGGTATGGTATTACTGTTAGAAGAAAGCAGCCATCTTTCTTTAATCATGTACAGCTTCTTTAAAGAGGTTGTACCAAGATTTCAAGTTATCTTCTATCTACAGGATAGGGGATCGTGAAAGTCTCACCGATTTCAAGAACGGGGGTCCCGTTTTCCCCATTGTCCTCACTGCAGGGTCCGTCATTGCTGCAAAAGAGAAACTGCCTCGGTTAATAGTTCAATTGCAAGCAGTGGGGTCTATTTTCGTGCATCTTGTAACACACACAGAATTCTCGCAAGAATATTGGCCGTGCAAATATGGTCTTAAGCAGCATTGTGCACCCGCGTCTTGCCTGTTTCTTTGCTGATGTGTTTTCTTGGCATTAGACAATATTTTTTTGTACTCCCCCCCCTCCCCCCTTATATTCCCTCGTTCTACTTTATGGATCGCTTGTTAGGCCAGACTAATGATTGGACATAAAAGTGTGACTATTTTCCAGTCCGCCCAAGGATTATAAGAATAAGCTCCATAAATTAAAAGGGTTGAATTTGTCAAAGATCCAAATGATGTGGATTAATTTTCATACATCAACATGGCTGAGGAGCCGCTCTTCCTCACTAATTAACATCACAACTTCCCAGACAGTAATACGTTGAGCCCAGATACTCGCCGATCGCACCTTCGGATGACAATGTGAAAGGCGATGCGCTGCAATTAAGTGCTGAAAATGAGACCCAAAATGGTTTGGCAGCAGCGGTGGTCGCGTCACCCATCACATGTCTCCAGGTACGGACAGGTGGCGCTGACTACCTCAAGGTTTTAATTGGGATCAGTGACATCTCTATGGAATAAGAAACAGACTAGAAAGAAGGAGGAAAAATGATATCAGAGGATAATAGTAAACAGAGGAAAGTATCTACACTGAATGACCCCTCTATTAGAGCCCGCCGCCTCTCATGATTGGCGCTTCCCCGTACTGACATTCTCCCCATGACCCCGGAGTGCAGCATAAAATCACGTGACAAGTTTTCCGTGGATCAGTTTCACTGTGAATCCACATTAGATGGGAAAATCCAGAGATCTGAGAGACTTCCAGCGGGGCCGGTCATCGGTGCTGGACTAGCGGGGGACTCACTGAGAACTGTGGGGGATTTTCTCATGTAATGATGTGGAGAGTATACAGAGAATGGCGCAATTGAGGAAAAACGTTCAGCAAAAGGGGATCCCATGGACAAAAATAACTTGTCAACGAAAGGGGTCAAAGGATGTCAGGAATCGTTCTGACCAATAGACAGCTGAATACAACACTGGAGCTCCAACTAAGGTGTCCGAATACACAACTCATTGTTCCTTATCACAGGGGGGCTTTATCAGCAGGCGGCCAGTTCTGTCATTGTGTCTAAGAGAAACAGACAGATGAGACTCCAGGTGGAAAAAGAGCCCAAAACTTGTATCACTGAGTAGTGCAGAAATATCTCCTGGTCAGATGGATCCAGACTTCTGTTGCCCTGTGCTGATGGGAGTTTACAATTTGGCACAAGCAGCATGAACTGATGACCCCTTCCAGTGAGCTGGTCAGAAAAATGTCAGCACCTCCACAGAATAAGTCATAAAAGTCTAGGGGGGCGCTTGTACTCTGCCACTTCCATCTGCCTTATTTAAATGAATAGAGGGACACTGCACATGTGTGACCGCCACTCCGTTCAATCTCCTCCGTATTGAGGGGGGTGCAGCAAGCCCCTGAGATGGGGACCATCAGTTTTGGGATTAGTGGGGATCTTGGCAGTAAAATCCCCATTCATCAGACTGTTGTTACGTATCCTATAGATAAGTGATAAGTCAATCTTGGTGCAGCCCCCTTTCGGCCTCTGGAAGTCAACAAGAACATTCACTGACAGCTAGCAGGGATCGTATACCCTTTTTTGCATAAAAACAGCAAAAAAATTTTGCAGCATCAACTTTTTGCAATTTGCTGTTTGTAAATGTCGTCTTGAATAATTCAGAAACGGCGACTTCGTCTATCCGAAGATCTTGCAATGAATTTTGATATATCCGACTTGAACGTGCTGCTTCCCAACATCTGCTGTAAAAGGAGCTTTGTGTTTGCAAATCCTCCAAATATCACTTTATTAGCCAAGAAAATGACACGCACAACATGAAGGCGAATCGCAGGCCTGAAAGGAATTTCTAATAGGGTCACCGCTACCTGAGGGGCGAGAAAATTAAAAATAAAGAAATAAATATTGTGCCGGCTCGGCGCTCCCCGCGGGTCTGCTGGATGCGGCGTCGGTCGTTCTGTCTTTCTTATATTAATACGTTTCTTGTAGAACAACATGGCTGAGCGCGGGGCGATTACAGGTGCGTCTAATCCCCCCTCTGGAATGAGAATACTGATGAGGAGGAAATGATTCACCGCCATATCCAGCAATAATACGCAGGCAGCTGATCGCGCATCCTGGCGCTGCAGATATGAGCTCAGCGATTATATTCTCGGACGCCGCTCACAACAATACAACTTTTTTGCCAAATGCTGTTATTTTCAAGTTACTTTTCAGAAAGCATTAGCTGCTGCAGTCGGTGTATCCAAGCCCATCGTGTGTGATACAGTTTGCTGAGCTGTCAAAGCCTATCAATTGTGATACTGTTGGCTAAGCTTTTGTATCTAAGCCTATTGTATCATACTGTCTCATGAGATGCTGCAACTTAGCCTATTATGTGTGATACTGTCAAGTGTATCTAAGCCGTTCCCAGCTGACAGTCTACTTAGCTGCTGTATCTTAGCCTATCCTGTGATACTGTATGCTAATGTGCCTAAGACTATCAATCATGGTACTGTTTGCTAAACTGTATCTAAGCCTATCACTTGATGTGGTCTCATAAGCTGCTGTATCTTAGGCTATTATGTGTGATACTGAGTATCTAAGCCTTTCACAGGTAGCACTGTCTACTGATTTGCTGTATCCTATTGTGCATGATACTGTTTGCTTTTGTATCTGATCTTATTGTGTCATACAGTCTACTGGACCAAGGTATCTAAGCCAATCATGTGTGATACAGTTTTCTTAACCGCTGAGTCTAAGCCTATGAATTGCAATGCTATTTGCTAGGCTTGGGTTTCTAAGCCTATTGTGATGCCGTATCTTAGCCCATCGTGTGTGGTGTGTGTGTGTGTGTGTGTGTGTGATTCATTGGGCTTCGGTATCTAATCTTATCTTATCTTACTGTGCAAGAGCCAATGTAGCTAATCCTATAATGTGTGATACTGGCTGCTGTATCTAAGCCTATCATGAGAGATGTAACCTGGAGCTTCTGTTTTGCAATGCAAAATCTGTAAGAGCCCCCCATCTATTGCGCACCATTTATAGCAGTGCCGTCTTATGTGGCAGAGGGGCATCGGGGGTCTTGCTTTAGTACCAGAATCTGAATGTGAATGCTAATGTAACTTTTTACCCCTTTATAGGTATGACCTTGCCTGTGTATCTAAGCCTTTTGTGTGATACTAAGCTTGTGTATCTAAGCCTTCTGTGTAAGATACTGTCTCATGAGCTGCTGTAAGTAAAGTTTATCATGTGCTATACTGTCTGCAGAGTCATTGACTCTTAAGGCCCATTTAGACAACAATTATTGCTCAAAATTCGCCTATAAGCCATCTTTTGAGCGATAATTGTTCTGTCTAAATGTGCTGCCATCGTGCACTGCTCGTTCATCGCTCATTTCTAACCAGCTAGAAATGAGCGATGCGCATTATCAGTGTTGCATGCTCAGTGGGCGGCACTGATAGCATTCTTTCAGCTGGTATCCCGCCGGGACTTCCCAGCGGGATACCAGCTGAGCTCTCCAAGAACACAGCATCTGTATATAGAAGACAGCGCTCCTGCTGTCTTCTGTATACAGCAGGAGCTTTCATTTACACACTAAGAAGCTCTTAAGTAGCTAGTTAGCTACTTAAGAGCTTATGCAAAATAAACGCTCAAAACTATCACTTAAACTGCCGTTTGAGCAAATTTTGAGCGATCATCTTTCCGTGTAAATGCACACAATGATTATCACTCAAAAGACGGCTTTTGAGCGAATTTTGAGCAATAATCGTTGTGTCTAAATGGGCCTTAAGATCTTCACAGGTGATATTGTCTACCCGCTGCTGTATCTAATCCCATCATATGATACTGTCTGCTAAGCCTCTATTTATTTTCATTACGTGATACTTCCTGAGCCAATGTATCTAAGGCAGTCATCAGAAGCATTACTTGGAGTTCCTAGTTCACAAGACAAAGCAGTGTAATCCTTTGTTGAAGAGTAGCCTCAGTGCTCCCTAACACAACAGCACATGACTGTGAATGCTACCTCTGCACTCTTTTATAGGAATGCCTATAACGTGTGATACTGTTTGCTTAGTTTGTCTGTAAAGTCAGCAAATCATCGTTTGCTTTAGATTATATGGCATCCTGTGCAGAATTTTTTGGGATTGTCCCTCCCCATCAGGGGCGTAACTATAGGGGTTGCAGGGGGTGCAGTTGCACCTGGGCCCAGGAGCCTTAGGGGGCCCATAAGGTCTCTCTTCTCCATATAGGTGTTACGGCACTCTGCCCCCCGAGCGCCAGTTGGGGTGCCCTGATCTCCCGCACCCCCACTGTCCCTGCCTACTTGCCTCGGCCCTGGCTAACCCCAGGCGGACAACTGGACGGCGGTCCCTGCCCTGGCTAGGGACCTGGCGACTGACAAGCAGGAACCTACCTAATGGGGGGAACAGAGTGCCGACAGAGGAGGCAGATGAATCAGACCAACAAAACTGACAAGGCTGGAGATGGAACTCACCGGCAAACTGGCAGGGTGCTGGATAGCAACTAGTGCTGACTGGGCCAGACTAGATTAGAGGCAAACAGAACCAACTAAAACAGACTGAGTAACAGGGGACCAGAGGGAGCTGACCGACAACTAGGGACTGACTGAGGAGAACCGCAGACAGACTGGCTAGGTGCATGCAGAACCAATAACTGGCAATGAGCTCAGTTCACTGCCAGTCTTTTAACCACAAGGTTCCGCCCAGGGGCGGAGAGTGGGAGGAGGCAACTCCACCCACTGCTGTATAAGAAGCACAGAGGAGTGCGGGCGGCACCCTATGGGCGGGCACGCCCACGCCGCCCACTGGCCAACCCAAGCTGCTGGGATGACCTCGACACAGGGCTCCAGGCTGCTGGAGCCGACGCCGGAGCGACGCGCGCCGACCGCGGGACCCCATGCCGCACTGTATGGTAACAATAGGGATCCCAGTACTATGCATAAAGCATTATAGTTGGGGCCCTGTTACAGGTTTTGCATTGGAGCCCAGGAGCTTCAAGTTACTCCTCTGCTCCCCATAAGCTGAGGACATAAATACAGCACCAGAACCAAGCTCAAGGCATAAATATGGCCCAGAACCAAGCTCAAGGCATAAATACAGCCCCAGAACCAAGCTCAATGCATGAATGCGGCCCTAGAACCAAGCTCATGGCATAAACATTGCCCCAGAACTAAACAATTGTGTTGTAGGGGCACCAATGGACTGACAGCAGTAGCTGGAGCCAGAAGGATGATAATTTATGTTGATTCTCAAAAAAAAAGGGAGGGGGGGATTGTCCCACGGGGGGGATTGTCCCACCCTACGTCCTCCTGGTGCTCCGTCTACAAGTGATTGCGGACATGTATTTAAACCCTTTGTGGGTGATACTTATTGTTGACTGTATCTAATCCTATAATGTGGGATAATTTCTGCAGAGTAGATGTATCTAAGGCCATATTCACACAGCGGATGTCACAGTTGATTAGATGTAGAATCCTCAGTTCCACGATGAAAAGACGCATGATTCTTTTGATCGGTTTTCGTTTAAATCCACGTTGGATTTTTCAACTGTCTATTTCAAGCGTGTTAACATAGGCTTGGATACAACAGTGCCCACCATCACCACCAATCATTTATAAGAAGACCCCAATAAGTTCTGTTCAGAGATCGCTGTAGACTATAATAGCCTCGTGTGAGAATAGATAGGTAGAGTCCATCAGAGAACCAGTGCATAGACGATGGAGCCACCTGCCCTTCACATCTAGTATTTTGTAGCCAGCCACACTTTAAAGAAACAGCAGGGCAAGACTTGCGTTCCAGGCAACGGAGCAGAGAAGTTTGCTTCAACCGTCTTTGATTCCACATTTGGGGAATTCATCTTTTCTTCAAAGGTACCTGAGAAGTCATTTACAACAGCCTGAGGCCCCAACTTACATCCAGCTTCACTGTAGTAACACTTCACGAGAAATAGACGTAAAAAAAGTAATGAAATTAAGCCAACTTTACTTGGCCGCTCTTCATGACTTGTGAAGGTTGTAGAGGACAGCTGTGGCAACATTCTCTAGCTGTGGGGCGAGTATGCTAAAAAGCTGTCTATGTAGAGTTATCATGAATGAAACATGAAAAAAATGGAGATTAAGATTAGTTAGTAAACAGATTTGGGTTCAATGCAAATCTGAACCTCAGATGGTTCGTCTCGGCCGAACCCAACAAAGTTCTTTCATCTTCGCTGTCTTGACCTCCAGTCTTCGCTGTCTTCACCTGCAGTCTTTGTCGTCCTTGCCTTAAAAATAGCTCAAGAATACTTTGACGCACTCCTAGGTGACCTAATAATGTTATACGGGGCTTTTATGGCTCTTAGTGTTATACACCGGTTTTAGGCACATTGGTAAAGTTCCGGTTTGAATTAATTGAAACCAAACTTTTCACTCCAAATTCAGTTAAGCAGCCAAACTGAACTTCTGAAAAGTTCACACATCACTATTTGTAAGTATTAATTACTGTATTTCTATCCATAGTTCTCTTGGTGATGGAGAGTCACATCCCAGTGATCTTAGACCTCTATGGTTATATTGTTCTGAAGGTGTCTTCTGATCATCGACTAAACCAGACAATGCTGAGAAGAGGCACAGACCATCATTAATACCTTAGGAACGATCGCATCTGGTCTTCCATGGTAGAAGATAAAAAGCAGTACTTGTGATTTGAAAAACATGGCTGCTTTCTGCTAAAAAATAGCACCACCCTGTCCATAGGTTGTATGTGACATTGGAGTAAGCCTAAATCAATTCATAGGAGCTGAGTGACAACACCAGACATGACTTGGGGACATGTGCATTGCTGTTTCTAACCATGGAAAATAACTTTAAAGGAGTTGTACCAGTATCACAAGTTATCCCCGATTCACAGAATAGAGGCTAACTTAGTGATCGGTAGGAGTCCCAGTTCTGAGACCCCCACCGATTCCGAGCTCTCTGACCCCTATCCCCCTCACTGTGGCTTTTTGCACCCTGCACAGTGATGAGGACATTGAATTCAACACAGGTCATGTAAGTGCTCCATTCATTTTCAATGTGACCAGAAATAGCCAAGCAGCAAAAGCTCAGGTAGTCCCCGTCAGGCCCATTAAAATGAATGAAGCACCAAGTGTGCATGCTTGGCCAGTGCTCCATTCAATGTGACGCATTGGGAGAAGCATCTCTGCAGTGATAAGAAACGGGGGACATGGGACCTTATTGGTAGAATCAGTGGGGGTCTCAACAATGAGACCTCCAATGATTATCTAACTATCCCCTATCATGTGGACAACTCCTTTTACGAAAGCCTTTAAGTCATTGCATAATATAACACGTTAATGACATCACTTCCTGTAAGAGACCAGTGACAATCTGCCATGAAAAACGGTAAAATGGGAATGTATAAATCCCTCATTAACTAAGTTGTTATATCTCTCATGATGCATCAGCTACTACTTTCTAATTCGATATTAGTAGTCTCATTACTATTTGTATCTCCCAGTTGTTGCC
The DNA here is from genome assembly GCF_035609145.1 of Eleutherodactylus coqui. Lineage (NCBI taxonomy): Eukaryota > Metazoa > Chordata > Amphibia > Anura > Eleutherodactylidae > Eleutherodactylus > Eleutherodactylus coqui. The sequence continues at coordinate 88,039,435 of NC_089846.1, read as the reverse complement.
TCTGTCAGCAGATGGGGATTATAGAAGAAAGTGATATATTGGCTAGCATGGAAATAAGGTCGCAGATTCCCATTGAACTTGATGGGATGGTACAACGACATGGATTTTTGCATGGAAATCACACAAAAAATATTTTGTGTGAATGAGCCTAAGGCTGAAAACTCAATGCCAAGTCAGCGAAAGCTTTTGAGAAAAATTCTCAGAAACATTTGTTCCTTAAAGCGGTTGTCTCATCACACAGAACCCCTTTTAAAATGTGGATGCCAGACTAATTAGTTTATCTCCCCATGTCCTGCTCCTAGTATACAGTTGATTTTGCCATAGGAAGCCTCGGCTAGACATGGGGAAATTCAATATTCTATGATTGGCATTTAGATAAGTGGTCGTCTATATAATAAGGGAACAGCTCAAGGATATGTGAAAAAAAAGGTTTTCTTGGATGATGTGCTGATGAAGGAGACCATATTTGGCTGATTGAAGCTGTTTTTAGATTTGAAATAATTTGCTAAGATTAAAAGTCTTCCATCTTTATATATGCAGCAGAACTCATAACACTTCAACCTCTGAAAACAAGATAAATCAGATGAGAGTTGTTTACTTGACCCTAATGCTCACCACGATGCTTCATCAGATATTAATCCAACATGAAAAAGGATAAAGGTTTGGACATCAAGCTCTTAAATATATTTTTGGTTTCTTTTTGTCTTTTCATCATTAATCAACTGCACCTTGAACATTCTTTTTCGTACCCTTACGAAAGTAAAGTCTTAAGTTTGGTCTTCTTGACCTCAAGGTCCTCGGCACAAGGTCAAGTGATCCATCAACACTTAACATTAAAAAAAAAAAAAATCATTTCTCTCTTTCCTCCTAGAACTACAATCTAGCCTCCCAGCCCAGAATTCTCATCTGAAAATGTATAAGGCACCAGAACATCTCTGAGTGATGCCTGTGTAGTGAGCTACAGTAATGTCCTTTGACTTCATCCAAAAATTATGATAAGGGGGATAAAAAGTGTCAACTGCACCTACAACCTGTAGCGGGAAAATGGGCAATGAAAGACCCTTCCATTCTCATTATCCTTGAGTCGAGAAGCAGCAGAAGTAACGCCGAGTAACAAATGCACAGGCTGCCAGTTATTCTCCTAATGATTCCTTGGAAGACAAATTGCTTTTGGAAGGGAAGATGGTTGAATCCTCAAAACAAGTTGCCATGCAATCATCCCAGCTTTGCCTGTAATGACAAAGCAGATGTTCCTTTTTGAAACCCGAGTTGCCTTACTTTTTGAGAGCCATTTGTCTTTTTCAGATTTTGATGCATTATGGTATTTCTGTGATTTCTTTTCCTTTTCTTTGTAGCTGAACAGGAAACTGTTAAGAGGGTTGATGGAACTTTAGGAAACTGTGAATGTAAAGGCGCAACTGTAGAGATTCAGCTTACTGCTATTTATTTCTTAATTGGTGATTGGATGCAATGTTGCATCACATGATTGAGTAAATTAATAAATTTCAAGTGTAAAACCAATTGCCAGATACTCTACCTATTCTATCACCAGGTGGATGTTTTTGAAGAAATCATTTTTGAGTTATAAAATGAATATATCAGCATTTAGTAAAGGTCGCTTCTCCACCTGCAGTGACATCACTTAGAGGATCCAGGATGTGCCAAAAAATCATTCCCTACACCATTACTCCACCAGCCAGAGTGGAAGGGTTCAGCGATTCATGCTGCTTGAGACAAATTCAGCCCACCCATCAGCACAGTGCAACAGAAATCTGCATCCATCTGACCAGGAGATGTTTTTCCACTGCTCATTGATACAATTTTTGCGTTCTTTCTGAAGTCTTGCCTTTCTGTTTTTCTTAAACACAATGCTGCTGGAACTGGTCATCTACTCTTATAGCTCACCTATGCTAAGGAGCAATGAATTGTACGTTCAGACACATTACTTGGAGTCAGAGGCGTAACTTGAAGATTCAGGGCCCCAATGCAAAATCTGTAACAGGGCCGCCCAACTATAATGCTTTATTCATACTACTAGGCTCCCTATATGGAGAAGAGAGGCCTTATGGACCCCCTAAGGGTCCTGGGCCCGGGTGCAACTGCATCCCCTGCACCCTCTATAGTTACACCCCTGCTTGGAGTACTAACAATGTATTCTTCTGCAGTTTGACGATACAGCCAGTATTGGTCAAAGTGATTCCTGACATCCTCCTCTGGGCCCTCTTTTGCAACTGTTTCCATCCACTGGATCCCCTATCGCTGGATCTTTTTCCTTGATTACACCATTCTTAGTATACTCCCCACATCGTTACACCAGAGAAAACCCCACACGGTTGGCAGTGAGACCCCGGCTAGTCTAGCACCGATGACCGGGCCTCTTTGGAAGTCACTCAGATCGCTGGATTTTCCCATCTAATGTGGATTCACACTGAAACAGATCCACGGAAAACCTCTCACGTGATTTTATGCTGCACTCCGGGGTCACGGGGAGAATCTCCATACGGGGAAGCGCTAATGGTGAGGGGGACGGTGGCTCTAATAAAGAGGACATTCAGTGTAGATCGGTACATGAGCTATATATGTAAAATGCAAAGTTTGCAATGTTTCATCTTCTATGCTTTAGCATAATAAAGAAAATAGTAAAAGTGATCAGTCTTTAAATAAGTTTTGTAGCTTTTTTTCTCTCTCCCCATATATCGATGTTCTGGTGTTCTCAGAGGAGCCGTAATAACATCATATTGATATTTTATAACTGGATGAATTCAGTCGTCGTCCTTCAATGTGCGGCTGTAATCTTTGTGAAGATAAATCCATGTGTAGCGCCGCGCCTGCGTTCCACTCTGCTGTACTATCAGGGAAAGGTTACCTGTATCCAGTCCTTAGAAATAAGAGATCAAATGTCAGGATTCTGCAGAAAGCCAAGACGCTGACATTTCATTCGCGCTTCTCTCGCGGATTTTGTCGTTCTTCTTCTCTTTTAGAAATGTGACCAACATAGAAATAACGTTATAATCGGAGTCGAGTTTCTCCGTGATGTAGATTAATTGGCGCCCGGCTAAGGAGCTGGTGATTAAATTACACAATCGTAACGAAATGCACGCACCTAATGAATGCACACATTATGACAATGTTGTATATTTAACCCCTTCATGACCAGACATTTTTATATTTACTTTTTAATTTTTCAAAATTTTCCATAGTTGTCTGAAGGTTTGTTTTTTGCAGAATGAACTTCATTTTTCAATAGTGCCATTTAATGTACCGTGTAATGCGCAGAGAAACTTTAAAAACATCTTTAAATAAGGTGAAATGAAGGGGAAAGAAAAGCAATTTGTGTATATATATATATATTTTTTCATTTTTGGGGGGAAGGTGGGGGGGGTTGGGAATTTCTACAGTATTCATAGTATAGGGAAAATGGAATGTCAACTTTTTGTTGGTCAGTCTGATTACAGCGATATCAAATTAATATAGTCTTTTTCATGTTTCACTATTTAAAAAAAAATAAAACTTTTTAAAAACTTGCTTTCTTTCTCCGTATTCTGAGACCCAGAGGTTTTTTTTAACCTTTTTGTCAATTGGACTGTACAAAGGCTCATTTTTTGTGGGACAAGCTGTAGTTTCAATTAGTAGTATTTGGGGGTAAATGCATCTTTTTAGTTAAACTTTTTGGGATTCGGGATAAGCAGAGCAAAAACCACAATTCTCTCATTCTGTACTTATTTTTTTCTCTTATGGTGTTCACTATGCTGAGAAAATAGTTAGAGATTTTAATAGCTTGGACTTCCACAAACACAGCGATACTAAATATGTGGAGTTTCATTGTTTGGATCTTTTTAGGGGAAAGTGTTTTTTCTTTGGTACTTTTTTCTTTTTTTGTCCCCCTAAGGGACTTAAACTTGTGATTTTCAATGTTGCATATCAAGCTCTGCCAGGGTTCAATATATGGCAGCACTGAGAACCTTCACTAGGCTACAGGCTGCCTTGTAGGGGCATAACTATAGGGGATGCAGTGGATGCGGTTGTATCGGGGCCCAGGACTTAGAGGGCCCATAACACCTCTCTTCTCCATATAGGGAAACCAGTACTATGAATAAAGCTAATATATTTGGGAATTCTGTTCCAGATTTTGCACTGGGGCCAAGAAGCTTCAAGTTACGCCTGCCTTACTAACTCATCGGCTCCTCATAATTGTGTCCGGGGGGCCTAATGGACCACCACAATCCAGCTGGCTGTTTAGACACATGGTCAGTTTTAACAGTGGCATCTAAAAAGTTAATTCAGCGATCTGAGCTATGTCACCGAAAGGACCAAAAATAATAAAACTTAGCTTTTATTGATTTTTAAATAATAAAAAGGCGTCCTTATATTTTCTCATATGTGCTAGAAGTCACACAATAATTAAAAACAGTAGGGCTTAGATATATAGATGAACACTGCTCTGTCCCAACAATCTAGGTGCATTAGCCGGGAATCGAACCCGGGCCTCCCGCGTGGCAGGCAAGAATTCTACCACTTCTACCACTTTTGTATTCCCTGATGTCTTTTTCTATCCAGGGTTACTCAGATTTCTATTTGTCAATGACTTGCACCACCAGATGTTTATTAAAGTGTGGTGAAGCACTCACTGTCAATGACCTTGAACACTTTTAATTCTCTATCACAGGGTAGGCCTGATGTCCTCTGATTAGTCACGGTACAGTGATGTCTGTTAATTTACAGTCAGTAATATTGTACCTGACACACATTTACTAGTACTGTCGTCCCATTTATAACAGTTGCTCATTAATATTGCTTGGGTCGTATTTGTTCTTATTATTTCTAGAACAATATCGCGGTGATTGATTTATATAGAAATCACCCCGATATGTCACCATTAGGTGTTAAGTCCGGAGTATGTTTTTGTATAACGCAGACCCAAGCTTATATTGGCTTGATACTCTATGGTATTCCCTTATGCCTATGACTGATCGCATGAGCCATTCATTTCTTATGGCTCATGTGATTATATACCAAGGTTAATTGCAACCAGACGACAGTTTCAGTGATTATCAAGGATAGAGATAAGTTGTTCCAAATAATAGTGTGTTTTCAATATGTTCTCTCTCCTACTTATACATAGGCTCTATTCCGGAGAGATGATGCTCCCACTTGTATAAGTGATTATTACAGGTAGAACGTATATAAGATGAATAAAGACAGTGGCTGCATTAAATGGAACAGCTGCAGTATTCATCTATGAGCTACTCATCCTTCAGGATTTAAATAGCTGCAATAAAATGCTCTGTCCCAACAATCTAGGTGTATTGGCCGGGAATCGAACCCGGGCCTCCCGCGTGGCAGGTGAGAATTCTACCGCTTCTACCACTTTTGTATTCCCTGATGTCTTTTTCTATCCAGGGTTACTCAGATTTCTATTTGTCAATATGTTCTCTCTCCTACTTATACATAGGCTCTATTCCGGAGAGATGATGCTCCCACTTGTATAAGTGATTATTACAGGTAGAACATATATAAGATGAATAAAGACAGTGGCTGCATTAAATGGAACAGCTGCAGTATTCATCTATGAGCTACTCATCCTTCAGGATTTAAATAGCTGCAATAAAATGCACATAGATAGTTTGGTGGTAGCCCAGAATGAATTCTAGGCTATCACCTATATCCAATGCCCTTTTGGATAAATCTCTGTCTCTGTATATGCAGTCTGTTGTGATGCACCAACAGCTGCTGACTAGAGTAATAATGATAGACTCTGTCTGTTATAGTTGTAGTTGTATATGTCTACGTGGGTTGCATTATGATGAACATACAACCCCCACATTCTGGGCTACCACCAAACTATCTATGTGCATTTTATTGCAGCTATTTAAATCCTGAAGGATGAGTAGCTCATAGATGAATACTGCAGCTGTTCCATTTAATGCAGCCACTGTCTTTATTCATCTTATATATGTTCTACCTGTAATAATCACTTATACAAGTGGGAGCATCATCTCTCCGGAATAGAGCCTATGTATAAGTAGGAGAGAGAACATATTGACAAATAGAAATCTGAGTAACCCTGGATAGAAAAAGACATCAGGGAATACAAAAGTGGTAGAAGCGGTAGAATTCTCACCTGCCACGCGGGAGGCCCGGGTTCGATTCCCGGCCAATACACCTAGATTGTTGGGACAGAGCATTTTATTGCAGCTATTTAAATCCTGAAGGATGAGTAGCTCATAGATGAATACTGCAGCTGTTCCATTTAATGCAGCCACTGTCTTTATTCATCTTATATACGTTCTACCTGTAATAATCACTTATACAAGTGGGAGCATCATCTCTCCGGAATAGAGCCTATGTATAAGTAGGAGAGAGAACATATTGAAAACACACTATTATTTGGAACAACTTATCTCTATCCTTGATAATCACTGAAACTGTCGTCTGGTTGCAATTAACCTTGGTATATAATCACATGAGCCATAAGAAATGAATGGCTCATGCGATCAGTCATAGGCATAAGGGAATACCATAGAGTATCAAGCCAATATAAGCTTGGGTCTGCGTTATACAAAAACATACTCCGGACTTAACACCTAATGGTGACATATCGGGGTGATTTCTATATAAATCAATCACCGCGATATTGTTCTAGAAATAATAAGAACAAATACGACCCAAGCAATATTAATGAGCAACTGTTATAAATGGGACGACAGTACTAGTAAATGTGTGTCAGGTACAATATTACTGACTGTAAATTAACAGACATCACTGTACCGTGACTAATCAGAGGACATCAGGCCTACCCTGTGATAGAGAATTAAAAGTGTTCAAGGTCATTGACAGTGAGTGCTTCACCACACTTTAATAAACATCTGGTGGTGCAAGTCATTGACAAATAGAAATCTGAGTAACCCTGGATAGAAAAAGACATCAGGGAATACAAAAGTGGTAGAAGTGGTAGAATTCTTGCCTGCCACGCGGGAGGCCCGGGTTCGATTCCCGGCTAATGCACCTAGATTGTTGGGACAGAGCAGTGTTCATCTATATATCTAAGCCCTACTGTTTTTAATTATTGTGTGACTTCTAGCACATATGAGAAAATATAAGGACGCCTTTTTATTATTTAAAAATCAATAAAAGCTAAGTTTTATTATTTTTGGTCCTTTCGGTGACAAGTTTCATTAAAGTTGAAAAAGGATTTCATTGCTACGGTGACAACAGCGATCTGAGCTAGCTTCATTCATAGCAGCTGTCAAAAACAGTTGATAGCCACCAGGTACGAAGCAGGCTCGACTCTTTATCCCGCTCCATACATACTTTGCGATGTATATATACATGATGCGGTTGGTAAGTGGTTAAGGACTAGATTTCAGTGCTTCATACTAGTGATGTGTCATCATTGTCTTATATCACATATAATCTATTCTCATATATTAGTGCTGTGTGACTTTCTGAAACAGAATAACACTCAGCAGGACAAGATACACAGCTCAGTAAACAGAATCACACATGTTAGGCTTAGATACACTGATCCAAAGGCAGTCTGCAGGATCTCAGAGGGACAGCCAGAAAAAAATAATTGTCAGCCATGAGCTGTCCGGCCAGCAACCCGACACAAGCATTTGACTCACTCAGTCTGTAGCTCTGGTCTGGCTACTGCTACTGTAATCAGTCTGTGACCCCTGACCTTTCTGCCCAACGTCTGCGTTCCTGCATGCAAATGCCATTCTGTATACTGAACAGATGCCAGGGGAAGAGGTCAGAGGTCAGTCTGATTATATCAGGCACTGGATCGGAGCTACAGATTGAGTGAAGTGAATGCTTGATGGCATTGGGTTGCTGCCTGGCCACAAGTCCACTCAGGAGGACACAACTACAACTGGGGCCACTATGGGGGTCATTATTACTATTGAGGCCATTATGGGGGTCATTATTGATACTGGGAGCACTAAGGCGGACACCATTACTACTGGGAGCACTATGGGGAGGTCACTATTACTACTGGGGTCACTATTAGCATTGGGGCCGCTATGGAGGTCACTATTACTCCTGGGATCACTATTTATTTTCTTTTATGAGGGGTGTGATTGAGGTGGACACAACTCCATTTCATACTTCACCTCAAGCAGCTTGGGGCACCCCTGACCATACACTTGTATCCAATGTGACAGATCACATATTTATCGGCCGTCTCAATAATTTCCAAATAATGGTCAGCTAAAATGGTCAGAATCATTCATTTCAGTTGGCATTTAACTTCTGTGTTTGGGCGGCTTTAACTGCGTAGCTACATAGATACAGCTGCATGTTTCATAGTAAGACACATTTAAGTATTTAGATAAGATGGCATATACATGACCTGCATTCATCCTGCTCATATTCCTGACACAGTAAATGCCTCCCATTGTTAATTTCCCAGTCAGTAACACGTTGCGACCACCTCAATTACAGGGACATGAAACGCACATTTTCCGTTTTGTAGCCGGCTCTGACGGCGCTGCTGCTGCTTAGTCAGTTATTCCTGAGTGACTTGCTGAGGCTACAGAAAGGGTTTTAGGCAATTATAAAGTTGGTATTATGACCCTATAGCTGCCAGGGTTCCCTAAAGCCAAGTGCTTCTTGAGATAAGGATGGGAAGCACTTAGAAAATGTCTTAATGGAACTCAAACTTAATAGTGAAAGACATTTCAATTAATGGAGTGAGATCTCTTGAATATTTGCACGGCTAAGTAAGCGGTCTCGGAGGTAATGCGTATTCTTCTTCCTCCTGGTGACGGCTCTGGATACGGCCACTGCACAACACACATGTTCTCAATCGCTCTCATTCATGGTGACCTGATTATCGGCTCCCCTGGGCGCCTGCAACAGTAAACATTGTATTCTATGCACATACAACCTGTCACCATGTGTTCTTTATGTTGATACAATGTAGAGTATCAAGTGCAGGTGTTGCCAATAATGAAGGGCTGATGTGAGACAGTAAGTCCCCGGAGAAGATTCATTAAGGCTTTATTCACATCTCTATTTAGAGTCTTCAACACAGATTCAGCATGAAATGCCAGGCGAAAAAGCCGTGCATGCAAGATATTTCATCCAGTGGAAATGCCAGACAGGTGCAGGAGCAGAGCGGACCCCATTAAAGTCAACGAGATCTCTTGGTTCCATTATGAGACAGATCCATACTTCCAGGGGATTCAGTTTTCTTGCTTCCAAAACAAAGCGGGAAACAGAATCCCCAAGTGCAGATGTGAATGTGGCCCAAATCTAACACTTTATCCAGTTTTGTTTACTTAATTGTTTCTATAATTTTGGATTCCAAAATGGAACATATTTTGTATCTATATTTTTTACTTCCTATTGAATTATGCAAATGAACTCTCCTCCAGGGTAAGAAGCCGTGAAACATGGTTGCATATTGAATACAGGGATTGTTATCTATAGGTGGCCTTAAAGAGACAGGGCTTTTTTTTCCTCTTCTGGTTAATAACTAATTTGCATACCTTTTCCCAGCCTGCAAAACTCCCTACACCAGCTGAATCTCCTCAAGGAGAAATGGTACCACCTGAGTAGTGTTTAGCAAACCCAACCAATAAAATCCTGTTTTAGACTGACCTTTGCTAGCTTTTAGCAAAGTTCTACTTGAAACAGGGTTCTGCTGGTTTGGTTCACTCAACACTAGTCCTAAACACTGGTGTATAACACTGTATAAGAGCCACAAAAGCCTCATAGTGCTATACAGGGCTTCTATGGCATTGAGGATCTGTTCATTCTGGCATATGTTCATCAATGAAACGCACACGTTTTTTGTCCCAAAAACTGATGAAAATGCTGCATTTCACAGATCTATAGGCTATAATGGATTAAATGTGGTCAAACTATGCATCCGTTTGACTATGTTTAGCCTGACATACATTTACATGCGGGGTATTTTTTGTGGGATTGGAAAGTGTAGCCTACTAAACTTAAGGCCGCCTGCACAGGACAGGGACGGATCCAACCCTGTGCCTGGCTGGTGAACCCGCTTACCTGTCCGGATTCTTCTTTATCTGAACCGCGGAAGTGCCGGCCATTGCTAGGCGGTAACGTGAATCCCATGACCTTTCCGCCATGATGATTACGAAAGGGCTGCTGGATGGACGGTTTCCATTGACTTCAATGGAAGCCGCCCTAACGGAAACCGTGTCGAAATGGAGCACACTGCAATTATCCTACTGCGAGCTAAAATTGCAGGCGATTTCTGCTCACCATGGGAGGTTATTGGCGGTATTTGCTGTGGAATCTGTGGGAAGCCGCCACCACCAAATTCTGCAAATCAAATCCGCCCATGTGCAGGAGCCCTATCTGCCCCTCAAAAAAAGAAGGAAGTGTGTACTTTTTTAATATTGCAGACAATTTAGGAGATAAAATTCTGATCAGATCAGTGGGGTCTCACTTCTGAGACCCCCACTAATCCCATATCCACCTTCCTCTCCTCTTCACTGCAGCACAGCAGTATGAAGAAGATTGAATGGAGCGCTGGTGGAGCATGCACAGTGCAGTTTCATTAGCTTTTAATGGGATTGCTAGAAATAGCCAAGCGCTTCTACTCCATCAGTCCCATTGACACGATTAGAGCAGCACTGCTCATGCTCAACCACCACTTGATTCCATCTCCTCAACCACTTACCATTACTGTCCCATGTCCTAACATGATTCAACAAACATTCCTCTTAAACACCCATCAACACAGGAATACAAAGGTGGTTTTACTCCATAAAAAAAGACAAAGAGACAAAACATAATACAACGACTGAAGATTTGAAAACAAAGGGTTAAATACACCCTCACAAATAAATACTTTTATATTTTTTTTCTAAAATGTGAAAACATCATTGTATTGAAGTTGCTCACTTAAAATATTTCCCAGTGGTCCGACAATCTTACCATGATGCATTCTTGGCAAGAATCACTTCCTTGACTGTGCACTTTGCCTTCAGGAACGATGCCAATGAATGTTAATCCACAGTTTTATGAAGTCGCAGTGAACCAAGGACTGCAAAACGGAAATAAGCAAATTTTTATTGTCACACCCTGAAGTTCACAGTGTTTTAGAGCAGCTGCAGATCCCCCTCATGAATCAGCCATCCTCAGAGGAAAAAATGAGAAGACAATAACAGTTCAGAATCCAGACATTGTCTTCACTTACTGTATGTAGATGTATCTGGAAAATTATCTGAGAACATTTCTGGATAAGAGCACTTCTGGTCTAATATAATACTATGCACAAGAATATAACTACTATAAAACTGCCCCCTATGTACAAGAATATTACTACTATAATACTGCCCCCTGTGTACAAGAATATAACTACTATAATACTGCCCCCTATGTACAAGAATATTACTACTATAATACTCTCCCCTATGTACAAGAATATAATTACTATAATACTGCTCCCTATGTACAAGAATATAACTACTATAATACTGCCTCCTATGTACAAGAATATAACTACTATAATACCACCCCCTATGTACAAGAATATAACTACTATAATACTGCCCCCTATGTACAAGAATATAACTACTATATTACTGCCTCCTATGTACAAGAATATAACTACTATAATACCACCCCCTATGTACAAGACTATAACTACTATAATACTGCCCCCTATGTACAAGAATATAACTACTATAATACTGCCCCCTATGTACAAGAATATAACTACTATAACACTGCTCCTATGTACAAGAATATAACTACTATAATACTGCCCCCTATGTACAAGTATATAACTACTATAATACTGCCTCCTATGTACAAGTATATAACTACTATAATACTGCTCTCTGTGTACAAGAATATAACTACTATAATATTGCCTCCTATGTACAAGAATATAACTACTATAATACTGATCCCTATGTACAAGAATATAACTACTATAATACTGCCTCCTATGTACAAGAATATAACTACTATAATACTGCCCCGTATGTACAAGAATATAACTACTATAATACTGCCCCGTATGTACAGGGTGGAGCACGGTAATTTGCTAATTTGGGAGTGAAATAAAAAAATAATGAACTTGTAAAAACTTTATTTTATATTTTATTTACATTGAACAGTAGTGGAATTTACAAATTATTTTGTTTTAAATATTGTATCTGGCAAATGTTGACCTTCGCTATCCACACACTGCTGCATACGTTTTCTGAAGTTCTCATGCACTCTTTCAAGCATGTCGACTGGTATTCTGGCAATCTCAGCGTCAATATTGTTCCTTAGGTCTTCCAGGGTGTTGGGACAGTTGCAATACACCTTAGACTTCAGGTAACCCCAAAGGAAAAAAATCGCATGGGGTTAAGTCTGGTGAGCGTGCCGGCCAGTTAAGATCATCCCTCAGAGAGATAAGCCGTTCAGGAAACGTTTGCCTCAAAAAATTCATGGTAACTCTCGCTGTGTGTGCAGTGGCACCATCTTGTTGAAACCATGTATCCTCTAATTGCATTGTCTCGAGTGCTGGCTGGAAAAAATCCTGCAGCATAGTTAAGTAATGTTCAGAATTCACAGTTGCCAGAAAAAAGTAAGGGCCAATGATGCCTACTCGTGATAAGGCGCACCACACAGTGACGCGGTCCGAATGCAGAGGTCTCTGGTGAACTTCTCTGGGGTTTGTATCGCTCCAGTACCGCATGTTTTGTTTGTTTACACACCCACTTAGGTGAAAATGTGCCTCATCAGAAAAGAACACAATTGCGTCACGAGGTATGGTTGCAAGCATGTCTTCACAAGATGTTCGTCGTGTAACATAATCCCGTGCTGACAATTGTTGGACCACGCACATTTTATACGGGTGAAAATTCAGTTCACTATGAAGAATCCGGTGGAGAGAACGTCTTGAAGTGCCAAGAGCAAGTGCTTGCTTCCGAGCAGAGCGTTTCGGAGATTGCAATACTGCTGCTCTAACTCGTTCCATGTTTTGTGGTGTTGTAACACTTCTCGCAGGTCCTCTTCGTACAGATGACACATTCCCTGCTGTTCTGAATGCATTTACCCAATTTACAACTGATTGCCGTCCAGGAACACGTCCGCGTGGGGGAACAGCGAATCGCAAACGAAAAGCACGTTGCATTGCAATGATCGGGTGGTTATTTGAAAAATACGCTTCAACACAAAATGAACGCTCCTCACGTGTCCACTGCATGATGGCAACCGAAAAGCAGCTGCAGACAAACTTCCCGTCAGCCACTATAAGCAACGCCCACTCTCCCCTCTCTTCGACCAACAGCGCTGCCACAACCTGCAACTCAAAAAAGCAATTTACCGCTCTCCACCCTGTACAAGAATATAACTACTATAATACTGCCTCTTATGTACAAGAAAATAACTACTATATACTGCCCCCTATGTACAAGAATATAACTACTATAATACTGCCTCCTATGTACAATAATATAACTACTATAATACTGCTCTCTATGTACAAGAATATAACTACTATAATACTGTATCCTATGTACAAGAATATAACTACTATAATACTGTATCCTATGTACAAGAATATAACTACTATAATACTGCCCCCTATGTACAGGAATATAACTACTATAATACTGCCCCTATGTGCAAGTATATAACTACTATAATACTGCTCCTATGTACAAGAATATAACTACTATAATACTGCTCCTATGTACAAGAATATAACTACTATAATACTGCCTCCTATATACAGAAATATGATGACGGTAGAAAAAGTTTGAAAAAAATGCTCTTGCGCTGTCTCAACAAACAACCGGAGTTGACAATGTAATATTGTCTAAAAGATTTATTAGAGTACAACGCGTTTCGTCGCGTAAGAGCGACTTTATCAAGTACATGAAACATTACATCACAATGTATACTTATATAGGAACTTACATATCTGTAATGGTGATCCTGAGCTAGGTTTCCGGGTGTTTGCAGCTCACATGACCTCCACGTCATGTGTGCCACGTCAGCTAGATAAAAAAACGGGTCACCAAACGGGTAAGAAAACATTTTTTATACCTGATAGCATCATAAAACATAGCATCACACGACTATTTTGTTATTTTATAATATATCCTATAGCCGCATAACTATTAATGTAAATATAAGTACATTTATATACACTTTAACATTGTACAATACTCATCTACCAGAGCACAGATATTTGGCATCCCATACCTCCGCCGGTCTCTATTCTAATGCGGCCCTATTAATGTACGTTGGGATATTGCATATACTACCAACGCATTATGCCATTATGTATTTTTTAACTAATGTTTTAATATTCTACAATAATTTACATATGTATATACACAAAATTATTAATTTATTCTTAAGCAGTTTGTGCTCTGCTATACTTTATTTTATATCTATGCATGCATAACTATTTATTGCTATTATATACTTCCATACCTAGCTGTACATATAAGCATAGAAAGGAACCCCCCGTTCCTTTCACAACGTACCTTGAGGACATCGGAATGTTATACCAGTCTCCATGGCAACGCGGCACTGTGTACCCACGCTGGGGAGCGTATGACGTTGCTGACATACCTACGTCACCACGCCACCCCACGGTGCCAGTACCCATGGAAACACATCAACAGGTACTAGCACTATTATGCGTCCTCACGTCACCGGCGTCATGACGTAGCCCCGCGTCATGACGTTTTTTACTTCTCTGCCGGTTTTTCATACCGGAGCTCATAGTGCATCTAAGCATCAGCCTACAGTAAAACTACATATATATTTAGATAGCGGAGTAGGCGGAGAGTTAAAAATCTTCATTTATACATGTGGCCACTCGGGTCACGTGATCGCCACGTACCCGGAAGTGGTTTCAGTTTCAGTTTCCACCGGTAGCTATCTAGCTGACGTGGCACACATGACGTGGAGGTCATGTGAGCTGCAAACACCCGGAAACCTAGCTCAGGATCACCATTACAGATATGTAAGTTCCTATATAAGTATACATTGTGATGTAATGTTTCATGTACTTGATAAAGTCGCTCTTACGCGACGAAACGCGTTGTACTCTAATAAATCTTTTAGACAATATTACATTGTCAACTCCGGTTGTTTGTTGAGACAGCGCAACAGCATTTTTTTCAAACTTTTTCTACCGTTATCACGTTTTCGTGGGTCCAATCCACTATTGGACACAGAAGCTCTGCAGCAGACTCCAACAACCCAGGAATCTGGTCGAAACCAGAGGAGTAAGACCCTTTAGAGGTCTGACAAGCAAACTTGGACTAGGAGGTGTTGGTGGGACCCCTCTCCACAGGGGTTTCCACCATACACCGGGTAAGTCCCATTTTATTTTATTTAACTTTATTTTTATTCACTTGTTCTGACCACCCAGCGTCACCCCCCAGTTAACTGGTTGAAGCGCCTCCCTGATTATCTTTTTATATACAGAAATATAACTACTATAATACTGCCCCCTATGTACAAGAGTATAACTACTATAATACTGCCACCTATGTACAAGAATATAACTATTATAATCCTGCCTCCGATGTACAAGGATATAACTGCTATAATACTGCTCCTATGTACAAGAATATAACTATTATAATACTGCCTCCTATGTAGAAAAATACAACTACTATAATACTGCTCCCTATTTACAAGAATATAACTACTATAATACTGCTCCTATGTACAAGAATATAACTACTATAATACTGCTCCTACGTACAAGAATATAATTACTATAATACTGCTCCCTATGTACAAGAATATTACTACTATAATACTCTCCCCTATGTACAAGAATATAACTACTATAATACTGCCACCTATGTACAAGAATGTTACTAATATAATATTGCTCCCTATGTACAAGAGTATAACTACTATAACACTGCTCCCTATGTACAAGAATATAACTATTATAATACTGCCCCCTATGTACAAGAATATTACTACCATAATACTACGCCTATGTACAAGAATATAACTACTATAATACTGCCCCCTATGTACAAGAATATAACCACTATAATACTGCTCCCATGTACAAGAATATAACTACTATAATACTACCCCCTATGTACAAGAATATTACTTCTATAATACTACTCTTATGTACAAGAATATAACTACTATAATACTGCCTCCTATGTAGAAGAATATAACTACTATAATACTACTCCTATGTACAAGAATATAACTACTATAATACTGTTCCTATGTACAAGAATATTACTACTATAATACTACTCCTATGTACAAGAATATAACTACTATAATACTGCTTCTATGTACAAGAATATAACTACTATAATACTGTCCCCTATGTACAAGAATATAACTACTATAATACTGCTTCTATGTACAAGAATATAACTACTATAATACTGCCCCCAATGTACAAGATTATTACTACTATAATACTGCTCCCATGTACAAGAATATACCTACTATAATACTACCCCCTATGTACAAGAATATTACTACTATAATACTGCTCCCTATGTACAAGAATATAACTACTATAATACTGCTTCTATGTACAAGAATATAACTACTATAATACTGTCCCCTATGTACAAGAATATAACTACTATAATACTGCCGCCTATGTACAGGAATATAACTACTATAGTACTACCTCCTATGTACAAGAATATAACTACTATAATACCGCCCCCTATGTACAATAATATAACTACTATCATACTGCTCCTATGTACAAGAATATAACTACTATAATAATGACCCCTATGTACAAGAATATGACTACTATAATACTGCTCCTACGTACAAGAATATAATTACTATAATACTGCTCCCTATGTACAAGAATATTACTACTATAATACTCTCCCCTATGTACAAGAATATAACTACTATAATACTGCCACCTATGTACAAGAATGTTACTAATATAATATTGCTCCCTATGTACAAGAGTATAACTACTATAACACTGCTCCCTATGTACAAGAATATAACTATTATAATACTGCCCCCTATGTACAAGAATATTACTACCATAATACTACGCCTATGTACAAGAATATAACTACTATAATACTGCCCCCTATGTACAAGAATATAACCACTATAATACTGCTCCCATGTACAAGAATATAACTACTATAATACTACCCCCTATGTACAAGAATATTACTTCTATAATACTACTCTTATGTACAAGAATATAACTACTATAATACTGCCTCCTATGTAGAAGAATATAACTACTAT
Organism: Eleutherodactylus coqui; assembly: GCF_035609145.1. Classification (NCBI taxonomy): domain Eukaryota; kingdom Metazoa; phylum Chordata; class Amphibia; order Anura; family Eleutherodactylidae; genus Eleutherodactylus; species Eleutherodactylus coqui. The sequence goes on along the minus strand of NC_089846.1, from coordinate 88,022,209 downwards.
AATACTACTCCTATGTACAAGAATATAACTACTATAATACTGTTCCTATGTACAAGAATATTACTACTATAATACTACTCCTATGTACAAGAATATAACTACTATAATACTGCTTCTATGTACAAGAATATAACTACTATAATACTGTCCCCTATGTACAAGAATATAACTACTATAATACTGCTTCTATGTACAAGAATATAACTACTATAATACTGCCCCCAATGTACAAGATTATTACTACTATAATACTGCTCCCATGTACAAGAATATACCTACTATAATACTACCCCCTATGTACAAGAATATTACTACTATAATACTGCTCCCTATGTACAAGAATATAACTACTATAATACTGCTTCTATGTACAAGAATATAACTACTATAATACTGTCCCCTATGTACAAGAATATAACTACTATAATACTGCCGCCTATGTACAGGAATATAACTACTATAGTACTACCTCCTATGTACAAGAATATAACTACTATAATACCGCCCCCTATGTACAATAATATAACTACTATCATACTGCTCCTATGTACAAGAATATAACTACTATAATAATGACCCCTATGTACAAGAATATGACTACTATAATACTGCTCCCATGTACAAGAATATAACTACTATAATACTACCCCTTATGTACAAGAATATTACTACTATAATACTACTCTTATGTACAAGACTATAACTATTATAATACTGCCTCCTATGTAGAAGACTATAACTACTATAATACTGCCCCCTGTGTACAAGAATATAACTACTATAATACTGCTCCCATGTACAAGAATATAACTACTATAATACTGCCCCCTATGTACAAGAATATTACTACTATAATACTACTCTTATGTTCAAGACTATAACTACTATAATACTGCCTCCTATGTAGAAGACTATAACTACTGTAATACTGCCCCCTGTGTACAAGAATATAACTACTATAATGCTGCCCCCTATGCACAAGAATATAACTACTATAATACTGCTCCTATGTACAAGAATATACCTACTATAATACTGCCCCCTATGTACAAGAATATAACTACTATAATACTGCCCCCTATCTACAAGGAAATAACTACTATAGTACTGCCTCCTATGTACAAGAATCTAACTACTATAATACTGCCCCTATATACAAGGATGTAACTACTATAATAATGCTCCTATGTACAAGAATATAACTACTATAATACTGCTCCTATGTACAAGAACATAACTACTATAGTACAGCCCACTGTGTACAAGAATATGACAACTATAATACTGCCTCCTATGTACAAGAATATTGCTACTATAATACTGCCCCCTATGTACAAGAATATAACTACTCTAATATTGCCCCTATGTACAAGAATATAACTACTATAATACTGCTCCTATGTACAAGAATATAACTACTATAATACTGCCTCCTATGTACAATAATATTACTACTTTAATACTGCCCCCTATGTACAAGAATATAACTACTATAATACTGCTCCTATGTGCAAGAATATAACTACTATAATACTGCCCCCTATGTACAAGAATATGACTACTATAATACTGCTCCCATGTACAAGAATATCACTACTATAATACTACCCCCTATGTACAAGAATATTACTACTATAATACTGCTCCCTATGTACAAGAATATAACTACTATAATACTGCTTCTATGTACAAGAATATAACTACTATAATACTGTCCCCTATGTACAAGAATATAACTACTATCATACTGCTCCTATGTACAAGAATATAAGTACTATAATACCGCCCCTATGTACAATAATATAACTACTATCATACTGCTCCTATGTACAAGAATATGACTACTATAGTACTGCTCCCATGTACAAGAATATAACTACTATAATACTACCCCTTATGTACAAGAATATTACTAGTATAATACTACTCTTATGTACAAGACTATAACTATTATAATACTGCCTCCTATGTAGAAGACTATAACTACTATAATACTGCCCCCTGTGTACAAGAATATAACTACTATAATACTGCCCCTATCTACAAGAATATAACTACTATAATACTACTCCTATGTACAAGAATATAACTACTATAATACTGTTCCTATGTACAAGAATATAACTACTATAATACTGCCTCCTATGTACAAGAATATAACTACTATAATACTGCCCCCTATGTACAAGAATATAACTACTGTAATACTGCCCCCTATGTACAAGAATATAACTACTATAATGCTGCCTCCTATCTATAAGAATATAACTACTATAACACTGCCTCCTATGTACAAGAATATAACTACTATAATACTGCCTCCTATGTACAAGAATATAACTACTATAATACTGCCTCCTATGTACAAGAATATAACTACTATAATACTGTCTCCTATGTACAAGAATATAACTACTATAATACTGCTCCTATGTACAACAATATAACTACTATAATATTGCCTCCTATGTACAACAATATAACTACTATAATACTGCTCCTATGTACAACAATATAACTACTATAATACTGCCTCCTATGTACAGGAATATAACTACTATAATACTGCCTCCTATGTACAAGACTATAACTGCTATAATACTGCCTCCTATATACAAGAATATAACTACTATAATACTGCCTCCTATGTACAAGAATATAACTACTATAATACTGCCCCCTATGTACAAGAATATAACTACTATAGTACTGCCTCCTATGTACAAGAATATAACTACTATAATACTGCCCCCTATGTACAAGAATATAACTACTATAATACTGCCACCTCTGTACAAGAATATAACTACTATAATACTGCCCCCTATGTACAAGAATATAACTACTATAGTACTGCCTCCTATGTACACGTCCTATAAATTAGTCTTGCTTCTTCAATTTTTCTTGAATGTGCCTTTTCAGATGAGGCATTTATCTTAGCAGTAATGTGTACAGTGTGTCTTGGCGTTGGCTTCTGCTTTCCGTCTGGCTCCTCTTAGACAGGCAGGTCAGTATGACGTGTCAGGCTCTTTTCTTGGCATGTTTTAATTTCACAATTAAGTTCTGTTCTTCCTTGAGTCTTTCCCTTCAATCTGCCAGCTCCACACTCAGCCGTGTCCTAATTATAGTAATCCATTTACATTCGGGTAAATTACATAATCTATGGTAATTTCCAATATGCGTCACCTGGATTTATATTTGTTTTGATGTGACAAATACACAATTTTTAGGTAGTCGTCGTAGTGGAGCGCCATCACTTTAAAAGATTTTTTAAAATTAGATTAGCGTTGATTAAATGAGCCGCCTGTCAGGATGCGATTAATAAAGATTTGGATCTGCAAAGTATCAAAACAGTTTGTGCGATTCGCCTTTTGCTGAAGAGTTTTATTTCAACATGTCAATTCGAGGGTCACAGGCGGCGCGGATGACTCTGAACTTGGTGGCGCGCGCTGTCACAACACTTTAATATCTAAATCATCTGGAAGTGAAGACTTCTCTATACCGATGTGTAAGGATGCACAATAACCAGCCGTCCTTGTACTGCTGAGTTATTCTGCAGGTTCTCGTCACTATGGAAGAGCAGCATTCTGCATGTTATGGCAAATCCACTGTACCTCCGAGACCTCTACCTCTCAGGAGAATGGGAGCTGACTGCCTCCTGTATGGTAAGTCAAGGTGGTTGTGGTGCTCTTGTCGGTTTATTTTTTTTATAAACTTCAACCTATACGTTGGCCCCCTACTGTAAGCAGGGGCTCTCATCACTTTCACTTGCCAAATGGGGTTTGAGAACTTTTGGTCAGGATCAGACTAGACGTCCTTGAGTTCACTAGTTGCATCAAACTCTCCTGGGCTTCTTGGTGCTTGTTGTATCTAGGTCTAGAGAAGGTTATCATGTCAGAGCTAGGCCCACTGGAGGATCCTTTGATTCTCTGGTGGGTTCAAGATGTACCAAACTTGATATTTATCACAGGATAGGTGATAAAACTCTTGTCAGTAGGGTTCTCACCTCTGAGACTACCACTAATCCCAAGAATGGTGGTCCTGTGTCCTACTCTCCTCACTGCGGGCTCACTGCACCCACCTTCAGAAAAGAAGAGAATGAACGAAGCGGCTCCATTTATTTTCAGTGGGATTACCAAAAATATTCAAGTGCTTATGCTCAACTATTTCCATCTGGCCCATTGAAATGAATGGAATAGTGTCATGCATGTGTGACCATTGCTCCATTACCTATACTGTGGGTAGGCGATAGAAGTCAGTCTCGGTACAACCCCTTTAATCCTACCCTGGTTGCAACCTTGGACAATCGGTCTTGGACCTTCTTCAGAACTCCACTGATATAACTGGTGGACCCCACAAAGGGAGTAAATCATTTACCACAATATAATTACTGAGCATTAAAGAATTGTATGGAATTAAGAAAATATGGTGCTTTCTTGAAGAAACAGCACCACCCAAGGATATGCCATTGATCATGTTGGGTATGGTGGCACAGTCCCACAGTTCACTTGAAAGAGGCTCATTTGCAATACCAGTAATGGCCTCTAAACAGGATTGGCGCTGTTTCTGGAAGATTACAGAATGACACCATTTCTAATCTTATACCTCTGTTTTTAGGAAATAGCTGTTATCACAAAGACTGGGTTTCTTTTTAAAGGGATATTTAAGGATATATTGGGAAAAAATCTAACAGGCAGAGAATAGTGGAAAATGAGTCGTGCAGCAAAGGAGCCATGGTCCAAACTACTCTGATGGCGGAAGAAGCTGCAGTGGTCATGTGATGTTCATTGTACATGTGACCGCTGAGGCAATCACAGGCTTCAGCTGCCATATGCCTCACATGGTAATTTGACCACTGGTGATTTTCCGCTGCAGAAAATCTGAAAAAAGAGAGTAAAAATACCTCACTCTTCATATATTAGAATGTTGTTTGACACTAGAGGAAAGCATAGATGATATTAGATCACATCATAGGTTAACATTGGTAAGATAACACTCCTTTATTACACATATAGGAACACAACGTAACATGTTTCTGGGCCCGACCAACCCCTTCATCAGGAAGAATATATATTTCCTGACAAAGGGACTGACGCAGCCCAGAAATGTGTCGCACTGTGTTCTTATGTGTACAAAAACATGTGCTATATTATCAGTCCTGTCCTGTGAAGTGGCTGATTGTGGCTCTGGTTTCATCTGGTGTAAATGTGTAACTGGACGGACTGCCTCAAAATACAGTGTGAATTAGCAAGCAGCTCTCGGGATCTGACAAGTGCATATAAGAGCCCGCCAGGTGGGCATGCTGGGAGCACTTTGAGGGCCAACATCCCAAATGTTCGCTAGTCACCGATACGCCTAGCGTTTTCTGTACTTGTTGGAGACATGTATTTTCTTAGTTTCTGGTCATATACAGCAGAACGTCTGTTTAGGTCGTGATTATGGCCACATTCTTTGTTTCTTTCTTGCTCTTGACGTCCTTTTATTTTATATTTTTTCCTATATATTTTCTTGGTGGGATTCGCTCAGTGTGTTATTTCTTCTGTTTCTTAAGGTTGGGGACATGCAATTGCTTCTTTGTGTGTTGGCGTCATGCAGGAGGTAGATTGAAGGATTCAAGGATTGCTTTAATAAATAATAGAAAGAAACAAAGAAGAAAACAATGGCGAGAAGAACACAGAAGGCGATTTTTGAGGAGAGAAAGCTTTAGAGCTTTCTTGAGGACACACAACAAGGGCAGAGTATGCCGGGGCATTGTTGCGTATTACTGGCCACTTCTCTCTATTGACCAGTTCTTTGACTTGTCATCTGTCAGGTATAATGTGTTATGTTACTCCCTGGTGCTCGCCTGGAGACACACAGCGCTGACTGTAGGTAACAATTTTCCTCGCATTTGGATGTTTTATTTTATTTCTTACACACTTTTGCTGTTGACTGCTTATTTCCCAAGCATTGCTCCATGATATATTCATGTTTTGGATTAGAAAAAGGAGGTTTACAAATAAGATATCAGCCGTTGGATAATACAATAATGTTACTTTGTATGAAAGGTTAAAGCTATTTAGACTGTTAATGAGGATCAAACAAGGGATTTTAAAAAATGCCCCCTATAATGTATCACCATGAATGTAATAAACAGGAACGGGTGATAATTGATATATTGTAATGAGATCATTTACTATATATGCATTCAAATATAAGCAACACTATTATTATAGACTCCTTTGATAGAGACAAAAACAAAATATAGCAATAGGCACTTCTGGCTTAACCCTTTGCAATCCAGTTTTGGATTCAACTTTTCCTAGGGGCGCTTTCTCTTTCTGCCCATTATACAATGGCGCCATCTGCTGGCTAGAGCTAGTACTGCAGTATGGGACATGCTGGAGAGGCCCCCCGATAACAGAGCGGCCAGCAATCTACAGTAAGAATACCCTGCCGGACGTCTTCCGACATCAAAGCTGTACAGGCTTCAATCAGAATTTCTATAGACGTCAGACAGTGGATTGGAAAGGGTTAATAGACCCTAATAAGGTCACCATTACAAACACTGTCTCCAAATATCAGCCAGTATTGTCCACAATATATATAAATATGAAATGGTCTTACTAAATGGACTCAGCACTGTCCTAGTTTCCTGGAATTTGTGTTAATGTTAAATATCCTTACCTTCAATGGCCATGTAGACCTCTAGCTCAGTGGCACGGCGATGGGGAGCCTCTGCACCACATTATATACAAGTCTTCTGGGCTAGTGGGATGAGGATTTGGTCTTTGGAGACACCCCCCCCCCCCCAATAGAGGACTCTGAGAGTCTGGCGCTGTTGGTGCGGTATATTGAGGACATCTTTTTTTTCTGGCAGGAGTTTAAAGAGGTATTTGTCTCATTTATCAGTCACCCCAGTGCCTCTCCTGTTTACACCTACGTAACCATTTAGTTTCTTTACTTCAGTGAATCTAAAAGCAACTTTGCAAGTGGTTTGGATTAAAGAAAAAACTAACATAAACCTGCATGCAAACAGACAACCAAAACATGTAGTTCCCTCTAGTACTCCCCTGCCTTTTGCATCATAGTGTAAATAAATTCTCATCTGCTTACCAACATTGCGGTTCATGGTACTGATTGATGACCATCCTCCTACCTCATCTACATTGCATGACACCTTGCAACACCTTCAATCAGAGGCGTAACTTGAAGCTTCTGGGCCCCGATGCAAAACCTGTAACGGAGCCCCCAACTATAATGCTTTATTCATAGTACTAGGCTCCCTATATGGAGAAGAGAGGCCTTATAGGCCCCCTACGGCTCCTGGGCCCAGGTGCAACTGCATCCCCTGCATCCTCTGTAGTTACGCCCTGCCTTCAATGTTAGCCACTTTAGCCACAAGGTAGGTAAAAGTCCCCTGGTGCAAGCAGCAAGTCATGACTGACTCCTAGGGTGATGTCATTGTTTTTGCGAGTTGGTTTGCCATTGCATTCCCCAGTCATCTTTTACCCCTCAGCAAGCTGGGTTCTCATTTTACCAACCTTGAAAGAATGGAAGGCTGAGTCAACCTTGAGCCAGCTACCTGAACCAAGTGGGGATTGAAACCACAACCTTCAGGTTGTAAGTGAGAGCGTAGGTCTGCATTTCTGCTGCCTTAACAGAAGGCCTTATATTTATGGGTAACCGTATCTCTGAAAATATTCAAACTCCATTGTTGCTTTTTTTAAAGAGGTTCTGCCCAAAGGGCTGGCCGCATGACTCTGCACTCACATCCTTGCTGACTTATTCACTATTTCTTTCCCATTCAAGCCTCCCTTGCTCTGATTAGTTTTTTATGGGTCTGGATTTCGGTGTTCTCAATGTGTCAAGTAGGCAGTCCCCACAGCTCACGCTCAATGAGTGACATCAGAGTTAATTGACAGTCCAACCTCACCCGCTAAGAGTAAGTAGTGAGGACCACCAACTACTAAAAAGTGCTTGGAGCCAAGCTTAAGGAACTCATCTGGGTGAAGGGAGGTGAGTACAGAAAAAAATGGGGATCGAGTCAGCGGGGCTGTAGCTACAGAGCCATGCAGCCTGCCCCTCTGACCCAGTAACAGGTCCTCTTTTAAGCTTCTGTTCTACAGAATCTTGATTAATGCTATAGCTATAGTTTTCTTCTTGCAGCATTAGGGCTTAGTCAGACGGGCGCTTTTTGCCGCGATTTGCGCATGCGCATGCGTCCGGCGATTTTTTAAAACCATTGCTTCGCAATGGTATCGGACACATGAGCGCTTTTTATGCGCTCGTCCGAAAAATTATAGAACAAAAAGTCGCAGATCGCACCTATCTGCGATCTGCGATTCCTGTTCGCTTCTGTATATGCGCTCAATGGGGCCGGCGGCAGCAGCGCCGACCCCATTGAGAACATATAGAAGACAAATCATTCTTCTCTGCCACAGCTGTAACAGCTGTGGCAGAGAAGAACGATGTTTGCCCATTGAATTCAATGGAGTGGCAATACAGCCGCTCCATTGAAAGCAATGGGCTGCCGGCGTGCGCGGGGTGAATTGTCGGGAAGGGGTTAAATATATAAACCCTTCCCTGCAATTCATGCTAAAATGTGTTAAAATAAAAAAAAATTGTATACTCACCTTTCCGCTGCAGCCGGAGTCCAGCCGCGGCCGCTGTCAGTTCTCCTGAACTGCTTCTCGGCACTATTCAGCCGGTGGGGCTTTAAAATCCCCGCCTGCTGAATGATCTGCCTCTGATTGGTCACAGCCTGACCAATCAGAGGCCGGTTTCACTCACACACCCATTCATGAATTCATGAATGGGTGAGTGACTGCTGCCTCTCAGCGCTGAGCCAATCAGGGGCAGGTCTGACTCACATCCATTCATGAATTCATGAATGGGTGTGAGTGAGGCATGCCTCTGATTGGCTCAGCGCTGAGCCAATCAGGGGGCAGGTCTGACTCACACCCCCTTCACACCCACTGCAGGACGGCCGCTCGGAGCTGCCGGCAGAAGGTGAGAATGCAGTTTTTTTTTTATTTTAACACATTTTAGGATGAATTGCAGGTAAGGGCTTATATATTTAAGCCCTTACCGACAATTCATCCCGGGCTCGCCCGCAGCGCATTGCTTTCAATGGAGCGGGCTGTATTGCCGTCTCCATTGAATGCAATGCGCTGGACAGCTCCGGCCCGTTTCTAATGAAACGCGGCTAGGAGCAGATTTTCGGGCGATTTGCGGGTGACTTGCGCGCACCGGTCACGCGATTTGCGGATGCGCATCCGTCATGCGATCCGCAAATCGCGGCAAAAAACGCCCGCCTGACTAAGCCCTTATTGTTTAACATTTTGGCACCACAGATGTCAATAAGCTGACTCCTTAAAGGGGTTGTGCAAAGAATACAGGTGCGGGGGTGAATAGCTGAATGCCCATTCTCTGCCTCCCTGGAAAGCTCTCAGAAGTGGCCGATCCAAAGGAAATGTTTTATTATAAGATGGCCATTCGCATGATGTAGACGTCTAGTACCATTTACCATAGTGCCATTTACTTTTTGTAATAGGTTGATTCCTAACATAAGAGGGAATAGTTAAAAGTGAGTGATATCCACCTTCTAGAAAGCAGAAAATTGGAGTGGAGGAAATTCATTATTACGGAAGCAATCGAATGATGGACAGCATCTCCGTCAATCAATACATAAATATGGTTCTTCCACTGTCCATATAAAATGAACTTCCCCATGCTATTGAGAGATGGTTTATTAGAACAAACCAGCAGAGATTCTATGTCTTCATTACTCATTAGGACGCAATTGTCTTGGAAGAGAAGTAGAATAAAAAATACAAAAGAGCTTAAAAGATCAACTACAAAAGGTAGCATTTTGAAATAAGACCAATTCCCACAGCAAGGGATAGGTGAGGTCATGGGATGTATAAAAGAGAAGCCAGAATGCGAAAAAATCCTCTCCTAAGAACATTATCCGGCCCACAGCTGGAAAAGAGAGGCCGCTCTTTAATCAGTTTAAGGCTGTCAGCTTGTAAAGTCATTTTTTTCTCGCTAGTTAACATCATTGGACGTTTTCTCATCTCGTAAAATCAAAAAGTAACACAAGGCTATTTATTTGTACTGTGTTTAGAAGAGAATGACGAAAGGTCATCCAAAGAGCATCGTCTCAAAGTTACAGCACAATGGAACGCCTACTGTAAATGCTCGCCTATCGTAGTACAGCTGGATAGAAAGCATTTTGTGGTAGCCCATGGCCATGACAAATGATGGAGGGCTGTCTAATAGATTTAGTTACTGACCACAATGTATGGACAATAGGACATTGTTGTAAGTGTGGGAGGGGGACCATTAAATCTTGAGGCAGTGAGACAATGTGCTGACCTCTATAGATGAACCAAAACATGAGCAAAACATACCTAAACCATTCCATGTTGCCAAGCCACTGTCGAGGACCTACAAAACAGTCAACACAACTAGTAATAGTAGAGCTATAGCTGAATGCACAAAGCCTTCATGTAATCATGGTAAGACTCTGAGCCGTAGATGCTTTTTTATACTGCCTGGGGCCCAACTGCCATAGCCATGCTCCCTCTGTGCCATTGTCCCAACCACTCTCTACCAAGATTCCAGGTCCAATGGTCACATGTCCATCTAACCATATGCCTGCTCTGGCCAATCATTGGTCTCAATGATATGAAGACCAGTAATTGGCTGCAGTAGTCATGCATTTAGACAGGTGTGGGACTGCTGGAACCGGAAGTGAGAAGATACTGCAGTTCTCTAGCAGTATTTATTTTTAAAGCTCTACAATACTTCTACGTTGTATCTATGTCCTAAAGGATATCAGTGCAGTGAAAGGTGTTGCCACTGCCCAGAGGCCCGATGCAAAGGGGGCCTCATACAGGTGCACCATTTGCCCTACGGTTAAAGTGGCCATGGTGCTGCCATATGGGCAGCTTCGTGATACAACAAAATCTGATAGAATTTGGTACAATAATTTTTTTTCTGCCAGAACATAAGGAATTTGACAGAAAAATCCTCTAAATGAAATTAGTGACCCCATAGGTTTTAGAAACCCCAATAATATTAATGAGCATGAGCCCTTGATGGATCACAGGAATTTGTGGATAATCCAAATAAATCTCACAGAGTAGCCATATAAATAGTATTTTTAAAGAATGTCCTAGACTGTAGACATGAACATGGGCAGCGCACGTCTACACCGGCACAGCAAAGTACTTTTAAGAGTCAACACATTAGTCGTGGTCCATGGAATATAAGGAATTTTGTTTCACCTCAACCATGGACCAAAGATAAGGGTTTCCAACTAAATAAATCTATATAGAATGCCTGCACATAAATTGGGGCTTTTAGTGGTTGGCACCAACTAGACAATATATCAACTCTCAAAGTGATGCAGAGTGACGCATCGAGTTATGACCAAAATATGTATGAACAATCTATTTGCCTGTAGAGCAATGTCAAGTGTTATCAAACCAGTCGGCAAAGTCAGAGGAAAGAGAATTGACAGGCGCAGCAGTAGTCATGGGAGTAAAGAAGCAGTACCGGGCGTAGGCTTGATGGTGCCCTGTACTGAATCTTTTCTTTTTGCCCCCTACCTTTAGAGGAAGAAAACTACAATACATATAGTACTGATTGGCAGTCTGCTTGCTTCTGCTTGTGCACAAAGTGGCAAGATAGCTGCATACCCACACCAGAACAGCGCAGTGAATAAATACTGTACCAGAACCAAGTTCATAACATTAATACATCTCGACTAAGCTTATAACATAAATACGGCACCAGAATCAAACTCATAACATAAATACAGTAACAGAATCCGACTAATAACAGAAATACGTCACCAGAACCAATGTCAGGACATAAATACGGCACCAGAACCAACCTTATAACAAATACAGAACTAGAATTAAAATTCTAACCTAAGTATAGTAGGGACGAACCTCAGTATATGGTATAGCAATACCAGAACCAAGCGCATAACATAAATACAGTAGCAGAACTAAACTTGTGCTGTGGGAGGGCTGATGGCTTGAAAACAGTGCCCCATAACATCAGAGGGGGGAGACAGAGCCAGAAGGATGATCATTCATGTATCTTTAAAAGATGCTGCCTCATAGAGAAAAAACATAATTTGGCCAAGTGGACCCAAAGGGGATGATTGCTCCCTCCCTATATCAATCTGTGGCCCCCACTCCACAAACTGGTGGGATGGCACATGGTAGGTTGGGGGTCTGTTACACATTTCACAATTGCACGTGGAAGAATCAAGTTGCACCTCTAGTTTTTGGATGCCTAAAATTAGTTGGAAAGGTAATCCGATCTACTTGTTTAAAATGGATGCAACTACAACAACCATTGTGGGGGGGATGAACCTGTGTCTATGTACATATAGTAGACAGTTTCACCAGAAGGATCAATAACCCTCATAGTACTGATATTTTTAAATGCTGGCTATTATATACTCGTATTACTTGAAACAAGAAGCAAGGACAACATAAATGAGAGTTTCGTATTTTCTGCATTTTCCGAGCTTTAATATGGGTCATCGTGGTCCATTAGAAGCCAAGATTAGCAAGGGAAGTGTAGAGTTAAGAAAGAGTATCTGACCTCACGGTGCACCTTGCAGACAGAGAATGAAGTGGATTGTTAGAAGTGCTTCACCCAGGATTACAGATAGTGAGCAGGCTGTATTGTTGGGAGTCATTTTAGGGCACGGCGCACAGGGATAATTGGATTAAAGGTACTGGACGCCCTGCTGAGGAGCTTGTGACAGAGAAGCAGCGATATCACCTGAGTGACCGGCAATCACAAGGACATCTAACCTCCGGTGAACACGGCGTATATAATAGGAACTGCAGGAGAATAAAGCTTCCTCCTGGCCATCTGTAAGGCCCTTAAATAACACTCAGCACAAAATATATATACGTTAATAGCTTATAAGTATACAGGCAAAACCAGCGAAAACAGACATCTTGCCAAGTTTTTAACTTTTCATTGATGGCGTCCAAGAGGTCAGATCCAAGTCACTTCTCTTTTATTGGCTTTTTCTCCTACTAATGACAATATTCTGGTGAATGGCATTTTTTCGGCTCCTATAAGCCCCGCTGCACTCTAGAAGCTTCCTTTTTATTCTTTCCAGGACTCTGTGTTTTATAGGAATGACGTCCATTCTCAAACAATGTTTTTTGAATTTATATACTGTAAGGCTGCCTTCATACAGGCGTCAAAATTGCACAAGATTAGTGCTTTGTGAGACACACAAATCTCGCACAAATATGAACCCCATTCTTTTGAATGGGGTTATATACATGAGCGATGTTTTCCTGCATGGCACTGCTATGCGATGCGGTAAAGAAATCGCGGCATGCTCTATCTTGTGCTCTCGCATCGCAGCGCCATTGTTTTTAGTTCGGCGGCAACATCGCACCATGTTGAAAACAACCTCCCTGTATTCCCAAAATAATGCAAGGCTTTTTTCACATGAAAGCCCCTTGTATTCTTAGGAATTTCACATGGATGGCGAGCGCAATATGGGGGTGGGATTCACGGCCCCCTTAAAAGGAGTTTTATTACTACCACAAAAAATTTTCTAACAGTTAGGCGTAATATAAAAAAAAAACATACATTATTTAGTCTCTTCTGCCCTTTGAGACACAGGTGAATGGTTCCCATGGTGCTGGCTTCCAGTATGTATGGCCAGCAAACATTAGGTGAGTTCTGTGGCCAATCAGAGGCTACAACATGACTGCCCGAACTCCTAGCATCAGCGCTTACATCCTGAGTGCCATGATGGCAGGAGTTTGGGATCAGTCAGAGGACGTGGCATCACTGTCCCAAAATTCTGGCATCATGGCACCCAGCATGTGAGCACTGATTGCAGGAGTTTGAACGGTGATGCTGCAACCTCTGATTGGCCGCGGCAGTCATCTGACTTCCTTTGGCTATACGTTTTGGAAGAAAGGGCAGTGGGAGCCACTCAGCTACGTCCTGTGGGACCAAAGAGAGGTGAGTATAGTCCACTTTTTTATCTTATGCCGGGCCCAGCTGCTAGAAAAACCCCTTTAATTTATTTTACATTGATACTAATGACATGAAGACGTCTTGGGTCCCCCTTCAATGTAATCGGCCAAACAGCCCCTTTAACAAGGCGCTGTATCGTCCCCTTGTCTCAGCACAGGAGGTTCTTGATACTTTATTTTTCTTAATAAATCTTTAAAGGAGATTTTCCCTTTAAACAATTGGAGTGAAAGTCTGGAAATAAGGGCTTTGATTTGTATCTGTTGAGTCGGGTTGGAGAGAAGACTTTTTAGATTGGAGAAATAGCTGAAACATTTGTATTTTATTGATTGGCTCATTAATAAAAATGAAAACAACTGCCGAGATCAGGATGGGGCATCTGCTCCGGTAACTCCTCTAGAATATTGAAGGATGGGAAAAGCAATACAATCTTTTGTATACAACATCAAATCAATGCTTGCTGCTTTTTCACTGGGAGAACAACTTACCAAAACCATTGCTTCTTGTCCGATCATGCCTTCCTGTTATTTGTGTGTCCCTCTCTGCAATAATCATTTTTCTGCCTTCACAGAAGTTGTCTCCTGCTATTTATCAGCAGACAATAGACTGGACGAAAAATGTTTTTTTCCTCAATCCTAGGCAAGGTAAATCTTTTCTATGGCTCTGTCCTGTGCAGCACGGAAACTCTGCCGAAAACATCCACGTATAGGATATTGTCATAGAGTTATAACCTCTATACAGTATGCGATCTGTGACGGGGGCAGAATGAGGCCTTGATTTGACTGGTGTGAGGGCTCATTAAATTCCTTATATACTGTATTAGGGATGAGTTGAGCTAGAGGGCAAGGGAACATGATGGTCGCCTAGTAGATGTTTAGGGCTGCCCTTCCTCTATACCCAGTGTCAGAATAGAACACTGGGCCGCCCCCTTCTAATGTAGTTATCTCTGCTTGGGGGTAGGGTGGGCAAGGAGACATGTGCTCCCCAGGGCCTGGATCTTCCGCTCAGTCTGACCATTAGTTTGCATGTGGAATGCTGACGAGAAGGAAAGCGACATTCCCAGGTTTCTACAGAAGGCTAGCCAAAATTGTGCAACAAACTGAACACCACAATGAGGGCGCAGACCCACTGGCGATTTTTTTTTCTTTGCGTTTTGCGTTTTTCCTGCAGAGCCATTAGAATTGAATGTACTCCTGTCCACTGGCGTTTTGCGTTGCGTTGCGTTTTTTAACATAGGAACTGTCAGTTGCATATGTGTCCTTATTTTTCTCCTAATGCACCCATGAAAGTCAATGGAAATTAATGGAAAAGCCGCGAAAACGCCGCGAAAACGCGGCAAAAAACGCAGCGAAATACGCGGGAAAAACGCCGCGAAAACGCGGCGTTTTTCACGCACGAAAATCGCAAACGCCAGTGGGTGGGCGCCTTCATATACAAGGTTCTCGGGAACCCCATGTAGATGAATGATTTCTTTTACAAAAATTTTGAAAAATTCTATCGCAGAAGGTAGCTTCAGGTAGATCGATGATAAAATCTACTGATAAATGTGACCATGAATGAAAAGGCACCGGTAACAGTCTCAGAGGCCCCCCTGGACAACGCCCCCGACTTTTACTGCGTGCACAGACAGAGCATCCCTTAACAAAGTCGCGGATCTCCTGAGTCATGCCTGGCCACCAGTAGTGTCTAGTACAAAGATCCAGAGTCCCCTGAACCCCCAGATGGCCTGCGAGAACAGATAAGTGAGACTCTTTAATGACTCTGAGACGCAAGGTCTCTGGCACAAACCATCTGTCCTCCGGCAACCCCGAGGGAGCGTCCTGCTGAGAATTTTGTAGATGAGGAACGAGATCGGATTCTACAGCTGCCACCACCACCCCAGGTGCCAAGATATTCTCGGGAGCCACTGTTTCACTTTCCAGCGAATCGAAACTCCACGAGAGGGGGCATATGCCTTCACGTTCTTCTCCCCTGGAATATATGTAACGACGAGGTTAAACCTGGCAAAAAACAATGCCCACCTGGCCTGATGAGCTGTGAGTCTCTTAGCATTGGCGAGATATACCAAGTTTTTATGACCAGTATACACGGTAATGGGATGCCTTACCCCCTCAAGATGGTGACGCCACTCTTCTAGAGACCACTTAATCGCCAATAACTCACGATTACCCACGTCGTAGTTACGTTCTGCCGAACTGAATTTCCGTGAGAAGAACGCACATGGACTATACGCAGGTCTCCTGCTGACTTCCTGAGACAATACAGCCACCGCCCCCACCTCAGACGCATTGACCTCAATGAAGAACGGTCGTCGCCTGTCAGGCTGTTCTAGCAGCAGGGCAGCAGTAAATGATCTTTTGAGATGACTAAAAACCTCTAGGGCCTCTGGCGACAATCTTACCAAGTCGGCACCCTTCTTGGTAAGATCGGTCAGGGGTTGAGCAATAACAGAATAATTCTTAATAAACCTACAGTAGAAATTTGTGAGACCTAAAAACTGCTGGAGAGCTTTCAGGTTATCTGGTCTAACCCATTGGGAGATTGCTGCCACTTTATCAGACTCCATTTGAATCTCCGTAGGTGAAATCGCATAACCAAGGAAAGACACTTGTTTAGTACTAAAAATGCATTTCTCCAACTTGACAAAAAGTTGGTACTCACGCAAATGGGTCAGAACCAGCCTCAGGTGCCGCACATGTGAATCCCAGTCTAGGGAGTACACCAGAATGTCATTGAGATATAAGACCAAAAATACCCCCAGGAAGTCGTGGAAGACCGCGTTCATAAATCCCTGGAACACAGCGGGGGAATTACAAAGTCTAAAAGGGATGACTAGACATTCCCACAATAGAGGCAGAGGCGATGAGTCATCCGGAACCGTCGACGTTCCTCAGAACTTAGGTTATCCACTTCCATAGGCTTGGTACCAGAAGTTGGCATGGGACAAGTGGGAGCGGTTCTGCCGGATTCCCTAGCCTTACGGGCCTGACGTTTCTCTTTTCTAGATCTCAGCCTCCTGTCAGCTTTGACCGCCAATTCCATCGTATCATTGAATGTCACGGGAGGGGGATGAGAAATTAATAGATCCTTAACCGCGTCAGAAAGCCCCACCAAAAACACATCTTTAAGGGCGCTATCGTTCCAAGAGGTTTCACCTGCATACAGTCTAAATTTAGAGCAATAGTCCTCTATCCACTGCTGCCCCTGACATAGAGACATGAGATGGGATACCGCCAACCCCGCACAGTCCGGCTCATCAAAAATACCTCTAAGTTCCTAAAAAACAAATCAACTGACTACAGGCAAGCCGAACTCTTGGTTAAGGAGTAGGCCCATGTCTGAGGGGGACCCCGAAGAAAGGACATAATCAATCCAACTTTCTGGGATTTTGAGCTGAAGGAGCAGGGCTGCATTCGAAAATACAATCTACATGCCTGCTGAAAAACAAAAAACTTGCTCCTCTCCCCTGAAAATACCTCAGGAAGTGGACACTTGGGCTCAGGAATAGAAGGGGTGATAGAAACATGCACTAACTCCCACTGCTCCTGGGCTACCATTCAACCGGACAGGTCTTGGATCACGACCACTAAATTCTGCAACTGACTTGCGAGGGTACTCATGGCCTCCATTGAAGAGCAATTTTAGGGGACAGTTATTATGTTATGGTATACTACCCTTGATACGCTAGCCTGGGTGCCCTGGATCTCACCCACAACCCATGTCCCTGCCTGCTTGCCTCCACTCCTGGCTAACCCCAGGCAGGCAACTGGGCGGCAATCCATACTCTCACTAGGGACCGAAAAAGGGACGCTGGCATACCTGGATGGAAAGGGTAGAATACTGACAGAAAAGGCAGATGTAAATAACCAACACAAACAAAACTAAGCAGAACTGAGGCAGATGGAAAAACCTGGCGGATAATAGCAAGGTATAGCAGACAAGCTGACAGAAGCAGGAGACCAACAGAGGCAGACTAGCTAGCACATTGAGGGAAACCAATAACTGGCAGTGATTGCCAGTCTCTGCCGGACTTTTAAACAAAAGCCTCCGCCCAGGGGCGGATAGAGGGAGACAGCCAACTCCCAACAGAACATACTAAAAGGGAGCTCGTGCACGGCAGCTGCACTCACAGGTGCGTGCGTGCACGGTGCCGTGCGCCACCAGCACCACGCCGCCCACGCCGGCCAGGCACCCGCGCCCCCGGCAGCTGGACAACAAGCCAGGGGGACACACCCCAACTGCGGGACCCCACACACCGCCACCCCCAGAGGACCAGCAACCGCCGCATGGTAACATCTAGTAGCTGCCTAGGGCTGCCTTTCCTTGCTACCCAGTGTTGGAGTGACCCACCAGACCCTCAAGCTAATGTAGTTATCTCTGATGAGGGGTAGGCGAGTGCCAAGAAAGATAAAAAGCTAAGAGCAGTGGTGCAACGCATTAGTAGACAAGAGCTCTCAAACAACTGAATTTCACGATATATATTGAACCAACAATGCTTTTATTCTAAACAAATAATGCTTTTAGAGGTATAAGGACCTCTTCAGAGAGCTGGGTGAGCATCAAGCAGTATGTTCAACATTTTGGTCTGCAGAGACATGACACATTAGTGACCATGGTCTTTACCAACATTGGGAACCACTTCAGTTTATAGAGCATGGTCTACTGTGTCCCTGCATATTAAAGGAGTTGTCCCGTGGCAGCAAGTGGGGTTATACACTTCTCTATGGCCATATTAATGCACTTTGTAATATACATCGTGCATTAAATATGAGCCATACAGAAGTTATTCACTTACCTGCTCCGTTGCTGGCGTCCCCGTCACCATGGTGCCGTCTAATTTCAGCATCTAATCGCCCGATTAGATGCGCTTGCGCAGATGGGTCTTTTGCCTTCGGGTCTGTCCGGCAGCAGCGGCGTTCTGGCTCCGCCCCCTTGTACGAGTCATTGCGTAGCTCCGCCCCATCACGTGTGCCGATTCCAGCCTCCTGATTGGCCGGAATCGGCACACGTGACGGGGCGGAGCTACGCGATGACGCGTACAAGGGGGCGGAGCCAGAACGCCGCTGCTGCCGGACCGAGCTGAAGGGAAAAGACCCATCTGCGCAAGCGCGTCTAATCGGGCGATTAGACGCTGAAATTAGATGGCACCATGGCGACGGGGACGCCAGCAACGGAGCAGGTAAGTGAATAACTTCTGTATGGCTTATATTTAATGCACGATGTATATTACAAAGTGCATTAATATGGCCATACAGAAGTGTATAACCCCACTTGCTGCCGCGAGACAACCCCTTTAAGACGTGTAACACATTGCTCACCCATCTATTTGAAGATGTAGTCTGTGTACTACAAGTAAGGCATTATTTGCTTGTTTATAATAAAGGTTTGTTGGGTCAACCTATATTGTTAAATTTAGTCTTTAGAGAACTCTTGTCTACTAGTGGGTCGCAGAAGTGCTTCTAGCTCTTCATCCTCCTTTCACCTGATTCCACAATCACTATTGATAACATTGGTCTATTAGCAATGTAAACTTTCAGCTCCTACTATACACTATTCTTCACCTCTCTTGTATGCAATGCCACAGCACCACTCCATAGTAAGCTGCTGTTCTTCCCTCTCCTGGGATGCTCTGCCTGCTCTATTATCTTCACTTCGTCCAGGGGTGGGCTAGGCCAGAGGATATGCCCTTCAGGATGATTCCAAGCAGCTATTTAGGGCTTCTTTTCCACCCGGTGCTGAACTGAACAAGCACATTGAACCTTCCTCATAATGTAGTTACCCATGTATATGGTCCATCCAGTGCTTCCTGGGAAATAAGGTATGCAAATAGAGATGGAACAATGTCTCTGCAGAGCCACCTATTGGAGGGTTATTACACGAGAAGTCAGATATCTGACTTTTTGGCCCCTTACCTTTTTTAATAAAAGCTTTCTTGGGTCAGCCTTTTTTTCTTTTTTATTCATTTTTCTTTCTGACTTTCAAAAAGTCACAACTTTTTCTTTTTCTGTCTACATAGCTACATGAGGGCTTGTTTCTTGCAGTACAAATTGTAATTTCCAATGGTACAATTTAATGTACCACATAATTTACTGGAAAATTTGTAAAAATTTTAAGCTGGAATGAATTAGAAAAAAAACCCTGAAATTTTGCCATCTTTGGGAGGGTCTTGTTTGTACGGCGTACATATTGTGGCAAAAATGACATGATGACCTTATTCTGTAACAGTATGATTATGATGATACCAAATGTATATAGCTTTTTTTTTGCTGTGCTACTTTTAAAAAATAAAATATCATTGGAAAAATAATCTTCTGACCACCATAACTTTATTTTTCCATCAATATGCTTGTGTGAGGGCTCATTTTTTGTGAGACATCCTGTAATTGCTACCATTTTGATTTTGATCGCTTTTTGTTATGGTTTTTCTTGGAGATATGCAACTAGCGTATTTTGTTTTTGTGTGCAATGTCCACTGTGCAGCATGAAGAATGCATTGCTTTGATAGATTGAACGTTTATGGATGCACCAATTCCAAATATGCTTTTTTTATTATTAATATCATAAAAGGTTTTTTTTTTTACTTTTACTTAATTTTTTCCATTAATTAAACTTTCACTCACCTTTTTTTAGTCCCCATAATGGACTTGAACTTTGGATTGTTTGATCGTTCATACAATATAATGTAATACCGCAGTATTACATTACACCACATGATGGTGTTCCACAAGCATGCCTTGATAGGCATGTATTTGAGGCAGCCCTGGGGGCCTTCAGAAGGGCCCCAGCTGCCATGGCGGCTGAACAGTACTTCATGATCATATCACAGGGAGGCCATTTAGGACCCTTGAACAACAATTGGGGCATTTAAATGCTGCTATCAGAATGGACAGCAGTATTTAGAGGGTTAACATCTGCAATCAGCATTAGCGCTGATTGCATTTGTTGTAGGTGGGTGCCTGCTATAACAGAAAGCCAGCACCCACTTTGTATGGAGTGAAATTGGCTTGCAATCCCGCTCCATATAAACCGCGGACACCCAGAACTTAAATGTATGCCTTGTGGTGTTATGGAGTTAAGAGGTCCTGTAACATGATTAAAGGGGTTGTCCCGCGCCGAAACGTTTTTTGTTTTTTTTCAATAGCACCCCCGGTTGGGCGCGAGACAAACCCGATGCAGGGGTTTAAAAAAAAACCCAGATAGTACTTACCCGAATCCCCGCGCTCCGGTGACTTCTTACTTACATTGCGAAGATGGCCACCGGGATCTTCACCCTCGGTGGACCGCAGGTCTTCTGTGCGGTCCATTGCCGATTCCAGCCTCCTGATTGGCTGGAATCGGCACACGTGACGGGGCGGAGCTACCAGGAGCCGCTCTCCAGCACGAGCGGCCCCATTCAGAAGGGAGAAGACCGGACTGCGCAAGCACGTCTAATCGGGCAATTAGACACTGAAAATTAGACGGCACCATGGAGACGAGGACGCCAGCAACGGAGCAGGTAAGTGAATAACTTCTGTATGGCTCATAATTAATGCACGATGTACATTACAAAGTGCATTAATATGGCCATACAGAAGTGTATACCCCAACTTTGTTTCGCGGGACAACCCCTTTAAGGATTTAAGTCAAACCATTAGGAAACGTTACCCCATGTCAGACAGCTGTTTGGTGTTTCCTGAATCTTATCCATGCAGAGTAGTGTCCTGGCAGGCTGAGATGCCTTTCATGTGGTTCTGAAGGGGCGTTATTTCTTCTTGTGGAGACCAAAAGATGTAAGGAGTCACATAGGCTATGCCAAGCTCCATGGGAAATAAAGTGCAGTGTGCAAGTGGAGATTGTACTTAATGTATGGCTTGTTTTAAAAATACCATCAATAAGAAAAAAAAATTGAAATAAAGAAAAATGGGCCATTGACTAATGGGGAAGAAACACAGGACCTCCCAATAAGTGCAGCTTTATTTTCATTTACCATTTATATATACAGAAAGCAGGCCTACAGAGACCACAAGCAGAAGTTAACTGCAGACAGCATGCCCTAGGCACTGTCCTTGGATTGGGTTCAGCACCATCATGAGTGGACAGCAACCAACAACTGACTAGGATAAACAACATTCTTACAAAAAATGTTTTTTTCGATCTTCTTCTGGACAAAATGTTTTTGTTTCTTCTCAAACTGAGTTTTGAGTGTTGATTCCAAATTTGTGCTCAGATTTTGACTGTAAGGATCTGATTTACAGACTATAACCTTAACAGTAGAATAAAGAAGTGCAGATATAATTGCAATTAAATATGTTTTATATATGTCCTTATAAACAGTAAATCCTGAATCGGGTAACATACAGTTGTAAGCAGGACATAAGATCACTGGGTGGCAGATTTAAAATAACAAAGAGCTTCCAGAAGTGGCTTGAACATACAGGAAGTTAGTTGCGATGTTTGCAGAAGTCACTTATTTCTTTTCTGTCCTCTAGTGCTCTCCCTTGGAATATCCCCACAATAATCGGCCTGCATCGCATGCATCCACTTCCCTTCATATTGATTTTCAGTTGCACATATGTCCTGGTGAAATCTTTCATCATGTTCATCCTATAAATGGTAAGCACGAGCCGCACTCTTATATAGTCTCACAGTGAAGCAGGACTGGAAAAATGCACGCCACTACAGGGAATCCGGATCCAAGGATTCCAGCCAGACACAGGAAAAAATAGTTTGTGGCAGCATAAAGTGATGCAATAAAAATCAAAGCTTTATTTTGCCTCCAGAGTAAAAGCTGCAACGTTTCGATCAAGA
The DNA here is from genome assembly GCF_035609145.1 of Eleutherodactylus coqui. Classification (NCBI taxonomy): domain Eukaryota; kingdom Metazoa; phylum Chordata; class Amphibia; order Anura; family Eleutherodactylidae; genus Eleutherodactylus; species Eleutherodactylus coqui. The sequence continues at coordinate 87,999,403 of NC_089846.1, read as the reverse complement.
GATCCTTGTCCAAGATCTCTTGATGGAAACGTTGCAGCTTTTACTTTGGAGGTAAAGTAAAGCTTTGATTTTTATTGCATCACTTTATGCTGCCACAAACTATTTTTTCCTGTGTTCATCCTATAAATCACTGCATCTCCTTGGGAAGTAGTCAAGATGTGAGTGCATAAAATGTACTTTGAGGGGCATGTTGCATTCCAAATTTTTGTATGATTTCAATATGTCAGTCACAATATGTTCACAATCGTTTGATTTTGTTTTCCTCAGAAATTTCAATGCCATCCAGGCCAATTAGTCTTTGCTTGTTAAGCATTCATTGAATCTATTGTCATTTTTTAGTTCCTTGGTCTGTGGACCCATGAAAACACCCTATTTTGTCTTTGCTTCTAAATGATGGGTAAGTTTGGTCTTGAGATAGGCAAATCTGCTGCCATTTTTATCCTTTGCCTTGACAAACTGTTACAGACGTCCTAATTTAATATATAATGGAGGAAGCAGGATGTCTTCTGAGGACATAAGACTTTCCTGTTGAACAGTTTTGCCCCCAACACTCGAAATTCTGGCTGGCTAGTCTTTCCTTGTGTTGTGAGATTGCCTATCATGGCTATCCAGCTCACACAGAAAACAGGAATACTTTGTGAACCCTATATCCCAATATGATAGCAATGACCTTCAACAGATCTTCCGCTTATGTTCAGAGTACTTAATTGAGTGAAGCAAATGCTGTAGCATTTCATAGGACTCCTTCGCAAGGCTGGCATAACTAACTGGAGCATATCACCACACATTGCCTTTGTGAAGCAAAACTGCTTTCAAACAGTTTTTTTGAGGCATCTATAAAAAAAAAAAGCTTCCACTCTTGGACATCATAAGAGCGACCCAGAGTTGATACAAAACCCCTTATGTTGTTACAAAAAGTTAAAGGTCTCTTCATAAGTGAAGAAATGCACATGATTCGGTCTCTGTGTCTAGTATACATTGTTACACTTGTTTTGGGTTGGAGAAGATTCCATTCTTGCATCCTGGAGCTCAGAAATTCCACCTTCCTTTTACTTAGGCCTAAATCATAGACTAAATCTTTGAAACTTGCCTGTGTTAAGAAGTGTGGAGTTGAATGTCCCAATTGTAGGATCATTTCTTTCACTGCTTGATGAAACTTTGTTCTTTTCCTGTATTGGCTCATCATCATCTTTGAGTTCTTCACTTGAAGGTTGTAGGGTGTCAGAAGTAGTCTCAGAGTGTGGAACAGACCTCATCGTGGATGGAAAGTTGGGCATCTAATGTGACTGTTAGTGAAGCCCTTGATGTTTGTTAGACAGAAGTAAGAGTCTGTCATTCAGTCCTTCTGTTCCCTCCACATTGTAGGTCCTCCAGATGACATTAATGGACCTGAACCTTTCCACCTTTATTAATTTCCCATAGCAGGTGGCAGAACAGAAATCCAGGTAGATATCTTGTCCTGATCTCTCATATGACATACAAAGTAATGCTTGTAGGCCTTTTGTATTACAGACAACATCTTCTTTGTATGTCTCCCAAATGTTAACTCACTATATATATATAGCAAAAGCTCTCTGTTTTTTCGTTTCTTGCTTTTGGCATGTGTGAGGTGCCATATTGTCTCAATAAGAAAATATGGGGCCTCATTTATCCAAACTGTCTAACAGTAAAACTGTCTTTGTTGCCCTTAGCAACCAATCAACGTGCAGATTTCATTTTACATCAGCAGTTTTAGAAATGAAAGCCACACTGTGATTGGTTGTTATGGGCAATAAGGACAGTTTTGATAAATGGGGCCCATGGTTTTAATGGTCAATACACCATAGCAGAATGGTACAATACTGAATATGCTACTTTCTTATAATGTCTAGAACTTCATTGTCTTGTCTGACAGGCAATTCTGGTTGCCGTATTTGGATTCAGCACCCTGAATATAGGGAAAAACACTGAATATAGGGAAGAACACTGATTTTTACACAGGAAAATATACCCTCGGGACGATTTTTGCAAAATTTCATTGAATTAGTCCAGCCCAATTCATTATAAAAATGAAGGAAAATGTAGCTACACAACACTAGTCTTCAGAAACCCCCCTAAATACTCCTCCTCATCATCTTCCTCCATATAGCACATGCATATTCCCCAGAAAGATGGAGTAGGAATTGGAAAATTTGGACAAGGACAATATCTGCATGGAGTTTGTATATTCTCTATGGGTTTCTTAATAATAATGACCTTTATTTATATAGCACAAACATATTCTTGGGGAGGAGGAGGAATAATTATTATATGGCTGCATTAGAGACCTTCTGGAGGCCAATTCTAATTTCTAATTCATTAATTGCTCATCACTATGAATAATGTCCTACTTACCTTCTTAGTTCATCACTAAGCAAATAGGAAGTAGAAAAGTAACTCCATGGCACAACCTTTTAGAGAGTGATGTCCCTATAGGTCAGGGTCCTACCTTTCAGCAATTTTTGCAACATAACTAAGGATATAACCCTGCACCAACTTGGTGCTCTCCACTAGGAGAAACTTTATTGCTCTAGGCCCTTGTTCAACCTAACAGACATCAGCCACCAAAAAAAGATCTACTGGCACAGTTGGCCATTGCAGGCATTGTGAGTCTATGATTTTATACAAATCCCCACTTGCTATCACTTTGCTTACAATAGGTTTCTATGCAGGATAACGTGTGGTGTATGATGATGCAAAAACAAATGGCCAATGCACTCCCTCAGCAGGAATGGATGGGTCGGTGGTCACAACAAGGTGTCTAACATGGTATAGCATACTAATAAACATATTATAGTAGGATAAAAAAAATGTCACACAAGCATTTTTTCAAGAGAACATTCTTAATAACAAACATATTGAAGGCTATGGCTAGAGACAGCCCTTAAAAAATATTAACCTCCACCCCACCCTTCAATCAAAGAACAGGAGACAGGTATATTATAACATCAAAGTTTCAGGAAACTTTCTGTTATAATCACTATGTCCTTGTCTGTCCCATTGGGTTCTAGTGCATTTGAGCTGCCTAGGTCAGCTGCCACTATGCTAAAATTACTTGGGGGTTCCCTGCAGCTAAGACCAAATCCCTCAAAAAGGACTTAAAGGGTGAAAACCAGGGGAACCTCTAGAACAGACCTTAAGAGCAGCCCAAATCACTGCTTGCCCATTTACTACGTTCCCTTTTGCATTAGACCCAATGGTGGGCATCTTAGACCACAAGTCATCATCTAGCAAAGGCCGTGACATCCCAGTTCTGTAGCATTTCTAGCTGGGAAGGAAGGAGCATTCTAGCAAGGAGCCAAAAGATTGGGCAAACCCTTTAGGTAAATGTTACATCATCAGTTGCATCTTCTACAGGAAAAAATGATTCTCCAATGATTGGACCATTTTAATTACAATTAACCTGTAGTACAAAGCGTTGAGTCAATACTGCACCACCAGGGCTCACTAACGACTATTACCTTGATATTATAACAGGGCGCGAAAAGCTTTTACAATGTGATTTTCATACAGGGGAGAAATACGGTTATTTTTTTTCCTTTCTGCTCTTATCAGACTGATTAAGAATGATTGAAAGTTCTTTTCCTTTTCGTATTGCTTGATTATAGCCCCTCTGGTGCCATTAGACGTAAGCCCGAAACAGCTTAAGCCCGACCTTGTCAATGTCAAATTTCACCAATCAACCGGTTTTGCCTTGAAAAACATTTATGCCGGCAGTTTTATCAGGAGAGGTCACCGCAATTCTCATTTGTTTTAGTAAATTTCTATGTCAGATTAAGCAGCGAGGTAGCATTTTACTGCAGGAGAACACAACAGGGAGTTCTCCTCTCCAGCCGTGCATTCATGTGATTTGGTAGGGAATGGGTTGGTGCATTTCTGATTCTCATTTAGGGAATGGTCTTTGAGCAGAGCGACTACATCAGAACCTGTCCTATTACTACTGTGAATATATCTGCTCTCTCCTAATAGAGTGTATTTTAGTGTGTGAGATGAGAATGGTCTGGTGCATTGGGATATAGGAAGTACTGGCTCTTCTTGGAGCAATATGAAGCATTGCGGGAACTTAGAATGTGTGTTATTTTTGCTGTAGGCTATTTTGTCACTAGTTACGTTAAATGTATTACAGCGGCACACAATGATGATGATTTTTTAAAAATATGTCTGGATATATGTAGCGAATGTATAGACCATAAGCCTACTGGAGTGAAGGTTTCACCAAACTTTGTGAATTTTCAAAAGTTATTATTTTCAAAAGGGGTTTGCAGGGCAAAAACTATTGATGACTTATCCTTAGAATAGGTCACCTAGAGTTAATCGCCGTGGATCCATCGCCTGGGGGTCCTGGTGATGCACCAGTCAGCCGGCCCATTGTAGGTTCGGCTGTCAGAACATGCATCATAGGGGGCAAAGGAGGAAGTGGACCGGCTGGCTTTATTCTTATTGAAATCAATGGAAGCTGAAGCTGCCAGTATGTTTCCAGTGGTGTCCCCAGTGTCGGAAGTGCATCAATAGTTTTTGCCTGGGAAACCCCTTTAAATCTATCTGAGACCTTACACCACAAATAACCACACGCCCTTTTTCACCACTTTGAAAAAGTGACAAGGGAAGTATAAAAAGGTAAAAAATCCCAAATTTTTGCACAAAAACCGAGGTGCACCACATTTGCAACAGAAAACTGGCACATGACCTTGGATAAATTATATCCATTGGTTTTCCTTTCTTTTTGTTGATGCATCCATCGGTCATGTGTCTACTACTCAGGAAAAGGTTGAAATGCCTCTCCATTAAGAACTAATGACTGCCACAACTAACAGTGGGAGGGTGCAGTGAGCCTACAATGAGGAGGAGAGGGGGACACGGGACCAGTGAGACCCCACCCATCAGACTTATCAAATATCCTATAGATAGGTTATAAAAGTTGTTTTTGGTACAACCCCTTAAGTCTGAAGATTGGGGGAATCCAGTTAATGAACCCCCAAAATGGAGCATATTCTGCATTATATTAACATTAAACTTTCTACATTTCTCAGAAAAAAGCTTTTTGCCCAATTAGACTAAAGCCCTCAGACCTCAATTTCTTAGCAAATAAAATATTACAGGATGGGCGAATAGATTTTTTTTACATATTTGCTAACATCCAGTGCTATAAAAGTGCCATATTTAAAAAAAAAATCAACTATAGAGTCACATGACAGCATTAAATCTCTTGCTCTTGACCTCTCCAGCAACTCTAGTTTGTAAATTGCTGATAGACAGAGAAAGGCATCAATTCTCTACCTGCAAATGCAAAATAACTTTCTTGAAACTGTGTAAAGTTTCCTGATAAGGACGATTCTCCTAGAACGAGCAGCTCCAGTTTCCAGTATATCTGATAATATATTAAAAGCACTTATATATTCTGGTTCAACCTGGATAATATGTTTCTAATGGTTTGTTCAGGGTGACCTCGGCATTCTCTCTATAAATGTTTCAGCATAGTTATATGCTTCGTCAGATGTTCTGCGGAGAAAGAAACCCATTGCCTTGGAGTGCTTTAATAACCGTTAGTGGGCATCGTCATGGCAACAAAATAATTGTTTAGTGTTTGGAAGTAAAGTATATGGTAGTTCTCAAGGAACATGCATTACCACGGGGCTTGTTGGTTTGTGTACTGAGACTTCTAATTAGTATGTAAATACCCTAAGATATGCTAGTCCGCCATCTAAATGCTGCAAATGAGCCAAAACTGGAAACTGGAAACACAGGGGTGCAAAGCAATTCTCATGGAATGCATCGTTCAGGTTTATTGGGGGGAAAAGAGTATGTTCAATAACTCGGAGGCAAAGGTTTGTTGCTTTGTAGAGGCAGACGAATGTGGCTTGTAAGATGATTTTTTTACAAAAGTGGTAGGACTTGAAGTTAAAAATGCCTCCAAAATTTGGTAGTACTGCCTGGTTGGCCTGGAAAGGTTGGGTCCAAAGAGCCTCACGACTAGAGCGTGGTCAGAAGCCCGCCATCTCTTTTCCAAAGTACATTGTATGTTCATTGGGAGCCTTGTGCCAAATTATTGATAGATGACCTGATTCTTGGTTGTGGTTTCCTGTGTAGCAGAACGACCATTATGTTATGGCCTACTAAAAGCCATCCCTTAGGCCAAAAATACAATATCCTACAAAAGTAATTGGACACCTCTCTAGATCCTCGCTGATCAAAACTTTTGACATCCCCTATAACAAATGTTTTTTGAAATGTTTTTTGTTATGCATTAAATCCACAGTTGCTGCAAACTTTAAATTGTCCTAAAACACAACAAAAGCCAATGAAAATGCCAGGTTAAAAGGGTTGGGCCAAGTTATTAAGGGATAATCTTATGATCGTCGGGGTCCAACTGCAGAGATGTCCCCTGATCCTGAGAGCAGAGGTCCCGAAGGCTCCCACAGTAATGCAGTGGAGGTTGCACATGTGTGCCACCGCTCCATTCATATCAATGGCAGCAATGAAAATTGCCAAGTACAAGCAGTCGACAATCTGGAATTGAAGTGAATGGAGCCGCTCTGTACACGCTCAACCATCATTTCATTAACACGTGGACATCCGGAAACCCCATTTTCACGATCAGAAGGGGTCCTAGTAATTGGTCCCCACGAATCAGAAAGTTATCTCCTATCCTGTGGCCAGGGAATAACTTTATGACTTGACACAACCCTTAACGGTGTTGTATGAGACCTATAACAAAGCTTTATTCATCCAGTTTGGTAACCATAAACATTTTTGTAATAGGCTAATTAAAAATGTATGCTATTTTGTGCATCTGCAGTATAGTCACATGCCCCTGCTGTCAAATCACTGAACTTCCTTTGAATCATATACCATTTCTGAGCCTTTTCTGCTCATGGGTATGCCATGGGTATGTCTATGGTAGCTGTTGACATACATACTGAATCGCTAAGGCTCATAGATTATGTAGGTGATATAAGCAGATCCTGCATGTGTACCATCATGCTATTGACTCTAATTGGAACACTGGCGATCGCCATATTCAAGTGCCCAACTATCTCTGGCAGTTCCCTTTGAAGAGAATAACACGGTGGCATACATGCATGACCAATACTGTTAAAATTCAGCGCTCAGTCACACGGGCGTTTTGACGCACACATTTTTGAACGAATCAGTTACACGTTTAAAAATTTGCATGACTGAAGCGGGCGTCACGGCGGAAAAACGCTGCCAGCAGCGTTTATCCGCTCAAAAAGGTGCACTGCCCACTATCCCCTGCTGCAGCTGTGACAGCTGCAGCAGGGGATTCCTTGGATGTGAAACCCCTAGATGCTGACACATCCAGGCGTTTTACCTGTGGTCAATGGGGCTGGCGGCAGCTGCGGCGGCCGCATTGACATACAGAGAACATTGCAATCCTCTGCTACAGCTGTGACAGGCAGCCTTACTGTCTACTTAATGAATCAAGTGTTTATTTCATTTTGCTTTCTCCTCTGGGCCAACTTGCCCTACAAGAGGTCCACCAGTTGGTCTTCATTGTCCTATTCATGCTGCTTAAAAATGTTCAACATTGGAAATCTTCAACGGAGTACTCAAGATAGATGAGCCCTGATGTCTAAGAGAGTACAGTTGCTTTTTTTTTTATTTTTGGCATACTGGTTGGGTTTTGGTCTTGTGGATCTCCTCCAATGCCGGCTTATGGCCTTCACTATGACTTGTCACCACATTTTGCTAGTGTTCACCTGGAAGTAATGAGCACTTCCATCGGTTCAGTATTCATCATACTATGGACTTGATAACTTACAAAATACTAAGCCCATCAGCTTTGTGGTTTATGTCCCTCGGTTTTACTCGCGGGTTAGAAATGACATTGGTGCTGAGCTTTCACAGTGTGACATTTTGGAGGGTAGATATGACTGTGTAGTATATTGAAGATTGATGAAAGCTGAATTTAGCTTATTTTGCCCATAATTGTGCCAAATTGGTTCTCTCAACTAAAGGTTGAGTCGTTCCTGGAAACTCAATGCATTTCGTACTCTCTCTAATCTTGTCAGGAGCCAGAACTCCTCTTGGAAGATCTATGGCGAGAAGAGACCTTATGACAGAGGTTGAGTGATTTACACAGGCAAAAATGTTGTAGAAATGGACACATTTGTGCCATGAATTTTTTTTTTCTCTCGGATGAAACTCTCTGAAGGATTATATTCTGACGGCTTTGAAAAATATCTGCCTTAAAATGTTTAAGCAAGCATTTAGCACAAAGAGCCGGAGCATTTCCTACCTACTTCCTTTACACTGATGGATTTGCAGAATTCAGAGGTTTTAGGTGTAATTTTGTAGTGAACTGACACAATTGCTTCTGAGATTAAAGTCTCCTGGGAAGGATGGGGCCGTTTGAGCTCATACAGTAGATAAGACGAAAGTACATTTGTAATGTAACATAACAAAAGTGGTTTAAATGGTGATCCATCAAGTGGTTGCAGAAAGTGTTCTGCTTTGTTGCATGCATTTAAATGCAAGATAATGTCATTTTGTTTAATAGTTTCCTTCCTTTTAACAAGTGCATATGGTAATCTGGGGTTTGTATGGAATGTTTTCCAGATGCTTAGGTTGTGTATAGATCAGTGCAGTAAGCGTTCTGTTCCAAGATTGGACTGAAAGGGACTTTTTCTTCCAAATTGTGTTTGGTTACGGATTCAATTGCATGATTTGCATCACATTCTAATCTCCTATAATTTGGATAGTTTTTCTACCTTGGATTGTTATTTTAGCAGGGCCAATGCTTTTTTTTTTAATGGTTGTCCTACTTACAGCTGTGTTACATTGTGTAGACAGCTCCGTATACTGTGCAGTGGGCAGAGTTGGTACTGCCATCTGAGTCCTATTGAAATATATGGGACTCGGCCTGCAGTACCAACCTGAGCCACTGTGCAATCTATGGAGCTGTCTGCCTCCTGCAGTAAAACTGCTAGAAGTGGGACAATCCCTTTAATAGGACAAAAATGATTAAACTAATAAAAGAACGATATTTAACATTCATTTACTGCCAGCATTGCAGCCCAATGACTGTGGTCCCAATGACTGTTGTGACAGATGATGTCACAGGAAATCAGGTGACTGCAGCATCACCACTCATTTTTTCCTATAGAGGCCATATTGAAACTCTCTTCTAAGGTTCTTGGCAGAAATTGCCTGGTTAATATACATGCACATCATCTAGCTGCTTGTTTTGAAACCTAATGAGGGGATTCATACATTGTTTGTTCCCCTGCCTGAAATTTACAATACACTGTTTGCTCAGCACATCAGTTTAATATATGTATGTTGCCAGGGATCCAGGAATGTGTTTATGTTGCTTAGCAATAGATTGCGTAGAAATTATTTCAAAGTTCATCGAAGACAAAAACTGTTTTAATTTATTTAAATCCACCTTGATTAAAACGGATTATTGTTTTCTAGATGTATACCTATATAATGTGTGGGGAAACAAAGCAGGAGGAAATGACTAGACAGTGAAATAATTAGTAGAAAGTGATCTGAATGTATCATTATGTTTGTTAGGAAATATTTCTTCATGGAGGCTGTCTGGTTTATGACAAGTCCCTTCAAATGCCCTTGTATGACACGTTCATCTAAAAGAAGTGGATTATCGCTTTATTTTGTATATTTCCCACCTTACCTCTCGTCAATGGAAGAGCATATGATGACAAATCATAAACAGTGGGTCGAATGAAGAATGTCCGGTTGGATTCCAAGGACTCCACATACCACTGATGTGTGGGACAAGTTTATGTTTACTCCAGCATTAGGTGATGGACTCCATTAGCAGATTCAGATAGGCAAGTCCAATACTGGACCTCAAGAGTTTTGTCATTGATGAACTGCAATATTGCATGAGGACCTTGGTCTTCCACACTTTCTGATGGACAAATTCAACCCTGGATGCTCTGTTGTTGATAGACTCCGATATTTCATGAGAACCTGCACCAGACCCTCTGATGATGGGTAAGTCCAACTCTGGACTTGCTGAAATCACATGTCTACAGTAAAATCTCCATAGTCATCTTCTAGTAGTGGAACTACAATTTTTGACATATATTATTCAAGTTCTATATATTTGTTCTCTTTAAACCCTTTTCCATCAAAATATTAATATATACTAGGATTATGACTTCTAAATTCTGGGCTCTAATGCAAAATCTTCAATGGCTTCCACCATCTTGCATGTGCCGCTTGTGCATTCTTACAAGGCAGAGGTTCGTTTGGGCCCCTCAGGCACCAGGCCCCAGCTGCTAATACTACAGGTGCCCATACACCTTCAATAAACATTGGCCGGCAGCTATTTCCCCCAACTCCTCTAAACGCATGAATGCTTGGTTGATTCAAACATTCATGGATTTAGCATAAAAAGCCATAGCCAGGCAGTTCTGGCAGGGAGTTACAATATCTATAGGGGGAGAAAAGGGTCAAGCATTGAAATTCAGCACAGCCAATCCTTCTTTCCTCAACATCATCTTTTGGAAGAGAGTTGAGAGAGCCTCCCCCCCCCCCCCCCCCCGAGTTATCCACTGCCGCCAAAATTGGTGAGTTGGATGGCTAAACTCAATTAATGGTAACCTTATTTCTACACACTTTTTGTATACAAAAAAATTTTAAATCTTTGGATGATAAAGTACCATAAACCCAGCTCAGTCTGAAAAAGGAAGACGATTTCCCTTCTCTAGGGCATTATGGTTTAGTGTGGTAAGACAAAAAAATCTGTTTTTCCCCACTTTGCTCAATATTTTTATCACTTGATGTTACGAACCAACTTCTTTCTGAAAAGCCTCATGGTCCTTCACCATAAAGGGTGGTTTCTACAAGGAAAATGAACATAAAAAATGTCCCTCGGTCTATAAAATAAATAAAGGAGATAAAGGTAGGAGCTCCAAGCTAGAGGGAAGCACTTGCACCCCCACCCCTCCCCATGTGATTAAATGCAATGTAAGAAATATCACAAATCTAGAACTTCCTTTTTACCTACTTGTTCTGTTTTAATGTTATATCTCCCTACAAATAGAGGGTCTTCTCTTTTGTTATAAGGGCTGTCTTGTCTGCTTAGGAGTCCATGGACCTGACATGGAAGCTATTCACATCAGACTCCATCATTAGATTACTCATGTGTGTGTGCCAGCAGGCTCAGGGCAATTGACCTTTGTGCCACATAAAATGACCCTGATTGACCTTGTTGACTTGAGAGTTGCAGTGAGGATTGTCAAACGCTGAACTCGTATTTTGCCAAGTTTTTATTGTTAAATTTCATCACCATTTAAGATTTTTGCTGACTTATGGTAGAGCGAGAGATCTGCACGTATCCCTCTAGGGTGCACTTTCTTCTGGCAAGATTCATTGCTAAAAGTAAGAAAAGCGTATTTGTTACCGGTAATAAAAAGACAGTTAATACACTAAGGCACCAAGACTGGATCTTTAAAATCATTTATGTGGAAATTATCAACGAAAAGTTGGTGATGTGACTCTAAACTATTCAACAGACTCCTCGAGAGAAATCATTTTTCCAGTTTTTAAAAGTAAAAAAAATATAAAAAAATACAAAGTTACATTTTAGAATCCAGTGGTAAAATTAGGGAAGGGCTGACCATATCATAAGGGCGCTCCAGACTGACCACCTCTGACCACAGATCTGCCGTATGACAGTTGTTCAGGAGAGCACTCTGTACCCTCCCCAGAGCAGTTTTTTTTTATTTAAAGGGGCGTTAACTTTTCAGACAACTTCTACTCATCTATTAGCTTGTGTTGGTTTCATCATTTATGTATCATACTTGCATTAAAACGTTTGTTGATTTGTAGCAGTAAATCACATTTGTAGTGGCTGCCACTAGGGGTCCCCCTTTTAACTTTACTGAAAAGTATTAAAAATATGTATTTAATATAAAACTTGTATTCTACAAGATGTCATTTTCTGATGACACTCTTATTGACTTATAGTAAAATGTTCCTCCACTTACAATCTCCTGTCCAAACTGACATCAGAAGAGTTAAGGTGCTAATGCCCCCTGGGCAATACAGTTGCAAAGGCGAACACATGAAGCCTGCAATGTATTGTGCAGAGGATCTATTAGTCAAAGAAATGTTCCCATTTTGACCAAACATGGCAAGATGGGAACACCGATGATTACGAGGTTCCATCATGCCAAAAACAGCTGAGCTCAGCTGAACTACAGTTTCCAAAACTCCCATAGAAATCAACGGGAGGTCTGCAAACTGCGTAGTGCAGCAATATACAGAGTTTACTGTACTACGCTGTTTGTGTAAGTCATGTTGACCTCTATGGGAGTCACATAAATGGCATAGCTTTTGCGGTAGGTGACCGGCGACACAGGGACCAGGATGTGAAGCGGACAACGGAGTTACAAAAATACGACGAATAAACACAAAAGAAAAATGGTTATATCATTTTTAGAAAGCAGTAAAGTAAACGTGTAAACTTTACGGTCCGTTACACAATCCTGACCAGCTCTAACTAACACTTACACTTTACACCCAACAACAATTATTAATCTTAATGTCAGCAACGCATCCCTAATTCGGAACAAGAAGTACTTCAAAGTAAACTGGTAATTCGTAATTGTGGATTACCCTAAATGGTCTACTGATTAAGTAAACAAACTCTACAATGGGTGGATACTAAAGGAGACTATGACAGAAAGTTCCGGGATGAAACATATCCTGCTACATTCAGTCGGCACACTCATTCCTTTCTTCCAACTAGACACAATTTAATAGAATTGAAGCACAACTCGTAAAATCCCTTTTTGTAGAATGATTAAGTCTATAGATCATTCCTTTCAGTATGGGCTCTTTTTGGTGTTTTATGAGGCCTCCCTCACTTACTGTACCATTGCAGGAGTACTCTCATTTCCGTTCTGGCCATCCTGTTGATGCACTGTCGTATGTATAATCCCCTCATAATTATATATGTTGAAGAATCCTGATAATCCTTTCCAGATTGAGGCAGAGGGAGCAATTGGTTTCACCGATCTTTACCTCTTTCAACTGCAGCAGCTGCTTTTCCTTAAGCTGACCTCTTGAAGCTTGCAGAGTATTGCATCTTGCGTTTTTTTCCTTGTCCGAACAGCAGTACCAGCCGGATTGCTGACATCCTGTTAAGCTCTGCCTACTTCTATGTCCAGTTTGTGGCCATTGAGCTCTTCCTGCAGCACACAGCTCCTGTCCTACATGTCTCTCACTGCACATCCTACCTAGCTGTGGTGCAGAACTCCTGCCTTTATACCCCTCCAGAGCATTCAGGCTCATCCTGGAAGTGGGCCGTGGCCAGTCCCTACTCATCCCTATCATCAGGGCAGTCGAAGGGCAGTGATGCACTAGCTGTATCACTGTTGCTGTAAGTATAATGGATGGTGCCTCCTCCTGGAATACTAGCTGTGCTTTGCTGATTGCAGAGGACTAGTAGACACATCAGATTGTGAAAGTGTTACATTTTCCTTTTCTGTTTCCTGGCCACTTCTTAGACCAATCAGAGGGAGTAGTGCCACGTCCCGGGGCCACTGGGACTCTATACTGGTGGCTATGCCACTAAAACATCATAAGGGGTAATACAGCAGTGCCATCCCCTCAGCCAAACCCGGCTTTTTCCGTCGTCCTGATCATTTCCAACCACTGCTTTCAGAGTGGACGGCTCGGTGAGGTCCTAATTCAAGATTGGTGCAAGTTCCAGAGTTGGGACCTACACCTATCAGACTTTTAAGGCATATGCTGGGAATACTCCTTTACCATAGGATGCATGCTCAATACTCTCCAGACTTTGTACGGTTGCACAGTACCGCTCAGCCTGCAGTAGTATGGAGTTACATTTTGCCACATCAATTTCTTTACGCACTTGTTTCTTCTTATGCATCAAATGAGGATTAAATGCCGATGTAAATGAGCCCTTTTACAGACATACGATCTGGATGAGACAACAGGTGGGACAAAATGCTGCAATTAGCGCTTGTAAAGGAAAAAAATCCACTTACACGGCTTGTTATATACTTGAAAGGTGTTTGTTCCTGCTCCCCCCGTTAGTGAGGACACGGCAGACGAAAGGATTGGTTCTTTCTGTAAAAGAAAAAAAAAAGTAAGGTGAGATCTCATTAGATCAGAAACATTGTGTAACGTCTCTGCTGCTCCGACTTCCAATATTTCCTCCATCCAATTAGGTTCTTAATGTAAGACTGTGCCTTGTTTATCCATTGTGCGCTGATATCTTATTTGACATTTAAATCTATTAAGACTGAATGAAAATGTATTGCAATCAAAGCGGTTGGCGGCGAATGGAGACGCTACACCAAAGCCGCGTTTCCCTGGTAACACTTGTGTTATTTGTGGCACCTCTGTGTAATAATAATACAGCTTGTTTTTGAGATGCGCTTTCTAGAGAAGTTGTTCCCAGTTTTCATGTCAAGAGTCCCTCAAAGCGCTGAAGAAAAATGATTGTTTTTGAAAGGAGACGATGTATCAATGACGTGCGAGGCGTTGTGAATTCTGGCGGTGTCGTGTGTTCCTTTGTTACATTGTAAATCCGTCCTATGTGGAGATCTCTTGTATGTCTGAGTCCGTCCTGATAAGACTGCTAACCCATCACCTCCTCAACAAAAAATCACTACTTATCTCACTTTCTTTTCATCCTTACTTTTTTGTATATTCCAGAAATTAATTTAATAGATGATCCAGTAAATATAATTTCAGATGAGACCCAGTGCGCTGCAAAAGTTCAACTTTTTTTTATTTTTGGGAGGGGGTGGGGGGGTGGGGGGCTTTTTGTTTTGTTAAAAAAAAAAGCAAAAATATTATTTGCAAAACTAAAATGTCAACCTGGCAAAGTAAAGTAGTTCAAGGGCAGAACTACTACCAAAGCAGCTGCTGCAGCGTGCATAGCTTCAGGGGTACCTGGCCAACATGCTTGGTGCCCAATATGTCCTGCACTCCCACTGTAATAGCCATGCAGTGGCATTAGTGGGTGCCCAGCCCAATACACTGTTAGTACCTTCACAACATTAATCTTTCCACATTGAGATGCTGGTACAGAAGGACCACTATTACTTGAAGAGACACAGGGGGACCACTACTATTTGAGGAGATCATAGAGGGACCACTATTCCTTGGGAGCTTGAAGAGGAGATAAGACACAGCAGGACGGCTATTGCTTGAGAGGGGCTACAGAGGAAGCACTATTACTTGGGGTTCACAGAGCGATTACTATTTTGGGTGTTATCATAGAAGGACCACGATAACTTGGGGGGACATAATACTCAGGGTAAACACTATTACTTCGGGGGCTCAGCCAGATCATTACTATTTGGGGGATCATAGAGGGGCCACTATTACTTGGAGTGGGAAAAAAATAGAGAAGAACCACTATTACTTGGGAGCACAGATGGATCACTGCTATTTGGGAGAATCAGAGGTACCAATATTAGTTTGGGGGCTCAGAGTGACCACTGCTATTTGGAGAGTATCATGAAAAGACTGCTATTACTTAAGAGGGAGGAATAACACACAGAGGGTCTGGTATTATTTGAAAGTGGGGCACAGAGGGACCCCTACTGCTTGGGGGAATTATAGAAAATCACTATTGCTAGGGGGAATGAGCCACAGAGGGACCAACTGTAACTTTTAGGAGCACCAGCATTGCTTTGTAAGGGTGCAGAGAAATGGCTGTTACTTTGGGGGGCACCCCAAAACAGGACAATTACTTTGAAGGGTCACAGAGGAACCACTATTGCCAGAAATAAAGCCATTTTTTTTATTTTGTAAAAGTAAAACCAATGGAAATGGTTCATTTTCAGGCTATGGGGAGGGTCAAAGCTTGTGGGGGCCCTGTCTTTTTTAGTCACATCCTCTGGTGTAGTCTTCAGTTTTGTACATTAATATGAAGTCACACTGTACTTTAATAGGGTTATATGGGTTAGAAATCCCCTTGTCAAATATTCTAAGTTAATGAACAGTCCCTTACCTGAGACATCAAGAATGATCCACACACAGCACAGCTGTCTATAGAGAAGGCGATATTTTCACATAGACTGCGTACTAAGTTTAATGGCCATTATATAATTCTTCCTTTATTATACTCCATAGTCACGCTGCAGGGAAATCTCCTTCCCTGCATCCTTCTTTATGGTGTCTTAGCATGGGAAGATTGTCAGAAAGGCTATTTTTTCTCCTTTTGGAGAGCACCTAGACAGTGAGTGAGGAGACTTAAAAGGCCATTTACGCTTCTCTGGGTAATATGCAAATAAGGGAGATGGAATACTACCTCCACAGTGCCACCTATTGGAAGGTAGCAATACCTAAAGTCAATGTTAGACTCTTTATACAAGCCTTGCAGCAATGAGCAGGAATTGAAAGCAAAGTCAGAGCCCATGCACAGACAGCTGTTTCATGGTTTTTGCCTTTTATCAGTGTGCAGTAGGATTCTTGCTTTGCTAGAGAGAGACCTATGATATGGGTCAGAAACGCTATCTTATCTCCCTTTTTGCTCCTCATTGTTGCAAGGCTTGTATAAATAGTCTAACATTGACGTTAAGTATTGCTGCCTTCCAGTAGGTGGCACTATGGAGCATTGTTTGATCTCCCTTATTTGCATGTTACCCAGTGGAGCATAAATAGCTTTTTAGCTCTCCTCACTCACCGTCTAGGTGCTCTCCCTAAGAAGAAAGTATAGCATTTCTGATCCCCATCATAGGCCTCTCTCTTGCTAAGTCAGAATCCTACTGCACACTGATAAAGGGTAAAAAGCCCTGAAACAGCTGTCTGTGCATGCGGGTCCGACTTTGCTTTCAATCCCTGGTCATTGTTGCAAGGTTTGTATAAAGAGTCTAACATTGACTTTAGGTATTGCTGCCTTCCAATAGGTGGCACTGTGGAGGTATTGTTTCATCTCTTATTAGCATGGGAAGATGAAGCACCAACCATCATTGATGGTGAGACATGTAGGGTGTGACACTGGCCAACTTTGTCTCCTTAGTTTCATCAGCACTTTAAGTTCAAATTGATATAGATGGCGGTGCATCAATGCAAGTGAGGAAGCATGCCTAAGGGCTCAGTCACACAGGTGCCGATGCGCCCGTGTTACTGCACAATAAGACGGCCGCACTGCAGGTGCGGAGGACTCTCCGCACTGCCGGAAGAAAGAACACATGAGCGGCTCCATTGCCGGTCATGTGTTCTTTCTTCCGGCGGTGCGGAGAGTCGTCTGTACCTGCAGTACAGCTGTCTTATTGTGCAGTAACACGGGCGCATCGGCACCTGTGTGACTGAGCCCTTAGGGCTCTTTTTCACTGGCGATAGCAATATCTCTGCGAGAAAATCGCAATGTTAAAATCGCAACGCTGCAAAATCGCAAGTTTTTGCGTTGCGATGCAAGAATCTGTTTTGCCATTGCACTGTATAGGCGACAGGAAAACGCAAAACGCTGAACCATACTCCTGCTGCGATTTTTAATCCTCGCATCACAGCTTGCCCTTAAAAATCGCTAGTGGCAAGGTTGTCATAGAACAACATGTGTGGGACTTTCCTGCGAGAGCTCGCACTCTCGCATCGCACTGACAACGTGCGATTACCTCGCCAGTGGAAAGGAACCTTTAGGCCTCATGTCCATGGGGAAAATCAGGCCCGCTACGGATTCTCCATGGAGAATCCGCAGCATGTCCCTCCTGCCCCACAGACATGAGGCATAAAAATAAGAATTAACTCACCTCTCGCCCGCTCCAGATCTTCCCTTCGCTGCGGCTTCATCTTCTCTCCGTCGCGGCCGGATCTTCTTTCTTCAGCTCGGCGGATGCGCAGGGCACGTCGGTTGTGTGCCGCGCGCATGCGCCGGCCCGAAGGAAAAAGATCCGGCCGCGACGGAGAGAAGATGAAGCCGCGGCGAAGGGAAGATCCGGAGCAGGTGAGTAAATTCCGATTTTGGTCTCCCGCAGATCCGGACGGCTTCCATAGGCTTCAATAGAAGCCTGCGGGAGCCGTCCCCGCGGGAGACCCGCACGAAAATGGAGCATGGTCCAGATTTTTTCATGCTCCATTTTTTTTAAAATCACTTTTATTGACCATCCGCGGGTATTTATCTACCCGCGGGTGGTCAATGCATCCCTATGGGGCACGGATCCGCGGGCAGGAGAAGAGTTAAAATCCGCTGCGGATTTTAATTCTTCTTTTGCCCATGGACATGAGGCCTTAGGGTGACTACCCACTAGCGGTTTTTTTTTTCCCGCTGCGAATTTGCTGCGTTTTTTTTTTTTAATAGTCAATGGGACTTTCTAATGTTAAAAACGCAACGCAACTTGCGTTTTTGGTGCATTGCGTTTTTAACATTAGAAAGTCCCATTGACACAATTGGGGAAAAAACGCAGCGAATTCACAGCGGAAAAAAACGCTAGTGGAAAGGCACCCTTAGAGGGAACAACACCCACTTGCGTTTTATTAACACAATTGTCAATTGGATTTTCTAATGTTAGAAACGCATCACACAAAAATCACAAAGCACAAACTTGCGATGCGTTTTTAACATTAGAAAGTCCCATTGACAATCGCATGAAAAAATGCGCAAGAAAAATGCAAGTCCAGCCAGAGTGTGACTTTCTCAGGGTGAATATTTCAGTTCATTGGGAAATTTTGTCACAGGTTGGGAAAAAACGTATGTGTTTTGGTTTTGATTATTTAAAGCCCCCGCCCACGCAGTGGGCCATACTGGTGGTATTATGGCCAACCTCTACTTTTGAACTCATGTAATAGCTACTGAATGCTCAGGCTGTACCAAGATTAAAGAGTTAACCAGGTGAAACAATTCAGTGTCCAAAGTATATAAAACTTTATGAAATTGACTCTAGAAGTACATGAAGTCTCTGGCAGGACAATACTTACATCCTAATTGTGATGTACTTAGTGTTGGGGCTTGGTGAGTCGAGCTATTTTTATTGTACAATGCAAAGTGCCTGCATCTCCAGATAAATACATGTTCTCCCTATAATGCTTTATATTAAGTGCAGAGCGATTGTTCTGCGGGGTGAAAAACATTTTTATCCCGTGGTGTAATTGCAGTACTCATTTTGCTAAAACAGTGCTATTTTAGTCTGTCTCCATTGTGTAGATCAGCCTATATACATAAAACCTACTGTCACATGCAGAGCAAATAATTAGATTTCTATGCTTAAATAAATAAAAAATAATCCCATTATTGTGAAAATGCATCACAGAACGAGGACCGCATGTCCTGCGATTAATAGCAAGGCTCTGCTATCCAACTTGGGCTCAAATAATGGTCATTCATCATTGTTTTGCTATTTTTTCTGAAGAGCGTGTTCTTCTTGTGAACATTAAAGGCCTCCGGGGACGAAGTTATTCTGAAACGCACATTAGGGAGATCTGCTGTTGGGTCTTTAAAAATAGTTGCCCCAGACTAACCGGCCCAACATGACGAAGTGCTCGGTCCAATATGTGGGACATAACTACAGTATATCTACAACACAGAAAGCAAATCATACAATGAATTAACGCTAAATCTATGAAGAAAACAAACCTAATTTACAGAGGCGCTCTAATATCCTTTCCCCCATTGCAGTTTTGGCTTATTTACAAACATTAAAACTTTCAGCTGTTTGCAAAAAACAAACAAACAATCAAACAAGAACAATGTAGATACCTCAACACAACTAATAAAAGAAGCCGTTTCTCCAAATTCACCACAAAATGCCACTTTTATTGGCCCCAGCAGTCTCAGAAGTATTACCCCCTCCATGACAAGCGTCTCTAGTACTTAGTTGAGCACCTTTTGGTGTTGAGCTGCTACAGATGTGATGTATAACCAGACAGCAGCTTCTGAGAGCTTCCTGAGGGATCAGCCCATTCTTCATGGACGACGGCCTCCAGGTCACTAATATTCTCTAGTTTGCCTGCTGCAGCTGTCTTCTTCACAGCCACCAACGATTTTCTATAGGATTTAAGTCAGGTGACTGTGACGGTCACTGCAGAATATTCCAGGACTTGGTGGACTACTTGGGATTATTGTCCTGTTGGAAGGTCCAATGATACTAAAGCTTCAACTTCCTCACTGAAGGCAAGGCGGAAGGATTCCCTGATACTTGATTGAATACATCTTGCCATCCACCCTCTAGTGCCAGAGGAAGCAAATTACCATACCATTTCGCTATAGGCAGGGGGTCTTTTCAGCAAATTCTTCATTTTTCCTCCTCCAGACATAACGCTGATCCAGAGGTTCGAAAAATTCCAGTTTTGTGTCATCGCTCCACAGAACAGAATCCCCAAATTTCTGTGGCTTATTTATATGGTATTGACCATATTAAAGGGGACTTTTCTTGAGCTTTTAGGTTAACAGAGGAGGACATCTTGGATTTCGGCCATGAAAACCTTCAGCGTTTAGTATGCACCTTACTGTGTGAATGGAAACCTCAGTGTTTGCTGCCAGCAGATCTTGCTGGAGGTCTTTTGCAGTCATTGGAGGGCTTTTGACCACCTGCCTCCTCAGGAATCTGGTGGCAGCCAGTAATAGCTTACTCTTTCTGCCACTTTCTGCCAATGTAGTGTTCCTGCAATTTTGAATTTGTGAAATGCTTCCAACTGTATGTCTAGGAACATTCATTTCTTTTTGTTATCTTTCTGCATGCTTTTCCCTTATTTGTAGAAGACAATGATCTCTTCTGTTAACTTTTTGGTCCCATCTCTTGACTCAGCCATATTTCTATCATGCAATCAAATGTCACAGCCAGCAAAAGCCTCGCTAGCCCAGGTATTTGATGTGTTTTGGCTCAAGCACACCTGATGCAACTAATGAAGCCCTTTATTAATTGCATCAGGTGTACTCAAGAAAACTCATGATTTGCAAATCTGTGCCCTTATGTGGGATTCTATTTCAGGGGGTTGAATGATTCTAACACTGCAGTTGGTAGTAAAAGCGGCACTTTGCATTGCAATTGGAGAAATCACTTGCTATATTGCTTGTGTTGAGCTACTGAAATTGTTCTTGTTTGTTTATTTTTTGGAAACAGTTAAAAGTTTGCAAATAAACTTGATTGCAACGGTACCATAATACATAGGGGCAGCATGATAGCAGTTATATCCTAGCAGTATATCCTGTGGTTCTGGGATATGACTCGGATTCTGTACTTTTATTTCATATAAACCTCAATCTCTAACCCTGTGGAATGAAAATGGAAGCCTCAAGTTAGATTACAATTCACTTGAAAAATCATAGAAAATCTAAAGTGCAACAATAGTCCTGTAATTTCATACAAGTGCTGTCATTTTCCGCATCAAAGAGTAATCTATGTGAAATGGAGGGAAAATATTTTATAAGTGTACACTAAAAACACAGGAAAATGATGGCTTTTTACGTTTCTCCATCTTCTCCTTAATGTCATGCAGTAGGATACAAGAATATTAGATCTTCCACGCGATTGACCATATTGGAGGAGAAGGCTCATCTTCTGGGTAATGCGAGCACAAAGTTCTCCGTCATCAATGGAAATGTACGGCAAATGAGTCTAAATATGTTTTCTATTTCCTTTACAAATTGCTGAAGATTTCTGGTTCTGGTTAAATAATTGAATGTAAAGAGTAAATCTAATGGAAGACTAAATTAAAGGGGTCCAAGTAAATATGTGGAGAGACAGCAACAAACAGGCTTAAAGGGAATCTGTTGGCTTGAACATGTTGTCCAAACTGCAGGCAGCACATTGTGGAGCAGAAGGAGCCGAGCAGATTGCTATACGTACAAATCTTGCGCAATTTTCTCGGCCGCGTGAAAACGGCGAAAAGGTTACATGTTATTTTTACTTCCCTGTGAATGCTGTAAAAAATACCCTCTAAAAAAGAGGCATAATTTTTAAGAAGCTTTCTAACATATTATATGGTACATTAGATGTAACCAGTGAAAAATACAACTCGCCGTGCCAAACACAAGCCCTTATATGGACATACCACCTGAAAATAAACTACCTATGTTTTTTTGTGGGGAACAAAAATTAAAAAAAAAAAAAAAAAAAAAAGCAAAAAGGCTGCAGCTGGAGGGGTTAAAGAAGCAAGAACAATCCTATAACAACCTACCGACTGCGCAGTGTTGGCCGTAATCTGTAATACGGTCCGCACACAGCAGGCTGCACGGTGGCTTTGCTCCCTATTATCACCTGAGTGATGCTGGTGTTCTGCATTAGGTTTTGCACATCTGCCATCAGGTTTTGCGCGCCACTTCTGACTTCCATTAGTCAACGAGGTCTACGTAGCCATTTCTATAAACAGGTAAATACGGGGCCGTTGCCAATGTTTGATTGCATCTATTAGTAATGAAGTACACACTGCTCGCTAATGACTCCGATGGTTTCCAAGTCTCTTAGTAAAATACCGTGACGCTTTAATATATTGACTCATGAAATGCAAATTTGCTGCTCGATTCTGAATTCTTTCTCCGTCGGCACGCAGTTCGGCGCCCACCAGAGAGCTTAGTCTGCAAATGAAGCAACGCTCAAATACTTGGAAGGCAACGAGACGAGATGTAGGTTTCAACTCTCCAGGGTTTGGGGATGTTTGAAATCACATCTGCCGCGGTGACAGCGACGTCTTGAATGGAGGCGCGGCGGACACGGGGTCACCTGCTAAACGAACTGAGTCAAAAAACTTGGACAAACACTGCTCCGTACAGGTGTGAGCTGAGCCAAGGCACCTGCTGCGGGAGGCTGGTCAGCGCTGCCAGTGACTTTATAGCAGGGCAGCTGTGGACGTCGGGATGCGGAGATGCAGAAAACAAACAGACGGAAGCGAGCAGAGGATTTTATTATTAAACATGGCGGTTTTATCACTTACAAGATTTCCGGTTTTATGTAAATTAAATCAGAATTGTTGTACAATGAAGCGTCCTGTAATTTAATTTCTCACCATTTTCAAGATCTCTGCTTGCGTTCAATGAATAGGAATGTTTTTTTAAATTTTTTTATATCAAGTCTCATTACCCATCCTAACATAATATTTCTCCAAGCTGAGGGATTGTTACAATGCATCCCATCTTAAACAGTTCTCTTTGAGGTTAATAGCTTGGAATCCACAATGATACATTTATCCTATGCGGATACATTGTAGCGAACTATCAGGACATGAGAGAGAGTTGTGTGGCTGATATTTTCCACAATGACGTAGAATTGCTAGGTGGGTTATATACTAAATTGCCACTTTATTAGAGACCCCATCCCTTTCATAATTGGCATTTCCCTGTATGGAGATTCTCCCCCTGAGCCCAAAATGAAGCGTGAAATCACATGACAAGTTTTTCGTGGATCAGTTTCAGTGTGAATTCACATTAAATGGGAAAATCCAGCAATCTGAATGACGTCCAGTAAGGCGTGGTCATCGGTGATAGACTAGTCAGACCAAGATTTCACTGCCAACCATGTGGGGTTTTCTCATGTTACATTGTAGAGATTATGCCATGAATGGCGCAACCAAGGAAAACATCCAGTAAAAAGGGATCCTGAGGAAGAGAGCAATTCATCAATGAAAGGGGTCAAAGGAGGATGTCAGGAATCATTCTGACTAACAGGTGCTGCACAGTCAAGCAAATTGCAGACATATACAATGATGGGGCCCCAACTAAGGACTCACTCACACGGGCACATGCATTCCGTGTATTACGCAGATAAAATGTGCAGTAAATATCACATACACATGTCCATGCATATTTGTTTCATATGTGAAATCCCTATAGCCTATATTGGTGAAGAATACACACTACATACAATAGGGTATGCTACGTTTTTCTTTTTGTGCATGTGAAAAACACAGGTGTGAGTGGCCCAATAGAAATCAATCAGCTTGGCACCGCACATTAAGCGCATGAAAAATACGCACGTCATATGTGGGTGACATACATCCGTGTGAGTGAGCCCTGACATGTCTACATGCACAGAGGGGAGAGAGAAATCTTCACAGGGAACACTCACTGAGCTCTGAAACTGCAACCAATCCTCACAGGGAACACCCACTGACCTCTGAACCTGCAGCCTATCCACACAGAGAACACACACTGAGCTCTGAGCCTGCAGTCTACATTCACAGGGAACACCCACTGAGCTCTGAACCTGCAGTCTATCCTCACAGGGAACACCCACTGAGCTCTGAACCTGCAATCTATATTCACAGGGAACACCCACTGAGCTCTGAACCTGCAGCCTATCCTCACAAGGAACACCCATTGAGCTCTGAACCTGCAGCCTATCTTCATAAGGAACACCCACTGAGCTCTGAACCTGCAGTCTATCTTCATAAAGAACACCCATTGAGCTCTGAACCTGCAGCCTATCCTCACAAGGAACACCCACTGAGCTCTGAACCTGCAATCTATATTCACAGGGAACACCCACTGAGCTCTGAACCTGCAGCCTATCCTCACAGGGAACACCCACTGAGCTCTGAACCTGCAGTCTATATTCACAGGGAACACCCACTGAGCTCTGAACCTGCAGCCTATCCTCACAAGGAACACCCACTGAGCTCTGAACCTGCAGCCTATCCTCACAAGGAACACCCATTGAGCTCTGAACCTGCAGTCTATCTTCATAAGGAACACCCACTGAGCTCTGAACCTGCAGTCTATCTTCATAAGGAACACCCACTGAGCTCTGAACCTGCAGCCTATCCTCACAAGGAACACCCACTGAGCTCTGAACCTGCAATCTATATTCACAGGGAACACCCACTGAGCTCTGAACCTGCAGCCTATCCTCACAGGGAACACCCACTGAGCTCTGAACCTGCAATCTATATTCACAGGGAACACCCACTGAGCTCTGAACCTGCAGCCTATCCGCACAGGGAACACCCACTGAGCTCTGAACCTGCAGTCTATATTCACAGGGAACACCCACTGAGCTCTGAACCTGCAGCCTATCCTCACAATGAACACCCACTGAGCTCTGAACCTGCAGCCTATCCTCACAAGGAACACCCATTGAGCTCTGAACCTGCAGTCTATCTTCATAAGGAACACCCACTGAGCTCTGAACCTGCAGTCTATCTTCATAAGGAACACCCACTGAGCTCTGAACCTGCAGGCTATCCTCACAAGGAACACCCACTGAGCTCTGAACCTGCAGCCTATCCTCACAGGGAACACCAACTGAGCTCTGAACCTGCAGCCTATCCTCACAGGGAACACCCACTGATCTCTGAACCTGCAGACTATCTTCACAGGGAACACCCACTGAGCTCTGAAACTGCAGTCTATATTCACAGGGAACACCGACGTAGCTCTGAACTTGTAGTCTATATTCACAGGGAACACCCACTGAGCTCTGAACCTGCAGTCTATATTCACAGGGAACACCCACTGAGCTCTGAACCTGCAGCCTATCCTCACAAGGAACACCCACTGAGCTCTGAACCTGCAGCCTATCCTCACAAGGAACACCCATTGAGCTGTGAACCTGCAGCCTATCTTCATAAGGAACACCCACTGAGCTCTGAACCTGCAGTCTATCTTCATAAGGAACACCCACTGAGCTCTGAACCTGCAGCCTATCCTCACAAGGAACACCCACTGAGCTCTGAACCTGCAATCTATATTCACAGGGAACGCCCACTGAGCTCTAAACCTGCAGCCTATCCTCACAGGGAACACCCACTGAGCTCTGAACCTGCAGTCTATATTCACAGGGAACACCCACTGAGCTCTGAACCTGCAGCCTATCCTCACAAGGAACACCCACTGAGCTCTGAACCTGCAGCCTATCCTCACAAGGAACACCCATTGAGCTCTGAACCTGCAGTCTATCTTCATAAGGAACACCCACTGAGCTCTGAACCTGCAGTCTATCTTCATAAGGAACACCCACTGAGTTCTGAACCTGCAGCCTATCCTCACAAGGAACACCCACTGAGCTCTGAACCTGCAGCCTATCCTCACAGGGAACACCCACTGAGCTCTGAACCTGCAGCCTATCCTCACAGGGAACACCCACTGAGCTCTGAACCTGCAGCCTATCCTCACAGGGAACACCCACTGAGCTCTGAACCTGCAGCCTATCTTCACAGGGAACACCCACTGAGCTCTGAACCTGCAGTCTATATTCACAGGAAACACCCACCGAGCCCTGAACCTGCAGTCTATATTCACAGGGAACACCGACATAGCTCTGAACTTGTAGTCTATATTCACAGGGAACAGCCACTGAGCTCTGAACCTGCAGTCTATATTCACAGGGAACACCCACTGAGCTCTGAACCTGCAGCTTCACAGAATTATGTCATAGGAAACAAGTCTAGAAAATAGAAATGATACAGAAACCAGCAAAATACGGAGCAACTGATACATAGCTGGACAGATACATGCATACAAATCATTTTCACCATGACGGTAGTGTAGCTGCACTTTACAATCGCTGTTAGGGTTCAGTCACACAGGCGCCGATCCACCTGTGTTTCCGGGCGATAAGATGGCCGCACCACAGGTGCGGACAACTCCCCGCATCGGCCGTAAAATAGAACACATGGCCGGCAATGAAGCCGTTCATGCGGAAATTGGTCCGCCACTCGGTGCGGCCGTCTTCCCGTCCTGAAACACATGTGGATCGGCGGCCGTGGGACTGAGCCCTTAGGGGGCATCAATCTCTTACAGCAACCACAAAAACATTTATGTTTTATTGGGCCGAGCGTCCAAGTCATTTCAGAAAGAAGATACTTGGCTGTCAGTCTCATCTGCTGCTACTTACCTACGGGAAGCAAGTAATCAGTTACAATCAATTACAAAAAGCAAATTGATAAGGGGATAGAATAAAATCTCCATTTTTAATCTCGTTTCCCTGCACTGCTGCTCTACGGCTGGGGCTACATGGCTACTTTTGCACTGACTAAAAATCGTTGGGTAGCGTTATGACCTCACACACTCATTATTGTTGCCACCACAACTCACAGATCACAAAAAATCCAATTTCAGTGGATTTTTTTGCAATCTGAGGATTGTGCTCACGGCAACTTGCGAGTCGCATCGCAATCCCATTGGCTTCAACAAGAATGCACAGGGTTGCACAACGATCTTTGGCTGCGTTACCCTTCTCACGGTCAAAGTCACCGTGTAACCCTAGCTTACATGCTACTTATGCAATAAATATCCAGTTCTGTTCATAATATACATGTCTTGTTCCATGAGCATTGAAGTTGGTGGTGGTAGTAGTGGTGCTGGTAGTCTGGGCCTAGGCTGCACTTTGTTTACGTGATGTCATAAAAATTTGACTTTTTCAAAAAAATTCCTTAAGAATCGCAAAGAGAATCCATGTGCAGATTTTGGTGTGGAATTTGATCACAGATTTTACTCACTGCCTGTGAAAATCTGCGCCATTTCTGCAACACATAGAGCATGCTGCTCAAAATCCCCAGCGTGGTTATTTTCAGTTGCAGTGTTTTGCTGCTGTGAGTAAATAGGGTTACATGTGGGATCTTGGTGCGAAATTCACAGCCAGAATTCCGCAGCACATTTGCGATATGTGAACTCGTCCTCAAGTACATTTTAGAAAAAAAGTCCTTTGGAGGCGCCTCCAGGATTTCTCTGTGGCAACTAATGGCAGCCAGATCCCTGTCTGTACTCCAAGTTTCTTTCTGGCTCTTGGAGAAATTAATCCAACAGCTTGAATGAAAATGTGTGAAGCCGCCGAGAAGTTCCCAGATTACATTGTGATTTATTGTATGAAGGTTCGGCTCCATTCACACTGCGCAATTACGGTTCAGCGAAATCCCCACCATTATAGCATTACCCATGCTGTGGCAGTCCACGCCATTGTTCATGGACACAGATTTGTCTGCTGGTGGGTTTTGAAATGCACCTCATGGGAAAAAAAAGAATTGGTATGTCAAT
Source organism: Eleutherodactylus coqui (assembly GCF_035609145.1). Classification (NCBI taxonomy): domain Eukaryota; kingdom Metazoa; phylum Chordata; class Amphibia; order Anura; family Eleutherodactylidae; genus Eleutherodactylus; species Eleutherodactylus coqui. Next base: position 87,971,505 of record NC_089846.1, on the reverse strand, counting down.
GCTTGTCATGGTTACTACATTAGACAGCCGCACGCTGATTACCCTGTTGATTGGCGCTAAATCTACTTGTGGATCCGCATAAGCAGAATTTTGCGACTCAGCCTCAGATTTTAGCCGAAGATTGAATATCTGATTCATGTGAAAACACACGTGCCGAGGATCTGACCGGCATATGGCGTGAACGAGGTGCCGGCGCTATGATATGCAGCATGCAGGTGAACGGTGTGATGGCGTCACTGCGGGATCCTGAAGACGTCTAACCTCACAGCACCGCCATTTAGTAGGAGCCAATGAATTCTGATTTCCAAAGACATTGTGCGGCTTAGTTAGTGTATCTAAGCCTATCATGTGTGGTACCTTCTGCTGAGCTTCTGTATTTAATCCTATTCTGTGCAGTACTATCTGCTGAGCCGTGTATCTAATCCTGTCACCTGTGCTGCTGAGCTGCTGTATCTAGCTCAATTGTGTGATACTGAACACTAAGCTTCTGTATCTCATCTGTACGATACTGTCTGCTGAACTCACGTATCTAATCCTATTATATGGTGTACTGTGCTGAGCTGTGTATCTAATCTTACCATGTTTGATACGGTCTGCTGAACCAATGTATCTAATCCTATCATGTGTGATACTGTCTGCTGAGCTGTGTATCTAATCCTATCATGTGTGATAATGTCTGCTGAGCTGTGTATCTAATCCTACCCTGTGTAATACGGTCTTCTGAGCTGTGTATCTAATCCTATCATGTGTGATGATGTCTGCTAAGCCGTGTATCTAATTCTATCATGTGCGATACTTTCTACTGAGCCATGTATCTAATCCTACCATGTATAATACTGTCTGCTGAGCTGGGTATCTAATCCAGCCATGTGTGGTACTGTCTGCTGAGCTGGGTATCTAATCCAGCCATGTGTGGTACTGTCTGCTGAGCTGGGTATCTAATCCAGCCATGTGTGGTACTGTCTGCTGAGCTGCTGTATACTATAACCCATCCAAGCAGCTGTATTTCTAGGTATTGCTGCTACTATCTGACATGTCCATCGCCTCCAGCAGTTCTAATGGCCGGGGCTAGAAGATGCCTCTATAGGCCCCCTTCTCCGCATTCATACCTGACCCCCCCCCCCCCCCTCCCCAGCTGATGTCCGTGGCTGCACCCCCCTCTTGCTGGTGTGAGTGCAGCAGAAGTGACATCTGCGGCGGGCGGCGGGGCGCTGAGTCAGCAGCAAGCGTGCAGATAGAAGCTTCAACTTCACTACAAGTTGGAAATAAAGTTAGCAATGATGTTTTAATGAAGAAGTATTGAGTGTCTGGGTGGGAAGAGCCGACGTCGGCGTCTAGACCGCCACTTGATATCAGATTAGCCCGGTGCTATGGCTAGCCAGGTTGGAAATCGGAGATCTGTCTCGCGCTGTCAGACTTGGTTTTCCAATATTACTCAGGTGAGGTTTCAGTGCAGTCATGTAATGGTCCAGTCCTTTGGAGATTGTTAGAATATACCAGGAATTCCCCCCTCCCCCATCACCCATGCATTATATGAGCCAATCACCTTCACTTCTAACACATTATACTCTTCTATAAAGGCTGGGAGTTAACTCTTTATCGGCTGATTATAGTTTGCTTATATCTATGCCTGTACCATCTGCTGCTGGCTTCTCCCTCTATGCCAGCTGTGGCTCTAGGCAGCACTTCTGCTCACTGTCATAGTCCCTGCTCTTCTCTTGTGGCGCAGCAATAATTCCCTCTTTATACCAGCAGTCTCAGCCTATCGGAAATAATCTTTGAGGCATGCGCAATACCATAGCACTGAGATTTGGTGTAATTTATGGCACACATAGTACTTTGCTGCATCCCATGGCCTATCACCATGGCATCAATTTAACCCTTTCAGGGTAACCCCTTACAGCAATGCAACTGCAGACTGGTAAGCTGACAATTCTTATCCAAACTATACCCCAAGCCTATTCCGTCCACAAACGTGGCTCTACTGCCAAGTGCCTGGTTTGCTCATTAGCAGGGAATTAGTTTAAATGGGTTATCCCACTTCTATCTGTTTTGCTGCAGGAAGCAGACAGCTCTATACATTGTGCAGTGGCCGAAGTTGGTACTGCAGGCCAACTCCGACTGAAGTGAATGGGACTTAGCCTGCAGTACCAACCTGTGCAATGTACTGAGCTGTCTGCTTCCTGCAGCAAAATGGCTAGAAGTGAGACAACCTCTTTAAGTGTCATGAAAATGATGTGGAGGAGGAAACAATGCGAGAACCGAAAATTCCAAAGAGTAGAGCCCAGTTTTGTGATTGCTTCTCTTGTATGAACGCTGCGGATCACGCTGCAAAAAAATCAGCCTCCAATTGAGTCTGCTTAGTCTACATGACTACAGAAAGTTTATATCAGCACTTGGTCAGAGTGTTTGGCTCGTATGTTACTTCAATCTTTGAAACATTGTAATTATGTGTTATTTTTTGTACCACCAATTCTCCGGCTGCCGGCGTTCAGGGTTCAGCGTGGTGCAGCAACTTGTTTAATGCTCTTTGGCAGCTGAAAAGACTCCTAGAAAATACAAAAAAAATAAAGTGTTGATCATTAAATGTAGGTTAGATGGCGTCCAACAGAAAGCCCTCGCTCAAACGGCACGTTTCGCTTGCCTTGTAATTAGACCTAATGCTGTCTCTGCAGCTGGGCAGAGGCTCCATCTAATTCTAATTTAAATCTTTTGCGGAGGCTTCCAGTAGGTAACGGACTCAATCTGAAATAAGTGCGATATAATGACTCTGACAAAGGATGGAATTTTCATTACACGGGAAGACGAAAATTGCAGTAATGTGGAGTTTTACAGCTTAAACGTCTTCTGATCAAATCTTTCCAATCCTCAGATTACCGTTCCTTTTGTTGCCTCTGCGTGAGATATTTATTTTGCCGGGCAAGTTTTGGCTGCGCCGAGGCCCCTCTTTACTAACAAGGTATTTACAAGTGAATAAGTTATAAGTGACATCTGCTCGGTTGGGTTCTTGGAAAATTCCTGTATGTCGGTGGTGAGATTACCGCGCTGACGGAAGCGGTTCTTCGTTTACAGAAAAGGGCCTGTTGTGTGGAGAAAATTGCCGTATCAAATGTTGTTTAATGCTTAAAGTATAGATTTGATATCTTGGAGTCTATAGAGTCAGAAGTCTCCTCCAGTTCAATTGTCCTCTCATTGCAGACGGATAAACAGGGCTTTTTTTTATAAATTTAATCTTAGATTTAACTGGAGAAAAAGAGATAATAACTGATAAGTGTTACTTAGAGACATATTCAGTCACGCTGCGAGAAACACTGAATTACGGGATCATGTTTATCTGTGGAAGATTTTCAAGCAAAGATAATTGATAGCTTCTCATGTACATTCATTGTAGTGTACAGTACAGAGAGAGAACAGCAACGGTGCGTCTATAGAATATCACTGATATCATATGTGCTTGTGATCAAAAGGGAGGGGTGCTTGTCTATAAAGGCAGTAGTGTAGTAGGTATATTCTTGTATATAGAGAGCAGTATTAGAGTAGTTATATACTTGTACATAGGAGGCAGTATTATAGTAGTTATACTCTGGACATAGGAGGCAGTATTATAGTAGTTATATTCTTGTACATTGGGAGCAGTATTATAGTAGTTGTATTCTTGTACATAAGTTGGCAGTATTATAGTAGTTATATTCTTGTACATAGGAGGCAGTATTATAGTAGTTATATTCTTGTACACATGAGGCAGTATTATAGTAGTTATATTCTTGTACATAGGGGCAGTATTATAGTAGTTATATTCTTGTACATAGGGGACAGTATTATAGTAGTTATATTCTTGTACATAGGGAGCAGTATTATAGTAGTTATATTCTTGTACATAGGGGGCAGTATTATAGTAGTTATATTCCTGTACATAGGGTGCAGTATTATAGTAGTTATATTCTTGTATATAGGGGGCAGTATTATAGTAGTTATATTCTTGTACATAGGGGGCAGTATTATAGTAGTTATATTCCTGTACATAGGGATCAGTATTATAGTAGTTACATTCTTGCACATTGGAGCAGTATTATAGTAGTTATATTCTTGTACATAGGAGCAGTATTATAGTAGTTATATTCTTGTACATAGGGGCAGTATTATAGTAGTTATATTCTTGTACATAGGGGGCAGTATTATAGTAGTTATATTCTTGTACATAGGGGCAGTATTATAGTAGTTATATTCTTGTACATAGGAGGCAGTATTATAGTAGTTATATTCGTGTACTTAGGAGCAGTATTATAGTAGGTATATTCTTGTACATAGGGCGCAGTATTATTGTAGTTATATTCTTGTACATAGGAGGCAGTATTATAGTAGTTATATTCGTGTACTTAGGAGCAGTATTATAGTAGGTATATTCTTGTACATAGGGGGCAGTATTATAGTAGTTATATTCTTGTACATAGGGATCAGTATTATAGTAGTTATATTCTTGTACATAGGGATCAGTATTATAGTAGTTATATTCTTGTACATAGGGGGCAGTATTATAGTAGTTATATACTTGTACATAGGGAGCAGTATTATAGTAGTTATATTCTTGTACATAGGGAGCAGTATTATAGTAGTTATATTCTTGTACATAGGGAGCAGTATTATAGTAGTTATATTCTTGTACATAGGGGGCAGTATTATAGTAGGTATATTCTTGTACATAGGGCGCAGTATTATTGTAGTTATATTCTTGTACATAGGAGGCAGTATTATAGTAGTTATATTCGTGTACTTAGGAGCAGTATTATAGTAGTTATATTCTGGGACATAGGAGCAGTATTATAGTAGGTATATTCTTGTACATAGGGGGCAGTATTATAGTAGTTATATTCTTGTACATAGGGATCAGTATTATAGTAGTTATATTCTTGTACATAGGGATCAGTATTATAGTAGTTATATTCTTGTACATAGGGGGCAGTATTATAGTAGTTATATACTTGTACATAGGGAGCAGTATTATAGTAGTTATATTCGTGTACATAGGGGACAGTATTATAGTAGGTATATTCTTGTAGCTTGGAGCAGTATTATAGTAGTTACATTCTAGTATATAGGAGGTAGTATTATAGTAGTTATATTCTTGTACATAGGGAGCAGTATTATAGTAGTTATATTCTTATACATAGCGGGCAGTATTATAGTAGTTATATTCTTGTACATAGGGGGGCAGTATTATAGTAGTTATAATGTTGTACATAGGAGGCTGTATTATAGCAGTTATATTACTGTACATAGGGGGGCAGTATTATAATGGTTATCGTCTATTAAAAAGGGGAAGTATTCTTGTAGTTCTTGTACTGTACATGGCAGCAACTACAGTAGATCACAGTTTCAGGTTTGTATAACAAATAATATTTTTGTGTAGGTAATTTATTGTTTATAGCACAAATAACTCTCCTAACACATTACATTAGGTTGTTTTGCTACTTCTTTATGTACAAGATTGGTTATATTCTTTGGTTGATCTCGTCCTTCTCTCCTCTACTTATATCTTAATAGTATTGCTGCTTGTTTTAGCCGCTCGCAGTCATTGTAGCTGCAGGATCTCGCTGTGATGCAGTAACCTCATCTAATTGCTTACCCTGTTCAATTTAATTCTCTGCATTTACAGACGTGAGGTGACATACTTAAATATTTCACATTGCAATTTACGTGAATAAATACACTGTGGAATAATCTATTAATGGACGTTATCTCCTTATGCATAGTTTATGGGGATGGCTCGGTATTACGATGCATGCTCTGTACACATTCCGCTATACTGAGCTCTGCTAATGACAGAATAGGAGCAGAGTCCGAAGAGCAGACTGATGCCGGCTCTCTTACTGTCTAATAGAGCTGTACATCAATGTTCACATTTCTGCTGACAACACGCGTTTTGCTGATTATAATTCACCTGCATTACTTTCCTTTTATTTTTCTGCACAGTATGACTGCCACATTACACCGCGGGGATAAAATATGTTCTGCTGGCTGAGAAGATTTATCTCACAGATAACTGTAGATTAGGGGGTGGTCATTCTATCAAACTGAAAGATTAAGGGACAGGTAGATTTCTTTAATCTTAAACTTGTTAGAAGAATGTGATGTTTAAAGGTTGTGTCCCATTTCTAACTATTGATGACCTACCTTCAGAGTAGGTCATCAATAGCAGATCAGTGGGAGTCTACTGCCCAGGATCCCTAGGGATCCATTGTTTACCAGGGCCAGTGTCTTTGTGTGTAGATAGAGGGCCTGGGTCAAGCGATGGAACGTCCTCGAGTTCCGAAGGGGTAGAAGCAGCCTGGATTAGGTGTAAGTTCACCAGGGTTTCCTGGTCCACATAAGTGAGGGGTGATGCTACTAAATGTTCGTGACCCAGATCGGGGCATACCTGGGCAGTCTGAGGCCTAGAGGCAAACCGGGCCAAAGAGAGCGGCAACCACTGACAACAGTCATATGTTATATACTCCTGGGACACCAATCATTTTTCCAGAAAGTGAACAGCAAATGCCAACAGCACGTTATTCACCCATATAGGGCCGGACAGGTATGTTGCATAGCCAACGTAAAGGGTCTCGATCCAACACAGACCAAAATTGCAATGGATCCGTAAAAAGTGGAGATGGCAGCAATCAGGTGCAGATAAAATCCTTTATTCTTCCTAGTGCTAAAACAATGTTTCGGCACGACTCAGTCCAATCATTTTTCCAGAAATTTCAAACACTAAAGAAGTAAGAAACAAAACAACTTTGTCTAAAGTTCTGGTTTACAGATTGTCCTTCCCAGTTACTCAGATAAGCACAAGCCCAGAAGTTCAATATCTATAGAACTGCAGCTTTCCAGGCATATCTGTTGTGAGGAGTATTCCCTGTGCATATCTGCTATGAGGAGTATCCCCTGCTCCTGGATTCACAGCATAGCTGTGTCTGTACCACTTCCTGTTCCTGCACAGTGAGGCATTCACTGTGGTTTCTACCCCTCTTAAAGTCACAGGCATCAGCATACAATACTTTTATGTTAAACAGCACTGCAAAACAACATAACGGTGCCGCTTTACTTGTGTATGGAGCTGTTTTGATGCAAGAAGCAGACAGCTCTGTACATTGTACAGTGGCCCAATTTAGTTATGCAGGCTGAGTCCTATGGAAGTGAATGGGACTCAGTCTGCAATACCATGCTGGGGCACAGTGCAATCTACAAATATGCTTCCTGCAGCAAAACAGCTCCATATGGGACACCATCCCATATTAGCTAGAAGTGGGGCATCTCCTTTATCTAATTCACTGGTACATTGGATGCCTTTAGTGAGCAATTAGGTTACAGAAAATACTGTATACCCTCAATGGGTCCTCTCTAGTTGAGCAACTGCGGCTGTCAAATATTCTACCTCTGTATTTCTCTGGTGGGAAAAAACCTGAACCAATGGAGGCTTCTAGAGTAAATAAATGGTGGACATCTTATAGGGGACATCTCTTTTATTGTGTAGATAATGTAACATATTATTGCCCCTTATAATTAATGATGTACAGATGTAGCAATCTTTAACATGACTGGTCCTCTGTGATAACTCGCTTAACAGCATTGATGTATATTATAGTTGAGTTACCATAACATGTTAAATGTCAATTTAACATTTGCTGCATTTATACATTAACTATTGCCCATTTTGACCTTAAACAGTTTTCCCAGGGAAATACTATTGATGACCTATCCTTAGGATACATCATCCATAGTAGAGCAGCAGAGGTCCATAGCCTAGGATCCCCACAGATCTGCTGTTCACAGGTCCTTGTGTTCATACACTGAGCCAATTTCTGCAGGAAGTAAAAAACTCTGTCCTCACTGCAGTGGCCAGTCTTGGTGTTACAGGTAAAGTTCCCATTCACTTCAGTGCCTGTAATACCAAGCCTGGCCACTGCTATGAGAATTGAGTTATCTGCTCCATGTAGGATTCAGCTCAGTTTACAAGCCCACTTGCCTGGGAAACAGCTGATTGATAGGGTCCCAGGTGACAGACACTTGCTCATCTGCTACTGATGAACTGTTGTGCAGGCAAGCCATCAATACTTTACAGTGGACAATCCCTTTAAAGTCTGTCTGTTCAGCAGTACTCGAGAAAGTATTCTGGTTACTGTGAGATCTGAACCTCGCTGCAGAGCTATTATATGGTTCTCATAATTACCAGCCCCATTCCACTCCTCTAATGTAGAGATGTAGCAATCATTAACATGACTAGTGCAGAAATCCACATAAAGCATTGTAGAACACTGGTGTGGAGCTATCATAATGCATACAAGTCAAGTTAACATCTGCTGCATTTATACTAGTTGACGCAAGACACATAAACCCCATCTTTCCCAGCAGTCTGTCTCTAATACCCAGATGATGATACGCTGAAAATTTCAAGTTTCGATTGGTGTGTATAAGATTTTTTGGCTCTTGTTCAGGCTGAACTAAAAAAACTGAAATTTCTGGCAAACAGCAATTGGCCCATTAGAAAAAGTCTTCCAGTTGCAGGGACAAGTGGCAGCAACTATTTATTTATTAGCCTCTATTAATAATAAAGTTGCGAAGACGAGAACAGAATTGCCCATTTTGAGTTGATTAGTGTAACAGATTTATAGTAATATTACAAGTAGATGATAAGATGCTGCATCTAATCTGGAAGAGTAGGGAGCTGAAAAATTATTCGAACACCACAGTAAAAGAATGGATAAAACACCCTCCTACAACTTTCTCCTCTAACTCATCTTTTCCTTCAGTACTTCTTCCTTCTCTTATGTTTTCTCCTTTTCTTCTTCCTCCTTCTTCTCCTCTTCTTTCTACTCATTTTCTTCCTCCATCTTTCTCCCCCTCCTCTTCTTCCTCTATGTTTTCCCTTCTCATCTCCTCTTTCCCCATCTTTCTCCTCCTCCATCTCTCACCCCCAACTTCTCTTCTTCCTCCATTTTTATCCCTCTCCTCCTCATCTTCTTCCTCCATCTTTCTCCTCATCTTCTTTCTTGTCCTCCTTTTCTTCTTTCTCCCTCTCTTCATCTGACTTCCCTTTTATTTTCTCTCTTATTCTTCCCCAATTCTTAGATTCCTCCTTTACTTTCTCCTCCTTCTTTTCTTCCTCTTTTCATCATGTTTTCCTCCTCCTCACCACCATTCTTCTGCTGCCTTATGAATACAATATTAATATGTCGTGTAATTCCAAACCTGCACATATCTACACCTTGATTCTAAATACTCAGTACTATTATGGACTGTATAATTATTGCTAACGTGAACACCACAACAGATTAGAGGGAGGCTGCTCTGTAGACAATTACCTCCTGCCTAATCGGTTACAGGTAGTCTTTTCATCCCACACCCAACCATAGTGGCCATTCCTTTCTAAGGCTCGACTTGTTACTTATTGGATGCACATATGATGGT